>NC_058369.1:22468214-23086428 GCF_018350175.1 Felis catus
AAAAAAAAAAAAAAAAAAAAAAAAGCACTGCCCTCCTAGTGCTTGAGATCTAAGGGGAGAGGTGAAAATTAATTAGATTAATCAAAATACACATGTAAAATTTCTCCAAGTGCTTGGATTAGGTGGGGTCAAGGGGAATTTCAGCTTTATCTGTAATGTCTTAACTTTACTATGGAAACTGAAACATTTACAAAAATAGGACACTGTCACAAACCCCCAAGTACCCGTCACCCACACATTCCCTCCCCAAGGATTATTTTTAAGTACGTTCCAGACATTGTCTTCCATTCATGTATATTTCAGTAAGTATCTCTAACAGATAAAGACCCTTTGAGAAAAATAGAACTATGATGCCATGATCACACCTGAAAGTACTAACAGTAATTCCTTAGAAGGATCATGTATCCAACCAGTGTTCACATTTCCTTGTCTTGTGATTACAGTTTGTTCAAATCTGGACCTAAAGAAGGTTCATACGCTGCAATTGGTTAATAGTCTCTTAATGTGTTTTTGTGCATTTTTGCTGGTATATCTCTGGGATAGATTGCTTGACGTGACTTTGTTGGGTCAAAGGATAAGGGCATGTGTAATTTTGCTAGTGTTTAAAGTTGCCCTCTACAGAGATTAGGGGCTTGTGCTCCTCATTGGGGAGAGTGCCCTTTTCCCCAGAGCCTCACCAGCAGACTATCTTCTCAAACTTTGGGATTTTTGCCAGTCTGATAAATGAGAAGTGGTATCTCATGGTCATCTTCATTTCTTTAAATGAAGTTTCAAAAGAAAATGGGTTCAGGGTGAATTCTGCATTTGCGGAGGAAAGAAGCAATTTGCAGAGAAACAATAATATTGCCAACAACCGTTCGGCACATATGTTATTTTATTTTACTTAATCCTCAATCCTCCAAGGAAGAAAAGTCATATTGCCCATTATGGGGAGGACACTGAGGCACAGAAAGAGTGAGTACCCTTGTCTAGTGTCCCACGGCAGGGAAGTGGAGACCAGATTTGGGCCATGGTTGTCTGGGTTGTCTGTTCAGGAACTGCTCTGAGCTGCTCTGCTCACCTGCAGGACAGCACAGCCCCAGGTGTGAGCTTCACCCAGGATCCAGTCCTTCTTTCTTACTTGGAGCCACCTTACGGAGCTGCTGTCAACAGCAATCATCTGTCCCGGTGGCTTCAAGGGCAGGGAGAGGGATATCACAGGCCATTCCTTGATGGTAGCAGCTGGGCCCATGGTGGCCTGGGCCGGATGGTGGTCAGGAGGGCTCAGGCCAAGGAGGATGCAGCCCGGATGATGGAAAATGGGGAGCCACCCTGTAACTGTTCCATTGCGCACTTCGGAGCCCCATTAATACAATATTAGTACGTGTGTCTTTCCTCCCCTCCAGTTTTTTAAAGAAGACACGAAAATAAGAATGGATTCTAGAAAAGAGGAATCAACTCAGAAACTAAAACCTAGCAAATTCAGACTTCTAAGTGAGTGTCTTTCTGTCCAGTGCCATGTGATTATTGAAATACTGCTTTACGCACTTAACTATCCACATAAGATACTCAGCTTTAGCCTTACATCGTACTCCAGTGAGTGAGTGGGGGCGGAAGGGGGGACTGGTTCTGGCCATTCTTCAGAGGGAGGCTGGGTCTCAGGTCTTCTCAGGGGCTCTGCCAGCTGAGGCGGAAGCCCCAACAAGATGACAAGATGCACCCCCTGTGGCCAGTGCCTGCCCGGATCCTCCACGAGATGGATTTTGGTCAGGGTTGGGAAAGTAGAGGAAAAAAGCTCTGTGCTCGCTGCCTTCAGCACCTTGAGGGTGCTAAAGGGATTTCTTCAGTTTCTTTGTCTTCTGTCTTCAGTCGGCACCAGGCTGGGTCTAGGGGGATACAGTGGGGACGGAGCTGAGGAGGGGGTGAGGGAGGCATAGGACTAGGTTGCTGCAATGAAAGTCATACCCCAAGCCCCCTCCTGTTATCACACGTGTGTGCGTGCAAGCACACCAGCCCGCGTAGCGCATACATGCAGGACCAGCCTCAGGAAAGGTTGGGTTTGGGCTCTGGCAATGTTGCTTCATGGCCCTGGGGTTCGGGACAAGGCCCTTACCCTGCTAAGTCCCAGTCTGCTCCTCTGGAAAACAGGCCTTCTGCCCCTGGGACGGGGGTGGGGAGTGCCGTGAGATGAAGTGAGGAGGGCCAGAGGGCACGGTTGGGACAGCGCCTGGTGCAGAGTAGGTGCTCAGGAAATGCCCACAGAATCTGACCCCTCTTGGAGGTCCAGCATTCATTCTTCTCCCTGTGTCTGGGGGTGTGGGTGGGGAGAGACCTCCTCTTGCCTTGCTCTGAGCAGGGGCCAGGCTGGCTCTGGAAGCCAGCCTTCTGACCCCCGCACCAGGCCCTCATTGCCGCACTCGCCAGGCCAGACCTGGAGCCTCAAACACACATGGGCTTCTGCACGCGCGTGTGTGTTGTGTGTGTGTGTGTGTGTGTGTGTGTGTGTGCGCACGCGTGTGCTCACACCTCACTCCCACCTCTCCTCCAGCTGCTGGGCCCCCACTCCAACACACAGACCTTTTAGAAGCAGTTCTTTGCTTCTAAAGAACTGTCTTGCACCTTTGTCTTTGAAATGTGTTTTGAATCGTTTGCTTGTCTTTACCAGGTGAGGCTTTGGTGTTTTGTCCACCTCTCACTTCCTATCTATCAATCATGAATGCCTGCAAAAATTCATTTCAGGGTTGTAAAGAGAGAGGGCAGTTTAGTAGGGAACCCTCAATCTGCCTATGCTCCCCCCACCCCAACAAATACTCCACACAGTGACCCTCCCTCCCCCAGATGGACAAAGCAGGCCCTTCCCTCTCTAAGAGCTCTGGGAGAAAGAGCTGGAGAATTACTCCGGGCTCTGGCAGGACTTCAAATTCTTTTGTTTTCGCTTTTTATTTTTTTTCCAGTCAAAGCTCAGTAATTCTTGAGATCCAAATTTAGAAGCCTGTATGGAGAGCCCTGAGAAATCAGTAGTAAGACAGCCAGGCTTTCTAACTTTTTTCCCCCAAGCAATCTAATAAAGCTATTGCACAATCATTTCCCAAGGTCAATTTTCTGCTTTTAATAGTTTTAATGAGCTGTTTAAAAGGCTCCTCACCCAAGCTTGCACATGTTTGGGTGCAAGGAGGAAAAGAGGAGATGAAGAAAGGGGAATGAGGAGAATGTAGGAGAGGGGGTTCCAGCCTGCTAGCTCGGGTACAGGAAGGGGACCAGTGGGGGGAGGGTGTTAGTGTCCGTCCAGGAGGTCCCAGGGATGTTCAGGGAGCACTGTTTTCACCCTTGCGCTCAGATCTAAATAACTCTGGGACCTGAGAGTCAGTCACGGCTTCTGCCTGCAAGCGGGACCCCTGAGTGGTCCCCAATCTTAGAAATCTGCAGGGAGGTGAGGGAGATGGTGGAGTTAGAGGGTGGGGATGAAGACAGAGGGAGAGAGGAGAGAGAGGAGCCTCCAGTGATCAGTGAATGCATGAGTTTGGTGAAGGGGCTGAGGACAAAGTAGGAGAGGGAAGATAAAGAAGGCTCGGTTCGGGGAGAATGAGGCTCCCAGCACAACTGAGACCCGTGTGTGAGGCAGCCTGATGCTAGCGGTTCATGTGATCATCAGGTGACGCTAGTGATGCCCAGTGCTGTACACCCTAGTCACTGTGGACTACGCCTGAGGCCACGCACGTTGCAGGTCTTAGCTCCTTCGATGCTCACGCTACCACCGAGGTGGGTTCTATTGTTCCCAGGACACAGTTGAGGAAAACACTGATCACGGAGGAGAAGGTCATCCACTTAGTAAGGCTGATTTGCATCCAGACAGTCTGACTCCAGAACCCCAGATTATTACATCCATCACTGTTCTTTTGTACACCACCTGAGGGCCATGTGAAAATTTCAGAAAAAATCCAGACACCTGCAGAAGAAAATAAAAATACCCATAAGCCAGTTTCACAGTTGCAGCCACATGAGAGTTTTGGTGCATGTGACAGACACCTCAGACGGTCCAGCAAAAGCCATTCTGTCTTCTTCTGCAGTGATGGAATGATAGTCAGGCCTCATCTGCTCAGGTGGACAGTCTGTCCCAGCCTGCCTGGAAGGTGATACAGTTATCACCTGTGGAACATGGGAAGAGATAATGTGGGCCGTCCATGGGCTTGGGGTGACAGCAGGGGTGAACCCTCCTCACTCATTCCCCTTCCTGTTGGCTGGCATCCACACACGTGGCCACCCAGCGTCCACCGTGTTTGTGACGGCAGTGCTGGGGGGGGGCATAGGGGAGTACAGAATGCAGAGGGGTGTCCACTTGCTGTGCCCCTCACCCCACCGTGACACTGTTAAAAGAGAAATACCATTCTCTGTTTCTCAGGTCATTGTATTGTTGCGTCTGTTTGTTACAGCAGCTTTCCCTGACTATGATGGTATATTTCCTTCTAATTTTCTTCCTGTGGAATATGTTTAGTCATTTTTCACATGCTGGCTCTCTTAGTTATTTGTCCTTTTCCTCATATTGTATGATCCTCCTTAGGGACCCATGGGTCCAGACTCACCATTGAATTCCAGTACGATATAATTAAAAATGGCAGTCAAGCTACAAACCCCCCATTGTATACCTCTGATTTGAGAAGTCCTTCAACCTCAGGCACCTGCTGGCAGAATGCAGTTCCCACAGGATCATCAAATATATCTGAGGTTCTTAAGATTCTAGGGTAATGCAGCCATCTTTCTACTATGTATAAGCCTGAAACTCTGCCCTTGTGTCTTGTGCCATGACACGCAAGCCCCGGGTACCCTAGTTTCCTCACATTCAGTCTTCCATCAGTGCTACATCCTAATTAGGGCTCAGTATTTCTATTTACAGGTTAGGGTACCGAGGCCCAGGGAGAATCTGGTTTTCTGGCCCTACACCTGGTCCAGAATCCATGCCTGGCCGAGGACGGACCGTGAGGACCTGACCTTGTACTCAGCTCCTTTGATTCCAATACTAGGACCTTTGGAAAAATATTTTAAAACATGTTTTTTCTTACATTTATAAAAGTGATTTGTGTTCTGTGTATACACTATCTCAACACAGAAGTCAGAATAAGGCTTTTAAAACATAAGTCATGAAAAGACAACCCAGTTTTTTTTTTTAATGGGCAAGGATTTGAAAGACATTTCTTCATTTACATACTTTTTAAAATAAAATAAAAAATCAGATTATCCTCTGGGAACCTGGGTGGCTCAGTCAGTGGACTGTCTGACTCTCAGTTTCAGCTCAGGTCAGGATCTCACGGTTTGTGTGTGCGAGCCCCGCGTTGGGCTTGGTGTTGACAGCATGGAGCCTGCTTGGGATTCTCTCTCTCCCTCTCTCTCTGCCCCTTCCCCCTTGTGTTCTCTTGCTCTGTCTCTCTCTTAAAATAAATAAACTTAAAAAAAATCAGATCATCCTCTTTCACACTGTTTGAAGATCCACTTTTTCCCACTTAACACGCCACGGACATCTTGATGTGCCTGTCTTCTTCATCTCCTGAGGGAGAGGTCACTTTCCTGGTGCTCATTCGCTCTCTCGGTACTTGGTGAGCACCTATTATAATGACAGCGGGCAGGACAGGTCAAAACCAGTGGTGTGCCGTGGGTCCACGGGGAATGGGAGGGGATGAGGAAAGGCCAGTCCTGGCATGGGGGAAAGCTTAGAATCCGGCTGGGGAACACCAAGGAGAGGGACTTCAGGACCCTCTCCAGGAAGCAGGGTGGCCGGGTGGTCAGGAGGCTGCAGAGGCCTCAGGGGCCCTTTGTGATCAAACTCTTACTGCTCGGGTTGCAGCTGCTGGCTCTCAGTCTGCCTCCACCGGGAGCCGTCTTGCTGGTGACAGTACATACCTCCGAATCTGGGAAGAACGAGCGGTGGGGTGGTTTCATTCTTGTGCTTTGTGCATAATGTGAATGTAATTAATCATGTCTATGGTGGTTTATAATTTAGTATTTTTTTCATCTTTGGCAGGCTAATTAAATTCATTTGAGCTTTATAAGTAGTTATTTTAGTATTTTTCTTTGTACCCCCACTGGTAGAGTACGGAAAACTTACAATAAATATGTCTCAAGGTGGCCACTGCTGTTTTCAAAATGAATCTTAAAGGCTATTCAAGTGAAAAGTATTTTTGTGTTACTACAACTTAAATTAGCCACACACAAAAAATTGGAGAACTGCTTCCTGTATCTCTCTTCTTAAAAACTTTACAGTGCTTTCAGCAGATGAACATAGGAGAAAGATAGGAAAAACAAGATAAAAACAGAGAGGAAAGCAAACCATAAAAGATTTTCTTTTTTAAAATATTTTTATTTATTTTTGAGAGAGAGAGACAGAGCGTGAGTGGGGGAGGGTCAGAGAGAAACAGAGACACAGAACCCGAAGCAGACTTCAGGATCTAAGCTGTCAGCACAGAGCCCGACGCAGGGCCCACGAGGCACGAGATTATGACCCGTGCTGAAGTCGGGTCCTCAACTGACTGAGCCACCCAGGCGCCCCAAACCATAAGGGACTCTTAACTATAGAGAACAAAGTGAGGGTTGCTGGAGGAGTGTGGGGTTGAGGGATGGACTAAATGCGTGATGGGCATTAGGGAGGGCACTTGTTGGGATGAGCACTGGGTGTTCTATGTAAGTGATGAATCACTGGGTTCTACCCCTGAAACCAGTAATGCACTGTATGTTAACTGACTTGAATTTCAATACATACATACATACATGCATACCCCAAACTTTACGGTGCTGTAAAGATTTAAAATGGGAATTGCTAGGAGCAAAGGGAAGCTGTTTGGCAAGGTCCTTACCCAAGATAGGTGGGAACATGGAGGTGGTACCGGCTTCCGTGATACCGCTCTGCTTGGACTTCTGGCTTCCAATTTGGAAAAGAAACCACACGTACTCTTCTCTGTCTCTCAGACAAAAGCCCATTTCCAGATACACTGTGCAGAGCTCATTTTAATGATGTAATGATTAAGTTAGAAATATCCAGTGCTTTTTCCTTGTATGAATGCCCTACTCACCGAGTTCACAAATTCTCTCTCAAAGTCATAGAAAAAGTGTTTAAGATAAGGATTTTAAAATTCTATTAATAATTAAAGAAATGCAAAGGAAGGCAGCAACAAGATGGCATTTTTCTCCCACCAAACTAAAAAAATTCCTACCGATGATGAATACTCTGACATAGGCAGTGGAGCTGGTAAAAGTTTGCATAGGTACAATCTTTGTGGGAATAATTTCACAGTAACATGATCTGTATTTTGGACATATATATATATATATATATATATATATATATATATATATTTTTTTTTTTTTTTTTTGCATAATCTTTGAACCAGAAATCCCACCCCTAGTCTGCATCTTAAGAAAGTACAGGGTTTAGGGGTGCCTGGGTGGCTCAGTTGGTTAAGCCTCCGACTTCGGCTCAGGTCATGATCTCGTGGTTTACGGGTTCGAGCCCTGCGTCGGGCTCTGTGCTGACAGCTCTGAGACTGGAGCCTGCTTTGGATTCTGTGTCTCCCTCTCTGTCTGCCCCTCCCCCCTCACGTTCTGTCTCTCCTTCAAAAATAAATAATCATCAGGGTGCTTGGGTGGCTCAGTCGGTTAAGCGTCCTACTTCGGCTCAGGTCATGATCTCGCAGTCTGTGAGTTTGAGCCCCACGTTGGGCTGTGTGCTGACAGCTCAGAGCCTGGAGCCTGTTTCAGGTTCTGTGTCTCCCTCTCTCTCTGACCTTCCCCCATTCATGCTCTGTCTCTCTCTGTCTGAAAAATAAATAAACGTTAAAATAAATAAATAAATAAATAAATAAATAAATAAATAAATAAACATTAAAATTTTTTTTAAAGTACAGGGTTTAAGCAAAATATAGATAAGAGGATTATCATTCATCTTCTTATTTATTTGCCAAAAATTTTTAGAAAGACAGTTTTTAATAATTCTTCTTTTCTATGTTATCTTGTGTGTAATAATTCACTTCAGTTCCCCCAAAGGAGCCAGGTTGGAAATGGCGGATAAGCGCCTTTGAGAACCCAGAGTCCGGCCCTGGGACCCATTATGTGAAGTTGGACAAGATGGACTAGTCTCCTACATTTGATTTCTTCACTGCTATTATTTGTTCTGGAAAGTATTGTGTTTGTTCTTTTACTCATTTTCTGGTTCCCTATTCTAGAAAAGTCAGCTCCTCAAGGGTAGAGACTGGCCAGGGCTGTCGACCACTGTGATTGTGGAGCTCAGACTGTCAACTCCCTGACAGTGCTGGGCCTCAGTTTCCTCAGACAAATAAGGGGAGTAACAAGTAGGTATCTACCCTGTGTTTTAGGAATTTAATACATGTAGAGTGCTCAGAACAGTGTCCTTAAATGCTCCATGAACAGTGAATAAGGATTGAATTTTGGAGTCTCCCAAATTACTGAGAAAAACCTGCTAGGGAATCTGGTTAATGGAGAGAAAAGAAAGAGCGATGAAAGCATCTCTAAGGAGATGATCATTTCTGTAGACTTGGACACTGAATCCTGGTTGTTGTCTGGCTCTCCCCCACCCTGGCTTAATCCCACTTTGCTGGGAGCTGCGGAGGTGGGTGGCTTCCTGTCTCCCACGGTCCACAGTGACTCAGGTCTTCCAGGAACCTGTGTTCATTGATACTCAACTTCATGTAGAATTAGTACTTAGGGTAAAGGCTTTGTGAAGTCATTGTGTCCAGTGTGGACCAGCCTTGCTTAGAAGGATTCCCCCCCCACCCCCGCCCCAGTAATCCATGTGGGGGGCCTCAATGAGGAATGTCACCATTTGAAGCAAAATCTGGCTTTTTCACTTGGCTTCTACGATTCAAGCAGTCAGGTGCTTCCTGACTAAACCCATTGGGTTAGACCTTGGCATCGATCCCCAGAGGAGAAAGGAGAGGAGGGGTGCTTGGAAGCTCATTTGACCGCTCATGGAGGCAGAGGAGTTTGGTGCTGGATGGGAACTGAGAGTCTCATTAGCCTTCCGTTAGCAGAGTGGGACGCTGAGGACAAAGCAGTGGCTTATCCAGGGGTGTTCAGTCAGCTTGGGGCAGAGCGGTCGCTTGACTCCAAGTCTTCAAAACCCGAGCCAGTTCTCTCCCCACCAAGTCCAGCTTCCAAGAAACAAGGACAGAGGAAGCACCCTGCCGGCACAGTAAGGGCTCAAGCCAGAGAGGAGCTGCTGGGCTTGGGGATGTTGTCGGGGCAAGTACTCAGCACCTGGCCTCACACACCTGTATCACTAATGCCCGATAACGTGCTGGGAACCCAGTTCCCCCGAAAGACCTGCTTTCATCACACCCTGGGTTACACTCCATTTTATCAGCGTTTTAAAATTTGGATTTCTGGTTCTATCTAAAAATAAGACGAATTTACTTTGATTTTAGGCTCAGGTGGTGTCAAAAGGTCAGACCAGAATTCAGTATGGCTTATCATGTCAGAATGGATTCATGTTATTCCATTTTCTTTTGTGTGGGAAAAAAACCATGCCTATATGAATTCATTCATGTGTTCCTTCAACAAATATTTTTTAAACTTTAAAATGTTCCCTTTTCCGCCCCCAGCTTTTCTGTTCTCTCTCTCTCAACCATTCTCATTGATGCATCTGTCTGTTCTTCTTTTTTTTTTTTTTTTTTTCATTCAGTAAAATTAGTTGAGAACCTCCTTTGTGCCAGGCACCGTGCCCAGTCCTGGTGATGCAGGGCTGAAGTAAACACTCAGAAATAGGCTTTTCCTTCAAGGAGCCTAAGGGAGAAAGACAGACATTAAAACATTCAAACAATTTCAAAATATCAAGTGTCATGAAGGAAATGAATATTGCTTTTTTTTCTTAATTATTTAAATGTTTATCTTTGAGAGAGAGAGAGAGAGAGTGAGCAAGCAGGGGAGGGACAGAATGAGGGAGACACAGAATCAGAAGCAGGCTCCAGGCTCTGAGCTGTCAGCACAGAGCCCAATGTGGGGTTCAAACCCATGAACTGGGAGATCATGACCTGAGCCGAAGTCAGAGACTTAACCAACTGAGCCACCCAGGCGCCCTGAAAATGAATATTTCTAAGTATCTTTGAGACAAGTCTTCCTATATGACCCTCCATAACCTCACATCAGTCAGTCAAAAATAAAACTCATTTCTTTCCCTCAGTAAGATTTTCCTTCCTAACTTCTAGGTCTTTATTAACAATGTTAGCACATAAGAGTGATTCTTAATGTTTTGAGATAGGGACCACTTTAAGAACACACTAAAGGCTATGGGTGCTCACCGTTTCCTGCGTATGGTCTCAGGGGACTTCATGGGTCCTGGATAAGGATTCCTGTCCTGGGAGAATAAAGAGACATGGGGAATAGGGCCCAGCTCAGCCAGAGCCTCTATTCCCTGGGGGTGAACACTGATGGGAGATATTTATGCTGACTTGCCTTAACAGCATTTAAGATTCCTTGAACTCTTGATATTGAAAAAGTTTTTTATATATCTCACAGATTTCTCAAGCCCTTCATATTAAAAAAAAATTAAGTTTATTTATTTTGAGAGAGAGAGAGAGAGAGAGAGAGAGAGAGAGAGAGAGAGAGAGAGAGAGAGCGCACAAGCAGGATAGGGGCAGAGAGAGAGGGAAAGAGAGGGAATCCCAAGCAGGTTCCACCCTGTTATCCCAGAGCCTGATGTGGGGCACGAACTCATGAACCTCAAGACCATGACTTGAGCTGAAATCAAGAGTCAAATGCTTAACCTACTGAGCCACCCAGACGCCCCTCAAGCCCTTCATATTTAAAAATAATTTTCATGTATCCCAT
Organism: Felis catus; assembly: GCF_018350175.1. Lineage (NCBI taxonomy): Eukaryota > Metazoa > Chordata > Mammalia > Carnivora > Felidae > Felis > Felis catus. Next base: position 22,479,021 of record NC_058369.1, read on the forward strand.
AGATTATTTACTCATCAAAAACAGAAAAAAGTAACTTGATGATGGAGGAATCTGGTAGTTAGCACTTTAACCACATAATCAAACTTGCCATGGCCAAAACCAAGACAAAACCAAGATATCAGGTACCTCCTGATGGCACGCATTGAGAAAAACACAGCACCAGTCATGCCATACTCTTGCCAAAAAGTTTCACCCAAATCTGTTAGGAATAACTCAGCAAATACAAATTGAAGGATATTATGTAAAACAACTAGTTTGAATTCTCTTAAAATATTGATGTCATGAAAAGCAATGCAAAACAAAGATGGGGAACTATTTCAGACTAGAGAGGCAGGTAAGTAACTGCCGTACCGATTAGACTTTTGATCAAAACAAAAACAAAAAAAGCCAACCCTGACAGAAAGGACACTGAGGGAAATAGTAAGTCACAGTTTTTGATGCGTAGTATTTAATGGTATCACATATAGAAACTTAATTTGCAAACCTCAATAACTAGAAAAATATGAGCTTTTAGTACAATTTGTATGGCGTTTCTGCTGACCTTATGAAGGACAGACACAAAATAGCTCTATAGAATATTAATTAATTCTTTCTTTCATTCATTCAACATGTATTTATTGATCGGAGATGCAGAGGAGTAAAATGACTTGCCCAAGGTCACCAATTCAATTAATAAGCAGAATCAGGTCTTCTTGTCCTCTAGAGAACATGAGGCAACGCTCAGGGAAGATCACAGGTCTTGTTCCTGGGGATGGTGGGAGGCGAAGTGATGGTGGTGATGATGGGAGTGGCAACAGCGGTGTTAGTGGTTGGCCACGGTGGTTGGTGGAGTGATAATGGTGGTAATAGCAGCAGTGATGGTGGTGTTGTTGCTGGCAGTAGCAGTGACGGGTTTGTGGCGGTGGTGGCGGTGCTGGTGGTGGTGATGATGCGCTCTTGTTAGCGGAGGTGGTACTAGAGGCAATATGGAGAAAGGCGGTAGGTATAGGACGAACCTGAACGTCATCAATAAGATCAAAAGGTAAAGTTTAGCAAATGCAAAAGCAGGTATTGTTACTTTTCCAGAATTTATCTTCCTTTACCCATTTTTTCTTTCTTTATCTCCTGCATTCTTGGTATCACAGGTATCTGACTTCATTTAGGGGTTCTCTTTACTTTGGATCTGCTTATTATGTCAAGAATAAAAATATATATTATTAGGATGGCAGACCATAGATCTTCGCTTTGCTTTATAAATCATGACAGTGTTCTGTTGTTATGCAACAAATGGCTGCATTCTATAAAACGTGGTCTTTTCAGAACAAAGCTCTTAAATCTCCAGGACTTCCTTTCAACTTGTGTTTTGTTGCACATAACCTAACAAGCTGTAATTGTAGGGTGCCCAGAATGGAGAGGCTGACAACTGCCATGACAATGACCCATGGGGTGTGTTGAGCACCCTTTACTGTTCCCTCCTCAGCACCGTTAATGCCTGTGGGATGTATCCTGCCCTTCCTCTCCTGCTGGCATTAATACCAGAAAAGGCTCAATCCAAATGGGTATCAAGTTGGTGTATTTTTGGAGACACTGGTAGGTCAGTTATCATTTGTTATCGTTGTCAGACCAACTGCTAGTATTGTGTTTGCATTTAGTCTCTAGTTGCTATCTTATTCAGTGTTGTTTTCTTTTTTTTTCAGATCTGAGTGGGTGAGTACATTGATGGCATGCTGATCAGATTTCCAGGCTGCCGTGGGGCTGTGAGTAGAGCTAATAGACTAGATGAAAGAATATTGAGCCACAGCAATGTTTTTAGGCTGGTCCATGACAGAGACCAACACGAAGTCCAATACTTGGGTCCAAATGACATCTTGCAGGAAGAATGGCAGGTAAGAGACACAGCCTAGGCATCTGGGAAAGCGTCATGTGTTGTAGCCAACGGCAGCCTCGAGGTGAGGTGGCCGCCAAGAAAGTGAAGTTAGGGGTGTGAGAATGGAAAGGAAACAGCTCTGTCTTGGGCCACTGTCCCTGGGCGGCCCATGTGGGGCTTTCTTTGCCACACCTGACTAACAGGGATTGTATTGAGAATGGTGGGGCTGAGGTCAGGGCTCGAAAGGTCATATGAATCTAGGCAGAGGGAACCTAGAGCTCTGGCGAGCTGTTATTGGTTCCATTACAACTTCTAGAAAGCTCGACTCGCAGTGGTTGGGTGATAAAAACGTGATTGTCTCATAGAACAAGATGTCTGGATGTAGGCCAACCTTATGGTGAGCAGCAGTGACTTACTGCTATCTTCTAAGGCCTAGGCTCCTTCTAGATTTCTCATCTTTCAGCTTGTCACCTCAAGGAACCAAGGTGATTGCTGTAGATCCAAGAGTCACACTTCACACAACCGCATTCATGGCATGGAGGAGTGGGAAGAGGCAGAGCCAGTGGGCTCTTGCAAGCATACTACTGTTCTATCAGGAACAAAAAAACTGTTTCAGAAGTTTCTCTGTGGGCTTCCCTTGTATCGCTAGGCAGGTTGTGTCAGATTCCCATCCCTTTGGTCCTTCAGTTTCAAAGACTGACTAAATCTCATCGCTGGGGTTGGGGAAGGGATGTTTTTCATTGATGCACATCTTTCTGCCCATCTTGGAAGAAAACAAAGTCAGCATCCTCTTAGCTCAAAAGGAGGAGGTATGAGAAATGGCTGTCGCTGGGCCACCAAATGTATCTGACACCGGGCAGAGCTTACTTTTCAAATATGAGGAGATGCTTCTCCTTGGTGTGTGCAAAGGGGTTTGTTTATGAGGCTCTGGACACAGAGTTTGGGCAGATGTTGTGCCAACTGGTGGACTTTGTGAGGAAACCAATTTTTAGTCCTACTCGAGTCAAGATTTCCCGATAGCCGTAGGTATCCAGGAATGGAGGTGTTGCTTTGGCTGAGGTAGGAAGCAAAATCAGCCTCTACCTGGTAGGGACACAATAAAGGGGATTCTTGTACCAGTTGGGGGTTGGGAAGGGCGAGGGGAGAGGGCGGACATTTACACTGACCTGTCAGTTTGCTTCCAACCCGGAGAACCTCTGAACCAAGTAATTAGTTTTTCCCCTTTGAATGTTTGTTGGATAATTATGCTAATTGGAGATAATGTTTCTACTAAGTGAGGTATAATTTCAAGTTCAATGGTATTTTTATCTTTAGCATTATTGCATTAGATACAAAGTTTGCCTTGGACCTGGGCCTGTACTTTGAAATCGTTACTTTTAGGAGGACAAAGCAAGTGGGACACATTTTTCTTTGAGTTGTGTTATGGATAATGGGCACCCTGGCCCACTAACTGGCATCGTAAGTACCAGTGCCCATGGCCCCACACACCTTGTTGGACCTGGCACACTAAGGCTGAGTATCACCTCGGCAGAGCCACCTTCTTACACTTCTTCGATATTCTGTGCCCAATGGGATAGCAACAACCACATACTGAGTAGGGTATCGAGGAGAAAAGGATGAACCCAACCAATTAAAAGGACTTATTAAATTCATTTCCAAATGAGATACTTCTACTGGTTTCCAGTATTCATGGCAAACACTATCTCTTGTCGAAAGTTGCTCAATTCCCTTGCCGCTCCTTAGTAAAAGGAAGGAATGGGCTTGATATAGTCACCCTCTGGGCATCCTCTTTACTCTCCTCTTTGCAACCTGTTCTGCCACTGCCTAGTGTAGTCTTAACTATCCAGTATATGTGTTATGGACCATGCTCCCCTCTCATGATCATTGCTGGTGAGACCATGAGTGTTCATCTGATCCATCAGATTCCTCAGGGAATTTGGAATTGGGACACAGAGTAGCTAATGGGTTTTGTTAGATGTCTGGTCATAGAAACAGTATGGGTCACCACCTCCTACTCTGAGGTGAGAGAAGCAGAAAGGAAAGGTACAGAGAGAGACCATGTACCCAAAGAGAGGCTGAGGCCTCCCTTGCCTGCTGCATCAACCATACTAGCTGACCCCAGCCCAGCTTCCCTCAAAGCCCTGGGGATGTATTCTGTGCCCCACTCCAGAATCCATTCTATACCTCCTTTGCTATTTCGTTTAAGCCAGTTTGCACAGATACTTGTCATCTATAGCAACCTGAGAGAGATCCCATCCTCAGAAGGGCCCAACAGAAAGCCAATAGGAATTTTTTTAAATGTTTATTTATTTATTTTTGAGAGAGAGAGAGAGAGAGAGAGAGAGAGAGAGAGAGAGAGAATCCCAAGCAGACTCTGCGCTTTCAACTCAGAGCCCAACACGGGGCACAAACTCACAAACCATGAGATCACGACCTGAGCCGAGATCAAGAATTGGACACTCAACCAACTGAGCCACCCAGGCGCCCCCCTAATATGAATATTTAAAAGAACTTTGTTACTTTTTCCAAATATAAAATTATAAATACTCGTTATAAAACAACAGAAAAGTTTTATCTTCAAATGTGGAAATTCCTACAACACTCCCAGCAAGAGATAATTGCTCTAGATATTTTGGAGGCAGAGGAAGGAGCATGAGCAGACACAAACCAGCAGGCCCCAATCTTGTTGGGCCCTGACAGGACACATTGTTTCAAGCACTTCACCTGCTTGAAATGCATCAAGTCCTTACCACAAGGCCAGTGGGGAGGACTAGTGGGGAGGACTAATCCTACCTTTGTGCTGAAGATGAGGAAACTTAGTCATGGAGAGGTTGAGCTGGGGGAGCAGAATCTGAACCTGGGCAGTTGGGCTCAAGAGCCTGGGCCCTCAACCACCAGACCATATAGCTTCTCATTTTATTATTGTTGCTACTTATTTATGTTGTCCATTGCTGCATAACAAATTACCATAAACTTTGGGACTTAAAACAATGAGCACTGATCATCTGGCAGGTTCTGTGGGTCAGGAATCCAGGTGTGACTTGCTGGGCTGGTTGCTCAGGGTCTTTCAAGCCCATAATGAAGGTGTTGTGCAGGGGCTCCCCTGAGACTGGGCTGAGGGTGGACCCACTTCCAAGCTCATGGAGTTGTTGGCAGTCCTTGTGAGCCCTTGGACTGAGGAGGACCTCAGATCCTTACTGGCTGTTAGCCAGAGGCTGCCCTCAGTTCCTCACTGCGTGGGCCTCTTCATGACAGCTGGCTCATCAAAGTCAGCAAGAGAGAGAGTCTGCCCATCTGGAAATTACTATCTGGTGGAACCTAATCACAGAGGGACACCCCATCGCTCTTGCCATATTCTACTCATTGCAAGCAAGTCCCCGTGCTAGGCTGCATTTAGGGGGCTAGCCTGTATCCAATGATACAGGAGCATCCTCGCTTCTTTAACTTTTATATTTTTCATAGTTTTCTGATAATGGTTGGATTGGAGCACTTGGCTCAGGGTAAGGCCAGAATGGCACCTTGAACTGGAGATGGCCAGCCTTATGGCAGGACAGGGTGGGCCTGATCTCAACTCCCTGATGTGGGAGGAGTAGCTAAACCAGAGCTAGAGAAGGGCAGGTCTGCTCACCTCCTCTTGGTCCTATCCTTCTGGTTTCCTGCCTGGGGACAAGAAGCCCAGGGAAGGGCCCCTGAGAGATGGGACAAGCACCTGCCACACCCGGTAGCAGGCAGCTCAAGATCTAGGAGGCCTTGGGTCTTTCTCCCACTCCCCTGCCCTTTAAGAACCATGGTGCAAGGGATGGCCAGCCATCCTGGGGAGGCATGAGTCCAGGACGAGTCAGGGGTGGAGACAGAGATGGGAAGTGTTTGCTGCGGGTCTCCTCCCTGCATGTGCAGGGTGACGAGGAGGAGGACAGGTAAGGTTCTCCCTGACCTGTCATCCTACAGAGAATCTTGCACCTGGCGTTTGTATGGCACCAGACCATACATTTGGGCGTCTTTTTATGTCCAAACATGGGGATCTGATTCATGCTTTTCTGTGGCTGCTTAGTAGTCCACTGTATGGGTGGCCTGATGAAACCTGATCTCCAGATCATTGGAGGCTCACCCAACTCCGTTTGAAATGTGTCATTTCTGGGGGGCCCTAAGGGCAAACCCATGTGTGCCATGTCATTGTCGAAGTGTGTGCTCTAAATATAAGCCTCCTCAAAATAATCTTTCTGAGTTTGGTGCATGTGTATCCTCCAAGGACTCTCACAACCAAATGGGGCCTCCGAGGCCTTCCATTAACAAGGATGGCTCCCATCTCTGCGGAGGTCCTGGGGCCATTGAAGGGAACACAGCCAAGTCTCTGTCACTCCTCTGAGGGTTGAGGAACTCTGCATTTGAAAAAGCCAGCGTGCGAAACCCTGGCTGACATCCTGGTATTAGCTCATCTTTCACCAGGTGAAAGGAGGTGTTATTTCCATTCAAGCAGCTTCACCTTTTGCCCCCCTACACTTGCTTCCGTTTCACGTTCAGCTTGCTCTCTCACTGCGCACACTACAATTAGTGATGTCTGCTTCACGAGCGCCGCTCCAATAACAGGCTGCAGATAGTCTTCCGTTTCCCTTTTTGCTTTATTCAGGGTTCTAATAAATAACCTGTTCCCTCACGTATCTTTTTGTCCCTACAAAATCCAAAGCCATCTAACATCACTTCTGTAGCTCAGCTCCCTTTCACGGCTCTCCTGTTTATTTCAAGTGGCTCAGGGTTTAACTTCATTATTAGCAATAGTCAGTCATTATTTACTGAGGTTTTAGTGTGCACCCAGCCCCCGTGCTACATTCTTTGTAGGAGAAAGCTCCATGAAGCTTCACTACAGACAGCCCTTACACACTAAGGAGTGTAAACACTCCTAGTTTACAGAGGAGGAGACCAAGGTGGAGAGAGGGCCTCATTCAAGGTCACCTTGCCAGAAAGTGGCCAGATCTGAAGCTACACCTGCTAAGAAAACCAAACTCTGAAGCCCTCTGCCATGCAGAATTATTGCCCTAACTCCTCTGCAGGTTCACAGTGGGCCCTGCTAAGACCAAGGTTATTCAGCTTCTCAGGAGGACAAGGAGAAATTGGAGAGCCTCCAGGGAAGGTCCTGGAAAGTGATTAAGAGGACGAGAATAACACTGGTGAGAAGGCTCAGAGGAATAAGAGTAATTTAATCTGGAGAAATAAATTCTAGGGGCTAATTAATGGCATTCCACCGATGTCTTCATGAGAATCAATTAAAATATTTTAAAACAGGAGCTAATCTGCTAGTTTTATTATACAATGGTAAAGGAATGGTTTAACTATTATTTTATTTAATGAATTCAGCAAATATGTAGTAAGCAGCCACCATGGCTCAGATACATAGTAAACAAGGTCCCTCCTCTGGTAGGACTTACATTTTGTTGTCAAGGATGGGGAGGGAGGGAGGGAGGAAGGACGGGCTGTAAGCTAGGAAACCATAGAGAAACAGGATCATGCTAGTCAATGATAAATGCTGTGAAGACACCAAGACAGGAGGACAGAAAACAAGTGTAGCAGGTGGGCTTCTCCACTTTGGGAGGTGGGGTGGCATTTGCACTGGGACTGGATGTGAACCTATGGGAATGGAATGGTCTGGGTGGAAGGGACCTTGGGGCAGGAACTTTGGCAGATACAAGGGGCAGAAAGCAGGAGGGTAAGGCTGGTGGCGGAGAGTGGTGGGCGATAGGCTGGGACATCCAATGGGCAGAGGAGTCATGTGTGAAGGAATGGACCATAGGAGGTCAGGGTAAGAGGTATCAGTGAGGGCCGCCATGGTGGTTTGGACTCAGGGGAAGTGGGGCAGGTGGAGAGAAATGGATCTTTGCATCTGTCTTGTGTTTGTTGGCAGGTAATCATGGCAGATGAGATGTGGGGGTGGGGGCAGAGACGAGAGGAAGAGAAGACTCGAGCATGGCCATCAGAGTTTTGGAATGAAAAATTAGCTGTTTATTTTGTTTTCATTTTACTGGGAGAAGGAAGTTTTGAGGGTACCTTGCTTGGCAGTTTTAAGCTGATACTCTTGGGCCATCAATTCTAGGTAATATTTTGGATCTCGGTATACTTTGTAGGGAGAAGGTCCAAACCTCTCCTCTGTTTCTTGGAAGGGAAAGCCTCCCCCTTCCCAGGTCCCAGCAATGAGAATGTTGAGTCCAATACAAGCCAAGGCCTCCATACCCCACCCCATTTTGCAAGCAGGGAAACTGAGCCTCCGAGAACAGTTTGCAGAAGGTCACATCACGTCCAGCTCTTGGCAGAGTCTCGAGTCTCCTGAGTCCTCAGCCAGGGCTCTCTCCACCGTATGAGCTGTCTCAGGGCACAGGGAAGGGAGGCAGAGGTTTGAACAAACAATTCCATCCCTCCTAGCCTGGACAAAAATGAGAATCCTTGCTCTTAGAGGTCAGTTCTCAGAAGCTGAGTGGCCTTGGCTCCAGCCATGTCAGTGCCTTCTCTCTAGTCAACCGAATATAAGTTTAAACAGGTCTGTTTTTAAGAAGCGACCTCAATATTCAAGTGTCTATGAAATGCATAAGATCCAGGTGTGACTGCAACTGAAATTGAGCACCAGTGAGGTATGTGTGTCAAGCTATTTTGGGGTGCAAATACCAAGGTTTGGGGCCCGTGGGTGGAGGGTAATCTCTGAGAAGTGTTCCCTCAATGCTTTTTGGAAAGCCCTGAATTATAGTCTATCAGAAAGGATCTTGAATAGAAACTTTCATGATGGTTATACTGCTATGTACCTTTCAAAAGCAGAAGTTAGAGTGTTAGAATAACCCAAGGTGAAATGAAATCCATTTGGGCTTTCCATACTTCAGGCACACTTTTATGGGTCAGTCTCTGAAGGTCAGCTAAAAAAACGAAACAAAACAAAACAAAACAAAACAAAACAGAAGGGATAAAAGAAGTTCCTTGAAAAAGCTTGTGTTAGGAAGACAAAACCATAATGTTTCTCATTCTGTTGATAAAATAGAGACTTCCTCCCAGAAATTTTCCAATGGGGGAAAAAAAAGTACTTTATAATGATGTTTTATGTAGCCTGGTGAGCAAATGCACAAAATGATAAAAGCATTACAATTATAATGCCTCCTACCCAGAAGCTTAATGCAACATGGTGGGAATTTAGATGTATCTGCAGTCACATTTCTTGTGGAATCCTAACTGCCTCAAGTCCTGAAGCCAACTTTTCTTGTGTGGTATACTTTTAGCCAAACCTAAACTGATCAGATTTCCAGGACAGAGAGATATCTTCTCAACCAAACTCATTCCACCAGAATTTTTAGATGTACTTTTTTGCATTGAGGGAGGTAATTTGTCTCAAAGAAATACACGTTATTTGGGAAATGCTGTGATGGGCAAGCCATGCCTTACATTATCAGGTTGGTTCACTGACTGAGTGCTTGGCCAAGATCTGAGCGAATGAGCCATACACCAGATGAGTTTTGATGTGTTAAGCAAGGGAAGAAAAACCCTGAGATTGGAGGGCTACCTGGGTGGGGAAGCTTCCACAGTGGGGAATTCTGGGGTGGCTATTCCCAGTATTGGAAACCAAGCTAGCCACCTGGTATAGCCTTACTGGGACTGGTCAGAGCTTTGTCTTTGCAAACAGCTTAGTTTCCTTTGAAAGGACATGGAAGCTTGGAGTTAGAAGGTTGGCTTAAAGCCTCAGGCATGGTGTTTACCACCCTAGGAGTGTGGATTAGGGTCTGATGTGCGCAAATGGGAAGATTCATTTCTCCCACTAGGTGGCAGTCTATGGGGGCATGGGCTTGCAAAGCACCTAGAATTCAGTTACCTCCCAAAATGGGGCCACTTCCTCCCAGGAAAAGATTGCTATCCTCATTCAAGTCCTGGAGAGGAGCTAGTCTATCTCCATTTCTCCATTTTTTTCATTTTTAGCTTAGCTAGCCAAGTTGTTGAACTGTGATGACTATGTCAGCAAAATGCATTCTGGGAGTGAAATGTTTACTACACAAAGGCAAATTCACCTCTTAAAAGGGATGGTTTCTCTCAGTCTTAGAGCTTGTACGGTTCAGTTTCAGTGCCCTAGCCACAAAACATTGGGAAAATATACCCAGGACCTTTAGATGACTAATTATCAGCCACACCTAGAAAACTCTAGGTATCGCTGGTGTTGCAATAAGAAATAATGAGAAGAGGGATGCCCGTGTGGCTCAGTTGGTTAAACGTCTGACTTTGGCTCAGGTCACAATCTCATGGCATGAGTTTGGGCCCCGTGTCAGGCTTACTGCTGTCAGTGCAGAACCTGCTTTGGATCCTCTGTCCCTTTCTCTCTCTGCCCCTCCCTGACTTATTCTCTCTCTCTCTCTCTCTCTCTCTCTCTCTCACTTGAACATAAATAAACATTAAAAAAAGAAGAAGAAATAATGAGAAGAGAACAGAAATCTAATGCTTGTTGAATGCTTTCTCTGGACAATAAGTGAACTGTGGCTCATAGAGCTTAACCGCTCACTCAGTCTAAAAACAGATGGAACTAGGGTTTGAACTCAGGTCCATCTAGCTATAAAACCAACCCCATTTCTGCTATCCCATGCTTGATAAGAGCAAATGGCAGCAAGCCAGTAGCTATGGTGGGGACAGGACAGGAAGATGTTCCAGAGGATTTATAAGTAATACAGTCCTGACCAATCAGAGCATTGCATCCCCCCCCTCCCACAGGCACAGCAGTTGGTTCAGAAATGGGCATTTGAGCCAAGCAGTGCCCTTGGGGAAGGCTCTTTTCTGCTAGATTTGAAGCTGTGATAAGAGCACAAGCTTCTGAGGGCAACTACATGAGGAGTGAGTGGTCATAGAGATCAGAGTCATGAGACAGGGAGCCTGAGACTGTGTGACCATCTGGCACCACCCAAGCTCTGGGTCTAATCACATTTGATCTTCCCAGGATGTTTCAGTTGCCCAGCCAGTAGGTTATGTCCCTCTTTTGATTATGTCATTTGGGGTAGGGGTGTTGTCACTTTCACCAAAAGAATATTGACTTATGTAGGCAGTAAAGATGAGAGGGGACTGAATGAAAATAAAACAAAAGCAGCTATAGGTTCAGTGGTGTGCTCACTATCCTGTGTTCTTCTGGCAGTTGACTTTCTACATCGTCGGTCTTTATCCACTCGATTTCAGAACGAACGAATGAATGAAAGGTAATAGGGGCCAGAGAGACGTGGGGAGAGTAGACTAAGATTCAGCTAAAACACAAGAGCAATTGGTAAAAGGTCTTAGGATTACAACACCACCTCAGCTAGAGCTACACGCTGTTTTTCTATATCATGTTTGAAAATGTGATGTGTCAGAACAAATGGTTACAACTTTAACTTACATAATGAATATATATTATAATGCAGGATGTACAAATAAATGCAATACCTGTAAATTATTTGACAATCAGCCGTGGTCCAGCTTGAATTTTTCCCAAATGCCGAGGCTCAATTATCATCGCAGGAGTGATTGTACCGTTATAGTTAGGCTTGAGTTGGAAGCTTTACTAATTGTGAAAGAAGGAAAAAAAGAACAGTCTTCATAAGGCAGACAATAATATGAACATTTCAATAAGTATTTTCAGTATTGAGTTTTCCTTGGTCCATTTTCAAATTCATAGTAATCATTATACTTCCTTACTCAGCCAAATTCAGAATGGTTGAATGAATGAATAGCAAATTTGCATAATTTAGGATTGAAAACTCAACTCAAATTGGTTGAACTATAAGAGAGTAATAGCCCTAAAAAACCGAGAAATCCAGAAGACCAGATGTGAGGTCAGTGTTGACCGAGATAGTAGAATGAAGTCCTTCATGACCCATTTCCCCCAATTCCTCAGATTTTCCTCATGGAGCAGGATCTCCATCTGCAGGCTTCACACAGCAGGTCTGCCAGGCCAGCTTCCCTTGGGTGGCAGCAAACTAGCTACAGAACACTTCACCAAAGAAGATGCATAGATGGCCAACAAGCATATGGCAAGATGCTCCACATCATAAGTCATCAGGGAAATGTGAATCAGGACAACAGTGAGATACAGCTACATACCTATTAGGATGGCTAAAGTCTGGAACACTGAGAACACCAAATCCTGGAGAGGATGTGGAACAAGAGGAACTCTCATTCGTTGCTGCTAAGAATCCAAAATGGTACAAGCCACTTTGTTGACGGTGTCTTACAAAACTAAACATACTCTTACCATACAATCCAGCAATTAAGCTCCTTGGTATTTACCCGAAGAAGTTGAAAACTTGTGTTCACACGAAAACTTGCACACAGATGTTTATAGGAGCTTTATTCATAATTACCAAAACTTGGAAACAACCAAGATGTCCATCAGTAGGTGAATGGATAAACAAACTGTGGTACATTCAGACAGTGGGAATGTTATTTGGCTCTAAAAAGAAGTGCTATCAAGCCATGAAAAGATATGGAGGAAACTTAAATGCATATTACTAAGTGAAAGAAGCCAATCTAAAAACCGTATGATTTTACCTATATGAAATTCTGGAAACAATGAAAAGATCAGTGGTTGCTGGGGGTCAGTGGGGATGGAGAGATGATAGGAGAGATACAGAGGATTTTTAGGGCAGCGAATCTGTTCTATATGATACAGTACTCTGTGTGATACAATGGTAGATACATGTCATACATTTGTCCAAATCCATAGGATGTACAACATCCAGAGTGACCTCTAATGTAAACTATGGACTTTGTGTGGTGATTATGTGTCAAGATAGGTTCACTGTTTGTAACAAATGTACTACTCTGGTGCGGGATGTTGATAGTGGGGGAGGCTGAGCATGTATGGGGCAAGGGGTATATGGGAAATCTCTGTATCTTTATCTCAGTTTTGCTGAGAGCCTAAAAATGTTCCTTAAAAAAAACTACAGTCCCAGGCTTTAACAACGTTGTGATGCACTCTCTAGGCTGAGAGAGAGGGTCTCTCAGCTTTGGCAGAAGAAACTTTGGCTTCTGCACTAGCTTTGGCAGAAGAAGAGGAATCTTTTTTTTTGATAGAAGGACTCAGCAATGCCTCCTACACCTTTGTGTTTCACTGGCCAGTCCTTGGAGCCAGAGGGTCAGGAGTACTGGTTGGCTTAAGCCAGTGTGAGCCCACACACAGATGGGGTTTCTGCCTCGTCTAAATCACATGGCTGGGCTCAGAGGAGGGTGGTTTCCCAAAGGAAAAATGGGGAGACTATTCCTAGGAAGTGGCTGAATGAATGATGGGTCACCGATAACAGAAGGCTTCTATAAATGGGAAGTTTATCTTCTGTATATCCTCATTTCTCAAAGTTCAATAGCTTTGAAGAGTATTTGTTTAATTTTTGGTACATTGAGTTGGTCTCTAAGGGATGTAGACAATCCACAATAAATATTATTGAAAGAAAGACTATTGGTAAAATAGCACTAGTTGTAAGATCGAATCTCCATGTTTCAGTGGCTTAATGCAGCAGAAGTGAGTTCTTGCTCTTTTAAAGGTGCTGGATAGGAAGGTGATCTCTCACACTCTGATTCAGAGACCGAGGTTTTTTCTGTCTTGTGCCTCAGTCAAAGGCCTCAGAATTCTTTACTTCCAGACCTTAGATGGGAAAAAGAGCAGAACATAGCCTTTAGGAGATTTTCATACATGTTACTTCTATTCACATTCTATTGTGCAGAACTCAGTCACAAGGCTGTGCCTTAACACAGGGGAGACTGGGAAATGTAATCCAGCTGAGTGTTGGGGTGGAAAGCTAGAAGAAAGGCAAAGAAGGCAGGCAATGAAAAAAATCCCATTCACCCGGTGCATTTACTGGTCCAGAAACTCATCTAAGTGAAAACGTATTCCTAGAACAGAGGGTGAGAATCGTTGCAGATTATATGGCACAAGCATGTGAATGCTATTTTAAAACTTTTAAAAGTTGGTCTATATGGGGCTGACATGTACATATGGCAATGTCATGTAGTTCAGCTTGAGAATAATTTGACATAAAATCTAGGACATGGGGAAGCAAAGACATACTGGGACCATGTCCCATTGAGTGTTCTGGGATCTTTATTTTTGAGACAATTTCTTTTGAGATACAATTTATATATGATAAAATGCTGGCATTTTAGGTGTAGAGTTTGATGGGTTTCATTAAACCCATTACATCTTTGATGAGGAAAATGTACAGGGAAATAGGTTTATACTACCACTCTACAAAAGGGAATATGGAGGGAATTTCTGGAAACATCTATAAAACGATTTTTCTTTCTTTGAGTTAATTAATAGTGAAAAAGGAATTTTGTCTAAAACAATTGGATTATTGCTTCAGTTTGCTTAACCAGGACAGAAGTGACTTCAGCCTCTGAGTAGCAAAGAATATGAATATAAGTAACAGGTTTCTGATAAACCACATAAGCCACATATGATAAACCACAGAGCTCGGGCTTTAGCCTCAAATTGATCAGGGGTTGGGTTCTGGCTCAGCCACTTTCAACCTATGTTGACCTTGGGTATTTTATTTTATTTTTTATTTTTAAGTTTGTTTATTTTGAGAGAGAGCGAGAGAACACACAAGTTGGGGAGGGACAGAGAGAGAGAGAGACAGAGAGAGAGAGAATCCCAAGCAGGCCCTGCACTGACAGTGTATAGCCAGATGTGGGGCTCAAACTCATGAACCGTGAGGTCACGACCTGAGCTGAGGTCAAGAGTTGGTGGCTTAACCAACTGAGCCACCCAGGTGCCTCAACCTTGGGTATTTTAAACCTCAGTTTCTCTTCTGTGAAATAGGACTAGAAATAACACCTACTTAATAGGGTTGATTTGAAGATTAAAAGAAATAATGTGTAAAAATATTTGGTACAATGTCCAGAACATAGTAAGTGCTCAGTTTGCATTAGCTACTGTTATTAATTGTTTATCACTCATGAGAAGCTACCCATTCATGGAGACTCTCTGGTTTTCTACAGTATATGCCACTGTCAGGCTCCTGATGAAGTCATGTTCAATTTGACTTCTGCATCTTTTTTTTTATTCACCATCCCATTATTTTTTATAAGATATTCTGAATTCCCCCGTGGAAGCAAGAACCATAGTAACAAGCTTTCAGCTTCATTTTGCTTCTGAGATGATCATTAATGGAGTTATTTTGATACTTTTTTTTTACACAAGACAGCCTTAAGCTGTAACTACAAATGCCTTTTCAAAAGTCCCTGATTTATTTTTCTGTTCAGCTGAACTCTTGTGTCTTTGTCTTCATATGTTTTTGATGAATGGATGATGTCGTCTTCAGATGTTCTCAACCATCCTGGGGTGCATTAAAATCACCCGATGGCTCTCATCAAGTCGAAGACAGGAAGGGGAAATCCAAGCAAAAGACAGGCTCTGCTTCCTGGGACATGCATGCACCTGCTAAGGCACTAGTGTTAGGAAATTCACAAAGTCAGCCTCTGATCATAAAGATTCTTCCTTAAGGAGAAAAGGAAAAGGGCAAAAGCAAAAAAAATACATTTACTTCAAAGAACTCCTGTCTGATTGAGTGGAGAAAAAGTAGCCTCATTGCTTTGATCCTTTCACTGAGAGAAACAACATGAAAAGAAAAGAGAAAACAAGGCTCAAAATATGGGCTTTTGTTGAGAGCATCATTAGGAGTGTTTATTGGCTATAGCAAACACACATCGCAGCTCTGGAACATTCTGTAGGGCTTCACCAGCTTCTGCCTGGAAGACCAGGTGGTTGATTCTGGGCCACATTTCTTTTTTCAAGTGAGGGAGCAGGGACTGTAAGTCTCAAACCCCCTTGACCTTTGGTGTGTTCAGTCTTTAGAAATAAACTTGGATTTTTTTTTTAAGGCTTTGGTTTGTTTACCTTTGGTAAACACTGTCTGATTTCTTTTTTCCCCTTGAAGAGAAAAGCTCTTCACAAAGCTGATGAAAAGGCTTTTTGCACATCAGCTTCTTCAAAACAACATTGTGATGAGTTAAGTGCAAACAAATCAGGATCAGATGAATTGCATTTTCCCTTTAAAATAGAGTTGAACAGATTTAAGGTGGTGAGGGAAGTGTTTTTCAAAAGTGCTCTTCAAAACCAGAATACTGAGTGGCAGTCAATAAACTCAAGAGTAGGGACAGAATTTGCCTTCCTACTCTTCTGGAACATTATTTTTCAAACGATGTGCATGGCCTCAGTCCTTTACAGGTGAGCCGCCAAATTCTGATGAACGCGTGGAGTTAATTTGTTCTAACGAGGAGGAAATTCCCAGCAGTGACCGAGCAGATAGAATGTAAAGCCGAGTGCACAGCCGCTGCCTGCTACAAGGAACTAAAAAGTACTATTTAATAGTAACTGGCATCAAAGAAAGGCGTAATATGGGGAGTGTGTGAGATTTGTGCTTCACGAGCGTATAAGAGTGTGGTCAGAGCAGGAAACAATTCCACACAAACAGCTCTGCTGTAAATTCCATGAAGGCTGAGTCGAGCTCAAGGTTTCCCGTAGAACTGGGTGCCCACTGCCTAGCATGGGGTGACCATAACAACAAATCATGACCAGTCAAGGGGACACATAAAATTAGCCATCCCAGTGGCTTCTGTCACAACACCTGCTTTCCAACCTTTGTTTTGAGCAGAACCGATGCCTCTCTTTTCTACAGTCTCCTCCTGTGATGTGCGCATTTTCTTGTTTTGCCCCCTTCCTGGCCTGGAAGCCCATTGAGGCCAGAGCGCGTGTCTCACCAGGGTTTTCTCCTCTCCGGAGTCACTGGTTCCTGACACCAGTGCTAAATGCTTCTGAACCCAGGAGAGAATCCAGCCTGTCATCGTCTTCATCACCTTCTCTGTCATCGTTTTCTTCTCCTTCACTGATTTCATTTTGTGTCAGGACAGTGCTGTGCTGATTTCTAAGTACTTTCATATGCATTGTGGTCCTATTGCTGGCACACATGTGCGCCGTCTGATGTGGCTGGGATCCAGGGACTGGTCTGCATTGGTCCTTCTTTTCTAGCACCGGCCGCTGGTTCTCCAGGTACATCTTTAGGCGCGGGTAGCTTTAGGCATAGGGAGGAAACAGGTCTCAGGAAACAAAACCTAATGCTTATCAGTTATAGTGCTTAGCAAAAAGAAATAGCTCGAACAATATCTAATCAAAAAGAGACTAGAGCTACATTGTGTCTTCTTGGAATGTTCCTTTGGCACAAATGCAGCACTTCCAATTTGGTTCTTTATCCCCTAGCCCTTGACAAAGTAGCCCCATTGGGTGCCAAGAGAAGTCTAAACACAGACGTAAACCTGGGCTCTGGCATTGACTTGCATAGGTTGGCCCTCCAAGTTATGCACAATGTGCTAGTATTGATGGCCACTTTTTTAGTCATCAACATGAAAACCCCAAATTAGAAACTCACAGCAACCCATAAATTCATCCCGTTAACCCAGTAAATACAGGTTTAGAGTTAAACTAAACTCAGGCTGGGGCGCCTGAGTGGCTGTCGGTTGAGCGTCCGACTTCAGCTCAGGTCATGATCTCACAGTCTGTGAGTTCGAGCCCCGTGTCGGGCTCTGTGTTGACAGCTCAGAGCCTGGAGCCTGTTTCAGATTCTGTGTCTCCCCCTCTCTCTGCCCCTCCCCCACTCGCGCTCTGTCTCTCTCTGTCTCAAAAATAAATAAAAACATTTAAAAAAATTAAACTAAACTCAGGATTATAAGGAAAAGGTTTTAATTATAATACAGTGACCTTTAAGCATTTCTAGGACGATTTTATACTTTTATATGGAGTTCACTAACTTATAGTTTACCAAATGGGGAATTAATGTTTCAACAGGAGCATGAAGGGCCTTTGAAGGAATTCACAGTCTCTTTTCCATTTTTTTTTTCTTCTGTACATCAGGATAGGCCTGGTTATGTTGCACCAAGAAACAACCCCCAAATCACAGTGGCATTTCTCCAGTGCTGGTTGGGAGTGGCCTTCTGCGTCTGTGGTCACTTGAGGACTCCCACTGATGGAGGGTTAACTTTGACATGTGCCTCCAGCACCTCCCTGGCTGTGGAAGGGGGTGTAATGACCCGTGTGGGGCTCTCTCAACTTCAGCTTAGAAATGACACACATCATTTGTGCACAGAAGCCATTCGCCACAGAAGGTTAAAGAGCCACTCTGTTTTCAAAGCAGTACAGTCCTATCATGTGCTCACAGAGGGGAGAACCAGAATATTTCTGCCCCACCTTCATGCCCACTGCCTTTCTCTTCATCATCGTTCCCTCATTACAGAAGCAGCACCCGCGGGAAGACATGCTGCCTCTGATGTACCTGTTAGGTTGTCTGGTTTTGTTATCTAAAAATGCCCCTGCCAGGGGCGCCTGGGTGGCTCAGTCGGTTGAGCGTCTGACTCCGGCTCAGGTCGTGATCTCGCGGTCTGTGAGTTCAAGCCCTGCGTTGGGCTCTGTGCCGACAGAGGACAGAGCCTGAAGCCTGCTTCAGATTCACTGTCTCCCTCTCTCTCTGACCCTCCCCCATTTGTGTGTGTGTGTGTGTGTGTGTGTGTGTGTGTGTGTGTGTGTGTGTGTTTGTGTGTGTGTGCGGGCTCCCCCTCTCTCTCTCTCTCTCAAAAATAAACATTAAAACAAAATGTTGACAATTTCCTGTTGTCTATTTCCTGTTTGCTTTACAAATTACAGATCAAAACAAAGACCTCTTGGGGCACCTGGGTGGCTCAGTCGGTTAAGTGTTGACTTAGGCTCAGGTCATTATCTCCCGGTCCGTGAGTTCGAGCCCCGCTTCGGGCTCTGTGCTGACAGCTCAGAGCCTGGAGCCTGTTTCAGATTCTGTGTCTCCCTCTCTCTCTGCCCCTCCCCCGTTCATGCTCTGTCTCTCTCTGTCTCAAAAAAATAAATAAACATTAAAAAAAATTTTTTTAAATGCCCCTGCCATTTTAGAGAGTAAATGGGTAATGCAAAATAAGAAGTTCAATTTGTTACTTTTGGGGGAAAAAAAGGAAGATGTGCATAGCTGAGCAAAGATTGAACAAAAAATGCAAATTTTATGTTTAAAGGTAATTAGTAAAAATGATACCATCTTACTTCCTGGAATGAAACCTTCTCAAATGAGTGTGATTGCAGGAAGGCTGGCTTTGGAATTTTAGTCCTATAATAGAGCAAATAGGGCTCTCCAACCCATAAGGAGTACATGAACCATTTGGGAGGGGTATTTGGTAATTGTTACTTTTTTGGTAACTGTAGTTATGGAAAAAGAAAAACTCCATGAGTGTGTCATATTTTCACTTTTTTAATTTTATTTTTTAAATGGCAGTGGAAATCAAGGATAATTATGCATGCGGTTTGTATTTAAGTAAAGCATGTGAGTGGAAATATCACTTAATTTTCCTCTCAGAAATCAGTTTTCAATCTTGGTGTTAGAATGTGCCATTAAAAGTACCTCACGCTATGATAATTAAGTATGTTACTCAGAGATGCTAAATGATATCTCCTGAGGGTCTCACCATTTGCAAGTGTCTCTGCTTTATATACTGGGGCTTGAAAATGAGCAAGAGTAACTATTTTATAAATTGAGGATTTAAAATAAAATTGGACATACTCATGCTCTCAAGATATTATATTCTAGTACATGACCAAGGAAAAATCCATAACTATGGATATAGTACCTAAAGACTAGAAATGTTTACCTTTTCCAGTAGATTATGTGCGATGGGCTACTCTTTAGTTTTGTTTTGGCCATTGTATTTAAACAAATTTAAAAGCCTCTTTTGTGACAGGGAGTATAAATGTAGATGGAAAACACACCTATTGCCTTTGACGTTTATGTGTAACAAGTAAAGTGGATTCATTGTAGGGAAGTCAGAAAGCGCTGAAGAACATTGGGGACCAAACTAAACCAACCCTAACACAGCTAAAACTCTAGTCATAATCCCGACCTAGGAGCAAGAATTTAACATAGCACTTTTCTTGCTAGTCTTTCTTTCAGTGTGTGTGCGTGTGTGTGCGTGCACATGGGTGCTTAATTCAGTTGGGATCATGTGTAATTTCATTTTCTGCATCTTTTCATTTAATATCGGAATATTTGGGGGTAGTGGCGGTAAGGAATGTACCAGATCCCCTAACATTTTTCTCAGAATTATGCACTCTTCACCCGAATTCCAGAACAGTGTTCTGCTTGGGATAAAGGCAACAATCCTTACGCACAAGGAAGTATCTGGTGTGATGCTTTCAGAAGCAGGTGTGAGAGAACCTGGCTCAAACTGGCTTGAACGGCAAAGAAACTTACTGTCTCACATTTTATTATTTTTTTTTTAATTTTTTTTTCAACATTTTTATTTATTTTTGGGACAGAGAGAGACAGAGCATGAACGGGGGAGGGGCAGAGAGAGAGGGAGACACAGAATGGGAAACAGGCTCCAGGCTCCGAGCCATCAGCCCAGAGCCCGACGCGGGGCTCGAACTCCCGGACCGCGAGATCGTGACCTGGCTGAAGTCGGACGCTTAACCGACTGCGCCACCCAGGCGCCCCATCTGTCTCACATTTTAAGAAGTCCAGGGGTAATTCAAGCTTCAGGGTTGCTTGATTAGTGACATACGAATATGGTCGAGGACCAAGGTTCTTCTCATCTGTCCTCTTTGCTGTCCACCCAGTTGGCTTCATCCCATGGTTGACAGTAGCAATTAGGTCAACAGGCTTCCTTATTTATGCCCAGAGGGAGAGAAAGGCCTCTCCCTGTCATGGGATGATATTCTCCCCATCCTTTGGGGGTCTGATTGGTCCGATTCAGGTTACATTTTTACTCTGGCCCCACGGCAGTGCCTAAATCTGGGATCTGGGAGGATTGAGTTAGACCTGTTGGAACCCATCCCTGGAGCTGAGGGTGGTGTCCTCTCCTCCTGCATTACATAAGCTGTATGCAGTAGGTTGAATACCTAAACAAAATTGGAATTCTATTGAGAAAGTTGGGTTAGATGCTGGATAGGCATCCAACATTGTTCAGCAAAAGGGCCCCTTTACAGTGTTATTCCTGCGTACTCAAACCTTCTAATCTCACTTTGTGCTATGTTTTCCCACCTCTTTGTTGATTCCAATTTCTGTTAAGGTGGTCATAGTCTCCACCTCAGGGCCTTGGCACAAGCTGTCTTTCTTCTTGGGATGCTCTTCCTCCTCTCCTATTTTTTTTTTTTTTTCATTAAATCCTACTTACCCTCCAAGTGTCAGCTCAGTTCTTACTTACTTCTACTAAGTGAAATCCCTTCTTTCCTTTCTAGCACATGCTATTGTCAGTCTTTAGTGAATAGGATCTTTTTTTGATTAACATGTGTTCCCCCCCTCCCCCCCCCAACTAACTCTGGACTCCCTCTGGGCAGAGATTACTTCATCATTATTTTTATTTTCTGGGCCTCCCAGTGCTTGAAATGTGTAAGGTGCTAAATAAATAATTTCTAAATAAAAAAAGAGTGATTGAAGCTCATTTTACTTTTTTTTAATGTTTATTTATTTATTTGAGAGAGGGAGAGAGCAAGCACGAGTGGGGGAGGGGCAGAGGGAGAGGGAACCCCCAAGCGGGCTCTGCGCTATCAGCGAAGCGTCCAACGTGGGGCTTGATCTCACGAACTGTAAGATCATGACCTGAGCTGAAATCGAGAGTCGGAAGCTTAACAACGGAGCCCCCCATGTGTCCCTGAAGCTCATTTTAAACAGAGGTTAGGTGTCAGTGTATCAGCATGAAACATAATCTTCAAAATGTAACATAAGTGTTTATCCTGTTTATTTCAAGTATTTTCTTGCAGACTAATAGAGAGGATGTTTTCCAGTTGGCACCACTGGAGGTGCTCAGCATGTGCAGGCAGGGGAAGGAGAGGATGTAGGAAGTGCTGGCAACACCATGTGGTTAAGTGAAACTTACCGCACTGTTATGGCCGCTCTCACGGGGACAAAAGATAACCCCACCCACCCCCTTTTCTCTTTCTTACTTTGTCACCTGATGAAGGTAGATCTTCTCTCTCTGTCTAATCTAAATCTAATCTTTCTCTCTAATCTGAATCAAAAACCATGGATATAGATTTTGATGAGAAATGAGAATATAGTCAAGATACAGGATTTCTTGTGGGTACTACTTTTTCTGTTTCATTGAATGCAAAAGTACAGGTGTTGGGTTAAGAAATGAAAGAGTTTATATGCTTTGAGGGGCACCTGGGTGGCTCAGTCGGTTAAGCATCTGACTTCCCCTTAGGTCAGGATCTCATGGTTTGTGAGTTTGAGCCCCACGTCAGGCCCTGTGCTGACAGTGTGGAGCCTGCTTTGGATTCTCTGTCTCCCTGTCTCTGCCCCTCCCCTGCTTGCACTCTCTCTCTCTCTCTCAAAAATAAATAAACATTTAAAATAAAGGGTTTATTAACTTTGAACCTTTAATATATGTGAAGAGTATTGTTTATTAAAATACTAGCAACTCACTGGGTTTCAAAGAATTAATATCAAACTTCTATCAATAAAAAAAATACTAATACAAATGGTCATGGGGATAATATATAGAAGAAATTCATTTTGTATAGAAAAGCCATTCATCAATATTTTCCTATATACTTAAATAGTCTTTGTATTATTTTAATGTCTGCCTACTATCTCATGTCTGGACATACCATATCAAACGTCGTTAGGACATTTCATTTCCCTCCCCCATCACTAACTATAATAAGAAATGCTCAGGTGACCATCTCACACAGAAATCTCAGCATAGGTCCACATTCCAGGTTTCGTTCTCCAGATTCCCAGAAATAGCATTACTGGGATCTCCACTTTTAACGTCCACTTTGAAAGCCTTCTGTGGATCCAATATTCTACAAGTGTGCTGGCTTACCGCAGTCCTTGAAGCAGAGGAGATGAGGTGTCTCGCTCAGGATATGGCACTGACTCAATGGCGATCCTCTGTACATGTGCCAGAGGCGGGGGCATCGGGACCTACCCGGATATGTGGATTGTCAGAGAGATGGCTGCGTTCAGAAAGACAAGGGGAAATTTCTCGCCCAGACTCAAGTCTGTGAGAACCCTGAGGGAAACCCAGGTGAAGTCTGCGTTGGCAGCTCATTGGACGTGGAAATGTTGGACGTGGAATGTGATCAATCAGCAAGCCACGAGGGAGGAAGTATAAATAAAACATGTCCCTTGCAAAGAGGGCAAAGCTGCAATTTGCCAAGTGCATTGTAATTGCTTCTGGTTAATTATCTCCGTGGTGAGCTGGGAGCAGCAAAGGCACACATTTACATCCACATCGTGGATAAAAATAATGCCACTCCTTGGATAATTCTGATTTTGTCGTTGAGATGTGGACAGTGCGTACCCAGTTCCATAGGACAGTGAGAGAGGGGGGCTTCATACAGCTCCACTTTCTGGGCTGTCAATTTTTATCATCGCTGTAATTACTTGTGATCATTTTAGTGATATAATTATCAATAGTAAGCACTGATAATTACAATAAGACTTACTAAATTGTAGTTGCTGGGCTGTACACTTCATAGGCATTAGCTCACTAAATGTTCCCAACAACCCTAGGAGGGAGGATTGTTTTCTTAATTTTCAGACGTGGGAACTGAGGCTTAGAGAGGCTAAGTGACTTGCTTAAGGTCACAGAGCTGACATTAAATCACAGCTGTTAATGCTGGGATCCAGAGAATTTTCTCACAACCACTGTAGCAGACATCTCGGTGCCCCACCTAGATCTCCGGAGACCCTTTGACCCATCCCCCCATGCTAGAGTTGTTGCTGTTAACAGCTCACGCCTGAAACCCTATGGGGAGTATTGCCCTTCGAGACTACAGCCACTTTGCCTGGAAGTACCTGGCAGTAACAACGCCCAGCCTGGAACAGCCTATAGCTGATAAATAGCTGGAGCAGAACATAAAAGACCAGCAACCTTGTTTTAGGGTGGTGCAAGTTCCATGATACAGTGTTGCCCTAGAGCTCTCTGCAGAATCAGGCTGTGGCTAGACATAACTATCACCTGAACTACATTCTTGCTTGACTTCTCCTTCCTATCCTACTTCTCTCCCTACCATGCAGCTTCTCCTGAGATCATTCCCTTAATAAATGCCTTTTAAACAAATCCCTCTCAGGTTTTTGCTTCTAGGGAACCTGACCAGAGACAACCACTATGCTAAGTGTACTGATTGGCTGAATGAATTCTTCCCAGGGAAGCAGTATCACCATGCCTTGTCCGCATGACCCTGTGTAAGTCCCTTATATCATAGGGCCTCATGTCCCTTCTCTGAAAGGTGAGCTGAATAGACTGGATGGTTGCCAGAGCCTCGTCTAATCCTGAGAGCCACCAATATTTCCACCTTCTAAAAATTCATTTGTTTGTAGGTAGCTGTATGGCTCTGCCCACGGAGGGACATTTGGTTTGGCAGTTTGCCCCTGGTGGGATGACTCCCAGAGAGCATGAGCTTACATTTCTCTGTCTCTCTCCATCCCCACCGCAGGGGACTCCTGAAGAGAGTGGAGCTCACTCCGTCTTTGTGTGCATGACCCTGAAGGCTGAATTATTCCATTAAAACTGAAATGTCTTTAGGAGGAAATGTATTCCTAAGGTTAGGCAACAAGGTCAGCATCCCCCAGGACAGGCAAGTTACTGACTGGGGTGGGGGCAGGTTCAAACATTCCATGCCTGGAACGGGTAACATGAGCACAGTGGATGGATCAGTGGATTCATCAAGATGGAGGTCATGGGTTACTTTGACAAGAGTAGATTCAGTGGATGACTTAAATAGAGAACCACAGGAGGTAAGGAAGCAGAATAGGTCAGATAGGAGGGGGACAGGACACCCATGGAAGAAGGAAGGCAGTGTACATGGTCCAGCTCACAAGGTTGGTGGACCAGAAGTGGGAATGACAGGGTCCCACTTTTCTCAATGCTCTTCTGAACAGTCATAAGTTGAGGGTGAGAAAAGGTAGAAACTGGGAAAGGACTTAGCAAGATTTGCTTCGTTGTGGCCTCAAATGTCCAACTGGGGTTGACATTGGTATATGTCAAGGTTGAGTGGTATATGGACTCTTGATGAGTATCTGGGTGTATGTTGGGGGGGGCGGGTGTGTGTTCAGAACTGGAAACACAGCTCAGGTATTAGTTATATGCTGATGCTTCCCAGTCTACCTGTAACCCCAACACATCTCCTAAGACCAGAGGTGTATATTCTAGTACCTTTTGGATGCCTCCACATCTTACAGGCATCCCAGACTCAAAATCTCCAAAATTGAACTCATTTCCCCCTTAAAACCCAGTATAAAAAAATAAATAGAAAGGAGAAGTTCTGAACACAGTCTCAAGGGTTAGGAAGCAGATTTCCTAGGTAAATTGCTAGGCACTGCAAAGAAATAGAGTTGTGTAGTTAAAGTGAGACCTGTTTACATGGTGTATTCCCCTATAGCCAAATTCAGCAGCTCAGGTGCAGAGCTGGGTGGTTTGGGTTTAACTAGGATTGGGCTTTTGCTGAAGTGTTTTGATAAATGGGGTAGAGAGGTAAAAAGTTGGTAATAGAGTGAATTAGCATAGTGACGGGCTATGGTATCTAAGCAGGGAAGTAAAGGCGGAAAGGACATGATGAATAATAGAAAGCAAAAAGGTTAATGGACTTCAGCTCCTGTTAGATTCAAAGAATGTGGTATCATTTAATAAGTGCACTGGAGACTCAAGAAGTGGTGTTCAGCAAGTAGGATGGATGCAGCTGACATAGAGGGGGTGCTGATGTTGGAAATGATAAGGCCTAGGGTGTGCTGAAAGATGGTGACTGAGGTGGGGTGGAGGAAAAAGTTGGTGAAAGTAAAGATCAAGGGACAGTGCAAGGGTGCTCGAGGATCATCTATATAGGTGTTGAAGTCCCTGAGGATGATGAATAGAGCAGAGGTGGAGAGGAAGACAGTGAGCAAGGTAATAAAATCTCTAATGAAGAGTCATAATTGTCTAAAAAAGTCAAAAGATTCTTAAAAAAAGGTGTCTAAAAAGGGAGGGAGAGGATGGTCTAGGATTCACAGGAGTTGCGATTTTGGAGAGAGAAAGGAGGGGAAGTGGTCTGGATGTGACAATGAGGAACAAAGAAGATAGTGGCCCCACCTTTGGGAAATAAAGCAGGTCCCACCTGAGAGACCTGAGGAAAGATGTGCTTCCAGAAGCAGACAGTGCTCATAGATTCCCTTAGCTCCCAGTGCACTCAGCGCCATCAGCAGGGAAAGAGCAGTCAAACAGGGTGCCATGCTACAAGATTTCTACCAGAAAATCACTTGTCAGGCTGTTGTGGAAATGGAAGACTGATTCTCTGCATCAATTCTGATCTCTTTGAAGTCTGCCTTCCTGTACTGCAGAGGCTGGAAAGGTGAAGATGGAATTTCCCAGACTCCCTTGCGGCTAGGTTTCCCGATGCGCTCCAACTTCAGCCAAGCACACATGCTCAGGGGAAATCCGGAAGGTAGAAATGAGGTAGAGGCCATGTTTCCACAGCATCTGATGACGGCAACGGTGATGGAGCTGGGGAGGGTCAAGTCTCGAATGATACTGTAAACCATCTGATACCTTGAAATAAATCCTTCTTTCTTATGATGGCTAGAGAATACCCTATATTCTACAACTGAACTCTGATGGGGATATGGGCCCCAGTGAGACAGTGGAAATGAAGATTTCCCTATAAACATGAAGTAGTTCCCACAAGATAAACCACTGGGAATAAGGGAATAAGAACTTTCCAAGAGCAGGTCTTCTTTAGAACCCACTGTGTGCCAGGCATCATTTTGAGACCTCACGTAGCCCTGCAGAGCGACATGATCATCCTGTTGTAGAAATGAGGAAATTACACCAGAAAGAAGCTGCATCTTTGTTAAGATCACAGAGCTGGGAAGGAGCAGAACTGGGTTTGTTACATTGTCATTATACCATGCTGCCTCATTTGGTAGAGACTTCCCTATCCCAGATACAAGTACCTGAAAAAGTTCCAGTGTACAGAAAAGTGATTTTTGTGATAAGAACTATCTCTGGCGGGGGGGGGGGGGGGGCGTTCTTACCTCTCTTAAAAACTTTAGTAAACTGGAGTAACTTTATTATATGAAAGGCTAGACATGCTTCTTTATCACCATCCTACTAACTCACAAAGAATCCTAAATGGTAAGGATTTGAAGATGAGATAAGAAGGGCTGTTGGAATCCTGAGCTCCCAAGAAAAGGGATGAAAAGAGAGGATTGTTTTAGTAAAAGAAAGAAGGGCCCAGGAGCCATCCAAGGTGCTGACCTCGGCTCTGTGGGAGGGGTGGTGTGACAGATGCTCAGTTAAGATTTAAGCCCAAGGCAGAAGAAGAACAAAGAGTTGTGGGCTAAGTGAAGAAGTGAGAGATGGCAGGGGAAAAGAGCCAGCACCCCTAGGAAGATGCTCTGCACAAGAGGCCACCACCCCAGCTGGGGAGCAAGGAGAGTCCCACAGCGGGTGGGGTCCACTGCAGAGCCGAGGGAAGGGGAGGAGAGGAGCCAATGGAGAACAGCCCATCAGAACGGAAAGCAAAATAATGAAGCAGAGGAGAGAATGACCAAGAAAGACACTTGAGATGTGGTGAAGCTATAATTGGTCCTTTTCAGCATTTTTCTGTCAGAGAAAAATGGGACTCTGACTGGTCTGGTTCAGCTATCCTGGACCTGATTGTCATTCCCTTAATCCTAAACACAGCCTCCTAGGGCCGCATGCCTTCCTTGAAGGCAACACTTCCATGTCACAGCTCTTGATTTTCTGATTCGTTAGCTGCTAATAGCACAGAGGCATGGACCCAGGATATATTAGGCTGGACCAGGCCTGCCCTTTTGGGAGAATTACCCAACTTCTCTGAACCTGTTTCCCATCAGTCAAATGAGAAAGATAATCATACACGTTGTATAGTTTAAATGAGAGAGTGTGTGAGAAGGGCCCAGCAGAGGACTTGGTAGACAGGAAGTTCTCAATCAATGCTTTTGTTGTCATTATTTAGCGCCCTCTACTTTCTCTCTACACTCGTAGCTGGTGAGATAGAAAATATTAAGATTAAAGGACCTGGATTATTACTTGGTTCTACACTTACTTGCTATGTGATTTGGGAAAGTCTCCAGATCGCTTTTGGCCTCAATTTTCTTATCTCTGGAAGAGCACAGATGAAAAAGTTGAAATGAATGAGGTCTGTCCTTGACAGGGTCTTGTAATTTATATTCCCACAGAAATACTCTCGGAAAGTCAGAGTTAGTTCTTCCCTTCTGCACAGGTGGAGGTGGTCTTCATCTTGGGCTCTGCACCGAGCTAGTGTGACTCTACAAATCATTCCACCAGGCCTTCTTTGTGCCAGACACGGGGTCAGATGCTGAGGGTAGGAGTGGGCAAGCCAAGTCACTGCCCTTGACGTACTCACATCTAGTGGAAGAAGTAGGAAGAAATACAAGGCTGATTCCAACCCACGGTGGCGTGGGCAATGATGGCCGATGCACAACATAGAGACTGCAGAAGATGGATAGATGTGCTTGTTGCAGGGGTGGGAGAGGGCTTCTCGGAGAACATGAGAAAGAGCCCTTTCACTGTTTGTAACACTAATAAATGTTCAGTAGGAAAAATATAGAACAAATAGAAAAGCAAACAGAGGGGGAAAAAATCCCGTTTGGGCACATGTATGTGCTTCCTGTTCGATGTATGGTGTGTGGGGGGACATATCCAAACCTGAGATTGAAGTTCACATAGTATGTTGTCACTTGCTCCTCAATTTTAGAAAAATGCCCTAAAAATGAATAGGAGTTGGTTTAAAGGCAAGCAGGAAAGGGAGGAAAGGGGGCGGTAGTCTTCCAAGCAGCAGGGACAGCATGGGAGGTAGTAGCAGCAGCTTTGTACTTGAAAGTTGGTGCATTTCTTTCCCACATACCGCACAGTAGTGATGGGAAAGGACACATTTATCTCCATGTGTCTGAGTTTCTGGGTATAGGGCATCGAGGACCAGGAACTGGTTCTCTATGTACTCAGCACTAGAGAAGAACTCAGTGCAGAAACCAAATAAGCCAGAACCTTCAAGTGGCTCCGTAGCCCTTTCCAAGCAGGATGAGATGAAAGAGTTCAGCGGAGCAAAGGATGCGTGGCACTCCAAGGCCTGCCATGGCCACATCATGTTGTGAGGAAAGAGGGCCCAAGAGGCTCCCTCTGCTTCAGGTCATTAGACTCAGGCTATGGGTGTCCCTGGGAACTCTGCAATTTCAGGCACAACCATTTGGACAGGGGGTATGGCCTGAGCTGTGGCCATCCAGATGTGGGCTGGGCCTAAGGGAGACCAGCTCAGCCCCGATGTGTCTTGATGCAAAACTCTCCAAAAGACGTGTTCCAAAATGTTAGGTGTTCAGCGTTGGGTCACAAGGGCTTGGGCTGTCTCCACAACCATGACAAGCTGATCATTCCAGTTCTCCAAAGGGCTGAATATCCATTCTGCTCCTAAAAACCCCAGTGAGCCTGTGGCTGATGAGCGAATGTCTGGGGCTACCTCACGTCCTATCGCATCATTACTCTGAATCCCTGCTCCTAGGATAATCCATGTCTGATTCTTCCTTGAAATCTGAACGACTCGATTACAGTTGCCTTTCCTGACCTGTTAGTGATGGGCTGGGCTGGCTCATGCCAGCTTGTAAGATCTGATTATTAGATTTTTGGAAACTCTATGAGGAAGTCACTAAGCACAGCCATTATTAAACATTAAATTATATATATTTGCAATTACATAATACGAAAAAGAAAGGTAATAAATATCAAACCTCGTTTCTACCCAGGTATTTTATACATTTTACTCTTATCTATGCCCTTGAGTCTGTTTATATCTATTTATATTTATATTTTACCTATATAATGGTGCGCTGTGGCACGCCTCTTTCCGATTTCACGTTCAGTGACCTCATGTTGGTAGCTTGAAATCAGGCATGGGCGGGAGTATTCACACCTCAGAAATCAGCAAATGTTACAAATCATGGCTTTCCCCCTTGAGAGCTGGTAGTTAAACATTTACCAGCACACCACTGCCCATGGGCACAGGAGGAAAGTGGGCTTCCTGAAGTTACATTATCAGAGAACACATAAGCCGTGCTCAGTTCCACTGGCAAGACAGCATGGCCTGCGGGCTGGAAGCTGTTCTGTATTTGTCCCCCATTTATTAATACAATTTGCTCACAGCAAAGGTTTCCCAGCCTCTTTCTAAGAGGCAGATATACTTGATTCACCCACAGGACTGTTATCATTACTGCATTCCTGTTTGGCTCTTTACAATTTAATTAGCACGGAGCAGCCAGGATACGTAAGTCTTCTCTATCTCCTCGCTCGCCTGAGGCACTATCTAAGCAGAAACTAGAGAAGTCCTCAGTGCTTGGGCCACTTGCTGCTACACACAGATGGCTTGTGGACCAAAGCGGGCTTCGTGGGGGAAACAATTCCACGCTCCTCTCCCCCCTACTGAGATGACAGTGCCCAGACCCCTCCTCTGTCTTGCCAGCTGTGAACTGGAGGGGTGCCAGCCATTCTGCCTGCTGGCCTCCTCTTCCCAGAGGGGTAGGATGCAATTACTTGGGATGTCATGGAGAATATTAACTAACTGGACTGTTGCAATCTCCCATATCCACATCTGGGCTGTCAGAGTGTGTAGAAATAGTAATGGGCAGCCTTAAAGTAAGACCCCCGGTTATCACTGCAGACCGGTATGTTCCCCTGAGCAACAAACGGGGAAGCCTCACAATGCTGCGGTGTGTCCAGTCACCCTGGAGCTGGTTGATGTTGGCCGAGGAAGGGCACAGACATGGCTTGGAGTAAGGCAACAGACACGTGGCAGATGTGCAGGGATTGTTCAGGTGCAGTGGGAAGCAATTTGCTTTTATTTCTGAAATAAACCCACAGAAGCCAAGTGACCTTGAGGCTTGGGAGCACTTTTTGCAAACAGAATCTGCAGTGAAAAAGTCCTGGCCCGAGGGGGAGGAGTCTCAGTATGCAGATGAGGTCCAGGGGATGGGTGTAGAGGCCAGCAGTTAGGGTTCCCCTCCCAGCTCTGTCCTCACCATCTCAATCAGGCTCAACTTCATCATCTCAACCAGGGATGAGTACTAATGTGTGCCCGCATAGGGCTGTTCTGTGGATTAAATGCAGAATGTAAAAAGCTTAGCAGGGGACCTGGTACCTTGGGGCCAGGGGCAGGGATGGGAGAAGGACATTTCACACTAAATTCTTTTGTATTGGCTGACGTTTTTAGATTCTTTGTTTATATCACCTATTTTTTTAAGGTGAAAAAAAATAATGCTACACAAGCAAAGTTGTAACGAATTGGAAACAGGATGAGAAAGGTCCACAAATCTCCCTCCTCTCAAAGGGTCATTTTACCTCATCTGTAAAATGAGTAATAATAGCACCAACATCACAGGGTGTTTGTGAAGAAGAGGGCTCAGCCCAGTGCCTGGCATGGGGTTGTTGCTCTGTAAATTTGCCTGCCCTCATTTGCGGAAAGCCCGTGAACCAAGACCCTACATATAGCCTGCTGTTCTAGCCTTAGGTCCTCTTTCCTCATAGCCAGTATTAGGGGGATCTGTAGGGAGGGGGGCCCAGTCTTCAGCAGGGGAATCTCTGCAACTGGTCTTGGCAGGAACCTCAGGGCTCAGTGAGCCTCAGCCTCCTTGGCAGGATGGCTGGTCCCCAGGTCACCAGTTTCTGGAAGGTGGTCACTGGCAGGGTCCAGAGGTGCTGCTGGCTTGACCTGACTCTGGTTACCTGCAGGCATGGATGCAGGATTTAGGAAGACAAAGGGATCTCTGGGATCCTTTTTGTTTGGCAAGGATGAGAAGTCTGGCAGGAAAGTTAGGAGACACAGACTAAATGTGGGAGGGAAGGCTTGGGTAGTTGAAAAGCTTTCCATTGCAAGTTAGATCAAACTCACTGCAGCCTCCTTGAGGTAACTGAGAAATCCAGGGGCATGTGGGTTTCAGGCTCAGTTGGATCCGGGTGTTCAAACAATGTTTCTGTTTCTCAGTTCTGTTCTCCTTGCTGGCTTCCTTCTCAGAAAAGATGACTGCCCAGGGCTCTCGGTCTGTACCCTGGAAGGTTCAAGCCCAGTGGGGAAGGAGAGACCACTTCTCTGTCAGCCACCATGGAAGTCCCACCACATCTCTTTGACTTGACCAGCACCCAAGCCCATTCCTGAACCAGTCATCCTTGCCAGGGAATTTGATCAGAAGTTAACTGAACTCTATGAAAAACAGGGGCTGTGGTGGGAGAGAGTTCACCAGAGGGAAATTGAAGCACCATGAGCAAGAGGATAAAGAAGGGGAAACACAGCAGCATCCACTGCACAGGGCACCCCAGGAAGTCAGGTGTTAGTGGTTCAGTATCAAGTCCCAGAGCCTCCTGATCTTTCCATCTGTGGGGCTCTTTGACCAGCAGTTTTGGACTGGCTTCTGGCTGCAGGGTCGTCTCCGGGTCGTATAAGCCCCACCCTCCTCCACCCTGCCAAGGCAGTTAGGAACATCACCCTCCTGCAGATTTCTCAGGAATAGCCTCACTATTCCCCTTCATGTGTCAGTGGGGGCTGTGCCAGTTTCCCTGAGGAACACATGGAGATGACAGAGCCTCAGAGGGGAATTGCTGCATGGTGGTCCTGGAAGACTGGACCCCTCCCAGGCACTGTGTCTCCCCTCCTCAGTTAAGATCCCTGTGCCCAGACTAGACAGAGGAACAGAGGAGCCTCTGCCTTCCATGGGCCATGCTGGCTTGGCCCTGAGTAGCAGTGGTGATGAGAGGTGGCTGAAGGCCAGAAGGCCCTCCCCGAATGTTCCAGACCAAATATGATCAGAACCTTCAAATGGTGTTGGTGGAGGGAGAGCGGTGCTGAGAGGAAGCCTCTGGGATGGCAAAGATTGAATTTACCACATTTCTCACCATCTTGGTGAGTGGGAACTTGGAGTTAGATTTAATTTGATTGAACAAAACAAAGGCATATGATATTTACTTCAGAGCATTTGAGGGGAATGAAAACCAAAACAACCTGAGCAGTATTTATGGAGCACCTCTGTGAGGCATGACACTGGGTCGGGTTGCTTTTAGATAACAGGTCCTAAAGGATCTTTAGAGATGGTGATGCCATTTCTTTTGTGAACATTTTCCCTTGTGTCTCAAACCTTGTGGAAAGGGGGTTGTCCTGACTTCTAGCTGAAATCTTCCCCTTTTCTCTTAGCCTGTCCCCAGTGGGGATGGAGATCAACTCTTCACTCTTGTTCATCCTGTCTGTATGCCTCTGTCCTTCTCTTCCAGGCTAATAGAAGCAGGGTCCTATTATGGGTTGGATGGTATTCCTTATATCACACCTTCCTACCAATAAAAAAAAGATACGTAGCAGTCCTAACCCCCAGTACTTCAGAATGTGGCCTTATTTGGAGATAGGGTCTTTCCAGAGGTAACAAGTTAAAATGAGGCCATTGGGGGGGCCCTAGTCCAATATGACTGATGTCTTTATAACAAGGGAAATTTGGGGGCGCCTGGGTGGCTCAGTCAGTTAAGCATCCGACTTCGGCTCAGGTCATGATCTTGTAGTTCGTGAGTTCGAGCCCCGCGTCGGGCTCTGTGCTGACAGCTCAGAGCCTGGAGCCTGCTTCAGATTCTGTGTCTCCCTTTCTCTGCCCCTTCCCTGCTCATGCTCTGTCTCTCTCTGTCTCTCAATGAATAAAGTTAAAAAAAATTTTTTTT
The DNA here is from genome assembly GCF_018350175.1 of Felis catus. Classification (NCBI taxonomy): domain Eukaryota; kingdom Metazoa; phylum Chordata; class Mammalia; order Carnivora; family Felidae; genus Felis; species Felis catus. The sequence goes on from NC_058369.1 coordinate 22,512,583, forward strand.
AATTTTTTAATTAAAAAAGGAAATTTGGATACAGAGACAGACATGCCCTCAGGGAACACCTTGTGAAGAGACAGGGTGAAGATGGCCATTTACAAGCCAAGGAAAGAGGCCTGGAACAATCCCTTCCCCCACAGCCCTGTCAACCCTTTGATCTTGGACTTCTAGGCTCCAGAATCGTGAGACAATGTTTGTTGTTTAAAGTTTTTTTTTTTAATGTTTATTTATTTTTCAGACAGAGAGAAACAGAGCATGAACGGGGGGAGGGTCAGAGAGAGGGAGACACAGAATCTGAAACAGGCTCCAGGCGGTCAGCACAGAGCCTGATGTGGGGCTCGAACTCGCGACCACAAGATCATGACCTGAGCCGAAGTCGGACGCCCAACCAACTGAGCCACCCAGGCGCCCCGACAACGTTTGTTGTTTAACTTATAGGTACTTCGGTGTGCAGGGCTTTGTTAGATTCATAGTACTTTGTTGTGGCAGCACTAGCAGACTGATATAGATTCCCGTGTCCTTTCAAATCTTTACTCAAAGAGCACCTTTCTGACTCTGATCTCCGCTGGTTGTGAGAGATGAAAGCCTAAATCAAATTAACATAAGCAGAAAGGGAATCAAGCGATGCCTGTAATTGAAAAGCTCAATTACTCCCAGGGTTTCCAGCTTCAGGCATGGTTGGATCAAGTGATGCTACTCCAGCTGTCTCCCTTTACATCCCTTGGATAGGCTGTTTTCATGATGGCTGCTGGCAGCGCAAGTCTTCAACGTTTATTTATTTTTGGGACAGAGAGAGACAGAGCATGAACGGGGGAGGGGCAGAGAGAGAGGGAGACACAGAATCGGAAGCAGGCTCCAGGCTCTGAGCCATCAGCCCAGAGCCCGACGCGGGGCTCGAACTCACAGACTGCGAGATCGTGACCTGGCTGAAGTCGGACGCTTAACCGACTGCGCCACCCAGGCGCCCCTGGCAGCGCAAGTCTTGTATCCTATTAACTTAGTAATGACAGTGGAAAATGCTGGTAGGAGAATCCAGAGGAGAGAAGTTGATTGGCCCTGCTTGGGCCAGGTGCCCATATTGGGACATTCTGGTTAGCTCCATATGGAGCGGGTTCTCTCAGGAAGAGAAGTTCTATTACCTGATGAAGGGGGATGATTTACTGGCCAGGGAAAACCAGCACATGTCCCACTACAGTGCTCTGCGATGGTGTTCTAGCTAACCATGTGGGCCCTGGAACCAGGTGGTCTGGGCACAAACTTTGGTGCCACCACTTACCAGCTGGGCAAAGTTCCTTGGCCTTAAACAAAAATGAGAGCAGTAGCTGCCTTGGAGGGTACGGGGAACATTGGCTCTGCAGGTCCAAGTAGAGCCCTCAACAGCATGTGGCACACAGAAAGCTCTCCTCAAACCTGAGTTTTCTTCTCCAGTTTCTCTAGAACGTCTTGTGGGGCCCAGTGTTAGTCTGGGTTCTCCAAGAAACAGATGCCACGGTAGGATTAAGTGTGCAGGGATTCTATTAGGGGAAACGTCTGTGGCAGAAAACAGCAAGGGGGCTCCTGGGTGGCCCAGTCGGGTGAGCGTCGGACTTTGGCTCAGGTCATGATCTCATGGTTTGTGAGTTCGAGCCCCACGTTGGGCTCTGTGCTGATGGCTCGGAGCCTCGGAGCCTGCTTCGGATTCTGTGTCTCCCTCTCTCTCTGCCCCTCCCCCACTCACACTCTGTCTCTCTCCTTCAAAAATAAATAAACATTTTTTTTTAAATTAAAAACAAGAAAAGAAAATAGGAAGCGAGAGGGGGGAGCCTAGGGAGCCCTCAGACCATGAGCCAGTCTGACCCAGAGACCGAGAGGAAGAGGAGGGTGTAGTGGCCACCTTCTAAACCAGGAAGGTCTGGCCAGGCCACCTCCATGCTGTAGCCCAGTCCTCCAGATAAAGCAGGCCGTCAAGGGAGTCCCCAGTGTTTCCCTGGCGAGGTCTGCCTGCCAGGCTGAGTGAGGCTGGGAGCAGCCTGCGGGAGGCATGAGGCTTATGCTCACAACCCCATAGACCCCTCTGGGTCTTGAGTTCTCTCACCCCTGCCTCCTCGCCTGCTGTAACCCGGGGACCCACACAGACATTCATCGGTGTTTGTGACGAGCAAGCGGGTGCGGGTTGTAGCCCTGATGTGGTGGCCGTCAGAGCTTTTAAGCTGGTTTCCTTACAGGGAGGAGGGCTCCAAAGTATTCTTCTCAAAGTCCTTTCTTTGGAGAAATTAATGACATGGCTACAAGTAAGCATCTGCACTTCCTCTTTGAGCAGAAACTCCTTTCATGTGTAAACTGCCCCCCGTGCCTTTCCTACTTGGTCAGCCCCACCATCTGAGAATCAGTCCCCTGCCATTGCTCCCTTGCCAATAACACCACCAAAGCTACAAGTGAGAAATCAAAGAACATTTTTAATGAGGAAAGCCCTTTACATCCCTTTTTTCTGCAAATCCACTACAATAATTGTGAGACAGTTAGTGACATTTTAAGCCCTTCTAGATATTCTGATGTTAGAGGGAGGCTGTTCTTGCAACAGGTCTCAAATCGTAAAATCTCTTTACATTTCACCTGTGACCTTTCCTTTCATATAATGTCAACAATATATAAAACAAATGTTTGAAGTTTCCAAGACAGATTTTGGTGCTTGGGTAACCAGTGTTCTTGCCATTATTCACGTTCATTATTCAGTAAGTGTCTTTGGAGTACCTTTTTTATAAGGTTAATTTGCATATGCATGTCTCTTTTGTACTTCATGCTATCCCAGCATGGCACACTCACTTTAAAAACAAAATCCTTTCACATTATGATAATATTAAGAGGGATTTCGTGTTTTTTTTAATTTTTTTTAATGTTTATTTTTGATAGCGCGTGAATGCGCGCACGCGAGCAGGAGCGGGGGAGGGGCAGAGAGCGAGGGAGACACAGAATCCTAGGCGGTCTCCAGGCTCTGAGCTGTCAGCACAGAGCCCCATGCGGGTCTCTAACGCACAGAGGGTTAAAACTCACAGCCTGCAAGATCTTGACCTGAGCTGAAGCCAGACGCTTAAGCGACTGAGCCACCCAGGCGCCCCAAGAGGGATTTCTTAAATTAAGTATCCTGACTTCCTTGGGGGAGCATAGAAAGGGTGGCTGACATTTGAAAAACAAGTTAGTCCGGAACAAAGCAAGGTTTGCTTCTGCATGGATGAGTATTAGATGCCTCTTGGCAGTCTCCTTTGGAACCTACATCTAAGCATTTCTAAGCACCTACTAGTGCCAGAATTGTGTCTGCCTTATCTTGTTTAATCCTCACAGCATCCCTGCCAATTAGGGGTTGTCATTCCCATTTTACAGTTGAGGAAAGTAAGGCTCAGAGAGATGGGTTCCCTTGCCCACTGTCGTTGTTAGTAAGGGGGCAGGGCAGGGTACAGTCCTGCTCTCAGCAAGGTCCGAATGCTGAAAACAGAGGCTCTCTCTTCTTCACTGCTCTATGCTTCACAGCTGAGGTGGTGAGGGAGACGAGGAGTCCTGGCCAGACCACCTGAACCAGAATGGGAGAGGGCACGGGGAGGCATCTGTTTTTAAAAAGCCCTCCTCATCCCAGATGATCCCCATGTGCAGCTGGGGTTGCTGGAGAATGACTGCTTTGGGAGATGCAAACCCCACACCACGGGCAGCCCTTGGCTGGAGCGAGGAGGTTTAGTTTGAAACGGTTGTGTCTTCCCCACATGGACTTGGATACAGTTGTGCGCTCAGGCAGGGAGAGAAAACAGAGGCTTATGGTTGAAAAGGAGTAAGTTGAGTTTGGGCTCAAGAAACAAGCAAGATGTGCTTGCTGCCAGGAAGGGAGGGTTAGTAGACATTGTTTCATTCCCCAAATCCACCCACCCTTTTGGTAAGGGCACACAGATTGGGTTTGGGGGAGCCAGCCACCACCAGCCCCCATTACACCAAACACACAGTCACGTGACCCAGGCCCAGCCAGTCAGGACACCGTATCCCCCAGCTCAGTGATTGGTTCAGGATGGACACACGACCCAAACTAACCAGTCAGGTCCCCCTCAGCCAAGCTGGAGACTTTTGCCTGGACTTTGAAAGCAATGCGCTCTTTCTTTTTTTCCCCCGAGACTTGGATCTGTAAGAGCTTAGAGCCGTTGGGAAGCATCTTTGTTTCATATGGGAAGAGCTTATCTGAGAATGGAGTCAGCACATAGGAGACAGGGCTAAGAGATAGAGGGAGGCCAAATCCTGCATTGTTGGAGATTTGGACCCATTTGAAGCCATGCTTATACACTTCGTAGTTATGGGAAAAAAATAATCTCCCTTTGTGCTTAAGACGGTTCTGATTGCTTTTTTTTTTTTTTTTGTCACTTACATCTGAAGAGTTCCAACTCACCCGGGATATCAGACATGAGGCTCACATAAATCTAAATAAAGGAAATGTGCTTCTCTGGTAGCAATTACATCTAGTCCTTCATTCCATAAATATTTACTGACCTTCTGCCATGTGTCATTCACTGTCCTACATGCTGCAGGAGATTGAGGGGCGGCTTGCAAGGGACAGATGGCTTGATTGAAAGAGGATTTGAAGCAGAAGACAAGGGTAAAACAAGGTGGGAAGGGAAGGTGCCCCAGGAGATGCAGATCATACGCTAGAAGGATCCAGTGGGGGAACACTCACACCAAGGGAAGACTTCTCTCTTGTAATCGCAGGGCCATATCTTCCTGCCCTGTGAATCCCAGATGCTCAGCTCAGCACCTGACACAGTATGAGTGCTCAGTAAATCCCAAAAAGATGCATGGCTTTGTGGAGGGTGTAACGTTAAGAGATAGGATAGCTGAACCCTTGAGCGAGGCCTCAAGGCAGAAAGGCCAGAAATCACAGAACCCCCTCAGCACCCCCAATTCTTGTTGACTCAATGCTCTGGGGGCAGAGAGGATGCTTTACTGTTTAAAGGGTAGAGGAACAAGCTCTGTTCCAAATGTATCTTCAACAGTCAACTGATTTCTGTCTTCAGGCTGTATGGGGACCTCCTAGGATTAGTCTTTGTCCTTGAGTTTCATGACAAATAGTCCTTTTTAAAGAAACAGAAATGTCATTATTGATTCTTTTTTTGATTATAATTTCTCTGGGCTTACAAAATTTTCACGGAGTACATAAAAGTATAAAGAAGAAACAAAGTCATGATTCCGCCGGTAAGAAACAAGCACTGCTAACACACGCACACACACACAGAGATGGAAACGTACTGATTTAATCCACTTTCACATTATGTCACATCTTTTCTTGTCAACAAACAGAGCTGTATGTTACTGTTTTAATGGCCACTGAGTATGCCATTATAGGAATGAACCAAAATTAATTGAACCAATTTTCTGCTGTTGGACATTTAGGTTGATTCCAGTCATATGCTATTATAAAAACACTGAGTGAATGAACATCCTCATAGCTAAAATATTGTACATTTTAAATCATTTCCTTTGGATAAATTCCTAGAAGTGGAATTGCTAGGTCAAATGAAACGCACGCTTTTAAAGCTCTGTGACCCACACAGCTCTGTGCCAGTCTGACTTCTGGAATTTAATCTCAAAAAGGCCGACTCCTCTACACTCCCTCCAATACTGGGTGTTACCATTTTTCTTTCTCTTTTGCACACCCGAAGGACAGGAGGGTGTAGCCTTGCCAACAGTGTTGCGCAAGGGGGCGTGCCGGTCCCTCCTGTCCCATCCCATAAAGCTCCCTGACAAGGAAACCTTTCTACTAGACATGGGTCTGATGAGAAGAGCAGGTGTCCCGTATAGGAACCCAGACGCTAGGAGAGGCCAGGAACCTCATTTGCCTGGTATCAGGTTCCAAGAGAATTACCTCCTTCTTCCATTAGTACCAAGACAGTGTTCTCCTGAGAGCTTACGGTGCTAAGTTCCTGACACAGCATGGAAACAGAAGAGTAAGAGTGCAGGTCCTGGTAGCTGATGGGAGAGAACTGGGATTTCCACGTCACACGGTGACAGCAGGATCTTTCATCATGCCACAATCCGACCTGTTTTAAAGAGAGCCAAGCAAATCAGACATTATTATGGCATGAGTTTTGTTAGAAAAAAAAAAAAAGCCTAGTTTATTCTCTCCCCAATTACAGTGTTTCCCTCTTTCTCCCCATGAAAATTTAATGCTGCACTTTCAGCAAGGAGGCATCTTCTTAATTGATGGGTACTCCGTTAACTGAACCATCTCAGGGGATGACACTGATAGCCATGAAAAACCCCATTGTGAATAAGCCCCTTTAACCAAGAGATGTGCTCCTGGGAGTCCGCAGACTGAATCCAGAACCAGTATCCCTTAATCGTTTGACTAATTACTGAAGGCCTGCTTTGAGGCATGCCATGAGCTATCTCAGAGCTAGTTCGAGAAGATCATTGCCCATGTTCTTTTAAAAGAATGTTCTCTAAATTCCTGGAGCTCAGTCATACTGAAGCCTTATGGTGTAGGGAAAAATCCCAGTCCTTGGAGTTATGGGGACCTGGGCTCCATTCTTATTTGATTCTTGCTAACACCCATCATTTCTCTTCATTAAATCTCAGTCTCCTCATCTGTGAAATGGGGATGGTAATGATCCCAACTTTGTAGAGTTGTGAGGATTCAGCAAGGTGATTCATGCAAGTTGCTTAGCATAGACCTTCATGCATAGTAAGCAGTCAATAAATCTTAGCTCTATTATGATTATGATCTGTAAAATGGAGAGAATGGTGCTAATCATGTAGAGCCATTATAAAGATGAAATGAAATAAAACTTGTTAAGCACCTGGTATCTAGAAAGTTCTTATAAAATGCAGTTTTAAGGTTACTTCTCTGTGTTAGAAATATCATTGTCAAGGGGTGGAAGACATGGAGGGGCAGGAAGCTGTTGAAGTTTTGAAACAGAATTTGTAGATTTTAACGTTTAAAGGTAGGCTCCTCTTCTTCAAGAGTTTCCAGTAAATGTGAAACTGGGCGGAAATGATTTCTATTTGAGAACACAAAATGTCTCTAGTTGCTTTTTGAATGATAGGGTAAGAGTGGAATTCATCTGGAGAAAAAGAGAGGGAAAAGCTTTTGGAGATGAGAGAAAAAGGACCAGTGACCCAAGGGCCCAAAGAGATGACAACCGGTAAGAGAGTCTTGGTCAGGGCATTTTCTATTATGGATTTCAGTAACTGTCCATACCCAGTGTTCAGTTGATATCCCTCTCCCACCTCCATCCTGTGCTGTAATTACCTTCCATTGACTCCAGAATTGATACAGGTCTCTTATACACAGAACCTTGATTGGTGACATCTGGAAATTGAAAGCGAGGTGGCTTTGCTCATGCTTGAGAAGGAGGGGCTGGAGGCATGAGCTCTGAGCAGGAACTCAGAGCAAGACAGGACAAGAACCTGTGTCCTGGAACTTTTGGGGAAGCCTTTGGACCTGTCACCAACAGTGGAATGACAATGTAGGCCATCTTAGTTGGATGTTGAAGCAAAGGGTGACTGTCCCAGAAGGCTGAGGAATTCAAATAAACAAATTCAAATAAACCTTCAGGATGAGTTGCTTATTAGGTAGCTTTCTGGGAAGGTCTCCTGGAATCCAAAGGGCTTGAAAACAAAACAAAATAAAATGCAACATATGTATGAGTGTCTGGGGAGTCCCTGGTGCCAGTTTTTTTGAGAAGCCAAAGCTATTGGTGATTTCTGCCACAATAGAGAGATGAGCTTTGATGACTCAAAACTGTGTGTACATCAGCCTTGAAAATGGTTTCCAAAATGCTCTTCTAGTCCCAGAGGGATCAATTTGGCACTCAGGGCATACAACATTTCCTGTGTGCCACCTCAAGCTTTGGAATCGTAATCAATGAAGAGGAGCTTAATGATGAATTAGAGCATTCCCTTTGGGTATAAATGACCTGTCACTTAAAGCACAAACTAGAAAGTCCTCCTTATTTTGCCAGTTGGTTGTGTCAAATCCACCAGCCTTGCCCAGATTTGAGCCAGCCTGGAATGAATAGACTTTTGTTGAAGAGACAAGAGTGGCCGGGACTTTGTTCCCCTTAGTACTCTAGCTGGATGATTTCCCCCTTCTGCTTGGCACTGTAAGGAATGGTTAAATACATTAGATGGCAAAATGGGAAGGAAGAAGAGGGAAGAATATGGGAAGTAGAGAGAAACTTCGTGACTCTGTGACCTTCAAGTCAGGAAGAGAAAAACAGGAAAAACAGGAGCAACATTTCATTTCAAGCAGGGAAGGAAAGAAGAAAAAGGTTATTATGCATGAAGATTTGTGACAACGGTGTAGAAATGGCTGCCGTTTTGCTGGAACCTACTATCTAGCACTGGGCTAGCAAGTCTGCGAAGTACGGCCAGAGAAAGCAGGGTTGCTCTCTTTTCTCATGGAGCTTACTCCTCTTGGCTCTACACCATGGGGGAGGTTCCCGTGGCAAAGGTCAGGTCCACTGCTAGGCTGGGACCTCTCCAGCCTCACCTGGCACCACTCTCTTCCCTATCTTTCCCCTTGGGTCATTCTGGAATCTCCTCAGTTCTTCCATCCTGCCAGGCTCTCCTCCTGCTTTCTGGTCTTCATACAGACTCTCCATGGCATGGGGTGCTCTTTGCTTGGCTCTGTTCTTTTCAACTCACCTGAGACTTTCCCTTTTCTGGGGAAGCTTCCCTGACCCCAGACTGGGTTTGATCTTCCTGCTAGATGTTCTCATATTTCCCCGTATCATTTAATTCACAATTAGTAACTCTTGACCTGTGGTCTGTCTTCCTCACTACTCTGTGAGTCTCCATGAAGACTGGAACGGAGTCTGTTTTCTTCTTTAGTGCCTTGCCCTGGGTCTGGCTCATAATAGACTCGATAAACATGGGAAAGCAAAAGAGCCTAGAAGTTACAAGTCTTGATTGAATTTCATTTTTAACCTTAGATTATCCGTCCTTTTTTTTTTTCCTGCTTCCATGACATCTAGGTTTTCTTTATTAGTACATCTCACTTTTACCCACATCATTAAAACAAAACAAAGGAGAAAGGCAGCTAAAGAAAAGCAAATTTTCTTCTGACATAATGGAAAATTTTCTTCAAGGAGAAAACTGGAGAATTGGTAAAGATGTTGCTCTAAATCTCAGACTTGGACAGACACTCCATTTGAAACCCTGTAGTATTAATCTGATTATGGCTTTTCTCATTTCTCACATTTGAAAAGGAAATGCACATTGTCACTGTGACTTTAGATTACAATGCTTTATGAGGGCTTTAAGCCTAAGGACACTGAAAAAGAGAAATTCTGCAGCAGAAAATGCAAGCAAGGAGCTATGCTTTCATGATGTTAAACTTTCTGCGGTGCTGATTTCAGTGCGGACAGATGGTTTCTATGTAAAGTGCACATACTCGAGTGCCAGGCAGCACCTAGATTTACTAGCTCGTGGGAAAATTGACCAGTGCCAGTCTCTACCACAGGGAGTCAACAGAATGAAATACAGTCTTCTTTAACATGGCCTTCCAGAAACTACACCTGCCTGCAAATGGCCTACAGAGGGTGAATGGTTAACACAGCCACTGACCAGAAATGATAGTCCCTTTGTTTGTAGCCAATTTCATTAAATTAGGCAGTGCCCAAAATTTCTGATAACCCAGTGAGAATCTTATTGGGCACGGGAAGAAGTTCAAGAGCGTTTGAAGACCCACAGACCAGGATTCCAGACCTAACTGCATAGCTTACAAGGGAGGGGACCTTGGGTAAGTCACTCGTCCCCAGACTTCACTTTGCTCTCTACAAAATGGGTTTAATAATATCGCCACACACAGGGTTGCTCTGTAGAACACTCAGAGAGACCTGGCCCTAGTAAATGCTCAACAGGGGTGACTGGTATGCCCATTTGTTCCCTCAGCTCCCTGTTGTTGGGGTCCACAGGTCCCCAGCCTGGAGGCACGTAGCGACTCACCACAAAGTCTGAGTTGGGCTCTCCGGTGGAGTCTCAATTTTAAAGCTAGTGGGCAGAGTTAGACAACTGTTTTCTTCTATTTTCCAGGTTTGGTTTATTAGGAGCAAGGCCCTTAGGGGATTCCTAGGGCCATTAGGAAGTTCAAATACTGTCTTGAGTACAATGCAGAGACTTCTGTGGGTCAATTTTTCCTCCAACTAAATGCACCTAAGAGAGCATTGGGACAGGCCTAAAGGAGACTACTATGAGAAAAGCGTTGAAAAGTTAAGTGGGGGGAAAGCTGTGCACCAGACTGACCAGCTATTACTTCAAAAAACAATTTTTTTTTAAGCCATATTACCAGCCGCTTTGCCCGCAGATGCTGGGCAGCTCAGAGGGGAAAAGTGTTTCTGTGGCCTGGAGTCATGGTGGCCACACCCATGGCTGTGAGTCTCTCTGGGATGTGGGGGAGGGGCATGGTGGCCCCAGGGCCTGGGTGTATACTCAGGGGCTTTACGGGGAAACTTTGTATAAATGTGTTTTGTATAGAATTTATACATTTTTGGTGCTCAAAAGTAAAATGAGCAAAAAAGAGAATGTATGTTTGCATAAAGACCAATCATACTGGTGTTTTAGGTGAATGGACCCATAATTCTACCATGCTTATTTGGTGGATATGGGAAGAGAGAAAAGAGGGGGTACATAATCTTCCTAGGATCTCTCAGCCAGCTGACTATAGAGGGGACTTGGGGGGGTCTCAGTGTTAAGGGCCCTAGTCTGTTCCCCTGGCTGGGTCAGGGGAGGTGGAGGGAGGAGAGAGTCATGGATAGGGACATGTGTGACCTAGAACAGGTTATGTTTCTCGTAGGGTTTCTGTTCTTTCCTTCAAAGACAAGATGTTTGAAGGACAGTTTGTGTTTCTGAAATGCAGTTGGCCAAAGGGATCTGTGTACAGGCTAAGAACACACAGTCTTGAATCCTGCTGATTTCTCTGCCACTTGCTATGGCAAAAGGAATTAACCCCTGGGGGCTTCTGTTTCCTCTTGTTGTAGTACTTTCTCCCCGCAGCAGAGTTGTCTGCAGGACTCCGTGAGGTCATCCAAGGGAAGCAGGCAGCACAGTGCTTGGCGTGTGCTAAGGGCTCAGTAGACATTAGCTATTACCAGTGCCATTATTTCTAAATCCGTTTTCTCTTGAATAAAAGTAGACTTACGCATGATACTTTTGAGGCTGGAAGTATGGGTTCTTCAGGACATCTGCCTGATAGGTGCAAAAGGACACTGTAACCTGTAAAGCGCTGTACTGTACTCTGTACTCTGAGCAACTGGTTGCCGTTGAGTAAATCCTCCCTCGGGCTTTCCTTTTGGTCTTGGCCTTCTAATTGTGGATGGTGATCACACGGTGATTGTGTGGGATGAACTGAGCTCGGTCTAACCTGCTTTGCTGCAGCTAAGGACCACTGAGGTTTCACAGGGTTCCCTACACAAGCTGGTAGAGATCACCCTCGGTTGGTCTTTGAGATAAGAATTCTTACTGGCTCCCTGGGGAGCTTGACTGGATCGCTCCCACCCCTAGCTAGGTTAGCCAAGGCACAGCTGAAGAGTCCAGCCTGGCTTCCACCCTGCCTTCCCCCAGCGTATCAGAAGAGAGGGCTGGCTTTGGAGCACACAGCAGACTCCTTTGGCCTCCTGAGTAAAGGGCTGTGTGGGTGAGGAATAGGGGAGCACTCAGAACATGCACCTTGCTGTAAATGTAGCTTGGTTATAACTTTTAAATATAGAAAGAAACGTTTAGCATATGGGCTTGGTCCGTACCCATACATTTAGGAGCAGGCTTATTTACCATGACTCTCTAATGCTCCCCCCGACTGCCCTGGCAAAATCTAGGAAGCCTTTTGGACTGGTGGGGGTGGAGTGGGTACAATTTTAAAGTAGAAGAGACAAGAGGTGGCACTTTTGTCATGTATCTATCGTGACCTCTGCCATGGGCTCCCTCCCTACCAGCTCCTGGTACTGACTGCCTAGACTGTTGACTGGTTAGCATAGATTTTAGCATGGAGGCCATGTCATCTGAAATAATTCTGAGGTGTCTGCTAGGTAGAGCCCAGACATTAACATATGAATGTATCCCTGGGAGAGATACTCTGCCCTGAATGAATTGATTGGTTAGTGTATTAGTCATATATTGCTGTGTAACAAATTACCCCAAAATTAGTGGTTTGAAAAATGTTTATCATAGTTTCTGCAGAACAGAAATCTCGGCACAGCTCAGGATGCTCCCAGGCTGTAGTCAAGGGGTTGGCTGAGGCTGTGGCTGCGGTCATCACAGGGTGTGGCAGTGGAAGGACACACTTCCCAAACACACTCACCCAGTGGGTGGGAAGACTTAGTTTCTTGCGGGCTACGGTACTGAGTCTCAGTTGTTCACTGGGTGTTGGGTGTCGCTCCTTGCATGTAGACTTCTCCATAGGACAGCTCAAAACAGCTTGCTTTATCAGAGCAAGTGAGGGAGAAGAAGAGAGAAGTATCGAGATGGAAGTTACGGTCTTTTGTGAGTCTCAAAAGTGGCATTCCATCACTCTTGCCACACTCTGTGTCTTAGAAGCAAGTCCCTAGGTCCAGCCCATATCCAAGGGGAGGGGCTTATAGAAGAGTATGAATATCAGGAGGCAGAGATCACTGGAGGCAATAGAAGAAGGCTGCCTACCACATTTAGTTCATTCATTCATTCATTCATTCATTCAGTTGAGAGCTCTCTGCATACTGGGCATTGGCCTTTTTCAACTCATAATGCTAAACTAGTTTATCTCAGTGATTCAGATCAAAACTTTATGTTCGTGGGAAATTTTGTAGGATTAGAAATTCAGGTTAGTATTATTGCTACTTTCCTAATTCATAAATTCTCACCCTGAGGAAAATTGCATTAAGTTTTATTTGCATTTTATTTTATTTTTTATTGTATTTTATATTTTATTTTATTTTATTTTATTTTATTTTATTTTATTTTAATATAAAAAACACTTTTCCTGATTGAAAGCAAAAAATGTTCCTTTGATTTACTCTGTGTAGCCAAGACATTTACTGGAGGAATAAAAACACAACTACATATATGAAACCTGAATAAAGAGAGAAATCTGTTTAAATAAATAAGATGATGTAGGTTGATTCACCTAACTAAATTATGGTTATTTCATTAACTCTTCAATTGAATTCCAAGTCCTCATTCTATTTGCTGAGGTAAATTTGTTTAACATGAAGCCTTGACATCCTTTAAAATAATTATGCTTCTAAATGAAAGTTTAATTTTTAATCATTTGCTTTGCTAAAATAGGAGCAAATGAAAGGATAATATGGCAATTTAAAGGATTTGCAATAGATCCCCTAGAGCTGGAAGAGGCATGAATTTTTCCTGAATGCTGCTGACTAGTGGAGGAATTTTAAATATGGTTAATAGAACTACTTCTCCCAATGTTTGCTTCTTTGATGGAAATAAAACCAGAGGGAATAGAAACCAACAGGGGTGAGGCAGGTCAGTGCTCCCTGATCAATTGCTGACCCTAATGGGGACTGCCATGTCCCCTCCAGCAGGCCCTCTCCTTAGATTCAGGTACCACAGTGCCAGTCCTGGGATGAAAAAGAGACAATTCCCAGCAAAACAGAATGAAAACAAATTTCATCTTTGAAGGGAAGAGGTAGGCGTCACTGTGTCTTTGCAAGCAATGAAATCTACATAATAGGAGAGACAGGTTAGTTTGTTTCGACTTTCAGCTAAAAAGCAAGATTTTTGGTTTGTGTGCCTTTGAAATCACTTTGCAAATGTATCATTTGCCCAATTTAAGTTAGGAATGTGAATTTTTTTAATAGATGTTTTCAAGAATTACCAATGGTCAGTGGAAGATAAAGCCTCTCTTAATGACTCTCTAGATAGATGATGGGTCTCATTAAGGAGGCTTGACTCCCTCTTTATTATAATAAAATCTTGCAGATAACCAAATTTTTTTCTCTCTCCAACAATTGTGAATTGTATTGATTCTTTTCACCTCCTCACATTCCTCATTGCTTCATGTGGCAGAGGATACAATTTTCAGTACCATATGTGCTTATTTCCTTTAATGAAAAAAGGCATAGGTAAGTGTACTTGCAATTCTGTTTTATTGGGCTGCTTCAAGGCATTGAGCTCAGACATGAGGGCTTCTTTTGCAATGGCCCTGACTTGTACTCTATATTTTGTTTGTTTGATTAACTGTCTATGGTCCTTTTAAAACCAGTGAGGGTGCAGTGGCATTCATGGTAGTCAGAGTCTTTGGGAGTTCATATATTACTTTTTTTTTTAAAGCTTACCATCATTATTATTTATTGTACAAACAAGTTGATAGCACTGTTAATATAAATCAAAGTTCATTCACCATCCTACTCGATTTTTTTTTTCATTTTTCAAGTTCCCTCTTAAATCTTGGTAATGTACAGAAGCATTTTTCACATAGTTGCAATAGAAGGATAGATAAGGTTTTGCATTTTCCTTTAAAAAAATTTTTTTTAAGTTTATTTATTTTGAGAGAGAGACAGGGAGTGAGCAGGAGAGGGACAGAAAGAGGAGGAGAGAGAGAATTCCAAGCAGGCTCCCCACTGTCAGCACAGAACCCAACATGGGGCTTGAACTCACAAACCATGAGTTCATGACCTGAGCCGAAACCAGTAGTCTGATGCTTAACAGACTGAGCCACCCAGGTGCCCTGCATTTTACTTTTAAATGTAAAGTATCATACACATTTTTCAGTATTTCATTTTACTCTTCATAATTAAAATGCTAATATCTGAATTAAAATGCTAATAATAATATTCCTTTGAATGGTGAAACCATAATTGAACTAATCATTTTTCAATTATGAATATTTAGATGAAGTATATTGTAGTATATAAATATTGCTACAAAGTGTATTTTTATTGCATAATTTAGAAAAGTTCTTTTGGACTATTTTCTTGGTTTAAAGTCCCCAAAGTCAAAGGATCTGAATAGTTTTACCCTTTTTAGAAGAGTGCAAATTTATACCCTTAATGAGCTGTATTCATTTACATTGCAATTTTTGATGCTATCAGTTTTACCAGTTAGCATTGGGAATTCTCATTAAGAGTTTTTTCTTCTTGAATGGCTGGAAACTGGGTGCCTTTTGATGTCATTATATCATTCTTTGTCAATAGACAAGTGGATATTATTTCCAAGTCTTCACTCTTGCTCTCTGGGGAAATGATGTGATGACGGTTCCTTCAATTCTTAACTCATCATTTTTTTAAACTAATAATTGGAAAACAACCCAGGGAGATATTATTTAGCTATATTAGCATGACTTTAGCTTTTCAGGTTCCCTTACTTTCTTTTGTCTGTTTTTAGCTGGGACATTAGAAATAGAAGGAGGCCATAGCTGGGACTGAAGGGGGTGGCAATTTGTTGTTTCCTAAGGTGTTCACCTGGTGCTCTGTCATTTCCCTGTGTTTTCCTTGTGTTCTTCGTTTAGCCTGGAAAGTTCTTTCCTTCTGTCTCTGTTTTAATGACTGTGGCGGGTGGAATGCTAAAAATGGCTCTCAAGATTCCATAGCGCTAATCCCCAGAACCCCCTGATAAGATGAATTATCACTCCTGTGACTGTGCTTTGTCTCATGGCACAGTTAACTCTGGTAGGTTTATCTGGGTGGGCCTGACCTAATCACATGAGCCCGTTTTAAAAGCAGAGTTTTCTCTTCTGGTAGCAGAAGGGGAAGTCATGGATTTGAAGGAGGGGAATGTTATAAATCCTTGCTGGCTTGGAGATGGAGAAGGCCACATGCCAAGGAATGTGGACGGCCTTTGGGAGCTGAAAGTAATCCCAGGAGAGGAAATGGGGCCTCAGACCTACCACTGCAAGGCACTGCATTTGGCCAACAATGCAGTTCCTTGAAGAAGCATAGACGCAGTTTCTTCCCTAGAACTTCTGGATAAGAGCCCAGCTTGCTAACCTCGTGATTTTGGTGAGACCCTTTGTGAGACCCTAAGGGGAGAACCCAGTTGAGCCCACCTAAGACTTCTGATCTACTAATCTGTGAGATAAATGTGGATGTTGTTTTAAGCTGCTCAGTTGTGGTTCCAGTAACAATAGAGAATAAATACAATGACAAAGAAAGAGGGCTGTCAGACGTAGTAGAAATTACTTTTAACCAACCTGCTGAACTTGGTAGATTCCATGTGTAAGACTTGCTTACTGAAGCCCTTGCAGCCTGAACACCTTCACTGCTGGCGACTCGAAGATACTCCTGTCCTCTTCTAATGCTGCTGGGTGAGCCGTTTGCTCCCAAACCTGCTGACAGGTAGTTTTATTGGCTATCATAATTACACATTTATCTGTGTGTAAGTATTTTGTCAACTGGGGATGTAAGAGTGGACATGAAGAGGTTGTTTCTTTCTACAAGATGAAGTTGAATGCTTTGGGATGACTGGATAGGTAGGGAGTCCCTAGAAAATGTTCTGGAATTAGGTAGGGTGAAGTAACTGGAAGACCAGAAAAGCATGGTAAAGTTCTAGAAGGTTTCTCTAACTTGTTTGTTTCTGATAAAGAGTTTGAAACTAGGAATTACCCATGATGCATTAGGACGATGGCTTATGCAAGAATGCTGACGTAGCACTCTCACAGCAATGTCACGTGCAGAGGAAAGGCCTGGGCCTTACACCAGAAGAGTGGCAAGTGAAGGCACATGACTAAGTTAAAATAAGGATTTTAAGCATTGGTTTTTGTTATATTTGGTGATTCCTCCCTTTGACTGATTTTTTTTTTTTTTTTTTTTTTTTTTGCTGACTAGCTAATACTTCTGATTATATCAGGTAAGACAGCCTCTGCTGTAATAGCGGGTGTGTATATGCACACACACATGCATATACGGTGCAGTAAGCAGCCTATAAGTCAAATCAGGAAGTATGATCACTTCAGGTTTTTGTATGTTTTTTGGGGTGTGTGTGGAAAACACACACTCCTAGAAAAAAATGGTACCACCAGTGATAGTTATATTTGAGTTATAGAATTATAGGGATTTTGCTTGTGTATATTTTTGATAATACAAACATATAAAGGCAATAAAAGAAAATAATGATAATATAGTAAAAGCTCCTAGGGATCCTTCAAAGTCAGGATTCAAAAAAATCCGCTCCTTGAAGTTTTCCTGGATTCACAGGAAGGTCTTTTTTTTTTTTTTTTTTTTTTTTTTGTAACATTTAGTTTTGAGAGAGAGAGAGAGAGAGAGAGAGAGAGAGAGAGAACACACAAGCAGGGGAGGGGCAGAGAGAGAGGGAGACACAGAATCCAAAGCAGACTACAGGCTCTGAGCCTGTAGCACAGAGCCGGACATGGGGCTTGAACTCATAAACTGTGAGCTCATGACCTGAGCTGGAGTCGGATGCTTAACTGACTGAGCCAGCCAGGCGTCCTGGAAGCTCATTTTTTTTATGCTCCTGTAGACCCTTACTTGTACTTTTGGTTTCACACTTAATTAGTTCTGATATTTAGCATGGTCAATTGTATTTTTCCCTCTCATTTGAGAGCAGGAATCATGATGTATAAATATCCATATTCCATAACACCAAGCCCATTTCCCACCACGTAGGAGATAGTCATCAAATGAGCAAGTGAAGCGTGTTCTAGTATAGTCACAAAACATGAGAAAGTTAAAAACAAAAATGAAACAAAGTGCTCTCTTACTGTCCATTGGTAAGCAGCTTTAAAATCATACTTGGTTGGACCTGTATAATCCAGATTGTGTGTTTTAGCATCTTATATAATCAAAAAGCAAAGGCCACACACCCAGGCCTTGAGCAGAGCCTTTCTGGGCAAAATGAGAACAGCTTTATGAACAACAAAGGCACACTTAGTACCAGGTGTGCAGGCGCCACACCAGATGTTTGCCAGGCTCTGGAAGAATCTATGTGTGGGATGTTCCCTTGACATCCCCCTCCTGTTCTACATCTAGACTCCCTGTGCGCAAGCCCCCTGGGTGTAGAGGGCAGCATTTGTGAAGCGTTTTCTGGTTTGTGTCTCCTGAAAGCCGAGCGGGCTGTGTCCTGATTTTGTTAGTGTGATTGCTGAGAATGGAGTGGTCTATTAACAGGCAGTGGTCACTGCTGCCTGACGGATCTGCTTCTTGCCACATTAGTGTCATGGTGATGGATTAGCAGAATCTCCAAAGTGAAAAGGCATGTTTCCACAAACATCTTGTATAAACATAAATTCACATGCAAACATTACTCATTTTCCTTTTAATTTTTTATCTATCATCCTTTAGTTTCCCATGCATCTTTCAGCACACATGTGGCTCTCACTGGAGGGCTTTGATAAGTGAGTCGGGGACGGCCAGGGGAACCCTGGTGCTGTCTTTAGGCCCCTGTTTACAGACTTTTCCCTCTGCTTCTGTGTTGCTTGCAGGAGGGGAGGAAAAGGGCAAAAACCCCAAGGACAAACAACCTCATTGAACGGCTTGGAAAGCTCTGGGAGGGATTTCTTTTTACTAGAAAGGCAAGTCTGTGTAGTGATTTGAAAACTCCCTGCCATGGAGGGTTCAGGGAAGGGGAGATGATGGAGATGAACAGGCAGAGCACAGAGACTTTTTAGGGCAATGAAAATGCTGTCTATGATACAATTGTAGATTTATGTCACTACACTTCTGTCCAGACCCATGGAATGTACACCACCAAGAAGATGGGAACAGCACTTGTCATGGTAAGCATTGTGTAATGTATAGAATTGTTAAATCACTATGTTGCACATCTGAAACTAGCATAAACTGTGTTAACTATATACTTAAGTTTCTAAAAAAGTTGAAACAGAGGGGGACCTGGGTGGCTCATTCGGTTGAGTGTCCGACTCGGCCTAGGTCATGATCTCACGGTTTGTGAGTTCAAGCCCCACATTGGGCTCTCTGCTGTCAGCACAGAGCCCGCTTCAGATCCTCTGTCCCCGTCTCTCTGCCCTCCCCCCCTTCTCTCTTTCTCTCTTTAAAAAATAAATAAACTTAGAAACAAAGTTGAAATAGAAAAAAAAAAAGAGTGAACCTTAAGGTAAACTATGGACTTTGGGTGATTGTGGTGGGTCCATATAGGTTCATTCTTGGCAAAAAATATCCTATTTTGGTGGGGGTGTAGATAATGGAGGTGGCTATGTGTGTGGTGGGGCAGGGGGCATAGGAGAACTCTCTGTACCTTCCTCTCAATTTTGTTGTAAACCTAAAACTGCTCTTTAAAAAAAAAAAAAAGTCTCCTTTCTTGATAAAAACCCTCAAGAAAGTAGGGATAGAAGGATCATACCTTGAGATCATAAAAGCCATATATGGAAGACCCAACGCTAGTATCATCCTCAATGGGGAAAAACTGAAAGCTTTCCCCCTAAGGTCAGAACAAGACAGGGATGTCCACTCTTGCTGCTGTTAGTCAAGACAGTATTGGAAGTCTTAGCCTCAGCAATCAGACAACACAACGAAATCAAAGGCATCTAAATCAGCCAGGAGGAGGTCAAACTTGCACTCTTCGCAGATGACATAATACTCAATGTGGAAAACCCACAAGATTCCACCAAAAAACTGCTAGAACTGATTCATGAATTCAGCAAAGTTGCAGAATATAAAATCAATGCACGGAAATCGGTTGCATTCCTATACACCAGCAAAGAAACAACAGAAAGAGAAATCAAGGAATTGATCCAGTTTGCAATTGCGCCAAAACCCATAAAATACCTAGGAATAAATCTAACGAAAGCGGTGAAAAAGCTACACACTGAAAACTATAGAAAGCTTATGAAAGAAACTGCAGAGGACACAAAAAGATGTTGAAATATGTCATGCTCCTGGATAGGAAGAACAAATATTGTTAAAATGCCAATACTACCCAAAGCAATCTACATATTCACTTTAATCCCTATTAAAATAACACCAGTATTCTTCACAGAGTTAGAATAAACAATCCTAAATTTTTTTTTAATTTTTTTTTTCAATGTTTATTTATTTTTGGGACAGAGAGAGACAGAGCATGAATGGGGGAGGGGCAGAGAGAGAGAGGGAGACAAAGAATCGGAAACAGGCTCCAGGCTCTGAGCCATCAGCCCAGAGCCTGACGTGGGGCTCGAACTCACGCACCGTGAGATCGTGACCTGGCTGAAGTCGGACGCTTAACCGATTGCGCCACCCAGGCGCCCCTAAATTTTTTTTTTAATGTTTATTTATTTCTGAGACAGAGAGAGAGAGACAGAGCATGAGTGGGGGAGGGGCAGAGAGAGAGGGAGACACAGAATCCAAAGCAGGCTCCAGGCTCTGAGCTGTCAGCACAAAGCCCGACGCGGGGCTTGAACCCACAAATCATGAGGTCATGACCTGAGCTGAAGTCGGTCACTCAACCGACTGAGCCACCCAGGCGCCCCAACAATCCTAAAATTTATATGGAACCAGAAAAGACCCCGAATAACTAAAGCAATCTTGAAAAAGAAAACCAAAGCTGGAGGTATCACAATCCTGGACTTCAAGATGTGCTACAAAGCTGTAATCATCAAGACAGTATGGTACTGGCACAAGAACAGACACTCAGATCAATGGAACAGAATAGAGAATCCAGAAATGGACCCACAAACGTATAGCCAACTAATCTTTGACAAAGCAGGAAAGAACATCCAATGGAATAAAGACAGTCTCTTCAGCAAGGGGTGCTGGGAAAACTGGACAGTGACATGCAGAAAAATAAACCTGGACCACTTTCTTACACCACGAGAAAAATAAACTCCAAATGGATGAAAGACCTCAATGTAAGACAGGAAGCCATCAAAATCCTCGAGGAGAAAGCAGGAAAAAACCTCTTTGATCTTGGCCGCAGCAACTTCTTACTCAACACGAGGGAAGGCAAGGGAAACAATAGCAAAAATGAGCTACTGGGACCTCATCAAAATAAAAAGCTTTTGCACAGCGAAGGAAACAATCAGCAAAACAAAAAGGCAACCAACTGAATGGGAGAAGATATTTGCAAATGACATATCAGATAAAGGGGTAGTATCCAAAATCTATAAAGAACTTATCAAACTCAACACCCAAAAAACAATACAGTGAAGAAATGGGCAAACGACCTGAATAGAAGACATCCAGATGGCCAACCGATGCATGAAAAAATGCCCAACATCAGTCATCATCCGGGAAATACAAATCAAAACCACCATGAGATACCAGCTCACACCTGTCAGAATGGCTAACATTAACAACTCCGGCAACAACAGATGTTGGCGAGGATGCGGAGAAAGAGGATCTCTTTTGCACTGCTGGTGGGAATGCAAACTGGTGCAGCCACTCTGGAAAACAGTGTGGAGGTTCCTCAAAAAGTTAAAAATAGAACTACCCTATGGCCCAGCAATTGCACTACCAGGCATTTATCCAAGGGATACAGGTGTGCTGTTTTGAAGGGACACATGCACCCCAATGTTTACAGCAGCACTATCAACAATAGCCAAAGTATGGAAAGAGCCCAAATGTCCATCGCTGGATGAATGGATAAAGAAGATGTGGTATATATATACAACGGAGTATTACCCAGAAATCAAAAAGAATGAAATCTTGCCGTTTGCAACTACGTGGATGGAACTGGAGGGTATTATGCTAAGTGAAATTAGTCAGTCAGAGAAAGACAAAAATCATATGACTTCACTCTTATGAGGACTTTAAGAGACCAAAGAGATGAACATAAGGGAAGGGAAACAAAAATAATATAAAAACAGGGAGGGGGACAAAACAGAAGAGACTCATAAATATGGAGAACAAACTGAGGGTTGCTGGCGGGGTTGTGGGAGGGGGTATGGGCTAAATGGGTAAGGGGCATTAAGGAATTTACTCCTGAAATCATTGTTGCACCATATGCTAATTTGGATGTAAATTAAAAAAATAAAATTAAAAAAATTTTAATGAAGTCTTTTTTATTTTGAAAAAAATTTTTTAATGTTTATTTTTAAGAGAGAGAGAGAGAGAGAGAGTGAGCAAGCAGGGGAGGGGCAGAGAGAGAGGGAGACACAGAATCTGAAGCAGGCTCCAGGCTCTGAGCTGTCAGCACAGAGCCCATGCGGGGCTTGAACCCACAAGCTATGAGATCATGACCTGAGCCGAAGTCGGACACTTAACCGACTGAGCCACCCAGGCGCCCCAAAAATGAAGGTTTTTTTGAAAAATTTTTATTTTATTTTGGTATTGAGGTAGAATCGACATATTATATTAGTTTCTGGTATACAATATCATGATTCACTATCTGTATGTACTGCTAAATGATCACTACAGTAAATCCAGTTACTATCCATCACTGTACATAATGACAACATTTTTTCTTGTGATAAGAACTTTTAAAATTTAGTGTCTCAGCAACTTGCACATATGCAATATTGTATTATTAACTATAGTCACCATGCCGTACAGATACCCACATTTATTCTGTAACGGGGATTCTGTACCTTTTGACCTCCTTTACCATTTTGCACACTCCACTCCCCCCTCAAAATAAAGTCTTTGAAAACACTTCCCTGCTGTCTTTTCCTTTTTTGCTGAAAAATTAAATGGCTGCTCCTTATGTTGCCTCCCAACATCTAGAAAAACCAAATCAAGAATGAACGCTTTCTCCCACCGAAGCTAGACTCAACATCCTAGATAGCTGAACGATGATGTGTTGCCAGGGATTGGAACCAAAACATTCTTTCCATGACAACATTCCATTAAGAATTTTATAAAATGCACTTTGCTGGAGATAATTTTATAAGATGCACTTTGTCTCCCTGTGACCTGCCCAATAGGCCAACAAACCTGATAGACTCAGAGTCCTAAAGAATGGATGCTATTGGGAGAAGGGCCGAGGCTAGTCACTTACGAAATATTAGGGGCCTGGCCAGTTGACTGGAAAGAGGGGACACACACCAATGATGACCCCTTATCTATGTCTGTGGAGTCCTGTTTTCATTTACTACTTGGTCTATAGATGCCCATCTGTTGGTTTTGCCTGCCCCATATCCCTTCTTTCTGGCGGCTGCTCTCTGATTTTCCTTGGGAAGGCTCTGTTTACCACTCTTAGCTTTAGGTTTGGATGAAGTTGACTTCACCTCTGACCTCCGGGGTGGGCGTGTGAGCCAGGCCTGGCAAGGAGGACCACACTCTCTTCCAGGCTAGTATAGAGATGGGTGTCTGACTCCATCAGCGGATGTTCAATTATTATGCATTGGATGACTTAAGGTTTCTTCCTTCTATACAGGGAGGACTTTCTTGGTTGCATCATATAAAAATCTCCCTAGCAACCTTCCTTTCATTACACTTAATATTTGTCTCTTTTGTTGTGGTGGTTGTTCAATATTAGAGAATTTGTAATGCAGTTGAGTTAACACACACAATACTGTAGCAGCCTGCGGGGGGGTTAAAGATAGTTAACCAGCTGGGAGAAGAATTCATTGTCTAGCTTAATATTCAGAGAAATGTAAAGGCAGGGTATTTCTGGTAGTTGAGCATTCTAAGATAAATGGACCTTATAAGAAATGAGACTTGCAAACTCAAGTCCAGCGGATTTCTTCAACCAGATCTGGTTAGCTGTAAACATCATTAGCTTAAAATGTTTTCTCCTACCCCTGTTGCCTGTGATAAGATAGGCCTCTTAAAAGGAAAAGTGCTGTTCTTTCACATTTTAACTCCTTCTGGGGGTGTGAAAGCCAGCTGAAATCAGGCTTCCTGCAAGCTACATTAAGCTTATGTTCCTCTGGGCCAGAAGGGAAATTGTGATGTCTCTTCCAGGTTTAGAGGTTCTAAAGGCGAGGCAACTTTCTTCCCCATATCAGGTCTTCTAGAACAAAAGATGAGCAGATCTAAATCAGTCTATTTGTATGCCAGTTTGAAGACATTTTTTTGCTATCTCCCCGACTCTCTCTCCCCACCCACATTACCTTCTTGATGTCCAAGATCAAGATTTGCGAAATTTGGATGTTAAATACGAATCTGATGTTATGTTCAGAGATGATGATTATTGCAGTGAGTTCTTTGGTGGTTTTCTCAAACCATTGTTTAAATTGCCAGAAAACACTTTTGGAACAGCTGACCAAGTGTTTTTAAGTCAATACATTATGAAAAAAAAATGTTTTTAAAGGAAAATAGTGGTGGCGATGATGCAAACTCTTGTTGATTTTAAAAAGACTACAGTTTAGAAGTTTAATGGTCAGTTGGACCTTATGTGGATCTCGGTTTTAACAAATAACTGCAAAATACATTTTGGGGACACATGGGGAAATTCTGAATATGGTCTAAGTATTCCATGATATTAAGAAATTATATTTAATTTTGTTAAGTGTGAAAATAGTTTTGTGGTTATGTAAGAAGGTGTCCTCATTTTCTTAGAAATGCATGCTGAAGGAAAGGGGGCACCTGGGTGGCTCAATCAGTTGAGATCTGACTCTTGTTTTCAGCTCAGGTCATGATCCCAGGGTCCCTAGGATTGGGCCCCACATTGGGCTCCACACTGAGCACGGAGCCTGCTTGAGAGTCTCTCTCTCCCTCCCTCTGCTCCTCTCCCCTACTCACACTCCCTCTTACTAAAAAAAAAAAAAAAAAAAAATGCATGCTGAAGTATTTGGGGATAAAATCTCACAATGTTTAATTTCTTTTTTAAAAGATGAAGCAAATATGGCAAAATGTTTGTTAAATCTAGGTTATGGTTATACAAGGTTCACTAAAGAATTCTCTATTTTTATGTGTGTTTGAAATATAATACAAAGGCTTTTTTTAAAGGACAAATAAATTTTCTGTGGGTTCCTTTTCTACATGTATTTTAAGAAACCAATATGAGCACCATCTCTGATGGAAACTGTAGAATAAAACTCCAAATATAAGTTAGGTAAATTTAAATGACTTTAAAAGATATTCTCTGCTGTTGGAATATAAAATTATGCAGCATTTATAAGTAAAAGTTCATGAAGCTCTCTTAATTCATCCGTATTCTGTGGGTGGGTGGGGATAAATGAATAATAAAAGCATTGCCTGTTGAAGGAATAAAATTTCAACTCATAAATTGAACTTCATGAAAATTATTTAAAGTACTTGTAAGTATAATAGGTTCACCAGAAATAGTTCTCATTTGCATGATAACATTTCCTATAAATGAGCAGAAAGTAATATACCGTCATTGTAAAAAACACAGATAATCCATAAAAAGGAAAAAAATCTCCCATAATATCACACCCTGTTATAAATATGTTGACATATTTTTATCCAGCACTTTTTCAGAGCATAGATTTGTATCCATTTTTTTCTTTACTTTCTTCCCTCCCTTTCTTACTGATCTTTTTCCCTCTCCCTCCCTCCATTTGTCCAGACCACCATTAGACATGGAAACAACACCAGAAACAGGACAAGTGGCTACACCCAAGAGTGGAAAACCCACTGTGACAAGAGCACTCCACTCCTAGAGTAAAGTTGTCTTCACTTTGGTAACTTAGGGTATTTTAAAGATCAGTTTTTAAGAATTCTTACACCTAAGAGTGATTAGTCCTTTGTCTGAAAGATAGTTACAAATATTTCCCGCCCGCATCTTCTGGTTGTCATTTTTAAATGTTTCACAACTCTATTATTGCAGTGGATCACATTTATGAAGATTTCATAAGGTTACAAACAGTCATAGTACAAAAAGACAGTTACTACAATGCAAGGTAGTCCATCAGTGTCTCTTGAAAATTGGGCAACAATAGTATACAGAGAAATCTAATAATCATGATTTTTTTTCACTGAGGCATAATTTACACACAATAAAATGCACAGATTTTAAGTGTTTAGTTTTATGAGTTTTGGTAGTAGTATTGTGCAGACAACACCCAAAACAAAATGTGGCATATTTGCTTCACCCCTCAAAGTATCTTTGTGCCCTTTCCGGAAAATTATCCAATGCCTTCCAACTGGGCAAGTGTTTATGGGTTTGTCACCATTGACTGGTTTTTATTTGCTTTTGGACTTCACAGAGAGTATATACACTCTTTTGTACCCAGCTTTTTTCACTCAAGTATATTTTTGAGGTTCACTCATGTTGCTTGTAGCATGTATTAGTAATTTGCTTTCAGCGCTGAGTAGTATTTCAGTATTTTGAATATAGTACTACTTGTGTATCAAATAACCTATTAACACACTTGGGCTTTTTCAGTTCCAGGCTAGGAGCATTCGTGTATAACTTGTAGGCATGTGTTTCCATTTTTCGTGATTGAGTACCTAGGAATTTCTAGGTTTATAGGGAAGGCTTGTGTGAATAAGAAATTGTTCAGGCATTTTCCAAAATCATTGTACTCTTTTGCAGTCCCATCGGTAATATAGGAGAGCTCCAGCTGCACCATGTGCTCACCAACACTTGGTACTGTCTGGATTTTCAATTTTAACTATTCTAGTGGGTGTGTGGTGTTCTCATTGTGGGTTCAAATTTGCATTTCCCTTTGGATAATGATGATGAGCATTAGTTCATATGTTTTCTTTGCCATCCATAAGTCATCATTTGTAAAATGTCTGCTCAAATCTTTTGTCCATTTGTAAATAGTGTATCTTCTTAATAATGAGTGGTAGAAATTCTTTGCATATTCTAGATGTTTTTGTTAGATATTGTCTTCTCTTGTCTTGTCTTGCAAACAGTAGGTGTTTTTAATTTTGATGAAGTCTAGACCATCATCTTTTTCTTTTTTGGTTAGTGTTCATTGTGTGCATAATCTTTGCCTATACCAGTGTAATAAAGCTTTTTGTTATATTCTAGAAATTTTAGTTTTAGCCTTTAGGCTTGTATCTGTAAACCACTTGAGTTGGTCTTGTATACAATGGGATGCAAGGGCTGAGGCTCATTTTTTTACATATGGATTCCAGTTGTGCAAGGGACTCTTCTTTTCCCCGTTGAATTACCTTGGAATCTTTGTTGAAAGTCAATTGACCTTGTAACTATAGGTCTATTTCCAGACTCTCTATTTATTCTACTTATCTTTATGTCTACACCTATACCAATATAGCATTGTCTTGATACTGTACCTTTATAATAAATTTTAAAGTTGGATCATAAAAGTCCTCTATCTTTGTTCTTCTTTTTCACATTTTATCTAGTATAGGTTCTTTTTGTTTGCATTTTTAAAATCAGCTTTTCAACTTCTGTTAAAATGTCTTCTGGGATTTTGGTTGGGCCTAGAGATCAGTTTTGGGAAAATGGACATTTAGTTACATTTATTAAGCTTTCCTTAATTTCTTGCAAGAATTTTTTGTTGTTCTTAGTATAGAGACTTTACACATCTTAGATTTATTATTAGTTGTTTGTGTTATTTTTTTTTAATGTTTATTTATTTTTGAGGGAGAGAGAGAATAAGAGGTGGAGGGGCAGAGAGAGAAGGAGACACAGAATCCAAAGCAGGCTCCAGGCTCTGAGCTGTCAGCACAGAGCCTGACGTGGGGCTCTAACTCACAGAGTGAGAGATCATGACCTGAGCCGAAGTCAGACGCTTAACTGACTGAGCCACCCAGGCGCCCCTGTTGTTTGTGTTATTTTTAAAAATTTTATTCTTAATTGTTTGCTACTAATATACAGAAATGCAGTTTATTCTTATATATTGATTTTGTATTTGTGACCTTGCTAAGTTCACTTATTAGTTTTGGAATTTTTTATTATATACATATATATATTATCTATAATATATCTATATTATCTATAGATAGACATATCTGTAACATATCTATATTATCTATAGATACATATCTATAATAGATACATATCTATAATATATCTATATTATCTATATATTATATATATTAGATTCTATAGGGTTTTATATGTATATAACCAATTTATATGCAAATCATGAAAATTTTACTTCTTTATTTCCAATATTTTTCTTGCCTTATTGCATTGGTTAAGAATTCCAGTACAGTGTTAAATAGAAATGATGATAGTGAACATCCTTGCCTATTCCCATTTGGAAGGGGAAAGCATTCAATGTTTCACCATTAATATGTTATCTGTAGTTGGTGGTTTTTTAATTTTTTTTAATGTTTCAAGTTTTAATTTCAATTCTAGTTAGTCAACATATAGTATAATATTAGCTTTATGAATATAATTTAGTTATTCATCACATATAACACCCAATGTTCATCATAACAAGTGCCCTCTGTAATACCCATCACCCATTTAGCCCATCCCCCTGCCCACCTTACCTACCTATAGTTGTTTTTGGTGAATGACCTTTATCATGCCTATATATATGTCATATATAAATGCCATATACATATGCCCATATGATGCCCTATAAACATCTGCAGTGTTTCTGCTCCTTTGGCCTTTACTTGTATTTTATAGGCTCCAGACTACATCTGTCTTTAAATTTTGATGAAAATGAAGTTTGTGGATTTTAAAAAATCTTTGTTGCTTTTTATATGATTTCTCTGAGAAAGTAAAAAAGGCTGAATTGATATAGCCATGTTCCTACCCAAAGTCTGTTTTCTCTGTGGGTCCAAACACCCTGCATGGTTTCACAGAAACTGATTATAATAAAGTACATAACCATCTGTTATTGTAAATGTGACTTTTGGGTCTCAGTTTTTACAATGAGTCTGTAAATAAGCCCTGGAAGAATGACTTATAAGATAAGATGTAAACATAATAAACCTTGACAATGTAAAAATTGTTATATATATATATATATATATATATATATGTTTCTCAAATATTCGTATTTGAAGAGGAGAAAGTGTATAAGGGAGGGTGAATACGTGAACTTGAAAGTCGTCTCTCATTGTGGTGAGTCCAAGGATACTGGGTAAAGCAGCATTGGAGGGTCAAGTTAATAAACTCATCAGACAGTAAACTACGCCAGGACACAGACTGCTTCATACGCCCTCAAATCCTTGGCATTTAAAGTCTCAGCTGCATGTTAAGGGCGCTGTAAAAATGGCTAAGCTGATGACTAAACAGATAAAAAAGTTGAAATACAGATATACTATTTAAAGTTCCAATGATAGGGGCGCCTGGGTGGCTCGGTCTGTTAAGTGTCCGACTTCAGCTCGGGTCATGATTTCACAGCTCATGAGTTCGAGCCCGCATCGGGCTCTGTGCTGACAGCTTGGAGCCTGGAGCCAGCTTTGGATTCTGTGACTCCCTCTCTCTCTCTCTGCCCCTCCCCTGCTCATGCTCTGTCTCTCAAAAAATAAATGTTAAAAAATTAAAATAAAGTATATGTATATATATATATTTAAATGTTTCTGTACTGGTTGAAATATTTTAAAAACTATGTTTGCACATTGCTTCTATCATTTAAAAGAAACGATTAAAGAAAAAAGGGAGAGAAAAATGCCAAAGCAGTTTCACTGCTAATAAATACTTTCAAGAGCTTTTTTTTGTTGTTTATGTTTTCATTGGTAGTTAATATTCTAAGGCATTGGATTGTTACACAAATGTTTATGAGTTATTCTTTTTGATCATGGGATTTTTTTTTGGTAATTAAGATTGTCTTCAGCATCATTTTTTTAAATGTTTATTTTGAGAGGAAAGAAAGAGAGCGAGCGAGAGCGAGAGCGAGAGCACACACACAAGTGGGGGAGGGGCAGAGACTGAGGGAGCTAGAGAATCCCAAGCAGGCTCCACACAGAGTGTTGGGCTCAATCTCACCAACCCTGAGATGGCCTGAGCAGAAATAAGAGTAGGACGCTTAACTGACTGAGCCACCAGGTCCCCCCTTCAGCATCATTTTCAAAATCAGCATAATATTACAGGAATCAACCATGATTTATTTAATCAATACCCAATTTTTAGACATTCCAGTGATTTCCTATTTTTTCTATCAGATAATATTCTGACACATATTCTTATAGCTAAATATTTTTGTGTTCGTGAATTATTTCTCTAAGATAAATTCTTAAGATTAAAATGTGCAAAGGTTCACAAAATTTTGACTAATTGATATTGTTGCTTTAATTTATGTCAAAAATGCTTTAATTTATGCTTCAATTTATGACAAACAATTTTGTCAGATGAGTTTTAATTATACAAGTTAGTTTTAGATTAGGCCCCATGGTCCTTAACTTAAAACATTTCTCCTTAACTATGTGAGTACTGAGATCTACTATGGAAATGACTCTGTTTATTTGACAACTTAGAATATTTGAATTAATTGGGCTATTTTCATGGGATGATCAACCCCTCCCCAACTCATGTTATAGAAAATGTTTAGATGCAAAATCATGATTGAATGAAATTGTTATCCAATGAAGGGACCTTGAAACTGTCTAAATGGGCGGAGGATTTAGAGTTCTATGTTCACAACAGGAAGTTACTGCCAGCTCTAGTCCGTGAGAGAGACAGAACTATAGACACTGAGCACTCAAAAACAGTGGCTAATTTCATCCACACTTACATTTGCCTTCAGAATATGTGAGTGTGTTTTTTAATTTTTCTTAAGCTTATTTATTTTGAGAAAGAGAAAGAGAGAGGGCCTGCGTATGTGAGCAGTGGAGGGGCAGAGAGAGAGGGAGAGAATCTCAAGCAGGCTCTGTGCAGAGCCCTACATGGGGCTCTAACCTAAGAACCATAAGATCATGACCTGAGCCAAAACCAAGAGTTGGCTGCTCAACTGATTGAGCCACCCAGGTGCCCCTGTGTGTGTGTTTAAATAGATCACTTACCAACCTAAATGCATTTTATTTATCCTATTTAAAAACCATTTTATTTTCCAAAGTGTAGCCTTACTGAATAGTGGGAGGAGTTATGGGCAGTGGGGAGGCTCACCTGGGCTGAGAAGTTGAGGGTGGATCATCCCCAAATTGGCTTCATGCACAGGTTTTTACAACATATATTTGAAACCTATTTCATGCAAACTTTCAAATATTATATTTATCTTTACTATAAAAGTTATGTAGCAGAAAACAATGCCCTTTTCTGATTATTGATATTCCTGGAATTTAAATACCTTATGTCCCCAAAACATGATCAGTAAAATAAATGTTATCACATGTAATAGAGATTTGCATAATTGCAATTCAGCATTTCAAAACCAGTTGTTATCAGTGAAAACAACTCACTGAGGGGAAAGCACAAATGTACGTGCTGCCTTAGAGGTGGTGGGGTGGGGGTGGCACTGCCCATGCCACTCTACGGGCGGCACCTGCTGACGTGGTCATGTCCAGAGGACACGGATCACTTCCTCCACACAGGACTCAGCCCTGAGGATGGACCTTTCCTCCCCCTGATCGTTCATTAGCATTGATGGGTCTTCTTTTGCTGCCTTATCATGATGTTGAAAATAGGTGATCACGCACAAGGTGTCTTGGAATACCTGTGTTGTTCATATGCTTCCTGTATTAATACCTCCAGACATACTGGCTTCTACCCTCCATGCTTTTTGTAAAGATTCAAACAATACCGAATTGTTGAAATTAGAAAGTGAAATTTTCACAGCTTCCCCATCCTGTTTTCTAGAGGTAACCAGCATTAACAGTTCAGCGTGTGACTTCCCAGTGTGTTCCATGCTTACACACTCAGAAGGTTTATAATGCTATATTTATACCCATACTTATATCTATACCTATATTTATGTTTTTAAAAAAAAACAGAAATGGGTTTATACTACACACATTGTTCTATGACCTGGTTTTTTTCCCCTTTAATTTTTTTTAATGTTTATTTTGAGGGAGAGAGAGACAGAGTGCAAGAGGGGGAGGGGCAGAGAGAGAGAGGGAGATACAGAATCTGAAGCAGGCTCCTCCAGGCTCTCAGCTGTCAGCATAGAGCCCGACGTGGGGCTTGAACTTACAGACTGTGAGAGCATGAGGTGAGCCGAAGTTGGACACCTAACAAACAGCCACCCAGGTGCCGCTTTGTTCCCATTTAATACTGCCAATTATCATGGACAGCTTGCCATGTGGGCATGTCAGTTCACAGAAGTCACCTTGTCCTTTCTAACGGCGTTATGAAATTCCATTATATGATGATTAATTTAACCAGTTCCTATTTGATGGACACTTAGAAACCTTGTAATTTCTTAAGGTATTCTCAAAGAAATGGATCCAATCCTGGAAGGACATTTTCTTATATCCCTAACCTCAAAAAGTCAGTCTATGCCCTCTCTGAAAACAGGCAACTTTAGATTCAGATAATTAGAAGTGTGTCACGTGTGAACACTTCCCTTTTTTTCCTCCATTTTGCTCGAGGTTTGGGATGTAAAACAAAAGTAGAAGAGTAGCCACGGCATGTGTTGCAACTGTTCCTTTAAGCGCTCCTTTTTCCACAGTAACATTCTTCTTTTGCCCAGAGAATGGTTGCTGAAAATCTGTGTCACTGCGTGTGCAAGCGTGGCTGTGTGAGTGTGAGGCCACCATTCCTGGGGATGAAGGTAGAAGTTGGTTTAAAGGGATCTGCTCAGGGGTGCCTGGGTGGCTCAGTCAGCTGAGCGGCCGACTTTGGCTCAGGTCATGATCTTGCGGTCCGTGAGTTTGAGCCCTGCGTTGGGCTCTGTGCTGACAGCTCAGAGCCTGGAGCCTGTTTCAGATTCTGTGTCTCCCTCTCTCTGACCCTCCCCTGTTCATGCTCTGTCTCTCCCGGTCTCAAAAATAAATAAAACGTTAAAAAAAGGGATCCGCTCAATTGAATGCTAGAACTGCCTTACCTTAGACTGCTTTTTGCAAAGAAGACAACTGCAAGGTTAGGGTTATTGCATTCACACGCACACTTACACATGCAGTCACATACACGGACAAAAAAATCGCAATTATGAGCTCACACAGGGGCGCCTGGGTGGCCCAGTCGGGTAATTGTCTGACTCTGGCTCAGGTCATGACCTTGCGGTTTGGGAGTTTGAGCCCTGTGTCAGGCTCTGTGCTGACAGCTAGGAGCCTGGAACCCCGCTTCAGGTTCTGTGTCTCCCTCTCTCTGCCCCTCCCCAGCTCACACTCTGTCTCTCCCTCTCTCTCTCTTTCTCACAAAAATAAAACAAAAACAAACACAAAAACTCACACATACAATCACATACACATACAGGTACTGACACACAGTCACATAGATGACCCCCCCACATTCATATTTATACATTATATACTCATACCAAGACATATTCTGTATGAACAGGCACGTGTATATATACATTATTTACATACACATTCTGTGTGTATATACATTATATGTAAAAACTATGGTATATATTGTACATGTTATATATAATGCATATATAATATATGCTATATATCATATAGTATAAACACACAGAATGTATATTTAATGTGTGTGTGTGTGTGTGTGTGTGTGTGTGTATAGTATGTACATACATACACAGAATCACTTTAATCAATAAAAAGCTATGAGGGTTCGCAGTGTACTAGGGGGTGGGGTTGGGATGGGCAGGGAGGAGAGAGCTGGAGGAGCACCCAGCCTTGCAAGCTGAGTTCATGCCCCTGAGTTGGAGGAGTGGACTCGCTGCCTCTAACATCTGTGGGCTGACAGATCATGAGGTTCAGGGGAGCTGTTGCATGGCCCGCTGATCTTTCTGGGTCCTTCCCTTCTCAGAGTTGGGAATGGCTCTTAAATTGGGGGGGTTCCCACATCTTGATGCAAAGTCCCCCCCCGCCCATCCTTTGCCTTTTTCTTTGCTGTGGACTCGAGAGCCCTCCTTCTTTAGTGGGAGACTTAGAGATGTCTGAAAGGATCATCTAGTTTGGTTGAAGTCAGATGAAGTGGCCTTCACAGTCTACTCCATGGAAGGAACCTTGGCATAGTAAATGGACAGTATGTGAACAGACACTACCTTTCCCAAGGGCTGCATTTTAGACATATCCAAACTGCTCCTAAGAGCCGAGCACTCCTCTGTGCTCCCAGCGGTCCCCTTTGCACACATCCACACCCTGAGCAGCACTGTGGGGCTAGAAGTTAGGTCACTGTTGTATGGTAAATAGAATTTTGAAGGCAACAAATAAGTTTCTTTCCTGTGATTGTTTAAAATACAGCATTCTGTATGGTGTTTTCCCAGTGTCTTTAAACTTTTGAGAAATCTTCCTTATCTCCCCTCTTCTTTGTCCAACCAGCATCCTCCCACAGAGATGTGACTGAGGAATTCTAAGAAAACAGTTTCCTTGATTCTCTCTTTCGTAGCAAATCTAGTGTTTATTAAAAGACTCTGTGTCTTCGGTGAGGTGGATGCTAGAGCCTGAGGAAGAAGGAAACAGGTGGGACCCAAGGAGAAAGGAATTTCAAGCTGACATCCATTCTAGCCATTCAGCTGATGTTTATGGAGCCCTCATAATATCAAAGGCCTTGCTGAAGCCATTCCAGTCACAATGATGAAAAGTTGGACATGACCCACCCAATGGGCAGGCACAATGTAAACAAATAAATCACTCTATGGGTTAGTGATAACTGCTAGGAAGAAAAATGGAGAAAGGTAAAAGCACAGAGTCATACGGGTGTGTGTGCGAGTGTGCCTGTATATGTTTCTCTTTACCTGGAGGGTCAGGAAAGTTCTCCCCACAGAGGGGATGTTCGAACCGAAAGCTGAGTACAGTACAAAACAGCCCTGGGGCCATCTGGGGAAGAGTGGTCCAGGCAGAGGGCAT
Source organism: Felis catus (assembly GCF_018350175.1). Lineage (NCBI taxonomy): Eukaryota > Metazoa > Chordata > Mammalia > Carnivora > Felidae > Felis > Felis catus. The sequence goes on from NC_058369.1 coordinate 22,547,103, forward strand.
AGCACATGCAGAGACTCAAAGTGGGATCAAGCTCAGCGTTTTCTAGGAATTCCAAGGAGATAGGCGGGAGCACAGTAAGCAGTGGGGAGAGGGAGGGAAAATGAGGCTTATGGAGACAGAAGTCAAGGGCCTTGGGGTCTTGGTTAAGAGTCTGCATGTTAATTTAAAACAGAAACCACTGGAGGATCTTGAGCAGGGAAATGCTTATGGTCTGATTTTTGTTTTTAAAAAGAGGGCTCTGGCTACTGTAGAAAGAAGGAATGTGTTTGAAGGGGGGCGAGAGGAGAAGGGATGTCTTATTAGGGGTCAGTCACAGGAGTTTAGGGAGGAGATGATAGAGGTCTGGGCCAGGCAGTGTGGTGGAATGGAGAGATGTGTTCTGTGTGTGCGTGTGTGTGTGTGTGTGTGTGTGTGTGTGTCGGGGGGGGGGGTGATGGTGAGCTGGAAGCTGGTCTTCAGCCAAGCGCTGAAGGAGTATAGTTGCATAATACTCCATTGTGTAGATGTATGTTTAACTAATTGTGTACTAATAGCCAGTTGGGTTGTTTCTAGTCTTCTGCTCTTGGAGATAATACAGTAATGAAGAACTGTATATGGATGCAACTGACTAACTGTAAGATAAATTCCTACAAAAGGAATTGCTAGGTCAAAGGCTAAAGCATTTGTCATTCTGCACCTTCAGGGTGAAGCATTTTGTGTCCCTACCAGCAACATTACAACCTTTCAGCAGGTGTCTGTTTCTGATCTAGAGCAATAGATCTTTACCCAGTTAGATCCAGCACCCTCTTTACCATCCTGATACGAAATTCTGAGACAATATCTCCTACTCAGTCGGAATTAAAAAAAATCAATATGATGATTTATCTGATAATATCGAAGAGAAATAAAAGTAATTTATAATAAAACAAGAGATGTTTCACTGTGTGAAACACGCATGATTACACTGCAAGATGTTATAAAGTCATTAGAAGCCTGCACCTATATGCAGACTAACTGTGAATGCCACACTCAAGTGTTGACTGGTACAGATGTGCTCTGTTGGTGATTCAGGACCTGTGAGCACAGTTACCATTGGAGAAATGATTTTCCAAAATGGTAAAGCAAATACACACACACACGCACACACCTCTGGCTAAGGTTCTAAACAAGACTGATGACAGTCTTCCCTTTATTTACACATCAGTTACATTTCTGGAAAATTTGGTGCTTGTTAAAACCACGCAAAAACTCCTTTGTATTTTTATATAAAATGAGTTTAGGTTCTAGATTCAGATAATGATGAGCAGGTTTTTTTCTTACCTGAATGTCCAGTGGGTCATTTCAAAGTCCTGTGGGACACAGGACAATTCTTCCTTGTGTGGGACTGTCTGCCCTCCATCTACTAAATGCCAACAGGATTCCAAGTCATTGTGACAAATGGAAAACTCCCAAATGTTCAGTATGCCCCTAGGGGCAATGTTCCTTCCCCCACCCAGAACTGCTGCTTTGGGGTCTCTTCTGGAGTCCATTCCATAGACCAGGACCAGGTGAACATTTCTAAAATTTTTCACCGTGTTTCATTTCTGTTCAAAGCCCTACAGCAGCTTGTTGTCATAGGACAAATACAGCATCCTCAGTCGAGGGGACAGAGTATGCAAGTCTGCCAGTGAAAAGTTTCATTTGGCTGGATTTAGTGCCTCAACTGAGAGCCGAGTGTTGAAATACAGGCTTTTGGGTGAAAATGGCAGGTGGGACCCAGTGCCTAATGCTGCACATGGTGCGTTGCAAGGTGCTCCTGGTTCCTTACTCTGATGTGGCACACAAACCCCAAATCTTTGTGACACTTCGAGCTCTGAATTTATTGGTAGCAGATAGTTTAAATATTTTTATTTTTGACAGAGTAAGAAATGTTTAGTGGGATTCATCTTAAACATATTGTGCATCATGCCGTTTAAGGTGGTCCATGTTATAATAAATAAAGTGATCCAAGGTTATAAATGTCAAGATGCCACCCTCCTGGGACTGTGATGCCCTGTGTGAGGGCTCCTCTCCTGGTTGCTCTCTAGTTGCCCAGAATGCGTGTGAAGTTTGCCCAGGTCAGGGTGACAGAGCATAAGGACTTAATAAAATGTCATTGTGACCTTGGTGCCCAAGTGGCCCTTAATATAGTCCAGCAGTCCAGGGGTTGCTTACATATGACTAAGTTGTATTATTTTGCTGTGCCTCAATTTTCCCATCAGTTAATAGGGATAACAATACTATAGATGCTGTGGGTACTTTTTCTTCATATGCGCTGTAGTTGACCTCTTGTTAAAGCTTATAGTTATGCATTTATGATTTAAATGCATAAGGAGGAAAGCCTGTCTCCCTCGCTAGGGCATCCACTCTGTGAGGCAGGTGTCATTTGTTCTCTACTGGATCTCCAGCACATATCCCACCACATAGATGCTTGACGGTTCACTAGTTGAGTGAGGGAATGCGTGAAGGGCTATTATCATATAGATACCATATACTTAACGGACTGGTGCTTTACTGTTGAGGGCTAATATGCTTCCCTCCTACCCTCATTCACTCATTCATTTAGAAAGAAGGCTTCTGGGGTCTGGCAGGGAAATGATTTTCTTCCAGGCCTCCATTTGAGCAGCAAAGCCATCCGGACCACTTGCCCCGGGGTCAGGCCACGCTTGGCTCAGTTTGGAACTGCTAGCACGCTTCCAATGACGGGAGGTGTGCACAGAAGCGGAGAATTCATTATAACCGGTTAGTCATCCATGGAGTTTGTAGACGCTGCCCGTGGGCGGGACGCACCTGCCGTTTCCCAGGTGGGGCCTGTTCCCGGCGCCAAGCCACGGTTGGGAGCGCAACCGGCCCACAGGAGCCCTGGGTCTTCCCTCCCCACGCAGCCAACTCAGATCAAGCCCAGCATCTGCTGGGGTAACTCTCTCCAGGGGCCGCTGGGCCGGAGCACCGGCCTGGGTCCTCGCAGGGCACCCCAGGGCGGCAGCCGCAGCCCACACTCACTCGCTCCCCCGCCGCCCGAGGGCGCGGAGGCTGGAGGCGACCGGCGCGCAGGAGCGCACGGCCCGGGTTGCGGAGGCACGCAAACTAGGCGCGCCCGGGCGGTGGACGCACCGGAGACCCCGCGGCGTCGGGAGCGCGCGGCTCGCCAGGGGCCACTCGAGGTGCGCTCGGCGGGTCGAGGATGACTCAGCCTCCCTCGGGTCGGTGTTCCCTGGTGGTCGGCGCGAGGGCCCCCCAAAGTTCCCAGTCACAGCCCAAATGTCGCGCGCGGGCCGGGGGCTCCGACAGCTGGGTCCCGGTGGGAGCGGCCAGAGAGGCCGCGGGGGAAGCGGGGGGGTCCTCCCGGCGCCCAGGGCTTCCCCGACTTCCTTTCGCCTCGCCCCTTCTTCGGCGCGCGGCCCGAAAGCACCTCCGGCCCAAGGGGTGGGGGTCGGCGTGGGGGAGCGGGTGGCCTCCCGGCCTCAGGAGAGTCTCGCCTTCCCGAAATCTAGGGGGTCCGCCGGTCACGAGGGACAGAGCGCCGCGGTGGCTTCCCCTCCCGGCCCTGAGAGTCCGGCCCCGCCGCCCGCCGCATTCGCGCGGACCCCGCGCTGCAGCGCGCTGGAGCGCCAGCGGCTCGGAAGCCCCGGCCCGGGCTCCGGGAGCCTCGGGGGCGGCCCCGCTGCGGCCGGAGCCCGAGCCCGCGCTCGCGCGCCAGCGCCGCCCTCCGCGCCCTCCCCTCTCAGGCTCCGCGGCCGGGGGAGCTGCCGCGGGCGGCCACGCAGCAGTGCCCTCGCCGGGACCCGCGGAGCCCCCAGTCCCATCCCCACTCCACTCCGCCGCGGGCGACCCCGGCCGCCGCCGCGAGCCCCGGCGCCTTCCTCACTTTTGCCTCTGCGCCCGCCCCTACCCTCCGGAGAATCCTCTGAGGCGTCGCGGCACGAGACCCCGCCGCCCGGGACCCGGCCGCCCTCGAGCGTCCCCGACCCCCACCCCTCCCCCCCGCTGCTCGGGCCGCCGGGGTCGGGGGACGGCCCCGGGGCCAGCCCGAGAGTCGCGCCCGCGGCGGCGGACTGCGGAGTTGTAAAGAACTCGGCGGCCGCAGTGGCCGGGCGGGGCAGGGCGCGCTCCGCCGCCGCCAAGGACACTGGAGTTTGCGAGTCCCCGCCCGCGCGGCGCCTCCCGCCCTCCCGCCGGGGCCCGCCGGACTCCCCGGGGCCGCCGAGGCGGGGCCGGGCGGCCGCCGAGCGAGAGGCGCGGCTCTCTCCCTCCTCCCCCCGCCTGCCTGCCTCTCCCCTCCCTTCCCTCCCTCCTCCCCGCCCTCCCCCACCCCCTGCTCCTTTTTCTGCTCCCCAAGTGAGCCCGGCGCGCGAGAGGCAGGCGGGGCGGCGCGGAGCAGGCAGCCCAGCGCGCTCGCCCACCGCCCGCTCGGCGCAGCTCCCCGCGGCCGCTCCTGTCGCCGCCGCCGGCGCGTCGGAGGGAGCCCAGCATGGCCGGGCCGGGCTCGCAGCGGCGCGCGTCCCGGGGGGCCTCGGCGCTCCTCGCCGCCGCGCTTCTCTACGCAGCGCTGGGGGCCGTGGTGCGCTCGGAGCAGCAGATCCCGCTCTCCGTGTAAGTGCCGGGTCGTGCGCCGCCCGGGGAGGGGACCCGGCCGCCCGCGACCCGCCGTGTCCAAGTTTGGGCGCCTGCAGGTGCGGCCGGGCAGGACCTGCCGCCGGCGTCGGCCTCGCCTTTCGCACCTGCCTTTCAGGACGGGCGTGGGGCGGCGAGGCTGGGGTGGGATGCTCTTGCCCCCTCGCTCGGGTCGGCGAGGGAGACCTGGAGAGGCTCACCTCAAGTGACACCTCCAACTTTGAAGCCTGTTTACCGAATCCAACTTCCACGGGCCGTTTATTTACTCCCTCTTTGCTATCTTGCCATCTCACTTCTTTTGGGGTGGGGGGATGGGTGGGTTTCTTCCGACTAGTACTTGCCAGGTGATCCCAGTTTGCGTGGTCCAGTTTTCGGGCAATTATTCACATAACCCCCAGTGATCTTTTGAGAGAGCTTGGGAGACTTTGCGCATTCTGAACTATGTGACCCCCCTCGGGCCCCCTCCTGCGTTGCGCTCTGCAGTTTGGTGCTGGCAGTTTCTACCCAGGCGCTTTTTCTATCTTTTTTTTTTTTTTTTCCTCCCCCTCCAATGTTATATCGCCCGGCTCCTTCAGCCACAGCTCCGTGTGTGCGTGCGTGTTGACTGTGACACGGGTGTTACATTTGCCCTTTCTCCCTGTAGGGTGAAGCTCTGGGCCTCGGCTTTTGGTGGGGAGATAAAATCCATTGCTGCTAAGTACTCTGGTTCCCAGCTTCTGCAAAAGGTAAGGTTTCTGTGGTGGCAGGAAGCGATGATTTTTCCAGCACAGAAAATGGAGGCAGATTTAGTTTTCCAAACAAACGTGAACCCCGAGGAGCAGCATCAGTTATCAGAGGTGTCTCTGATCCCCTCGTTTCTTGGCAATGAAGTGTGCAATGACTTCTCCCCACCAACTGGTTATTTTTAGATGACACTCGATTCTAAACACAAAGAAAAGCGGGATACTCACTGGCACTGTCCTGGCTAGGGCTCAGAAACTGAGTGTTTTTGCATGGCTCTCCTTCCAGTGCCGGTATTGCTGTTACAGTGTGAGGGCAGATGCTTCTCTGGCCAAAAAATGCTAACTTCATCCAAGGGGCAGCGTCAGCGCCTGTTTTACGATGTCTTTCACCTTGCCTGCGTTGGAGACTGGGGTTCGGCGTGTCTGAGAAAGACGCTGCACTATTGTTTGTCATCCCTGCGGTTGTACAATCCCATTATTCCCCAATCATCTAGACCCACGGCTGGGATGCATTACATCATTACAGATAAGGAGAATGAATGTGGTTATCTTTCCACTCAGCTGCACTGCCGGGTAATAACCTATGAGAGTAGTCCACAAACTTAAGAAATTGGTCTGCGTCCATATAATTCTGGAGAGTAATGAGAACGGAGAATTGATTATTAGGCTTTTATCAGAAGCTGCATCAATTTTAATTCAAACAGGCAGTCTTATGCTTAAAATTACCTTGTGAAATGTATGGTCCTTTGCCCTCCTCTCCAAGGAAGAAAAAGGAAAAATATAGGCTGGGAAGGAGAGATTACAGGGGTTAAAAGAATTTCAAGTTAACAAATCAACAGGATTAACCCAAGTATTCTCTCAAAGATAGAAAATAAAAATTGGCCTTTAGGGGATAATTCTCTGAAAATGGGTACAAACAGCTTAAATTGTCAAGTTAACTTTTAAGCATTTTTAAATGTGCTTTTTGGGCCAATGTAACATATGTGTTATGCATGCTGCCTGGTAACCAAGTACGTATTTTATTTATGGCATTCCGCTTCAGAGAGTAGCGTTTTTGGGGACATTATATGAAACAGTTTGTCACATGAAATCCGAATATCGTAATAAGGCATCAGCCCACAATGGAATGAGGGAAGTTATTCTTAAAAATTGCCAATAGTCATATTCTTTGAAACCGTGAAAAAATTGTTTGCTCAACTCCGCTATTTGGGGAAGGAATCCATTGAATTATAGGCAGTTGATAAAAACTTGAGGCTACGATGTGCCTTTCTGGAAGATGATCATTTACATTCCTGTGACCCACCTCTCCGTTTATAGGAATTGCGTCTTTGCTAGCATTCTTTTAACCTGGACCAGTCTGTATTCTGCTTTGGCATTTTGCCTGCGTGTCAGATGTTTTATGTGGAAAGTTTTGGACTGTTGCACTGCGTGTGTTGCATTGCTTGTGTATTTTCCTTATGCTTTTAAAGAAGAGAACGTTTTGTATAACTTTAAAGAAACATTTTTCATCTGCATGTTGTAGTGCGGTTGTACCAACTCTGAAAGTGTCCCTTCAGAGCGTGTGAATGTTTTGTGTGTGTGTGTGTGTGTGTGTGTGTGTGTGTGCTTACATATCTTTTATCTCACGTTTTGTAGAAGCCCATGAGATACGCTTTTTCCTTCTCTCTGAAGTTAGCACAGGCACGCGCACTCACATACGTGCTGCACAAAAGCCCATCAGCCATATTATTGGCCACTCTATAATAGCAAATTGGAAACAGCCAAAATGCTTCTCTTACCTTCTCATCAGCATCCTTTCTGATATTGAATTCACAAGCCTAGCTCTGCTTTTGTCATGTTTGCAGCTTGACAATTGTGTAATTATATCCAGCTGTTTATGGCTTTGTTGTCATTTCTTGCTGTTGCCTGGCTTTTTGTAATCTGATGCGAGGGGAAGGTGGGGTGTTGCTTGCCATTGGGTTCCAGGGTGCGTACCTGCTCTTGCATTTGGAATGCAGGCATCTGCTGAGGAGTCCTGAGATACCTATGGCTTTGGCTTGATAGGCAAGGACTTTCATGAACGATGGGCAGGCATGCCGGACAACTTGGGGGGCACTTTTGTAGGTACCTTTTGGTCATCTTGGCCCGTTACCTCCAAATATGACAGTGTTTTTTAAATTAGCAGAGAACATTGAATTTTGACAGTTCAGAGTATAGGAAGGTATAAGAAAGGTCTCAGGTGCTCAGAGTGTGGGAGGCATCAAATCGTTTGGAAAAGCAAGGAGACAGTTGCCTTTCTCTTGCTTATTTTCGAGTTTCTGCCCATGTGCGTGAAGAAACACTCTTCCAGTCAGAACTCTATGCATCCTCCCATCACGTCACTTCATCCTTAATAATGAAGATACTTTCAAAATGAGTTTAAAAAAAAAAACTTGGCTGAAAAATGTGCGAACACTGTATTAAGGGTCTTCAAAGGTGACAATACCATGTTGCATAATGGACACTTTTGCATAATTACACTTTTAAGGCATGGACATTTGAACTTGGTTTTCAGTTAAGTGGGTATACTGTATACCAGTGTATAATTTTACATGCTCTGTGTAGTTTCTCTAGTTGACGCTTCTTGTTGTGAATTAATGTAGTGTGTTCATTTTTAGAATGGGAGCTTAGTAATTTTTGCACTAGGGCAAAAACTTTACAAAACAGCTATTGTGAGTATAAGTTAAATAACAATTGGCCACTTATTTTAAGGTGTTTGGAGACTGGGAAAACTGCCATTTTGGTAAGGTTTTTATTAGATAATATAATTTGAGCTGGTAGTATTATCACTGACTTCATCAGCATAAATACAAGTATTTAACAATGTACTTCATTGTCACGGCTTCAAGAAAGAGAGTATGTCCTCAGTTGTTTCTATGTTTAATACCACGGCTTTTGCTACTTTAGCTTATGATAATATGGTAGGTATTCTCTGCCAGAATTTTCCTTTTTTTTCCCCCCCTGCTTTTTGTCTTTGCTGAGCACAGGAATAGCAGCCTATTAGTTTCTTAAGAAGAGGATATTTTTGAGTTTATAAGATGCAGTCATCGTGTTTTAGCAAAGTCGCGTGTTTTCAGTACGGAATGGAAGAACATGAGACTTGTATGTTGGGCCCAGAGTTAAGCTTGAGGGGTTTTACAGTTGTTACAGAACCATGGGCCCCTGCAAGGGAAGTCGTGTCGTGCTGCTGCAGGTCCGTATCCCGCTGTCCTAAGCTGGCAGGTGCTGTAGACGTTTCGATTCACTTCAACTTTTAATTAACTTTCCTATTTGACGTATTCATGCCGGTATTCAGCTGCCTCTATCTTGCTTCATTTTCCTCAAAGAATGCACATTGTTTGTGTTCTTTTGGAGAGGTATAGTTTTATTACCTCTCTATTTGGGGATTCAGTGCGCAGCATTCCGGTGGGTCTGGTAACCTAGGCTGTTAAACTCGTGGGCTCCACGCTCCGAACATCCACAATACAAGGTTTTAAAGTGGTGTGATTCTCATTTCAACCTCCTTAGGAAGAATGTGGTCGAGGCTGGGTTTTTCCTTCTATTTAGTACCGCATTCAGACAATGCTATGTTTATGGGAATGAAGGGTTCCAATTACACTTTCTAGAATTGTGATGATAAGTACACAGCGGAAATACAGGTACGGTATGTCTCTGTCTTTAATGCGAGGAAAATAATTGACATTTACCTTGGATGCCTCATGCAGCGCTTACCAAACCTGCACTTCTTGGAATGCGTGGCAAGGCTTTTGCGTCATCAACTATTTATTGAGAGGACGGCTTTAATACATAAACGTGATGTCTCTTTGCGCAAGATGGAGTCAGCAAAGTGAAAGGTTGGTTCTTTCACCCATTTTGATAATTATGACTTTTCATCAGCGTGGAGATCGATGGACTTTTAAATAATTGAAAAGGAGGATTCACTTGTCAGGAATTGGGTAGGAAGCCTGACGCGTGTACAGATTGCTTTTTAGGTTGGGGGGGGGTGCTACTTTGCTGAACATTTTTGTTGAGAAAACACAGTTGTTTGTCATTCTGCAAGATGAATGCATTCAGCCTCCACCGCCAGTGCTTTAATTCCCAACGCCACTTCAGCTACTGGACTTTTCTCTGGCAGATTATTTTTAAAAGCCTTGAAATCTCAGAAATGACAGATTTCAGTCTTTCAGGACACTTTACTGGTTTCATTATCCCAGTCACCAGAACATTAGTGGAACAGGGTGAACCAGTTGCAAGTCAGTGATATCTTACCCACGCATGTATCTAACTGCATTTGTGAACTCACACGCTGTCCTTTGCCCACCAGAGAAACTTCTTTTTGTATGGCTTTGCTAAATTTTTGTCTGAACTTCTTTTGTTCATGTCTTTTTCTTCTTTTACTTTCTCTCAAAATTTCTTTGCTGCCAGATAGATTTGTGCTTTGCCTTTTCTTTCATTAGGAGCCGCTGCAGCCCCTGTGGCTGGATTTGCAGATGCTGGTCAAAATTAAGGGAAACGAAAATATAGGCATTATTTTCTTGTCGGAGGCAAACTCAGATTTTTATTTCAGTGTGGTTATAATTTTGATCAATTACTATGGCGATCTCATGCTGGCTCTTTATTTCATTTTATGTTTTATCTTATTCTAATACCAGGGTGCTTTTAGGCAAGCACGCGAGTACCAAATCACCTAACAATTATGAAATCTGTGGGGCACGTGCAAGCACAGTTGGTGTGTCCATTTTGTGGTGAAGACCTAGCCATGTATGAGGACGAACAAAAGTAAAAGAGACGTGGAATCATTACCCCAAGCACCTGCGGGCCCACCAGGTGTTTAGCTGTCCTGCAGCCTGGAGCACATGGTCCCAGGAGTGCAAGTTTGAGATTTGAGCCCTTTTCAGTCTTTGATTGATCCTCAGTTGGTGGTAGTGCTCACACTTAGGTTGATCAATATGTGACTTGGTGCGTTGGGCTTACTTAAAGAAGCGTATATTCTCACCAAGATCTTTTGTGTCCTGTCTGCTATTCATCCAGATTTACCATCATAGATGGCAACAAATGGACTTCTTCTTTGTCCGTGTTCATGTCGGTCAGGGGTCCTCCATGTTTCGCAGTCACAGTGCTAATTGAAATGGTCCTCCTCGGCGGAGACCCACAGCATCTTCTAGACAGAGGCTTTGAACAGATTCTGTGCTCCCTGGGACGCTCTGCTCTGACTGGGATGTTTGCTGTGGCTGAGACAGAGAAAAGATGAAATAAATGCTGTAAATGCCAGCCTGTGAATTAGCATCTGAGATCCTTTTAATGCAACTTTTATACAAGAGACATAATGGCCTATGTTTTATCTCGAGTGATTGCAGTCATGCTATTGCGTATCATTCGGAAAGAGACAGAGTTCCCCACGTCAGGCTTCTGGAAACACTGGTGGAGTCTTTATCAGCCTTCTTTGGTCCATTAAACAAAAGTTAGCGTCTCCTTCGAGAGAAGGAAATGATATAGAGGAAGAGGAGGGCTGCTTGATTTCCTGTGATTTTCCTGAGTATTTAGTGACCAGCAGACTGAGGTGGTTGTTCCTGAAATGTAAAGCCAGTCTCAGAGACCCCTCTGTGACACAGTCCTCTGTCTGGACCACAACCCCCCGCCTTGACAGATTAGGCATCTGCATCGCTGATTTTTTTTAGGGGATTTCTGTGTGTGCAGCCAGCATGTCTGCTTTTCAGAAGAAAGTTATTTTACGGATACAAACTATGAGAAGAGTCCAGTGTGTTACCAATAAATGGTAAACATTTCAGTGTCCATTTGCTTTGGACATCCACCACTCATTAGGTGCTCATTCCAAGGCTGTTTAAATAAGGCATTAAATGTATAATGTGTATCAAATTTGTATGTTGCATACCTTCCTGGTTACCCTAAATCAAGATTATGGAAATAAACAGCTCAGAAGCCAGACTATTAATGGGCATTTCAAGGACGTATCGGAAAGGAGAGCATTATCGTTTGACAAGAAATAGACGGCCATTTCTTTGTGCACTTCAGAGTGTTTATCTTGGCACCTAATATTGGAGAACAGTAGCCTCCGAAGGTTAAAAGAGCTGTTATCCATGTAAATGATCTGGACAGGCAAGCTGGGCAGGGCCGTAAGTGACTGTGGGTTCACAGAGCAGACCTCTGGTTATCCGTTGTAGGTGAAGCCAGTTGATATTCAGGGCTCGCACATGTCATTACCATTACACTTATTAGCTTCGTGCATGCGTGCATATGCCCGTGAAAATGGATGCTGCTTATCACAGATTGTGCCAGATGCCGCCTGCTGATGGAGAAGACCACTCTCGGGCTGCCAGAGAGTGTGGCTTGAGGGACCCCACCAGGGTGCTGGGACAGAGCCAGTCCAGCTGGCACCTGAGATCTTGTAGGCAGCTGGAAGCTGAGGATCTTCTGAGACCAGGACCAGCTACATAATTTGCAGGGCTCAATGTGCAAGGGAAATATGGGGCTCCTCCTTCAAACACTAAGAAGAATTTAAAGATGATGACAGCAGAGCATTAAAGCACAGGGCCTGTTGGGTGCTGGGTGAAGTCCTCTACGGGGCAGGCCGTCCTCATTTCGGCTTTTTCTTTTCCCTGCTGGGTAGTTCGTCCTCTCAGCCTACTTGAACGTTCGCTCCCGCCACAGGCTAGAAGGTGTCCTTTGCCCGTCTTTGTTCATCCTCATAATAGGTGGAGAGCATGGAGCATTTTCAGAGATGCACTCCTTTGGAGATGCAGTGTTGGTAAAGGAAAGGTCACTAGCCTCGGAGCCCTGGCATTTGTCTTTTTATCTTTTCTGTAGGCGTTTCCTGAGTGGATTTGGGCAAATTGCTTAATCTCCTAGTAAAGACAGGTAGCGTCCACTCTGCAGGTCCCGCATTCCAGGTATTGTGATAAGTACTTCACACGTGCCATCCGCCATCCCTAAGTTCTCCCAGCGACCGAATGAGTCAGGGACTACCATTCACCCCATTTTACAGATCTGGAGCTTGAGGTTTGCTGAAGTTAAGCAGCCTTTCCAAGGTGATGGAGTGTGCTTACCTGGCTGCTGTGCTGGAGTTTCCCTTTGACCCTGTGTGACCTTTTTCAACCTCAGTTCTTGTTTGAAACAACTGTGGCTAATCCCTGCGCTTCTCCACCTCCTGGGTGTCTGGGAGGATTAAATGAGGTAACAGCTGAGAAGTTACTTCAGGAACTGAAAGCCTCGATAACAGCAGAGAAGACAGGTGTAGAGTCAGAGGGACTGGGATTGGAGTCCCAAATCTGCCGTTTCCTAGCTGGGTTGCCTCGTAGTTTAACATTTCTGAACCTGTACCCTCAAACGTGAAAGGAGACCAGCACCTTCTACGTTGTAGGCTGTAGTGAGGATTAAATGGAATAAAGTGCAAAAAACACTTAGCATGGTGCCTGGTATGCGAAAGCCTCCCGGCAGGGATTGGTTGAGGTCATGATTGGTTGCATGATATGAATAGAGGGTCTTCAGGTAACCTTCCCTGAGCATCCGTGGGGCCTGGCTCACAGATATGTGTGACTAAATGAGCAAGTGCACGAATGGGTGGGTGAGTGCTGGGTGCCAGCGTGTTGGCAGGTGATCCCACCTCCCACCTGACGGGGAGGAGCTTGTGGACCCCAGCGGGAGGAGGCGGGAGGAGGCGGGAGGAGGCTATGTGGAGGCAGCCTCCCCCCAGACATGCCCTCCTCTCCTTGAGGTCAGCTCTCTTCTCCCTGAGGGTCATGAGCGGAACCCCTCACACATCGGGCTTGAAGAACTGCCTCAGGGTCTCCCTGTTACCTTCTTCCTGGCTCACCCTGCTGTGGGGGCAGTGGGTCAGGCTGAGGAGTGGCTGCCTGTGCCCCAGTGTTCAGGGTGCGGCTAAAGCCATAGGAGAGCCCAGGAGAGCCATAGGAGAGCCGCCTCGCTGGGGCGCGGGGGGGGGGGGCACATCCAGGAGCCAGCCATGGACACTCATTGATCCGAATGCCCTCTCGGAGAGCATTCCAGGTATTTCCTCCCACCTGCTAGACTTCTCCCAACAGCTTCCTAGGTGGTGGCCCTGGAGACCAGCAGGGGACAGGGCACCTCACTGGGCAGGGGGTCTTTTCTCCTGTCGGGACAGGGAGGTGCAGTGATGCATGGGGACTGCCATCTGCCACCAAGTCGCAGGAGGCACTGAAAGGCATTCTGTGTCCCTTGGCCCTTCCCACTGGCCCTGCCTGTGTTTCAGAGCTTGCTTGGTACATCCTGTTGTTGTGTTTGGCCTGTGAGCCTCTGCAGTTCTCTGCTGGTCTCCTTGAAGATGTTGAAGGAGTGACGCGGGCCACCCCGGTTTGTACAGACATAGGCACCAACACTTGGAAGTCATGGTGGGGGGTGCTATTGTAGATGCATAACTTTAGAAAATTGTTTATGCACGCAGCCCTTGTAACCAGCAGTGAAAATCAGTAAGAAGTCGGGCATGAAGGTGAACATGCAGAAGCTGTGGTAGTTCCCCTTGGGCCAGGTAGTTCAGAAAAGTGCCCAAGCACCATTCGTGCCCAGAAATGTTACAGAGCATCAGAGTCTGACAGCACCAGCAGCTTCTTGAAATCCACCAAGGTCATAACCAGCTTAGGTAAACAGATGGTTGATGGGGGCTGGATAGGAAGGAGATGGACTTTTTTTTTTCTTCTGAGTGTTCACGAGCCAAGTGTTCTTTGTATGAAAGCAGATCATGTAAGGCATCTGATGTGGTCGTTAGTTCTCCTGGAGGCGGCCCACCTTACCGCCTCTCCCAGGTGAGGCTTGTAGCTCAGCTGGCCACGCGGTGAGGCTGGGACTCACATGAGTTCATGTTGACCCCCCCAAGCCTTTGACTTTCCTTTACAGCACATGCCGGCTGTGTGGTCTGATCCCACCTGAGCACACGCTTCGGCGGGGTCTGCAGGGCCACAGCAGGATGAGAAGGGCTGGGTAGGTGGGGATGCCAGAGGCCTTGTGTGTGCTTGGGTGGGGTTTCGAGATATTTGCTCTTTGGGCAGTGAGGCCAGGAAGGGCTCTCTGACCTCCAGCGTGGGCTGTGCCTTTCGTGGGACAGAAATGGTTCCTAGGGGAGCGTGGGCAGGGTTGGCTGGTCTGGCCCTGGCTGGCAGGGGGGAGGTGGCAGTGTCGGACACCTTAAGGCCTCTTCTCAGCCTGGAGGGCACAGCTGCCAAGGAAGAGAGTGACCTTGTGGGATCCCCAAGCAGGATGCAGTCTCAGCTAAGACAAGAGGACTGAGCAGTTCTGCCAAAACCGGGGAGCATTTACCTCCATGTTTTCCCTGAAAAGTCAAACCTGCTCTTCATCTCTTGGCTCAGGTCTCTAAATATGGCAAATGTGGTATCATACACTTACTGATTTGACATATTTTTCTGAGACTTTGGTGTTTTGCATTAAAATGGAGTGAAAGGTGTAATTGGCCTGTGGAATTGCCCTGAGTCTAGACCTTCCCCTGATGTAAACTTGACCCTGCATTTCCTTCTTGACAGCTGCTCACTCTTGGCTCCCAGGAGGGAGCCAAGTGTCTGGTTTTAGAAAAATCTAGATTTCTATTACGATGAGCTTGAGCAGCTGAAAAGAGATTTTTAAAAAGAGCACGGGCTTTGGAGCTGAATTCTGCTCTCCCAGTCACTAGTTTTACCTCCCTGGGCCTTTGGTTTGCTCACTGGCAATACAGAACTAATAATAAAAGCACCTGTGTCATAGGCGTTGGGGAGGATTGGATGCTATAACCCACACGAAGTGTTTGGAACAATATGTGGCACATGGGAAGCCTCACTGCCCTGGCTTCTCTTGTTTGTAGTGTCCCACCTCATTTTTAATGAAGAGCAGGAGAGACTTCAGGAATTTTAGTCACTTTGACCCCATGATGAGTTCATAAAATTAAGACAGCATATGGCGTACGCATTTAATGCAACAAAGGCACCATTGCAAACAAAAGCATTTATTATGTCCCCAGGGAGGTGGATTGCTTTTGCTTTCTTTCCCGAATTCTTCTAATCTAGTCCCTTGTACAGTAAAGGTGGGAAGTTTTGGGACACAAGTTTGTTCTTGCTATAACATTGTACTGTAATTTGCAAAGCAAGGGGAGACTCAGAAACACCGGGCAGGGCTTTGGCTCTTTGTACCTGCACCATCCGTAATGCCTTTTCTATTGTGTTGTTGAGGCAGAGGCAGAAAAACAGTGTAAAAAGAACAATAGGTGTGGGAGGCAATAAATCCATTGGAAGTAGGTAGTCTTTGGCCACGAGTCATAACATACAGCTTTACTCTTAGCCTCCTACCACTTTCCATTATCGGTGAAATTTCTATTAACACAATATGATTACATTATGTGCAAACAGCTCAGTGGGCATAGGTTTTTGCCCCACTGACAGTCATGTGGCTTCTTGGATGGTAATGCTAAAGTTGGAATATTCTTTTTTCTCAATTTTGGCCTGCGCCCCTGTCAGAATGCTGTGCTTTTGTACACCAGCACAGAGGACACTGTTTAAGGGACTCACTGTCAGGCAACCAGTCAAATGCACGCGTGTGTGTGTGTGTGTGTGTGTGTGTGTGTTTTAATATACACGGGCTATTTCCCTGTGTAGATTAAAACTGGTGTCTACTTTAAAATCTCAAGATCTGTGGCCAAGTGTGAGTATTTCTGAATATTAGGAGTCACTTGGTCACCCTGAAATAAGCTGTAATCCTCTCAGGAAAGGGCTCACAGCTCACTAATCTTTTGAAAAAAGCCAGCGATATACATTTGCCAGAACAGGAATTTCAAAATTATGGAGCCACAGCTGGATTTTCTACTTAAATTGCAAGATTTTCAGTTTTTGTGTGAAACAAATACCCTATGAATGTTAAAAATATATAGACTTGGAAAGAAATCAAGGGATTATTGATTGAAAACTTTTTTTTAAAAAATGTTTATTTATTTATTTTGAGAGAGCGAGTGAGAGAGAGAGCACGAGAGAGCACAAGTAGGGGAGAGGTAGAGAGAGAATCCCAAGCAGGCTCCACACGGTCAGTGCGGAGCTCCATGTGGGGCTTGAACTCAAGAACTGTAAGATCATGACCTGAGCTGAAGTTGGACGCTTAACCGACTTACAAGGGAGGCGGTTGGTCTTGGGAAGGCAGAAATGTGTTGGTGAAAGTCTGGATCTGAGTCAGGCTAATCCAGATTTGAATCCACTGCTACCACTGACTAATCGTATGACCCTGACGAGTCAGTCATCGAACCTCACTGTTCTTATCTGTCAAATGGGCACAATGATACTAACGTCTAGGGTGGAGTTGGGAAGTCCAAATGAGAAGATGTACATAAGATGCTTAGCAATAGTGGCTCACAGGAAGCGTTTGGAAAAGGTGGGCTGTTGTCACCATTCCCCAGGAGCTGCTCCCGCATACCTGGGCCTGCTGGCTGCTGGAGATAGTGGTTTGTCCACTTGGGGGAGTGCTGATATCGGGACACTGGAGGCCTTATTCGGAGACCTCCATTGAAGCTGCTCACCGCTGAGCTCCACAAGGGCGTCTTAGAAAGTGATCATAATACTGATACAGGTGATTTGTATGTTGTGCCATGTGCTTCATTTGCATTATTTAATGCCTCACAACCACTCCTGAGGTCGGTTCCGTCACCACCTCCATTTTAGAGATGCAGAAGCCAAAACAGAGAGTGTAACTTTGCCCCAGGTTCCCCAGCTCCAAGTGGCAAAAGCAGGCTTAGAACTTGGGTCTTGTGAGTCCTGTTCAGGTGCATGGGCTGGGGCATCTGGGTATTTCTAGGACCAGCATGTTTTGGTCCTAGCCTGGTATTGGCTCATTTGGACAGTTGGTGGAAGCTTCTTCCTCATCCTTAATGTTTCCCCTTTGGAATTTTTAGTGGATGCATTGTCGTTTGCTTTCATAATACAGAATTTAAAAAGGAGCAACAAGGGCGCCTGAGTGCCTCAGTCGGTTAAGCGTCCGACTTCGGCTCAGGTCATGATCTCACGGTCCGTGAGTTCGAGCCCCGTGTCGGGCTCTCTGCTGACAGCTCAGAGCCTGGAGCCCGTTTCAGATTCTGTGTCTCCCTCTCTCTCTGCCCCTCCCCTGTTCATGGTCTGTCTCTCTCTGTCTCAAAAATAAATAAACGTTAAAAAAAATAAAAAAAAAATAACATAAAAAGGAGCAACAATGAGGGAAGGGCCCAGTAAGCCTTCTAGCTTTCTACAGTTTCCTTTTTTATTATAATAACATGATGCTGCTTGTCTTTTGATTTCCTTTGAGGGTCAGCCAGCCCTCTCCACATCAGGTCTGACTCTTAAGAAGCCTTTCTGAGAATCTTCATTGAATTTGGCTCAGTTTCCCTTTTTGTGTTCCCCATTATGGAAACGGATGATCCTGTGGAAGAGCCTGCTTGGGCTCCAGGACCCTGGTACGAGATGCATCTGGCTTGGAGCCCCAGTGTAGCCCTTCTTTGCTTCACTTCTGGCCCTTGGGTTCCTTACCTATAAATTGGGGTCATGGTGAGAATCACCTGTGGTGGCATGTTCGCAGTTTTAGTGCCCAATAGATTTCACCTCCTAGGTTTTTGACGTGCTCATTCTCTGTCTATCTTTCCTGGGTGTTTGTTGGTGCTCCCCTCCCCCCACCCCGCCTCGGGGAAGGAACAGTTCTGTTTTTCTGCTTGATTGACGACCAGCTTGAAGGCCACAGCCCTTAGACCCACTAGGGTCAGTTTTATTTTGCATAGAATGAGTCCGGAAGATCTGTTCATGCCCCTGGCAGCCCTGGGGATATGCAATATCCTGAGGATCCCTTATCTCTTCCTGTGGGGAGTGTCAAGAAGGAGGCAGGTAACTAGACCTTAAATTCTCCAAGGGCAGACTTGCTCTTTTTGATGGGAGAGGCACTTAGCACAGAGCTATCTTTAGGGTGGGGTTCAGGGGTTGTTGGTGGAATGTACAGATTAAACAAAGGAAGAACCTTGCCGGGCCTTTTTTTCTGGTGCTCACATGCTGGTGATCAGAATAAGAACACTGTTGAGCACAGGCCAAGAACTAGGTCCTTCACATCTCTTTCCCCATTTACTCTCTCGTACTGGGTTTTATGAATCCTCAGCATCAGGCGTGGATGCCGCAAAAAGTCGGGGGCTGCCTCCTGGCTGCAGCAAGCCAGCTCGGAAGCCCTGCAAGCAGGTCCCTCGCCCACAGCCCTCTTGGTGCCAGCAGGCACTGCCAGACATCCGAGCCAGCTGGTCCTCACTTCTTCCAGCCTGCGACCCCCTCGCCCCTGGGGAGCATCCCTGCCGCATCCTGAACACACGGCCGTGTCTCGCCCAGAAGCCTCCTTACCAGGCTGAGGGGTCCCGGCCCCTCCGCAGCGCCAAGCCGAGCAGCTGCGGCGGGAGGACCGCAGTGCCGGGCGGGAGCACCGCAGTGCCGGGCGGGTGCACGAAGAGCACCAAGCGAGACTGATGGGGCCTCCGCCGCAGCCGCCACCGTCAACCTGGGGGAGGCAACTCGGCGAAGGCAATTAGGAAGCTGCTGCAGCTAATTCCATGAAGTGCTCAAATGCCACATTCCCAGTGACATTAGGGACAAATGTGAATTGTAATTTCTATCCCTTTCACCTTCTCCGAGGCCCTGCCGGTGTCAGGATGCTGCACAGTGTTTGCTGGGCTTGGTTTCTCCTTCTCTTTGCAGGTTTCTTTTATTTTGCATGTGTTTGTTTATTTGTTTGCCTATTCTTTACATCACCGGGACTGGGTTTCTGAGTGTGCGTCGTGGGCGATCGGGAGCTTATTGTCCGCTGCATGCAACCGCAGCGTCCACAGGGCAGCATTACCCGCTCTCGGACGGCGTCCTGGCTGCAGCCTGCATGGCTGGTCCCCCCACCTCCCTGTACGAAGGCAAGGCACGGTGGGAGAGGCCAGACAGCCAGGCGGGGTTATTTGCATTTGCTTTTGAGTCCTGAAGGTGCCGTTGTCTATTCTCGTCCCCAGGCCTGGCCCGCGGATATGCTGAAAGCTTGCACCAAGCACAGCCCCTCTGAGATTAGGGGAGCAGCTGGTTGGGAAGTGGGAATTAAATTACGTGGATTTAATGGAGGGGCAGTTTTGTCAGAAGATGTTAAGCTCCAGCCCACTTCCCCTAGTATCAGGTCCGACACTATTGCATTTCTCAGGCTTACGGAGGAGTTCCCGTCCAGCTCCTCGTGGGACATCACTCTGCGGGGAGGCTAGGAGGCTGCCTTGGGTGGTCTTTGCTCCTGTGTCACATCACACCTGGGATTTGCCGCGTGGCACGCATTGACCGTGATCTGACGCCTACCTCCTACCTTCATGCTGATTTGGACTACTCAGAAGGGCATGAGCTTCAAGCTGTGGGGGGGTGGGGGGGGTCGGTTCCAAGCTTGGGGCACATCTTGGGGACCAGTCCCTCCAGCCCTGGGTGCTTGAGCCTGGTGGCATGGCCCATGTCACAGTGAATCCAGAATGGGCCAGGCCTGGAGCACTGGCGTTTTTACTGCCAGTTCGTATATTGATCAGAGCGCCGAGACCACAGAGGGAAGGAAGGCTCCACGTCCCACAGTGGGCTCCTTGGAGGATGGAGAGAGACAGCCTCTAGCCTCAGCCTGGCCCATGCCTGTCCAAGCCCCACCGCTGGACCCCGCAGGAAGCCTGTTCTTTTGCGGCCTCTCCTCTGATCCAGCCACGTGTAGGCCTGAATTTCACGTAGAGGAAATGTTCCCTTAGTGTGTCTGTTTTTAACTGCCCAAATATTTTGTCCCAGTGTATCATGGGGAACATTCCCCTTATGAGTACAATCTACGTTAAATGAAGGGAGTAGGAGACAGACAGTCAACAAAAGCGTTTATTCAGCATTGATAAACCCATCTGGAAACCCGAGACGTCAGCCTTCTCCTTTTCCACAATAGAGGTTCAACTGACCAAGTGCTTCGTTTTGGGTAGAATATCTTGGTTTGGGAAAATCTTTAGCTGTCTTAACAGACTTACAAGAACACATTTGCTTTTGACCCAATGTTGGAAATATTTTCTTCCTTCCCTCACTCCCTTCCTGCTTCGATAAACACCCATTGAATACGCAGTGAGGCGTGTGGAGTTGTGTTTGGTGCCACAATCCCTTTGCCACTGTGGCCACCTTTGCATCCTTTGGCCATGCGTGCTTCGGTGACAGCACACTGCTTGCGGTCCCGAAACGCATCAGGCTGTGTCACGCCTCTGTGCCTCGGCCCATGCAACTCCCGCCATCCACACTGCTGACCCCGTTGCCCTTGTCTGACTGCTGAGCCCTGCCTCTCGAGGAGGTCAGACTTCACGCTGAAATATCACCTGGGGAACTTATTAAAATGCATTATTCCAGTGTCCTACCCCAGAGATTTGGACTCAGTAAGCTCGACCCAGGGCCTTGGAATCTGCATTCTAGCAAACATCTTCGGTAATTCTGTTGTTGGTGGTCCAGAGACCGTGCTTTGAGAAATGCCCTTTGAATCCCACCCCTGGGAAGTCTTCTGGATTCCCCTAAAGAGACTGAATCATTCCCTCTCTTTCCTGCTGAGGGGAAATGTGCACATCGTCCTACCGTGGTTTGCTTAAGTGTCCGTGTGTGTGAAGTCTGTGCTCGGTCCCTGAACCCAGGCTTCCTCAGCGGGCATGGCATGAATGGAGATTTTCTCTGCAGTGGAGAAGGGGGCTTTAGAACAAGTCAGGCATTTTATCTTTTAAGTCAGAAGGTACCCAGGAGCACATCTGATTGTTGAAGCAGTTTGTTTAGAAATCACTGAGCAGAGTTGAAATGGCCATTCTCCAATTTGTAAGATGGAGAGAAATTTGTTGACCTGTCACCGATGGCTTTTCTTCCTACCAAATAGGTTACCAGGACCTTTAACAGAAAATTGGTGAACATCAATATGAAAGATGCCGTCTGCTTTCCATAAAAGGCTGCTTCTCATCTCCCTGGTACGAGAATTGCTCTCCCAGGGTCCTCTTGGGCACAAAACTGCATTTTTCCTAAGTCTGCAGCTTTCAGAGTTTTTTGACCGTGACCCAAAGTAAGAGATACATGGTTCAGTGCAACCATTGCACATGACTTAACATGTGCAACGTAAGTTTCATGCAACATTACTTAGCCTTCCTTGCTGTGCAATCTGGTCTATTGGACTGGACTCTGATTCTATTTTTCTCTTTTCTTTTCTCTTTTCTTTTCTTTTCTTTTCTTTTCTTTTCTTTTCTTTTCTTTTCTTTTCTTTTCTTTTCTTTTCTTTCGTATTCATTTGTAACCTACTATGTTCTTTCTATTCTATTCATTTTGGAAGGCTGGCTGTGACCAATACATTGATTTTACAGCCTAATAAATATGTTAAGAGAATAACAGTGCCCTCAGTGTTACTAGGGTAAATTACAGGCGGGTTCGTTTTCATACTGGGAGGTGCAGCATTGAGTCTGGGACTAACGCTGCGTTTTCCAATAGTGGTAGATAAGGTTTATCAGCTATGCTAAGCTCTCTGTATAAATTTCATTTTACCTTCTCAACAATCCCACGAGACAGGTACTTTGATAGCCTCATTTTCTACATGAGGACACTTAGGTTCAGGGAGGTGAAGGGACTTGCCCAAGGTCACAGAGTTAGTAAGTGGTGGCATTGGTTCTTGAACTCAGGGCTGTCTGACTGTGACGCCTGTTCTTACCTGTTTGCATTTGCCTCTTCCTATTGCCAGCAGCCAGCTCAGTTGGTCACAGGTGTTACCATGTGGGCAGCCCAGCTAGAGGCGATATGTGGGTGGCATGATGGGGAGCGACGGGGAGGAAATGTGAGAGACAGGGAGGAGAGTGGAAGAGGCGGGTTTGGGAAGCATACGGTGAGCCAAGTGGCCTTCAGAACACCTGATATTTTACTTAGCACTCACAGAATTTACAAAGAGTTTGTCCATCTATGTTAGATGGGCCTCCTGCTCTTAGAGCATCCACTACATCTGGTATTTGTTATTGCACCTGCTGGCAGTTACTTGCTTTCTCATCTCCTTCTCTGACCAGGTGTTGTCTTTCTGAGGCTGGGGATGATGCCTTGTCCTTGGCAAGGCCAGGACCTGGTCCTGGCGGATGCTCCATGAGTGTTTGGTGAATGGACAAGTGCATAGGGAGCTCTTGTGATTTAATCTTCACAATAGCCCATGAGTAGTATCCCATCCTCATACTGTATTTGAGAAAACAGAGCCCAAGATCATGAAGCTAGTGACAGAGAAGCAGGTAGAGGACCACCCCGTCCCCCAGATGCAGATGTGACTATTGTACTCATATTTGTTTGTGGAAGGTTGGTTTGGTTATTCTACCTCCTTCCAAGAATTTATCTTCCTACCATTTGGATCTGAGTTTTCTGAGCTGGGTTTCCTGTTTGTTCTTTTTTTTTTTTTTTTTTTTTTTTTTTAAAGTTTTTCCCTTTTGGTTATTTGGGTGTGATGTGGCTGGACTAGAGGGTCCCAGGGCCCTGCCTGGAAGTCTGAGTTCCAGATTCTAGCCCTGGCTCTGACACTGCTGAACTTACAGACTTGGGGCAGCTTGTTGCTTTTCTCTGGGCCTGTATGCGACAGAGCTGGAGAGTCCCTCTGTGCTGAGACTCAGCCTGCTTCTAGGGGAGGGCAGACCTCACCTCGTCTCCCAGGATGCTCCACCATGAGCTGGGTGGCACTCAGTCCATGCTGTGCCAGGGTCTGTACATCCTACCGCCATCTGTCGCCCTCCCTCTGTCTGCAGCAGGTGCCTGTGGGAGGGGAGGGTGTGGAGGTACTCCTGGCCCCACCAGGGTACGCAGAGTCTAGCAGGGTCACCAGTTCACACCAGTGCAAAAATGATGTATTAGGTGTAGACGATGAGGCGGACTTGGCCCAGTGGCCGAGGGAAGACAGAGCAGCATCAATGTCAGAGGAGGCTAAGATGACATCCCATCCTGGTAAATTCTCCTGTCCACTTTTGCTAACGTATCTCCCAAGGGTTCTTGTACCACAGACTTGTTTTGAGAGTTGTATCAGGGAATGGAGTCATCTTTGAATATAAAAGGCAAAAATAAAAGGGACTAAAATATTTGACATATGATGAAATTCTGTGATATTTTAGACAGTGAGTAAATTGGCATTTATATAACCTGGTATACTCATTTCCCCTGATCCAGCCTCCCCTGAATGTTGACTTAATAACACGCCTGACTAGATGACGTTAATTGCTTTAAACTGACAAATTAAAGAAAAAAGAAAAAGCCAGCATTCATTCAACAAGTGTGCCGTGTTCTTTTCGGGCTGGAACCAGTAAAGAAGAGCTGAGGTCCCTTGGGGGAGGGAAGGCTGAGAAGTAACCTGAGTAGCACAGGAAGGTGAACTTGCACATCCCAGAAACGCCGGCTGTTTGGGCCAGACATAAGCAGTGGAGCTGAGTGTGAAGTTCATGGTGCCAGAAGCTACCTGTGGATAGTATATGGCCTTGAACAGCTTTACATTTTCCTCCTTCTGTAAGTGATCTCTATCTCACTGGACTGTTGTACGGATTTTTAAATTAGACCATGACTGTAAAATTTAGCTCAGTGTCTGGCAGCTGTAGGAATTCAGTGAAGGGCAGCCGCCATTGTTGTGATTCTTGCCTTCTTTGATTCGTACACCCACCTCCGAGGTTAGAGGTGCTGCTTCATTTAGAGGACGTTCATTCTCCAGAGCAAGACCTTTGGCTCCTTCATTGCTCTATTTTTGGTTCCTGTGATAGTCTGTATCAGTAAACATTTGTGGAATAAACGAATGAGTACAGGGGCTGAGAACTCTAAGGCTCAGAGAGATCAGCCAGATCATAAGAGACAGAACACAGATTCACACCTGGTCTGTTCTGTCCTCAGCCATGACCCTCAGCTAATGGGGGCTGTTGTTTCCTCATTTTAGTGTTACCTAAATTCCCAGGCAAAACACCATTTGTCCCCCGCTATCTGAAGGTGAGGTATGTGTGTGTGCGCACGTGTGTGTGTGCGCACATGAACTTTCCAGGGTGGCATCTCAAGAAGAGAGGTCATATTAGATGTAGCCTCATGGTTGTGTTGAAACTAATTATTTGGTTAGTTTTCATTCTAGGATAAAATGACAGGCTGGGTACCCTTTATCTCTTTTGGAAAAAAGCTCTTTAAAAGCTCTCGTGTTCTGAATTAGCTGCAAAGTCCCACTAGGATGTTGAAATAGCCTCTACCCATCAAGACCCCATTCAAAGTGCTTTTTCTAGGACTTGGGGAGAGAAAGCTTTCCCTGCTGATCTACCTGTGTGTGTGTCATCTTTTTCATGTGTATTGCAGTGGTGATTTAGACCTCTCAGCTCACCCGCCAAACCCTGCACACTCCTATTGCCATGGGCTATGAATCTTCACTGTGCACTGTCTTTCTTAGATCTGTTTTGTGGGCAAGATTGCTGGGTTGAGAGTGGAGGAGAAGGTGCAGCAGAAGGGCTGAAGAGTGAAGAGAGTCACTTTCTATTCTTTTTTGACAAGTCCTTGAATTCAGCCCTTGAATAGCGCAGTATAACTTTGAGAGATGACGGCTAGTAATACTTTGCTTCTTGTGTGCCAGCTTTTAGTCCCGGATGTCAGAATACATCAATTACACGTTTTTTTTTTTTCCATTTCTCCATTTCTCCATTTCACATGTAGGGAGGCGGTGGGGAGCATCTCCAGATAGCACACATGCCTGCTTCAGGCCGTGGCTGGTCCCTGGCAGGAGCACGAGGAAACAGTCATTCATTCATCAGTCATTTGTTCATTCATCATTCAACAGAACAGATATCTTGATACTCTGTTCTGAGTATGGTGCTGGCTTTGGGGATGTAGGGCAAGAAAAATCAGATAGGCTGCACCTTGGAGATTACAGTCTAGTGCAGAAATTGGGTATTTCTCAAAGAATTAGACTACCACATGCAAGTCTCCCTGCGGTGCCATGGAGGTGTGCTGACAGCATGTGACTTAAAGACCTGCTTTGGCTCAGGGTCCGAGGAGGCTTTGCAAAGGGAGGGGCTTCAGCTGAGACTTGAGGGCTGGCAGGAATTCATAATCGAGGGCTGGCTGGATCCTTTGTGATGCTTCCTCACCTGTCCTGGCCCAGCCATATCCTCACCACCCAAATACATGCACCCATGAGCTCCTTAAATGTGAGTTCTGGGTCTCAGAAACCCATCCCATGCTTTCTTCTTGGCCTTTGCTTTACTTGTTCCCACTGCCATAAACTCCTATTCTTGTCCCTCCAGCTGCTTGTTGAATTCTCAGTCTTCACAGCCTAGTTTCTTAATCCAGCAACCAACCTTTGAGCTTCTGCTATGCCAGGGGCTCTGTGCTGGACCCTCAGTTGCTACTGCCTTCGGGGCAGCCTTTCCCAATCTCTGTCCTCGTTTGCCGTTTGTATGTCACTTGTGGTTATCAGAGTTGAGTTGGTTTCTAATTACTGCTTTGCCATCACTATAAGCTCTTCTGCCCAGCTCCACGGGCTTTATGAGGGCCTCCTGTCTTTCTCATCCTTGTTTTCCTTGTGGCTTCCCAAGGCAAAGCCTTGTGATGGTGGTGGTGATGGTGACAACTCACTGATGCTCTTGAACATTCACCACAAGCCAGACAGCATTCAGAACACCTAATACATCCCGACGTTATCTAGTCCTCGCAATAACCCTGTATGCAAGCTACTCCATTATTATCTCTGTTTAACCAATGAAGAAAACTGAGACACAGAGACTATTAAGTAACCTTCCCAAAGTTACTTGGCTAGGAAGTGATAGGGCCCCACTGCTCTGCACCTCCTTCCTGGCATGGCCTGCACCTGGCAGGTTGCACAGTGAGCTGACTGTGCTAGTTAGTGACAGGTACAATGTGCCCTTCTCCTAGAGTGTTTGTACGAGGATAGCGACCCTGAGTGATAAAGAACCAGCTGGCTAATACTGGTATCCTGGGTACCATGGGAAGCCGGTCATGACTAGATTTCTGTGCTCCAGAATTTGTTCCCGTCATAGGAAGTAGGGAGCAAAGCTGATACATGTGCCTGTCATGCCTGCAGTCCTGCCGGGCTCTGGCCAGATTCTTTTCCCCCAGGTGCTTTTCTTCCCAGGATTGAAGAAGTCCCTAGACCAGACCCAGCTGTTGGGTGGGTGACTGCTCCTCAACAGAAGTGCCCTCAACAGTTCACTATTACAGGTGCAGATCCTTTGCACAACCACACAGGCTTCAAAAGGTGCCAGAGACAGGAGTTTCCTTCCACTGCAACGTTCAAGCCTTGATCCTGGATGACTACCTAGGAAGAAATAATATCTATGACAAGCTGTCACTTTTTAAATTACAAAGCGTTGTTGAGGTGCCCGGATGGCTCAGTCGGTTAGGCGTCCGACTTCGGCTCAGGTCATGATCTCGTGATTCATGAGTTCAAGCCCCACGTCAGGCTCTGTGCTGACAGCTTGGAGCTTGGAGCCTGCTTTGGAGTCTGTGTCTCACTCTTGCTGTGTCCCTCCCCTGCTTGTGCTCTGTCTCTCTCTCAAAAAATAAATAAATAAAACATTAACAAATTGTTTAAATTACAAAATGTTGTCTATTTACTGTGGACATTTTTTGAAATACAGATAAAGAACAATTATAAACAACTGCTATTCCAGTGTGATCAGTGTTAATATTTGGGTGCATTTATTCTAACCTGTCTTCCTTTGAATATGTGTGTATGTGCCTGTATGCATATATACTTTATGTAAATGGTATCATATTATATGAACTATTAAAAAAAATTTTTTTTTCAACGTTTTTTATTTATTTTTGGGACAGAGAGAGACAGAGCATGAACGGGGGAGGGGCAGAGAGAGAGGGAGACACAGAATTGGAAACAGGCTCCAGGCTCCGAGCCATCAGCCCAGAGCCTGATGCGGGGCTCGAACTCACGGACCGTGAGATCGTGACCTGGCTGAAGTCGGACGCTTAACCGACTGCGCCACCCAGGCGCCCCAATATATGAACTATTTTATAATGGCAAGACATTTCCAAGCGGATTCAGGCAGGGTAGGGCCACTTACAATGATTCTCTCCCTATGAAAAATCAAATCCATTCTCTTCTTTGAAAAATTGGAAAGTACCGAATGACATAATAGATACAAGAATAACCACATTAAAAATTTTTTAGCATTTCTTTTGGGCTGCTTGAAATTAGAATTAAACTGTAGCTATGAAGTTACTTATTTTTCTTCTAACTTTAAGGCAGGAACATGTCCTCTTATAATTTAGCATTCTTCAAAGTGATTTGTTTTCCCTCTACAAAACATTTTGTCATGTGAATGTGGGGTGACTTATGTTACCTTCCCCTTATTCCAACGTGGAGGCTTTCCAACACAGGTTTTACCCCAGCATAAACAGTGCTTTGATGAACATCCCTGTCTGTCCATCTGTCCCACTCCTAGTTATGCCCTTGGAGCCATCCTTTTGGGGCGGGGGGGGGGCAGTCACTGTACCAGAGAGCATGAGCTTTGTTAGCACCGTCTCTTGCTGATGCTGTGTGTGTGTGTGCGCGCGCGCGTGCTTGCTTGCTTGCTTGTGTGTATTCGCGTGTGTATGTGTGCCTGTGCTCATTTGCCCTCTTGTTTTCCCATAGCATCCAGCTCTGTCCTATGCTCAGGCTTGCCTGGGAGATCAGATGGCATCAGTTGGACTAAATGACCTTTGTTTTTCCCTCCATGTGCAGGACAGTCGACATGGGGCTCAAAGCAAGGCTCTGCGGTCAGGCATACTTGGGTTCAAATTGAGCTCTGCCACTTACTGGGTGTGTGAGCTTGAGCAAGTTACCCAGCCACCCTGAGTTTCAGTTTACTAAGAGAAAAATAATATCCACTTATTAGAGTTACCACGTGGATTAAGTAAAATAATATGTGTCAGGTGCTCAGCACATAGAAAGGACTCTGTAATGGCAAATGTCATTTTTATTTTTACTATTTATTCTAATCATCACACTTTGACTACAGGAATTTGATTCATTTTAGAAACTGTTATTCTTACAAGTAGAGCTTTAAAACGTCCCGGAGTCGTACGCGTGTTTTAGCTACTCTCTGTGTGGTGTAGGGGGAGGACTCAGGGTGTTGGGTGTCACTTTAAATAAGTGTTTGGGGTCCCCCAAATAATTTGAGATTTTGGATTGGCGTCTACCCTAAAAGACTGGCTTTAAAAAGATGGACCAGGATCTGAGTGTCGGCTGGGGGAGCTCAAGCTGCCTCCGTAATCTCCCAAATGCAATTGCTTTAGCAGTCAAATAAATTAAGGGTAACAGTAATAATAGGAATTAACAATGACTAATTATAAAATGAGTTATGTTGCCAATTACATAGTGGTATCTAAACCCCAGAGTAAATGGAGGTATTTACAGATGCGCGCTTGCACTGCACCCATGTCAGGAGGCCAGGGGTTTGTGTTTTGATAATGAAAGCGGCGGGTGTGCTTATGTATGGACTTTTGGTGTCTGGATGCTACTCGAGAAGCTGTGCACTGCTAGCTTGAAAACCGGGACTCTAGACACTTGTAAAGAGCTGCATTTTTTCTTTCAGGGAAGTGTGCTCTTTTTCATTTCCTATCACTAAGAAAGGAGAGAAACCATCCAGATGCCGTCTGAAGGCTAGTGGTCACAGATAGCGGAGCCTAGTTCTGCCACTGAATGTCCCTGTACCCTGGGGGCTCTCCAGAGAAGAGTTTGACCGAGCAGAGCAGCAGAACACTGGTGGGAAGAGGGACCCCTCGGTGCGGCAGGGAGGGTGAGGCTGGAGAATCTGGTGGTGGGTGCTCTTTCCTGATCTTTGGGCCGATGTGTGGCTGTGGGGAGAGGGAGAGTGGCCTGGTGTGGTCAGGTGACGCTAGTCCCTTTTCATGAGTGAGCTCCGTGAACCATAGCACCTCCACACATCTAGCAGGGCCCGAGGGGGCATTCTGTCCTCAGAGGAGTCACTGAGCCTCGTTTCCTTTATCTCAAGAAATAAGATGCAGGTTGCACCTGCCTGGAAGGTGGTTGTCATGAGGATGAAGCAACTCAGTGGTGCCTTGTGAGCTGTCCTTGGGGGCCAAGACCTCGGTGGTGGTCATCCACGTCTGCAGCCCTTCGGGACTTGTGTGGCCACTTGGCCCAGTGGGAAGGCTCGTGGGTGGTCACCAGACACCTCAGAACATGTCAGAGCCCTTGCTTTTGCCACCGTTCAGAGCGCTCGGCCACTTCGCAAACCATTGCCACGGATCAAACAGCAGAAATCCAGGGAGCAGGGGACGGATGGTATAAAGCCTCGCTTTTGATTTCCACCCTTTGGTCCCCTCCAGGTGCCTGATGCCTTTTGCTGCTTGGATCAGCCTTTGACTAGTCTCTGTTTCCGCTGTTCTGTTATGTAAATCTCTTCTCTCTTTTCAAAGGAGACTACCAGGGAGATAGTTTGTAGCCTGGCAGGAGATGGTTTTCTGTTCTCCTGCTGAGGACAAATCCAGGACCTCCGTGGTTAGCTTGGCATAAGCCCCTTTGGAGCAGACCTGAAGCCGGAACCCCACTTTCCCTGCAGAGGGATTCCTGTGAGGCACGTCTGAGGATGCCTGGCCTGAGGCTCTCTCCCAGCTGCAGCCCTCTCCCTGCACCCTGCATTTCTGAGAGGGCAGCATTCTCCATCAGAGTGAACGTTTATTGGTTAAGTTTTCTCTGAGCAGGACGGTGTGCTCTGCCCTGAACTTCCATTGTTTAATTTAATCTTCACCACATCCCCCTGAGAGAGCTGCCCTATTCCTATCCTGCCTGTCTTACAGATGGGGAAACTGAGCCACGAGCCTTCGAGTCACTTGCTCAATGTCCTGCAGTCAGTAAGTGACTCTGGAGAGGGGGAGGCAAGAGGGCAACTTAATCAGCCTGGAGTTGGAGCACGTGGGGGTGGTGGGAGACACGGCACTTAGGATAACAGCCAGTGATCTGGGTCACTGAGCCTGGTCTGTAGTCACTTACTGCTGTGCGAGGGGCACTCACACTCTTCTCACCGAATCCTCCTGATGACCCCTGGAGCAGGTGTGGTAATCCCCAGCATACAGGCCTGGAGCTCTGCTTAGGGAGGGCAGCTGGCTGGCCTGGGTCACCCAGGGAAGGATCCCCAGGGTGAGTTTATACTCGCATCTGTCCAGCTCCATGCTGTTCTGTGCTCTGTCTACATCCAAGATGTTTTCCTGATCTTGAGGGCTCTGGGTTTCCCCTCTGCCTCCAAAGTAAATAATGTCTAATTCCTCACACTGTGAAAAATAAGTCTGCATCACAGAGTGCATTTAGGAGAGTGTGGCAGGAGAAGGGAGGTGTGGGCCCAGTTATAGGTGCATCCTCTATGCCCACATCTTCTGTGAGGGTGATGGGGGCCTTCTCACTCCCCTGTAGGACAGGCGGGAACGGGGACATGGGGTCTCCAAGGTCCGGGTGATGGTGTCTGGCTTTGCAACCAGGAGCCTGCCTGGGAGCCTTGGGATGTTACCCTTCAGAGGGCTTGAGCTCAGGTGCCCCCGAAAGAGCCTAGGGCTTCCTTGGGGGCCTGGCCCCCTCTTGTCTTATTCTGTTCCCACAGCCGGCTTGGCCACGCGGTTTTCCCAACCACAGCTGGGCTCTGCAGGGGGGAGATGCTGAGGGCTTCTGCGGGGGAGTCAGTGCCAGGGTGCCCCCTCTGTCCCTGACCCATCTGGTCCGCCGTGCGCCCCGCCTGTGATTGCTGCTGTTGGTCACAGGGTGGCAGCAAGAGTCAGACACCAAGGCTGCAGCTGGGCTCTGGGTAGCCCTGGACCCAGCCGGCTCCTCCTGGCTCTGGGGACCCACCGTCCCAGGCACGGCCTCAGGCCAGGCTCAGCGTCACTCGTGGCCTTTTCTTACCTGCGTTGCAGGTTGAGGAAAGAATGAAAATTCACCCTTTTTAGTGAATAATACTAACAATAGACTTTGACTTCCATACTTTCCCGAGAGAACCAGGGTACAGCTACCAAAAAAGGTGGGAAGCAAAATGTATGAGTAAGAGGGAAGAGCTGCGAGTATCCCCTGCATCGTTTGCTGGCCCTGTCCCTTGGGCATGTGGCTTTCCTCTTCAGGGCCTCCATCTGTAAAATGGGGAAGTACCCTCAGCACCATGAGATCATTGTGAGGAGCAAAAAACGTGAGTTTAAGGCAATCACCGTAGTGCTTGGTGTGGAGGAACCATTAGCTCCTCTCATTCTTTAAGAACTAATGTGGAACTTGGTGGACATAACATTAGCAGGGGAACGACATCACGGGAGCCCTTGCTTGGAGAATTTCCCAATAAGCTCTGGTAAAAACAAGAACCACAACAGACCCTTCCTTCTCTCTTCTTCTCTGCTACTATCGGTGATATCCTGTAGAAGAAAACACAACAGAATTTGGAGCCAAACTACCTGGGTCCGATCCTGACTCTTCCATCCCTTGTGTGGTCATGTGCTCAGTGCCTCTGTTTCCTCATGTGTGAAATGGGAATAATGGTAAGACTTTTGTGAGGATTACAGAGTTGATATAGGTAATCTGGCAAATGGTGAGCATTGTATTACCGTATGCTTTTATTGTCCAGCTTGGCTGTCTGCTTGAGGGCCAAGGTGAGCTTTTTCAAAAGTTCCGGGAATAGTTATGATGGGAATGCTTTTATACCCCTAGCTTCCACAGTGTGCCAGGTATGATCCTTGAAGTGCCCAGCCTCAAATATCCCCTCCATTCTTGCTGTCCCTCCGTGTGCCCCACACAGAGCTGGGACGCAGAGCCCAAACTGGGGCTCACAGTGCAGAGGGATGCATAGACACAGAATCAGACTTCAGAATAGCCAGAAATGCCTCCCAGTACAGATGGATCCTCAGAGAGAAAAGCCACCTGGATATATTTTCCTGGGAGACCCTGGGGCGCAAGATACCCAAAAAGGAGGTGATGGTTGAACCAACAAGCATTTGGCAGCTGGAATGGGCCTGCCAAATGGAAGTTGGGGCCCAGGCTGAGGGGCACCTAGGCTCTGCCATGTTTGCAGGGCCGGGGGTGGGGCTGGTGATAAGGAGTCTGCTATGGTCTAAGCCCTACATGGGGGTGCAGAGAAAGGGGGATGGAGCTAGAGAGGTGGGCAGGAGCCAAGGAGTGGGTGGACTTGTTTCTATGCTAAGTGAGAGGCTTTAACCATGGGTCTGGTACAGGATGAGAGCAGGATGTGATCCATTTTACACTTTAAGAAACTCTCGCACCAACCAGTAGAGGTCGTAAGAAGACACGGGGAGGCCTGGGGAGAGGCAAGAAGTCTGGTGATGAATGCTTTGTACCAGGGCAATGAGGACTGGGAGAATGGGCACCAGGGGAGACATTTCAGAGGCAGAATCGAGACCCGTGTCTAGTATTTGTAGACTCAGGGAAGGAGCACAAACTGAGGCCCCCAGCCTGTGGTCTGACTCCTTGCTCTCTCCGCCCACTCCTGACTCTAATTGGCAGCGTGAGGGGCCTCACGCCAATGTGTGAACACCCTAGCTACCTCCACACCCCCTTTCTGCAACCAGCATCTCTTGGCAGCCTGGAGCTGTACACTAGGGTAGTGTTTGCCCGTAGGAGGACCACTTGGGGAAGAGGCCCACACAGATCCTGGAAGCAGGCCCAGGGAAGGCTTTTGGGCAGAGAATTTCAGGATCCCAGGTACCTGGAGCTGAGTGTAAAAGGGGAAGAATGTCGGTTTGGATCTGGGTGAGCATATTCCCTTGGACCTGTAGACCCCTCTCTGTTTTGGGGGGACATGGTTTTGGGAAGGCTAGAGGGAGACCCTCTGACGCTTGGGGCCCAGGGCAGGGCCTTCCCTGATTAGATGGTCTCATGAGCCAACCAAGGAGCACAGGAAGAGGAACAGGTTATAGGGGGAGGATGACAAGCTTGGTTCCAGACGTGATGAGTTTTGGTTGCTCAGAGGACATCCTTGTATGCTTGGTGGTCCTCTGGGGTTTGTCAGAAGTTTGGCTAAGAGGTAGATGAACTTGTGTCAGGCTCTTGAATGGGTGCTGTACTTCATATTATTTTATTAACATATCATTTAGTAAAAGTTCCTGAAAGAACTTCCCTCCATCCTCCTCCTCCCTTCTCCCCTTCTTCTCCCCCCACCCTCTCTGTGTGTATGTCATCTGGAGATACAGAAAAACATACACAAAGAAGAGAAGCAGATTTGACCTTCTCTGGGGAACTTCAGTTTTGAGGGTCTGCTTCCCTCCATAGGAATAAAAAAGATTTCAAAGGTTCTTGGAGAGAAAAAAACAAAAACAATCTGAAAAATCCCTAAAACTCCAGTGCGTTAAGATGTAGCCCGTCTGCTGACAACTGAATTTGTGATTGTCTAGTGTCTAGTTTCTCCCTTTCAGTTTTTACTGAAAGGCCTAAGCTTTCTGGGAAATCCTTTGAGAAATTTAAAGGAAAAATATAGTGGGAAAAAAAAGGCAGATGGGATAGCCTTATTCCAGGGGCCGAGGAGATGGGAATGAATGAGAGCCAGGCATAATTGCCTGGACCCCTTCCCTCTCCTGAGAATATGGGCAGAGGCTGGACAGGCCTGGGCACTCCATTCTGGCCTTGATTCTTCAACACAGCATGCCCATTGGGGTCTAAGCTGGGGATGAATCTGGTGTCTCTGGGAGCCATTGTGAGGGTTCACCAAATAATCTGGGACAAGGTAAATTCTCAGCAAATGGTAACATCATTATTATTTCTACTGTTGTAATTACTGTAACTTAGGTCCCTTATGTGGTAGAGTTTACTGTCACATTACCCTGGGAGAAGCATGAGTCATGTATTAAAACAAAAATATTTCAGAGGAATAAATAAAGTGATAATTATAATTCAGCCAGGATTGGGGAGTATTCTAAGATGAGATAGTTCTTGAAATAGCTGCATAATTGATGCTTAATATATGATGGATTAGTGGATGGAGGGAGGGAGAGATAGAAGGTTGAGTGAATAGATTGATGACTAGATGGGTTGGATGGATGGATGTGTGAGTGAGTGGATGGAAGGAGGGAGGGATGACAGAATGAAGTTTTCAACACAAATAGCCTCTTCAAACAACTTTGTGTTCTGGTATTCTCAGGGGCTTTGGAATTCTTGGCCCTTCTCCTGGGCAGTTGTTCTGTTCCCCTATCCAGGTTGATATATCCACTTACTTTGCCACTGCTGAGCAAAGTCATGAGGGGCAGTGTAACCCCATTAAGAGGCATGTTTTGCTGAGGCAATGCTAATAGAATGACCAGTCCATGGACCGGGAACATGCTTGGCCTCAGCACTTGGCATGTGTATTCTTCTGGGATCTTCCCTGTGTAGTCAAGGTGCCACACACAGTGCCACAGACAGCCTTCTTTTGTGGCCTCCACCTCCATCCCTCTGCCTTTACCTCCTTACCCCCAATTCTATCCCCAGGAAGAAATCATTTTCCCCTAAAAGGTTATATATGTTCCCCTCTGCTTGTTGTCACCTATCCTGTTTCCTGGCAAACTCTCTCAGAGTTATTATTCCTGGCATCTTTGCAGGCTCTGCTCGAATGTTACCTTTTCTATGAAACCTTCGCTAGATTCCTTGAAGGGGTTAGAATTAGAAATGTGCTTATATCACTGTGCTTCTGCAGGACTCCTGTAAACCGTTGTCACAGGCACTTTGGAGCATTGATTCAAGTTTGACTTATGTTTGGTTATTTCTGCCCTTGGTGTCTTAGGACACTGAGCTTCTAGGGGGCAGGGACCCTCTGGTTCGTCTCTGTCCCCCACATGGCCTGGCACCAACATGTTGTGGTTAGTATTCCGTCCTTGAATCAAATGACATTAAAAGAAACCTTCTCCTCTCAGGAGAAGGGATGCTGTTCTGAGTCTGAGTTTCTACTAAATGCCACACCTGGGATGTTTTGGCCATTGAGTTTGGGTCTGTTTCTTTAAAAGCATTTCTGTCGATGGATCCTCTTATTTGGTGGGACTTTTAAGTGATGCTCACTTAAAGAAAGTCCATTAGAGAGAGTTCGACTCCTTTTCAAAACCTTCATCAATTAAATGCATATGAACCTAAATGTCACACAATGTAGCACATACCGGTGCGCCTCAGATATTTTTCAAGGACTATATCGGTGTTTCTCAGAAGTTGGTTATTTGTCTATGCCTGGGCCAGGGAACCACGGGTTGGGAGATGGATAAACTGAGAGAGAAATGACTCCCTCAAGGCCCAAGAGAGGGGAGAGACAAGGGCAAAATGAAACCCCAGAATGTAACTGTCCTGTTTTCCCTTCTTAATTTTTAATCATGTTTATAGAACAGAAACACATGGGAAAATATTTTAAAGAGACGTTTATAGATACTTTTAACTGTAACCTATGATTGATTTTTTTAATCCTTGAAGAATTTTTATCTCAGTATGAGAACAAAATGTATGGTTGTGTGAGTTGGTGCTTGTTTATTGTGAGCAGATTGTTGAGGCAGCTCCTGTTTCCTGAGCTGCTGGTAAAGCAAAGATGTCCCACGGGGAGGAGATTTTCTCTAAGTTGGACTCATACAAGTGACACTGGGGAGGTAGCCAGGAATCCAGGGTTTTGGAAGAGATTCATCACACTCAGTTTCCTCATAAGTTCATTATGTTGTATAAACGAACCGCACTGAGACCCCAGTCTCTTTCTGGAGGAGAACACAGGGAGGGTCCTCTGTGTTGAATACCCATAACCGTGTGGGTATAGCATGTTGGGTTATAGAGACACGCGGTAGCTCTGTGACCTTGAGCAGGTTAAGTCACTACTCTGGGCCTCATCACGTGTAGAAAGAGGGCAGTGTTCTTTTGGGGGGAAGGTTAGGATCACATATGTAAATACTGATTCTGCACTTGATAGAGCAACAGATCAATGTCAGCAGCCTACCCGAATCCCTTAGTTGGAGACACTGAAAGGACACAACAAAGGAGAAATACACACATATTTACTTCGGAGTCCAAATAAATATGCTAACTGAGAAATGGATGGACTCTAGGGCTGTGGGGCTTGTGAAATAAGTTGAATCTCATTTATTTAATCAACATTATTGAGTATGTATCGTGTATCAGACACCATGCTTGTCCTGTTATTTATGAATGGTGAACGAGGCAGTTGTGACCTCAGGATATCTGGTTGGCGGAGGGTGGCTGGGTGGATAGATGCTAAATAAAGGAATACATATATAATGACTAATGAAGAGAAACCTTAAAAGGGCCATAGTACATCTTTAGAACTTTTAACGTGACCCACAGTAAGAAATATATTTACATCGTAAATGTGTGTGTGTGTGTGTGTGTGTGTGTATGTATGTAGCAATTACTTTTCATTATATGTGCATTACGTTGATATTTTTATTCTCCTTATTTAAAAACTGGTAGTTCCAGCCCACTAAATTAATTTTACTACCTGCTATTGGATTGCCACTTGCAGCCTGCAAAACTTCTGTGGAAAAATCCTTAACCTTTTTTTGCTGGGACTTGGCTGGTGCATGTCTAACCATAAAATGAAATGCAGTCTAAAATCCTTTCAGGGCCTCTATGGTGGGTAGCATGGACATCATACAGTGAAGAATGAGCAGCTAAGTAACGTGGTAGACTACAAATACTGAATTTTAGATCTAGTCCCAGCTTTTTAACTACAAAATACGGGGATTTGTGTCAGTGTCATATTGTTACGAGATATGTGTATATATGTGTATATATGTGCATACAAATATGATATATAATATATATTAATATTAATTGTATATATAGTATATATATATAAAGAGCTATTTTGTACATCCATTCTAGAAATTTTAGAGATTAAATATGTATGTGTGTATATATAAATATATGTAAATATATGTGTATATAAATATATATATAGCTATTCTTAATGCTACTTTCATTCAAATCATTTTTTCTTCATTCAGATTTTACTAAGGTCCTACTATGTACCAGGTTTTGTAAAAAAAGAAAAAATATATAGCTAGTACTTCCTAGCATCTGTTACGTGCCGTGCAAGGCACTAATGTAAGCACTTGTATGAAATCACTCATTTGATGCTCTGGGTAACCTGATTAGGGAGGTACTCTTATTCCTCCCATTTTTACAAGTGAGAACCAAGCTCAAGGAGGTAAAATAATGTGCCCACCATCAAATGATGGAGTTAGATTTGAATCCAGAGCTCCTGGGCTTAGGATTGTATTTTTAACCATTGTACTATTTGCTAGTGTATTTGTTAAAGCAGCACATGTACCCGCTATGCCTTGAATGCCTTGCACTATTTTTTTTTTTCCCTCGAAATGATTATCATTTCCTCTGCCATGGTGTCAAATGCCTGTTCAGTTTTTTTCTCTTCCAGGTTACCTGTCCCCAGGACAGCCATCAACCTCCAGTCACCTCTGCCTTAATGCTGCACCCTGGGCTTATTTACTTAGTTTGTCTTGTAATGCCCGGCCCACTGAGGTTTTGTCCAACCTGATTTTAGCTGTGGATGTGTAGTTCAGAGCTGTCCACAAAAGAGTGTGCTTCTGTGATTTGCTCTCCGACTCTGCGAGGTCGATGCCATGTTCCCTACATTTCAGTCACTTGGTTTTTTACCTTCTTGCCTTTTCCTTATATTTACTGTTTTTTCCATAAATTGACTTAGTATTTTTTTTTTTTAACTTCAGTAAAATTAGTTAAAGGGAAGCCTGGCATTGGTGCTATAAATAAATAACAAACTATTATCACCTACAGTAGTGGAAATAGCTGCTATGAAAACAAAATAATCGTATTCCATTCTAACTGGCTATTTTTTGCCTGCTGAGGGCTCTTTGCTTGAGGCCCGTTCTCTCCTTTAGAAAGGGACTTTGGAGAGTGGTTTTATTGGTCAGGCTAAGCTGTGTTGCAGTAATAAATACACTTTGGAATCCCATGGCTCACTCCAACAATGCTTTACCTGTGATGCACACGAAGCCTGCTGAGGGCAGCTGACCCTCCAGGACCACTGTCCGTTGTGAATGTTACTCAGGCCTGCGGGCCACTTCCATGCGGGTTCTACCAGCACCTGTCATGGCCTATCAGGATGCTAGGGAAGGGGGAGAGAGAGTGAGGATGCACCTTGGCTCTGCCTGCCTTGGTTTGCCTTGGGATACACATAACTTCTGTTCGTCTCCATTGCCCAGAACCAATTACATGGCCTCAGTCTAGTGCAGGGGACATGGATGTTTCGTTAAAGGTAACCTTGAATACAACGTTGAGGTTTCTGGTTTTTCTTAACATGAGCAAAAGAATGAAAAGCAAGTCATAAAGAGGAAAACTCCCTCCCTCATGGTGTGGATGAATGCTAGTCATTGTTGGGTCATCCCTCATGCCCAGCATGCAGGAAGACTGTGTTAGCAGGTCCCAGCACCAGAGCTCTGGCTATGGGGCAACGGAGGAAGGTCATTCAGGTATAGGGCTGTTTTCCAGAGCAAAGATTCAACCTGAACGGATTTTTATTCAAACGAATTGTTTGTTTTAGAAATGGGTACATTCCACGAGTTTTATTTATTGTAGTTTAAAACACATAGAATGTCATTTTTATTGTTACCCCACTGAAAATCCTCTGCTTTTCATGTTATCTTGCCCAACATAGTATTCACTTTCGGAACATAATTGGTAATATTAGTTTCTAGCTTGTCCTTTCAGGCTTTGCAGCCTGATTAATGGGTTTATGTTATGTCTCCCCAACTAAAAGAAAGCTCCACGAATACAGAAAACTTTCTAGTTCCCTCATTGCCTTAGGTTGGGTTCCAGTGGCAGACCCTGAGTTAGTGATAGGAGAGCAAATAGTTTATTTATAAGATGCACCCAGGAGACTCCATTAGGGGGCTGTGGAAGTGAGGAAGGGATGCGAAGGCAGACAGTAAAAGGTGCTTTATCAAGCCAGTCGCCATGTGGGCCATCGGAGCATAGTGTGCTGGGGGAACTCTGGGAGCCAGTGTGGTGCACTCACTATGGAATTATCCATCTCAGTGGGTGAGCGAGCTGAGGCATTTGGGTACCAGTGCCTGCCAGCCATTGGTGGAGGGCTGCTCCTGGAAGGTGGTCAGTCCTCAGAGCTTCCCATCCAGTTGAAATTTGGGGGGATTGTGGGTGGGACATCAATTATATCTGCTACACTCGTAGTGCCTAATGGTCAGTCTCTTTGACTCCCTGGGAACCAGACTCCAACATGGCCCCCCATTGCTTCCTGATCTTCATGTTCTTAAATGGTCCTCTCCCACACTGAATCTGGGCTGGTCTTTCCTGGCAGAGGTGATGACATGTGACTTCCAAGGCTTAGTCTCTACTGTGGTATCTTGGATCTCTTGCTCTGGAAGAGCCAGCCACCATGCCATGTGGGGCCCAAGTGGAAGGGAGCTAAAGCCCTTGGCCGACAGCCAGCACTGACTTGCAGGCCAGGTGAACAAGCTGCATTGAAAGTTACAGAGAGGGAGGGAGGCAAACCATAAGAGACTCTTGGATACTGAGAACAAACTGAGGGTTCATGGGGGGTGGGGGAGAGGGGAAAGTGGGTGTTGGGCATTGAGGAGGGCACTTGTCTGGGTGTTGTATGGAAACCAATTTGTCATAAATTATATTTTTTAAAAAAGTGGAGCCTTCCCAACGATCTTGGGTACCCTTCCAAGCGAGGGCGTCCCCAGCTGAGATCTGATGGCACCACTTGAGAGACCCCACATGAGAAGTGCTCAGCTGAGCCTTTCCTCTGTTCCTGACCCACAGAAACCATGAGAGATAAGAAATTATCATTTCTGTTTTAATCCACTAAGTTTTGGGCTGACTTGTTATGCAGCAATAGATAACTTACATGCTCACCAGTCTTTGAGTGCTTTTCAATGCCCCTGTGCTCAGGTGTTTTCTTCTTTTTCTTTTTTTAATTTTTTAAAATTTATTTTGAGAGAAGGGGGAGAGGGGCAGAGAGAGAGGGTGAGAGAGAAAATCCCAAGCAGGCTCCACGCTATCAGCACAGAGCCCGACTCGAGGCTTGATCTCCTGAACCTGAGCCGAAATCAAGAGTGACCTGAGCCAAAATCAAGAGTTAGACACTCAACTGACTGAGCCACTCACGTGCCCCTAGGGTGATTTCTTCTTTGAGTGAGGGTTGATGGACCTGTTGAACAAAGCTGGTGACTTGGGTGGCAAAGAAAGAAGAAAGAAGAAAGGAGAAAATCTCTGCGCAGAGGCCGTTTTCAGTTGCAACTTCTTAGTAACCATTACATTCAGAAGTTTTTTGGGGGGAGAAGGGAGGAGCAGCAAATAATTTCAAAAGGAGCTACACTGTTTCGGAAGGAAATCGCCACCCAGGGTGAGAAGTATAGCAGCTCTGGGTTGCTGGAAGCACCAAAGATTGTCCCTTCTGCTGTTCTGTCTGTAATCTCTGCTGTAATCTCTGGTTCCCGCAGTGGGCTACTTAGAGCTTTGTGATTCTCTGGCAGGGGCTGGGAGCGGATTAGGAGCCCCCTACCTCACTATTTCTGTGGACTTTTATTTGGCCTCTCTAGGGGGTGTATTTTCCGGTGGCAGCTCTGAGGTCACCCTGGTTGCAGCACGAAGATCCCATACTTGCTAATTTAGCTCCCTTTGTGAGCTGTTTTATTTCAGATGCCTTCTGTGGAAATTTTGTTCCAGACAAACTTGAAAATGTTTTCAGTATTGATTCTTTGAACAATATACCCAAGTCCACCACTTGCCAGGAAAAAAGGAGCTCATCTGAGCTTTCAGAACAGTGTGGAGGGGGAAGTGGGGAGAGAGGGAGGGAGGAGAGGACCGGAGGACCTCTGCATCCAGCCCTTCCTAGGCAGAATCATGTGATGTATCTTCTTTCCAGGATAAACCGACATTTCCTTTTTTGCATAAAATCTAATCTCTTGAATAACAGGAGTGTGGAAGCTCTGTTGGTTTCTTGGAATCAGACAGCTATGCTCAGTTTTCCATGGTTGGGGGTGGGTTTCCCCTTATTCCTTTCAAGGGCTTGACAGAGGTCCCACCTGCTGTGCCTGCTTCTGTGTTATTGGAGATAGTGGAGAGAGAGAGCGTCCTCTTGTGGGAATGGTTTTCCTGTGTTAACTTAGCAAAAACTTCGGGAATTTGTGCCCCTTGAAGCTTCGGCCAAGAAATTAGCTGTCTGGGTCCTTGCGCTGTGCTGGTCATTAGTGCTCTTCACAGATATTCCATTTGTCCTTCCTCAGGACACATGGCGAATCACTCTTCCCATCCCATTGAAGTTAAGTGTAGCCATATAACTTGCTGTTTGGCCAGTGGACTATGAGTAGAGGCGATGTGTGTTCCTTCCAGGGAGAAACCTGTAGGAATCACGCGTCTGATCAGCCAGTATAGCAACTGCAATGTTTCAGACAGTTTTAGAGTCTCTGTCAACCTGTCATCTTTCAAATTATCCCTCCGAACCAAATCCTCTTCAAACTATCCCATCTACCTGTGTCGTTTATTTCCTGTTAGGATCCCTGCTGGTTCAGTCATT
This sequence comes from Felis catus, assembly GCF_018350175.1. Taxonomy (NCBI): domain Eukaryota; kingdom Metazoa; phylum Chordata; class Mammalia; order Carnivora; family Felidae; genus Felis; species Felis catus. The sequence goes on from NC_058369.1 coordinate 22,588,977, forward strand.
ATTAAACTAGTACATGATTGCTCATGAAAATTTGGAAAATGGAGAAATGGAGAACGAAGAGAAAAAATAATCCATAATTTTATACCCAAACATCACTACTATTAACATGACCTTCCTTTTTTTCCCCCCTGACTTTTTTCCTTGCCCAGTGCAGATTTTTTTTTTTTTTTTTGACTTGGGTATAGCCATTTGGTATGTATAGTCTTATCTCCTTTCTCACGAACATTTTATCATTCTGAGTGTTCTTATACACCCTCCCTTTTAATGGCTGTGGAATAAGGGATACAGTTTTTTTTTTAATTAATTAATTTTAGAGAGAGAGCATAAGTGGGAACGAGGGGCGGGGGTGGGGGGAGAGGGAGAGGGAGGGAGGGAGAGAGAAAGAGAGAAGCCCAGTCAGGCTCCATGCTCAGCACCAAGCCTGATGCAGGGCTCGATCCCGTGATCCTGGGATCATGACCTGAGCTGAACTCAAGAGTCAGATGCTCAACCAACTGAGCCACCCAGGCACCCCCAGGGATGCAATTTAAATAAAAAGATTTTTAAATTTCAAAATCATAAAAATTATATTCTGTATACTTGTAATATATCCAGTAGTAGAGGAGGGTGTATGAAAAAATAATTAAATAAAACAGAGTTAACACATTTCTCACCCATGCCTCTCGTGTACCAGGCTTGTGCTGGGTCTGGAGGCAAATACGACAGAATCCTCACATTCTCACGGGCCTGATGCTGATAAATGTTGATTCTATTTCTAATCCTTTTGGGACTAGTTTGGGTTTGTTGTCCACTTGAATTCTTTGTCTAACTTGGCTAATGGAATCTACCTATTTTGAAAAACAACACACACAAAAATTGCCCCTTTCCCCGGGGGAGGACTCAAGCTTATCCAATTTGGGGAGTACACTTTATGAAAGAGAACACCAAGTTGTGAATAGAAGTCACAGCATGGGGGCGCCTGGGTGGCGCAGTCGGTTAAGCATCCGACTTCAGCCGGGTTACGATCTCGCGGTCCGGGAGTTCGAGCCCCGCGTCGGGCTCTGGGCTGATGGCTCAGAGCCTGGAGCCTGTTTCCGATTCTGTGTCTCCCTCTCTTTCTGCCCCTCCCCCGTTCATGCTCTGTCTCTCTCTGTCCCAAAAATAAATAAACGTTGGAAAAAAAAATTTTTTAAAAAAAAGAAGTCACAGCATGGTATTTAATTTAAAAGTTAAAAGTGTAGAACAAACATACCGCAAACACAGTGAAATCCAGAAGATAATACAGAATTGTTCTGATTCTTCTTACTGTTTTAATTAACTGCCTGGCATACTCCGTAATCTCCTTACAGTTTTGGCTGAATGTTCGTTGCTCTGTCCTTCATGTGATGATGGCTTTGTAATATCGTTTTATTTGGAGAGAATAGAAAGATGATCCATTCTTTTTTTTTTTTTTTTTTTTTTTTTTGGCAGTGGTTCTTTACATGGGATGCCTGGTAGAATAATTTGGGAACTAGTAAGAATCCTGAAGCCCAGGGTGCTCCTTAGACCAATTAAATCAGAATCGCTGGGGCACAGGTATTGGTTTTCTGTAGAAGCATGGGTGAGAGCACCAGAATAGATGGTAGAAATTTGGTGGTTTTATTATTGATGGTTTAGAACACCATCTTTCAGCTTAACTACCTGCTACCGGTATTGTCACGTATATTTTTAGGCCTGTTGTCAAATTTGGGAAAACCCCTGTCAAATCTCTTTCATACAGGGGCTGTGAGGCTGTGGGGCATTTCAGATTTTGTGTGCAGCGGCTAATCTTAAATGTTCTTTGAATTCAAGACACTCATTAAACCGTTTGTCACTGGTGTCCTCGTTTCATCTAGGCATTTTATGAAATTTATGCTGTTTTTCAATGAGATCAGTAGTTTGTGTCAAAGGAATTAGAAATTAAATGGCCTGAAGAAATGTGATTGGATGAGACCATTGGAAGGAAGAATGTGTGCAAAGGACAGGCCGGTCCTGTGGGCAAGTGCAGTGTAGATAGATAGTGGGCAATAGGCGGGTGGGGTAGCTGGGGGCCATGTGGCTAGGCCAGGGAACCTGGGCATACAGGGAGCCTGGGCACCGGTGGGAAAGTGCCACATGCTGGTAAGTGCTGGAGGATGGACACTCTGCTTTTTGGTTTAAGGGATCAATAAGCATATGGAAGATAGTACCATGGAGTGTTAAGGTTATTCCTTTCAGGGGCGCCTGGGTGGCCCAGTCGGTTAAGTGTCCAACTTTGGCTCAGGTCATGATCTTGCAGTTCATGAGTTCAAAGCCCCACGTCGGGCTCTGTGCTGACAGCTCAGATCCTGGAGCCTGCTTCGGATCCTGTGTCTCCTTCTCTCTCTGCCCCGCTCCCACTTGTGCTCTGTCTGTCTCTGTCTCTGTCTCTGTCTCTCTCTCTCAAAAATCAAATAAATATTAAAAAAAAGATTATTCCTTTCAGAGGCACCACAAAGCTTTGGGTGAATTCCACATTACTAATGACTATCCACAGAAACTGGACATACATATAGCCCTCTACACCCAATCTGAACGGATCTCCAACCCCACTTGCCTTTTAGTGCATCCCTGCAAGCCCCTGGCCACACCAGTGCCCCCTGCCAGGAAGAGAAGCATTGCAGAGGGCAAGGTGGTGGAAAGGAGACAGTGGTCTTAACCAGTTCAGGTTAAAACATCTTTTTTGTTAACCCACCAAAAACACATGCATGTGAACACAGTGCTGGGTCTTCTGGGAGGGACCCCTGCCAGTGAAGGTCCCTGGAGGCTGAGTCTCTAGCTTCACAGTTCACCCACCTGTGTTCTGGCATGTGAATTAGTGACTGAATGTCACGTATGTGGGCTAGATTGAAGCTTGTGGGGCTGAAAGAGGTACTGATGACAAATTTTCAGCCCTAGGACCTTCAAAAACAGTTCAGACTTTGTGTCTTTCCTTCCGCTTTCATTGTATGAGAAATGATTGTTGCTTTTTGAGGCAGCAGCCTTACAGTCTGTGGAATATCATGATATGAAAATCATCACTCTTAGGCTGCCACCCTGTTTCCATTGTGTACCTTGACGAGACGCTCCTTGAGGAGATACAGCAAAGACTGAACAAAAAAGCCAACCTGGTTAAAGGTTCTGAGTCTTGTTATTCCCTGACATTAAGACAGTGAAGATCATTCCTTGGGGAGTAGCCAATGTGTATTTTTATACCTTACCAGCCACAGGTGCAGAGGTTCACTGGCTCATAATCTGGGTTCACATCCATGGTCCTGGTCATTTCTGAGGTGTGTGGAGCCCCAGGAATCCTGGAGGGGCCCAGATCACAGATAGCACTCTTTTCCACCACTTGTTGGAGACAGGCAGAGGATGGAATGTAGCCTTAATCTGAAGACAAGGACCCTGAGCCAGAGCTCACTCTTTCACTCAGGGATGTTTATTGTGTGCCTACTGTATGTTGGTTTTGGGTCACGTGCTGGGCATGGAGATGTTTCAGTTACTATTGCTGAGTGACAGCGTACTCCAAAACTTGGTGGTGAAAAACACCATTGGCGTACTCATGGATTCTGGGGTGAGGAATTTGAACACAGCAGAGTGGCTTATTTTTTGCTGGGACCTCATCTGGGAAGACTTAAAGACTGGGGATGACTTGGAAGCGGAGATTGGAGTTTTCTGGAGTCAGTTTCACTCATGTGTATATACTGGGATCTCCATTGGCCTATAAAAGCCCTACATGTGGCCTGTCCATATGGTCTCTCTGTGTGGGATGGTTTGGACTTCCTTATAATGTCAGTGGAGTTCCAAGAGAACTGAAGTGAATGGCACTTTAGGACCTTGTTTGAAAAGTCTTGGCATCACTTGGCTTCTCTTCTGCCACATTGGCTGACTCAGTAAAGGTTTACTTAGACATTCAAGGTGAAGGACTGGTAAGAATTTTTTTATTTTTTATTTTTTAGAGCAAGAGAGCGCATAGGTGCACATGAACAGGGGCTGGGGAGGGGCAGAGAGAGAGAGAGAGAGAGAGAGAGAGAGAGAGAGACAGACAGACATTGAGAATTCCAAGCAGTCTTCATGCTCAGTGCAGAACCCAGCATGGGGCTCGATCCCATGACCCTGGGATCATGACCTAAGCCACATTCAACAGTTCGATGCTTAACTGACTGAGCCACCCAGGTGCCCCAGGAGTCATAAGATTTTGAAAAGAACATGTGGGATGGAAAATGCTGTCATGGCCATCTTTGGAAAATACAGTCTGTCTTAAAGGGTGCTGAGACATGGAGGTCACCCTCACCTCTAGGTGCTGCCCTCATGGAGTTTACAACCTAGTGGGTAAAGCAGCCAGGCATTGAATTATTCAATAAATACCTATTGAGCACCTATAGTTTGCCAGGTTTTGTCCTAAGTGATGGGGATTTAGAGATAAATAAGATGGATGTTGGGGTGCCTGGATGGCTCAGTTGGTTAAGCATTGACTTTGTCTCAGGTCATGATCTTGCAGTTCATGAGTTTGAGCCCCTCGTCAGGCTCTGTGCTGACAGCTCGGAGCTTGGAGCCTGCTTTGGATGGTGTATCTCCCTCTCTCTCTGCCCCTCCCCTGCTCAGTCTCTCTTTCTCTCTCTCTCAAAAATAAATAAACATTAAAAAAAAAAAAGATGGATATACTCTCTGATGATGAAGCTTAACTGCTGATGGTAAAAACTGGTAAGAAATAAAGTTAACATATAAGGTATTGTCATATAGCAATAGGTGAAATAAAGCAAATTAAATAGCGTAAAGGGACAGGTTTTAGTTAGGGCTATTAGAGAAGGCCGTATTGATTAGGTATTTTCTAGGCTAAGGGAAGGATAAGTTCAAGGTCCAGAGGCAGAAATACTATTGACATGTTTGGAAAATGATCAGAAGGGTGGTACAGCTAGAGCGGAGTGAGCAAGGAAAAGAGTGCTTGAAAATGAAGTTGGAGAAACAGTCACAGGTCAGGTGTTGTGGGTCCGAGCTACAGTGATGACTTTGGATTTGTCACTGATTGCATTGGGAGTTTGTAAGAGTCAGCTTTATGCTGCAGTAACAACCAAATCTCAGTGACCTGTGACAACAACTAATGGTGATAAGTTCTGTGAAGGAAAATCGTAGGAAAGCCTTAGGGAGTGGCTTATAGTTCACCTTTCAAACATTTAACCAAGACCATTATGGTTACTTACCTTCATGGGTTGACTGTGGCTCTGCTCCACATCCCCTTCATCCCTGGATCCAAGCTGAGAGAGTCCTCTTTCTCTGGGAGAGTGCTGTCCTGGTGGAAGAAGGAAAGGGTAATGGCGGAATCTGTGATAGCTCATAAAGCTATTGCTTTAAGGTGAGCATGTCACTTCCATTCATGTTTCATTGGCCAAAGGAAGTCTTACAGTCAAGCCTGATGTCAGTGGGATGGGGGTGACAGTCCTCCCAGAGGGGTAGAAGACAGTTATGAAAAAGCAACGTGTTCTACGTTAGAGTCTTTGGAATTTTTGAGTGGATAGTGACATCTTGCTGTTTCACAAGATCCTCTGGAGAAACAAATGGAACACTGCTGTTGAAATGAGAGCTAAGTAGGAGAGAGTGTGGCACTGTAGCCCCTAGAGTGACAGGTGAGCAGAGGCCTGCAGCAGAGGAGGTGTCAATGCCCAGCATGTTGGGCACAATGTCAGATGCTGTAGGAGGTGCTTTCCACATGATATGGGGAAAAGACTAGTGAAAAGGCGATTTCAGTATAGTGGGGTTGGTTTCTGGATAGAGGTCAGCCCAGAGGGCTATGGCAGCATCCAGTGTTGTACCCAATCCCGTCAGGATGTCAGGACAGGAGAAGACCCCTCAACGGAGGCTCCACATTATGTAGGACTTAACCAAGTGAGGAGGAGATGCTGTGGAGACGGGAATAGGGGATAAGTAGAGGGACCAGCATCAGCAATGTTTCCTAGGTGAGAAGCGTGGCTTCGTGTTATCTTCTCTCTGTATTAGGGGAATTAGCCAAGGTCTGGGTGCCCTCTGCCTTTCCTGTGGGACCTTCTACCCTGTCTTTCCTCTTTCTTCCTCCCTCCAGGAGAGCTCCACATGTCTGTCTGGTAGACATCCTAGTTCCACTTGCAGCAAATGTGCAAGTCTCAACCTTAGGAATACCCCCACACTACTGAAGTGTGGAACAAACAGTTCCCCGCCACGGCAAAGGACTAACACACTGTGAAAGCCATCAGAGCTCATCCCGAGACTGGGCTTTCTACCACATTCTCCTCCTCCTGGAGATTCAATTGAAATTTTGTCATTTTGCTTTCTTGGATCTGAAGTTTCCTTTTAGATTCATCTATCTGATCTTTGTCCAGTCAGCTGCTGAGCATCAGAAGGAACTTTTTTCCTCTCCTGGATTCAGTTTTCAAATCATTTGAAAGTTCAGGAAGGGACGACATGGTAACCTTCTAGGCCATGCTGCATTTGCCGAAGGCCTTAGGAGGTGGGCGCTGTGTGACAAGGGGAGGGATGACCGGGTGTTTCCTCAGCTCCTACCCATCATTCCTCTGTGTGCCCAGCTCTTGAACAGGACAGTGTTCTCAGTGAGAGCCTCACCTGGGTTTGCCACTTCCAGGCCGTGTGGCCACTAACAAGTTAGTTACCCTCTCTGTGACTTAGATTCCCCTCTCAGGAACCTTGCACAGATTCAATGAAATACAATGAGATACAAAGCACTTAATCCACAGCCATGGCAAAAGCTCAGCAAATAATACCTATTGCCTCTATTACTGCTATTTCCACCTTTCCCAGTGGTGGAATAGGAAGAAGCAGCCAATAAACCTGGGTTTTAGTCCCAATGCTGCCTCTTAGCTGGCTGGCTGAGCTAGGACAAGGTGCTTCTCTGAATCTTTTTCTTCTGTGTCAAACAAGATGGATGAAGGAGATCAGCCTTTTTTAATGGAAACTTTAGTGGCATTTGAGGAGGGACAATTACTAGTTCTGTGTCTACACTAAATGCCACTTGCTTCCCTACACTGTTACACCCCAAAATAGCACCTGTCACCAAATATTTCTATATGTCCCCTGGGGTGGGTGATGGTACTTCTAAGGAACTGCTGAACAAGCTCATCCTGAACTTTGATTCTGTCTGACATCCTGTGTGGGTGGCAAAGTGGGGATCTAGCAGGGCAGTAAGACAAGGAATAGTTCACGGGGGCCCTCTACTCTTGAGATTCTGAGACAGCTTAATTTCCTCTGACTTAGAAGCTTCTTGGCCGCCACATATGGAGGAAGGAAGGAGTTTCCAACAAATGAAAACAGAAACGTGGTTCTGTTCTAAGGATGACTCTTTGTCCCCTAGTCACATTCTTGGAAGTTGATATATGATGTTCTCCTAGGACAATGGAGAGGTGACCATATGATCACTGGAAATACATTTGACCTCTATTCGTATAACCTGAAGTATGCGGCTCAAAACAGGGAACCACAGAGAGAGGTGTCTTGAGTGCTCTGTTAAGAGAGGAGCCCAGGCACACAGACTGTAGCCTAGTTCCTGAAATCCTTGTTGCCCTGTTTGCCAAGAGCCATCCAGATGGGGAGGGGCTTTGTGCAAAACCCTTGGAATTTGCAGTGTGGATCCCTGTGGAGTTGGCTTTGTTTCCTTTCAGACTGTCTCAACATTTCAAACAGGCAGTCCAAGGCTGGAAATTTGACCATGGTGGACTTTTCTTTTCCAACTGGTGCTTTGTGGTCGTGAGGATCACTGGCAGCTTGAGTCCGTCATGTCCCTTTGCCCATTTATTCTCCTGAGCTTGACAGCCCTAAATTATAATGCCCCTTGCTGAATACCATTAATCTTAAGCAAGCAACTTACTGCAAGTTATTAGCTGCTCACCTTGAAATCCTGTGAATAGAGAAGAAAATTACCCTACTGTCCAGAGCCCTTTATTAATTGAATATGTGGTGGAAGAATACAGAGAGTGTCGTTAATTTTGAGAGATGAGAGTTTGTTGCCCCTTTTTATTTTTATTTTATCCCTGCATGTTCATCTAATTAAATTATTTAAATTTGGTAATCTGGGGGAAGGTTTTCCTTTCTTCCCTGGCACCTTTCATTACAAGCATCCTCAGTGATGCCTCTGCCTCTGTGGTGCTTAATTTATAAAAGATGAATTTTGAAGAGTTTGTTGCATTTATCAGATAATTTTATGAACCTTTTGGAACATTTTTAATGAGTTTTTATGAGACTTTCTTTGACAATATTCTCAACATCTCTTTAGTGCAGAGAGATGAAGATTGCTAACTTAATGGTCTGAAAAATTCTGACATTTTTATTTACATTTGACTGATGATAGATTTTTGGTCCTTTCTCCTATCAAAGATATCCTGATGAAAGTTAACATTTGGCAGAAGATTTTATGAGTTATTGCCTGCATTACTACTTATCTAGTAAGTTAGGTTTGGGGAAAAAAGTTGTGATTCAGTCTTTGGTCGAGAGGGAACGTTCTCATTCCCTTTATAGAATGAGCATTTCTACTTACACAGTGTGTCCTGTCTTTATGCTTAATTCTCTTGTGTTCTCATTGAGTTACTTCATCCCTTTAGTTATTGAGACAACTATGTTCACACTAGGTGGTAAGTTCTCTGACGGTGTTTAGGTGTTCCCAGACCAGGCACATAGTTGGTCCGCAGCAGAATGTTTTCAGTGAAGGTTTGTCAAATGAAAAAATGTATGATTTCCTTAACCCTGCCAAGGCACTGGTGTGTACCAGCTATCTGATTTGACCTGATACCTTCCACTTCTGACTATTCATCCCCAACTTTCTGCCCTTGTCTCATTAAGAAATGGCATCTTCCAGTGGATTCCTTACAGCCATGTAGCATTTGTTGTTGTTGTACATAGTGGAGTCTACGGAGATGTTCAGTGACAGCTCACATTTGGAAGAGAGTGTGTTCAAGATAATGGTAGAGCCTTGGTGAAGTTAAAGGAGGACTTGGTTCACGTCTGTGGGTTTTGATTAAATGCAGAGCCAACCTTTAGAAGCAGAGAGTATGGGAGGCAAGGGATAGACCCTTGAGCTCATGTTGTTGTTCACTTTCCTTTGGTGGTGGGAATGGGTGCCCAGTGGAGTTAAAGTGGGACAGAGCTGCCCGGTGGTAGAGGGAAGGTCTCTCACTGGAGAGGCTCAGGCAGAAACTGGGATGGGAAGCCCATTTGGTTGTACCTGTTGTAAGAGGCTTCCGGTGTTGCCGTGAGGCAGTGTGGGGAGAGGGACTGGAGCAGAGGACCTTAAAGGATTCTCTTTTGCTTCTGAACAATTTGCTCAAGTTTTGCCTGATGAGAGGATGAGTACTGGGTTTGCTGATGCTTCTTGGCCTTCACTGTTTACCTCTGTAAGTGGCAGCCTCTTTTTTGTGTTCTTCAATTCACTCTCTTCTCATTTACCCCAACCCCTTTCGTTCACTTCTTCCTTCTTTTTTTTAATCTTCGTTTCTCTCTCTTTCTCTCCTTTACTGTATTTTGCTTGTTAGTGAGCCCTTTAACAGAGCAAATGTGAGACTGTTCTGTTTGACTCCTGGTGATTGAAGGAAGAGGTCTTGAGAAGGGGAAGGATTAAAGCAAGTGGGGAAAATGAGGTCAGTGGGAGCCTCCTGTACAGAATCTGGGACGCTGTAGGTTCTCTGTAAAGCCTTGTGCAATGAATGAATTTGTAGGTTTTATTCACTTGTAATGACATTATTTCACATTTGCATCATGGCAAGTACATTTTGTTTTGTTAATTCATGCGAACATACCCTATGAATCTTCTTCCGGATGGGGGGTGCTTTTCTTATAAAATGGGAAGATCAGTGAATACTCTAGAGGTGATGCTGAACAAGTTGGGATGATTTGGGGTGGAAGTTGTTTGTGGTTTTAAGTGGAGAGCCCAGATTTGGAATGCAGGGATGCTCACCTCCCACGATGCTGTGGGTGCTGAGAAGCCACTTTATGAAGGCTGGCTTAATTCCGTTTACAATCAAAATGAAATTCCAGGCCTGTTTGCCAAGGTCTGCGGCCTTCTCAGCATTCCTGCCCGCGTTGCTGTGGTTGGCCCGGGAGCACCTGGCCAAGGCCATACTTCTAGCGCATGATTGTTGACTCTCTGGAGTTTGCTTATGCAAATGAATTCACAAATTGATGCAAAGGAGAAATGAAGGAAAGACCCCATCTGGTGGCCTGGGCCAGCACTCTGTAGAGTCCAGGGGCTCAGCAGAGCAGACTTTGGGGGCCTTACCTACTTTAATGTTCAGCGTCAGGAAGTCTGATGTTACAAGCACTGCTTCCCTGCGGCTTGATTCTGAATAGTCACCGCCTTGCCGGCATGTTCTTCTGTGCATTGGCCTGAAATTCCCTCTTAATTTTGTATACATAGTGTCATGTCCAAGACTGAGATTGAAATAGACGTTTCAGGACCGTCAGGAACATGGTCAGCAATAAGCTTCAAAACCATCAGAGGGCAAGTTGCCTGTTATGGGAGATTGTAAGCTGGTGGTACACAATAGTTGTAAGCTGTTGGTGTGCTCTCACAACACACTAAGTGTTACTGGTCTTAAAAATACAAAACTGAAAGGCTAAAAGACAAAACAAACAAAAAGAGTTCTTCAGATTTCAGCAGAAGTATCAAGACTGAAAAATAGTCAGTGTCTGATCCTCAACCTGTAAAGACAGTAGCAGCCTATGTGAGAGGGTGGTGCTCTCTGGGTGGCAGGGCCAGAGACACGCCCAGCTCAAGTAAAGGGGGTTTATTTTTAGGATATAGAGCTGTTTCCTAGATGCTAAAAGCTGAAAATGATGCCTCATGGTCTGTGGAAATGGATTAGGACCCAAGTTACACTTTGCTCAGCAGGCCACGGTCTCTCGTTTCTGATTCTCTTTCGTGCGTTCATCTTATTTTATGGTTAATTATTACACTTTTGCTACATGCTGGACACTTGCCTACTAGGAGCGTCTAGTCTATTAAAAAAAAACAAAATAAATACATAAAATTTTGAAATTAAATTGTGACTGATGCAATAAAGGAAGTGGAACAGTGACAGAGAGTGAGCGTGTGTGTGCGTGTGCATGTGTGGTGGTGTATTGTGAGGAGATGTGTTTCTTATATAAGGTGGTGAAGGAAGACCTCTCTCTGAGGAGGGGACAGCTCAGCCAAGATTGGAATGATGAGAATGAGCTCTCCTAGTCAAAGCCAGGGAGAAGGTGGTCTGGGAATAGCCACAGGTTTTGCTTAGAGACCCGGTGAGAAGGGGATCTGGACAGTCTGCCCTTCACACAGAGGTTTTCATGTTGTATTCATTAGGAGCAGAAGCTTTCGGATTCCTAGTAAAAAATAGATTATGAATAAAATGCAAAGCACAATTAAAATTTAAACAACACGATGAACGACATGATAAAAAATAGTCCTTATACAGATAAATCTTAATGACCGGATTTGAGGGCACCCTGAGGCACCGTTTGGAACTTAAGAATATTGTTGCTGTGAACTTCCTCTGTACTGATACTTTTGCTCTAAGAGAGTCAAGAAGTGTTCCTCTCTCTTCCCTCTTCCTTGCTGTTCACCAATATTGCCCAAGGGCAGATCAGTGAGTAAACCTTTCTTGCATTGGAATCAATTTTGTTCAGTAAAAGCTTTTTATATGAAGTCTGGCAAGTGTACATTTTAAAGCTTCTATTCAACTTAAGAAACCAAATTTTTGTCAAACTTCAACTCAGCTGGAAAGAGGAGTAGATTTTATTTTTGCCGTCAATGGATTTCAGAATTTCTCTTGGCTTTGTCATATATTTTAAATTAAAAGAAAAAAGGATAGATGGAGTAATTTTATCAAAGCCTTAGACCAAATAATCAGAGACTTTATATATTGACGGAAAGACTTTGGACAGGTGATCTGACAGAGTGGTTGGAGTGAGAGCCAAAATTCCTAAAGGACCTTACAGTTGTGGAGCTTTGATGATTCTCTATTTTAGGCATGTTTGTGCAACTGTTTCAGAAGCCTTTTGTTTACTTTTTAAGGAATATAGCCATTTCTTAGTGATGTGGTTTCAAGTGTTGGGGCTTGGAACTGATGGCCAAGAAAGAATACTTGAGTCATCTTTGGTACAAAGAGGTGGTTTTATTAAAGCACAGGGACAGGACCCGTGGGCAGAAAGAGCTGCCCTGAGCTCGTGATGGCTGGCTGATTATATACCTTCAAGTTGGAAGGGAGTTAGGGATAGTGTAAGTCTCTAAGGTATTTTGGAAACAAGGTTTCCAGGACCTTGAGGAGCTAGCTACTGTTAGGAAAAGGTCATTTCTTACTGTTTAGTGAGTAAAAACTCAGTCATAAGACCCTTCAAATGTATATCAGGGGGCCATAAACTTGGAGTGTGATTGCCAGCATCTACCTTGGGGGAATTGAGATAAAGGAAGTTTCCAAGGGAATTTTTATATGTTAAAGTAGACTTACAGGATCCTGGAGGTTGGGATAATGTTAAGCTAAGATCACCTTTTGCCCTTAGCAAAGTGTCATCATTGAGGCAGCAGAGTTTCCAGAGGAAGGTCACTCTGCCTGTCTCAAGGACTTGTCAGTGGGCTGTAGGCAGTAAGGAAATTTAATTTTTTCTATTGCCTTTGTTTCCCACATCATTAGAAACAGCTAAATGTTGAATGAAGTTACTTTGGGAGACTTCTGTGAATTCTGTAATTGTAACATACACTTTGATGTTTGTCAGGAGATACCAATTAGTTTGCTGTGTGTGAGTGATGTTGAGTTACTGTGAAAGAAGTCCCAGAAAGATCTTTAGTCATTCTTAAACTGAGGCCTTACTCATTCTTACTCTGGGGCTCTAGGGTATATTCCGGAAGCCCTGTAGTCTTTGTGGTTGTAATTTCTTGGGGGCAAGGCTAATTCCTGGTAGTGGGACAGTTCATGCCAGGATGTATTTCCTCTGGCAGAGGTCATTCTGACATGTACGCACATTGTTATCAGAGAGGAAGGGCAGGTTGTTTACAAATTTATGTTGGGAAGGAACATTTTTCTATTGCTCTTCAATATTCTTTTTTTTAAATATAATTTATTGTCAAACTGGTTTCCATACGGCACCCAGTGCTCATCCTGACAAGGCCCTCCTCTCTACCCATCACCTACTTTCCCCTCTCCCCCACCCCCCGTCTACCCTTAGTTTGTTCTCAGTCCTTAAGAGTCTCTTATGGTTTGCCTCCCTCCGTCTCTGTAGCTTTGTATTGGAAGAATAAATATTGTTAAAATGTCAATACTACCCAAAGCAATCTACCGATTCAACGCGACGCCAATCAAAATTGCACCAGCATTCTTCTCAAAGCTAGACCAAACAATCCTAAAACTTGTATGGAACCATAAAAGACACTGAATAGCCAAATTAATATTGAAGAAGAAAACCAGAATGAGAGGCATCACAATCCCAGACTTTAGCCTCTACTACAAGGCTGTAATTATCAAGACAGTATGGTATTGACACAAAAACAGACACATATACCAATGGAATAGAATAGAGACCCCAGAATTGGACCCACGAATGTATAGCCAGCTAATCTTTGACAAAGCAGGAAAGAGTATCCAGTGGAAAAAGAACAGTCTCTTTAACAAATGGTGCTGGGAGAACTGGACAGCAACAGACAGAAGAATGAAACTAGACCACTTTCTTACATCTTCAATATTCTTTTAGCTGGTTTAAGAATCAAACTGACATGAGACATATTAACAGGAGAGAATCAAACGAAAGTTTAATAACATACATGGGAGAGACCCAGGAAAACTGAGGAACTCCCAAATAGCTGAGGCCATCACCTTAAATACCATCCTCAGCTAAAGACAAAAAAAGATGTTGTGAGTACAGAGTCAGAAACAGGAGGTTACCAGGAAAAGCACAGTAAACAAGGATAAGGTTGTTACTCAGATTTAAGTCCTTGCCTATTCCACTGATAAGAGTTTCTCGAGATTTAGAATCATCCCCCTCTTCCTAGTGCAAGAGAGAGATATCCTTACAAATGGAGATTTCCTTTATACATGTAAATGTGTCTTACAAAAGGTAACTTCTATACCCAGTTTTCTGAGTTTCTCTTGTATTGATAGTTTCTTAAAAATAACCAGCTTAACATAACCAATATGCCAAGTAGGCCTATTTTGGGGTGGCAACATTTGCTCCCCAACACCACATTCTAGATGTGAGGTGTTTTATGTCCAAAACTATTGAAGAAATGGTCAGCTAAATTGAAGGTTAATTAAAGACACTCAGAAGTCTCTTGGCACTTAGAAGCACAAATGGTTAGGTAGGATGGACTCACAAACAGCTCGAAGGCTTAAAACATGCAGGCTGCCAGCCAGAGTTTGAGGAGAGAGCTCTTTCTCTGCACTTCTGAATGTTTAGCCAGTGTGGTCAACGACTGTTGGTTGTTGAAGAAATGGCATGTTACTTCCACGAGTCTTTGCATTGAAATTTGAATTATTCTAGAGGTGCCCAGCTGGCTTAGTTGGAAGAGCATGTGACTCTTGATCTTGAGATTGTTTGAGCCCTTTGTTGGGTATAGAGATTACATAAAAATAAAATCTTTAAAAAATTTTGAATTATTCTAGGCTGAAATCCTGGCTTGTATCTCTCCCTATGCATCTGTCTGTCTATTCCTCCTTCTCTCTTTCTGTCCATCTGCCTCTCTCTTCTGTTCTCATCTGTTTGCCTCTCTAACACTCATTTCTGTCTGTTGTTGGCTGTCCTTCCTCAACCAGAGTCCAGAGAGGATCCTTCCTCCTCTCCCATATCCTTTGTGTGGTCAATGAGAAAGCTCCCTCTTGCTTCCACTAACGACTTACTTTTTTGAGAAAGCATCATTGGTCCATCAGACATTCCCACTGCTCCCATGCCTTTGCACAGCAAAGCGATCCTGCAGTTCTGCCCCCCAGTGCCTCTCTTCAGGCATTCTCTGCCTCCACTCTTCCTTTCCAAATGCAGTCGATGCCTTTACACTCCTTGGGCTGCCAATGTAAATCCACGTTGAAAGGTGTTTATTTACTTTGGCAGAAAACCTGTTATTTATGTCAGGCCCCTGTGCTTGTTTTCCATTGAGCCTTTGACACGTAGTCTTTGGCAAACCCTGGTCCTACACATAGTACAGCTTGTGTGTTGAAATATTATGGGGTTTTCCTCTTTGGACCCTAGATGTTGACCTCCTCTCCATACTTTGTACAATAAAGGGTGGTCTCATTGTTAGTATGGTCCTTCATAAATATCGGTGAAGGTGATGTAAACCCAGCCGGGCAAAGCTTTTGGTACCTAATTGTGGGCTTAATACCTAATGGTATTAGGTACATGGAGAAAGTGGCTACGAATTCTATATTTTTTGCACATGAAAACCTCATTTCTAGAATGAAATGAGAATAAAAACCTTTATTTCTAGAATACAAGTTTGTACATTAGGTTGAAACTTGCAATTGCCAATATTTTTGACCCATAAAAATGGTAATTTCATACAGATCAACCTAGTAGTATTGAATGAATAGGGAGAATGAGCCTCGTTTAAAAGGATTCCCTATTTTCTATTTTCATGAATTCGTTTATTCGGGACACACCCATGGAGCGCATTTCTTATTCTAAACATTTTGGTAGGTGTTGTGGTTACAAAAAGAGATGGAGTCTGTCCCCTGCCCTCTACCCAGGAGGACCACGTTCAACTCACTCTGGTCCAGCTGTCAGGGGTGCTGAGGAAAGTCTCTGTGTGCTGAGGGCACGGTGGGGTGACTGTCTCCATTTGCCACAGACTGTCCCAGTTTTAATTGAAAGTCCTGGGGAAATGGATCATATTCCTGTAGGGCGTGAGGGCGGGGTTGTGGAGTGGCAGTTATATTTCTGTGCAAAAAAAGGACAACTCTGTGATTAAAGAAGTTTAGGAGTAGAAACGAAGCCCACCCCCTCCAACCAGGGAGAGTTCAAAAGCATATTAGGAAAATAAAGGCTCTGTGAAGTCTCAGTGGGGAAAGCTGTTTAATTTGTTTAACCGAGATTTCTAACTTATTTGACTTGGGAACTCTTTTTATATTTAACATCCTGTGAACATCTTTGTGTTCTCCCCTCTTTGTCCTTTGGGGGAAAATGGCATCATTCTCTGTCCTAAAGTGCACATTATTGCCTTATATTATTAGTCTTATCCATGATTCGGGCAACAATTAGTATTTAAATAGCCCATCACAAGAAAATGTAATAATAATGCAGTCTTGGGATTAAAAGGTTTTTCAGAAGGGTTGCTAATGTGCTGTGGAGGGTCGTGAGTTACCGCAAGGCTATTTTTTCTGGCTGACACACACAGAGTCTGGCTGGCTGCTCACCTCTTTCTGCAAGTGGGTTTTTTGCACTGAAGGCTGAACCAAGTTGTTATGGAAACAGAAATGGTCTCCCCTGCCTGAGAACAGCGCCTTGCTAATAATTAGAGAGCATGGCTGAGCAAACTTTAGTGGAAATGATTAATCTTTGCAAAGAGCAGGTAAGCCTCAAAGATTGAACAGGTGTTTTTTGGCCTTTGCACTTGACAGCCCTAGAAAATTTTAATTTGGAAATACCCGATCAAGTTCAGGCTTTGAGTCTTTCCTTACTTCAAAAAGGAAAGTCATTCTTTAATATTATGGTAATTGGCTTTTAAAATTAAACATTTTAAAGGCATCTCTTAAGCCTATAGAGTTTCTCAGAAGGTTTGCAACCTTCTTCCAGCTTGTGAAAATGCAGATTCCAGCTCCTCTCCAGACCCGCCGAGTCAGACGTCTTGGGGAAGTCTCAGAATTCAATTCTGTAACAAGCCCTCTAGCCAAGTTCAGCGCTTGCTCACTAGAGTTAGCTTTGTTCCAGGCTAGGGCAGACTTTCTCTAGAAAGGGCCGGGTAGTAAATGGTTTAGGCTTTGCAACTCTATCATTGTAGCATGACAGCAGCCCTTAACAGTCCATAGAGTAATGGGCGTGGCTGTGTTTCGGTTCACTCTACGTCAGGCGCTGGCGGATTTGGCCCTTAGCTGTCATTTGTTTTTTTTTTTTTTTTTTTTTTTTTTTTTTTTTTTTTTTAAATTTTTTTTTTTCAACGTTTATTTATTTTTGGGACAGAGAGAGACAGAGCATGAACGGGCGAGGGGCAGAGAGAGAGAGAGGGAGACACAGAATCGGAAACAGGCTCCAGGCTCTGAGCCATCAGCCCAGAGCCTGACGCGGGGCTCGAACTCACGGACCGTGAGATCGTGACCTGGCTGAAGTCGGACGCTTAACCGACTGCGCCACCCAGGCGCCCCCCTTAGCTGTCATTTGTACCGACCCTTGCTCCAGGATCTGTGGAGTGCTGCACCCGTAAGGGGACTCCTGCTTTCGACGGTGTCTGTGCTGAGAGTTAACCACTCGTCCCGATACCCACTTCAGTCCGGCCTGGAGATGGGCAAAAGGAGAATGTGCCTTTGGTGGGGTTTGTGGGGAGGGAATGATAAATGATTTGCTGGTTGGGTTCTGATGACCACATTTGCCGAGATGAGTTTTGAAGTGGGTCAGGAGTCTCCTTGCCACTCATCCTAACTGTGGATAAGGTGATTTCCTGGTTGCGGGGCTAGAATGGAAGTGAACAGATGAACTTGAATCTGTTTTGAAGAAAAGCCTCAGGTTTTTCTTAAAGGAGCAGACAGATGTTTGGCGTTGGCAGGGGGGCTAGTTTGAGAGGTACCGTTTCCCTTCTTGTTCTCTGCCCCACTGGCTGCTTCTGTCCCTTCTGAGGGATTTCCTGCTCTGTCTCTTGGACCTGGCCTTCGGAGCCAGGCAGACCCTCTCCACCCTCAGAACTGGATTTGTGTCTGTGCCCCTATTTCAGAGAACATTGAACTCTTCTTCGGGGGTGCACATAAGTCCAGCAGTGTGAGTTTTCCTTGCTGTTTTCACATACTGCCATGGTACGCTCTGTGTTATGTCTGTCGCAGCTAAGTTTTCATTGTGTTTAGAAGGCTTTTGATGTGACGGGGTCCTGTTCTCTTGGTGTTAGTCCTGAGCACTAGAGAATGTACTGTTGCGTGCTTCCTTGTGTTATGCTGGGTGTGGGGTTTGACTGTCCCAGCCGCATACATCCAACCAGACTCTGAGCTTTCCTGCTTCCAGGAAACAGTATTCTGTTTTTCCAAATAGTTTGCTTCAAGTTTTCTTTTTATGCCTTTAAGGAAGAAATTGCTCCTTTGGACCACAGCCATGAATGCATGGGCTAATGCGGCTTTCAGAGTGTGTTTCTGTTCACATCCCTGAAGCCCCGCTCCTTTGTGTTGTAGCAATCCCTTGCTATTATCTTATTTTCTGATTTCCTTTGAAGGGGTAATGATGGTGGCCAATTTGTGCATTTTATGAGGTTTTAATTCCGTTACGCTCCCACGGCAGCTGGAAACATAATGGCACACACACCTGAGTTATTCTGTTTGATTCAGCCTTAAAATCTGTTTCCCACATGATTTCAGTCTGTATATTATGGTGTCATTAGCTTGTGTAGCTTTGCGATGTCATTGTCATCTCGTGTTATCAAATACAAGAACATTTTCTTTTGATATATTTATACCCACTTCCAAAACTAGTTTGCATTCATGTATCACAAAGCGATTTAAAGACTTCTCTAGTTCATTGTTTATTTTTTCAAAAACTTTGCCTTTTATATATTTTTAAAATAGGAACGTTTATGCTATGCATCTGTTATATGTCATTTTCTCTCTTGATGAAAAATTTTTTTCTTTCCACTATATTTTTACGTTTCATCCAGAAAATATTTACACATTTCTTTGGGCAACAAATGTCCCTCCGCTCATTTACATAGACTTTTGTTTAACCTGTTCTGTAGAGGTAGTGTTTTCTCCTGTGGTTGGAAGCCTTTGGGGTGAGCATTGCCACAACCTGGTGAGGGCTTAGGAGGCTGGTAGTCAGGAGTCAGAAGGGTCTGGGTTCTCAGGGTAGCCCGGACTCCCTGCCTGAGTTACCTGTAGCCCAAGGCCCCATCTCTGCAACAGCACAGGTGATAGTACCTTTCTGGGAGGGGGTTGTATCGCATGCATGTAAAACGTTAGCATGTGCCTGCCAGAGAGCCAGTGTCCTAGAAGCAGGAGCTGTTACCATGATAACGAGGAGATGTGGATGAATCTGTTCTCTCTGCTCCACAACCGAATCCCTTCCCATCTACTGAAGAAGAAACGCCATCTCTCTTGACTATGCCAGTTCCTGTGAGCCCTGCCTATTTCCGACCTGGAATGCTGTGATTCGTTATGTTTTCAGCTTGCAAATTGAGGTTCTTTCTCTGTGGCTCGCTATTTTGGGTATTGGACCCACAGTTATTTCACAGGGAGGATTTGGCAGGATGTCTTGTCTCCTCAGTCTCAGTCCCTGTAACAAAAATGGTAGGTGCAATAGTCACATTTCATGGCCAGGTTGCTGCCCGTCCGAGGGGTGCTTTCCCAATCCTGTTGATAATGGCGGCTCCTTGGGCTCTTCTACGAGATGGTTAGCTTTGGGGAGTGCCTGCTATCGGAAGATGGTCCTGCCCTTGCACTTGATCCTTCCTGTTGTAAAGCTTCCATGAGAGCATAGTTTTTAGGAAGCACCTTTACTTTCTTTAGTGCAAACCATACAGCATGGTGGTGACACCATGGTAAAGTCGATGAAGGGCCAAGACCACGCTGTGTGGCAGGCATAGAATAATATCCTACCTACTTTGGGCTCTTGTGATCGCCGCCAGGGTGGCCTTTTCTTAATTTCATGGGTCTCCTGAGGGGCTGGATTCTTGTTTCTTTGTCCCAACGTTTGTCTTTAACCTCAAGAGCACGTTGCTGCTTCTGTGGCTTATGAGCAACATATACTCTCAAATTTCAACTCAGTGGAAGTGGTGGAGAATTAGATGAGAAGATGTTTTTTTTTAAAGGATTACCTTATTTAAAAATATTACCTTAGTTCTACTGATCTGTCATCTGTTTCCATGGAAATAGAATTAGGAGATAGTTTCTGACGATCGTTTTCAGGGCTGGCTCCTGATTCCCACTTCAGTTTCCATAGAGATGGAAGCAAACGGGTGAAGACAAGGTAGAAAAGATTCCATCAAGTGACGAGCTGCCCTGGGACTGTGGCCCAGACCCTTCTATGCGGGTTGCTGTGTGCACAGTTTGGTCATGAACTCTCTGTGATGCTGGTATCTGTTGGGAGCTCAGGAAATGCCCAGAAAATGGCCTTCACCCTGACATGAGAGGCTCTGATGTTTTCCATACTTCCCATTATCTTCTAGAAGCTTTAGAGGCAGCTTTGCCTCTCCTGGGTACTTACAACTGCCTTCTTTTTAGAATTGTCTCTAAAGCGGTTGAGACAATCAGGTCTTGATTGCCCGGCAATTTTGGTATCTCTGGTCTGTCAAGGTGATCAGGAGGAAAAAAAACCAGTTTTTGTCTGCCAGGAGTGTGGCCTCCCTGAGTCCACAGACTGGCAGAAGCTTTCAGATTGTCTGACTGCTTTTGTAAGCAGATACAGGAACAAAAAGGCAAAGTTGAGTGGCACTGTCACGGACTGCATTTTGCAATTTCTGAGGGCTGTTTTGGTTGTCTACCTGGAAATTATGGAATTACCTTTATGCTTTTACTTAAGTCCAGTTGGTCCGCACTTTTAGCAGAACAGTTGGTCAGGAGCCCCTAACTGATACCATTGACAGAAATTATCTGTCAAAAAAAAAATGATGTCCTTTGAAGAAAACAATTTTAAAATAAATAAGGACAAAATGGGATGTCTGAATGGACTTCTCCTCTATTGGATCTGGGGCATTTGGGTCTGGGCTACAAAAGGTCAGAGTGTGGGACCTTAACCCATGAGGCTACCTGGTGAGGGGTTGGTTTCCAGAATCTCTTGATTCCTCTGTTTGGATGGCAGTTCAGGTGCTGGTCTTGAAGAATTGTTTGCACAGCAAGCTTGTTTCCTAAACGTTAGCATGCAGATTGGTTTGACTTGGTGGCTGATGGTACTTGTACTGTGTCCACCTGCACGGTCAGCCCTTTTTGGGAGAGGAGGGGAGAGTAATGGCTTGAAGCTCTCCCCTGAGAGGCTGTGCGTAGCTCATCCTGGGAGGGGAGTGAGAAACAGTCATGAATCCACTGAGGATTAAATGGGCCCAAAGTGGGAATGCTAACACTTGCATCTTCTGTCAGCACCTAGTAGTTGTGTGCGCGTTACTGGTGTGTAGAAAAACTGAGGAAGCAGGCCTTCCGGCAGCCTTGTTCTCTTCTTGCTCCCCAAGGAAGCCCCTTCTGTGGGAACCGTGCTGCTCTTGGGGCGTGTGTTCCCCATTCTTCAACTCGGGCCCAAGTGGATGTTGACTCTCCAGGATGCTTGGTCGAGCGGTCTGCACTTCCACTGTCCTGCCTGATGGTGCAGGAACCTCACCTTGGTGGAGTTTTGCTGAGATCCTTTATGGTTCTTCAGCTGGGTCTGCAGGTTGGGCCTCTTTCTGACCAGGGCCGTCTTTACGTGTGCCTTGGATTTTCTTAGCTTTAGTTTCTCAGAGGTTCTTTTTCTTTTCTTTATTTTCCCATTCTATGTTTCAACTACTTTCTCTTTTTTGCCTTTTTGTTAAATTTTGATTGGGAAAGGAAAGGAAAATCATCTAGAAATGTGAGTATAACATCAAGAACAGCCTTACCTTGGCATAGTGACTACCTTTCTGAGACCCTTGGTTGACAGTGTTGGGAGCTGGGTGGGGAGTGTGGAGACTCTTAGGTTCTCGGGTGGGGCCATGCATAGCTCTATGTGCTGGACACCTGCTCCGTGCCAGGTGGGATACTGAGCGTGATCTTGCTCAGTGCTCACAGCCCTGAGTGGACATGCGACAAAGACCTGTCCCGTGACTGAATGAATGTTACCATTTACATTTCACAGATAGAGAAACTTAAGCCTCTGACTGGCATCAGCCCAGATGTATAAACCCCAGAGCCCCATAGTCCCTGAGATATGTGACCTCACTGCTGAAGTCCCACCTAGGCCTCCCTCAGTCCAGGGAGGTCCTGGCTCCAGAGCTGAGACTGGGACCCAGGCCTTCTGTCTACCAGCTGCTGCTGCCACCCCCAGTCATCATTAGCAGCTCTCTCTGAAGCTATAGTCCTTTGAGGCCCAGGTCATGTGTTGCTTCCTCTTTGGAGTCTTCCAGGAACCATGTCTGACTCCTGCCTCGGCAGGCCTGTCTGCTCTCTTGCTGATGTCCTGGAGTGTGTGTGGTCAGTGACTATGGGGGTGGGGGGTATGGTGTGCACTAAGTCTGTATTTGTCTGTCCAACCTCCCAGCCTGAGGGGCCCTTGAGGGCTAGGGCTGTGTCTTCTACCCTCACATCCAGCAGGTGCTCAGTAAATGTTTGTGGCCCCCTTAGATGTTAACTCTGAGTAGATTCTGTGAAGTAGCAAACCATCCAGTTGACCCCATAGTGATGAATAACATAGGCTTCCTAGTGTCCCTGCCCCTATGTTTTATAGCTGGAATTGTCCCTCTTCTCTGTGACCAGTGGATGGTTCTAGCCTGAGTGGAAACAGCAGAACAGCTGACACTTACAATATTCACCCTCCACTTACTGTGTAAAAGGGTTTGATTGTAGGGTCGTTAATCAAGCTGTCAGGTAGAACATGAAGGTCTTATTTATTGTATAAGGAGGTACTTCATAAAGAAATTGAGCTGTAGTGATGAATAGATATTGGACACCAATTATGTTGTTGCTATTAATCAAGATATTCATATTTAGCAGTAACAGCTACTGTGAGGGATTGTAAAAGTAAATAAACTTCCCCAAGGATGAATTATACCATTTAATGATTAGCATCCCATTAAGAACACTGGCTGTTTACAGTTAGACTTTTAAAAAAGTAATAGCTCTGCATTTAAACAATAGTTTATGGTTAGGCACACCAACAGACATTGCTAATTATTTTCAGTTAATTATAAATAAATTATTGGCTTTAAATGTATGCTCCTTTAAAATCTGTCCTAATCTAGAAAGTCATGTGACTTGCTCTGGTGTCACAGCTGATGGGTTAGGATATGAACCCATCACCTCTAATTCAGAATGTTTTTTGAGTGCTTTGCCATAAACTATCTTATTTACTCTTAAAACAATCCTTGAGAGTTGGCCCAGGTTTCACATGCATTTTATTTATGTCACGTGTCCCTGTGTTCTTGTGATAGGGGCCCTTCGTGGCAGGATTGTGAGGGAAAATGAAACTCTGGATGTCCTGGGCACAGAGCCTGGCACATAGTAAACTGTCAGAACACGCGAGCTACTTTTAACATGATATTTTTGGTGGTTTGATGCACATATCTGAATTTGGAAGCTGGTTTTGATACCTTGAATAATCTGGAGGGCTTGAAATGGTCGATAAATAAACCCTTCTGGAAATGTGTTTACAGGCAACAAAATTTATCAAAGTTAGGCTTTTTTTTGCCCAAAAACTGAAGTTATAAAGTAATTTTAATGCAAATACTTGTGTTTTCTATGCCAGGGACTGATGAAAAATGAGGGTGTTTTGGGTAAGCCACTTAGCGGGTACAACCTTTTCCAGCGCTCACCGAGAAGAGCTCATCAGCATTCAATAACCCCGTCAGAGTGGAAAAGTCTATTTGCTTTAAATGAGATTTTGCTTGATTGCTATTTTTATTTTGAAAATCCAATTTTAACTTTTTGTCTCACATAATAATGAGTTTTTTTGATACATATTGTCACCTTTATTATAAGTGTAAAGGAGAGGTAACACACAGCTTTCTGCAGTGAGATCGTGTAATAAATAAAAATCTGATGCTGGCATAAATAAATGCAATCCTTCTTAATGGGCAGAGGGGAAGAACATGTTGGTGTAACTCTGGAGGAATTTGATGCTGCCTTTGAAAATCCAGAGGCTGGAGTCTGAAATGAATGCCACCACTTTATTTGAGTTAGAGTGGCTACAATTAGATAACTTTCACAATTAATTCTGGTTGGGTTTCTTGTTGCTATAGCTGAATGCTCTTTGCATGCTGGGGATGATTACTGGGAAGTGGGCCCTTGGCGATCTCTTCCCCACTGCAGATTTCCTTTGGGATGACAGAAACTGCTTATCGTGGCACAGGACAGAAAATAAATCCTGGAAGCGCCATAGAGCTCAAGTGACAATTTGAAAATAACAATCAGAGCAGCGAATAGAAGCCGAGACACAAATTCAGTTAACAAACAGAGGAACTAATCTGTCAGGCATTGGTTGGAAAGCCTATTTCTGACTTTATTTCACAGCACATTATGACAACATTTCTTTAAATCACCATTCATCTCCATTTCAAAGATATAATCTACATGTTCTCATGGGAAATAATCAGAGACAAAGCTTTCCTATTTTTTTCCCCCCTGAAGTTGACCTCCTCCTCCCAAAGAACGTTTTTCACACTGTGAAATGTAATTTATTTATACCCAGCAAAATTGGAATAAAAACCACCACAGTTACCAGTGAGCGAGAAAGTGAAATTGGGTTTGGGAGAATTGGGGATTAAAAAATGAATAAATTTTTTGCTGTTGGAAAATTATTTTTTTGCTGAAGGAGATGCAGAGAGACCCCATTTTTCCATAGTAGTTTGTACCCATTTCTGGTTTATAGTTTGTACCCATTTCTGGTATATGTGAAAGGTGGTGGGTAGTTGTGGAGTTTATGGTGGTCTCTCTCTCTCTCTCTCTCTTGGTTCAGCTGAGGGGAGCCAGGAACCGGGAGAGGCAGCCTGCTGAGAGTCACATGGGTGGTCGAGGGCAGGACTGGGTCTGCATCGTGGTCCGTGTACTCGGAAGGCTATTTGCCAAGGTGCCCTTTGCCTCTCTAAAACTTTTCTTTTTCAGAAGCCTGTAGACTTCTTTTAATACCTCAGTGCACGGTATTCTCTCACTTTCTAGGTTCACATTTGCCTGAGTTTAGCAGGAGCCACAAAATAACTAACTCTTCAGCAGAGACTTTGGCAGTGACTGATGGGAACACTTCTCTTGTCTTGGACTTACTTCCTTTCAATTTAGGCAACATGGGATTGCCTCAACTGTAGAATCACCTGCGTTTTCCAGGGCATCTGTCCCTGTGCATTTGTGGTGGTCATCTTAGAGGACACTCAGCTGTCCAAGGTCAAGTTCAAAGGTGGCGTAGCTGTCCTGAGCACAAGAATAGGTACTTGGCAATCTCTTTGAGTGTAGGAAACAAGTGTTCTCACGGAGTTGGGGAAATAGAGTGACCAGAGGTTCTGGCTAGTTGAGGAAAGACAGAACCCTAAAAAGGTCCTTCTGAACATTTGTCGTATGCATCAAACCCTTGAGGACAAATGCTGGGGCTTTGGTGTTTACCCCATCCCTAGGATATGCTAGGCATTCATTCCCTATTCGAGTGCATACTGTCCACTCCTGTGGTTGTTCACTGTGTGCCAGGCTCTGTACTAAAGCCTTATGATCCCTCCCCTCTCCTCTTCTCCAATTTTATTTTATTAAAAATTTATTTATTTATTTATTTTGAGAGAGAAACAGAGCGAGAGAGAGGGTGGAGGAGGGGCAGAGAGATAGGGAGAGAGAGAATCCCAAGCAGGCTCCACACTGTCAGTGCGGAGCCCGAAGTGGGGCTTGAACTCACAAACTGTGAGATCATGAGCCCAAACCAAGAGTCAGATGCTTAACCGACTAAGCCACCCAGGCGCCTGTCTTCTTTCTCCAGTTTTAGAGGCATGAAGACACATCTAAGAGTCTGTGTCACCAGCCCCAAGTCTATATGTCTGGATTAGAACCAAGGCTGTGCCCAGTGCCAGCAATAGGAGAATAGGACATTCGTGCCCCCTAGAGCAATCCCTTCCTCTCCCTGCCTCATTTTTCCCTTGCCTTCATGGTCGATTCCTATGTGAAATGAACTATCACATGTGGAAGCTCTTGATGGTTTATATGGGTTATTATTACACCAGATGGAATCGAATCCATTTTGGGAGATGAATGCCTCTCCTAACCATGTTTCATGTTCTCATCCCTTCTTGGCTTGCATTTCTATTTTTCCTTTGATGAGAGTAGTGAATGCGGGCGAAAATGGGGAGAGGTTTTCTCTGGAACTGGGATTCCGGAGTTTTCTAGAGCTAATAGCAGCATGCTGTGGTGTTTGTTTCTCAGCAACATTCTGTGTGAGGCAAGAATCCTAGCCATTACCAGTTCTAGTGAGGAGAATGACTCCTAAGTTGTAGATGACTTAACCAGAGAAATTCTAAATAGAGACCATTCATCTGGCATTGCATTATTAATACCCCAAGGGCCTGAGCCAGAGGAAGGAGGAGGGGGTTTTGTATATTTCCAGTAGATTCTATTCATGGATGTTGGACTTCTTCTGTCCACAAGGCTGTAATGAACCCATTGGTTTGGAAGGTGAAGTAATGGAAAAACCTGTCTCAGTACCACAAAGTTGTGATTCTTGTGCTTTTAGGGTTATAGTTCTTCCAAATGGCTCACTGAATCCAGAGGTTTCCAAGCTATGCTGTGTCCTGACACTAAGGCTGTTTTGGATACAAAAAGAAACACTTACATTAGAATTAAAGGATTCTCTTGCAGAAGAGAGGATCTTCACAAAAGGAGTCTTTCGAACAAATAACTTTGGGAAATTCTACTTTCTCAATTTTTTTTTCTTGGCAGTTGCACATTTGCATATTAAAGGCTCTGAAAAGTCCTGCAAAAGTAATCTATTTAATTTTACCACCTGGCTTTTCTCAACCTTATTTACTACCCCAAATTTTAATTTGCCTGAAGCACACTTCTAGAAATGGAATTTTAAATACTTAGAAGTCAGTCACACAACATCTAAAGGTTAAATTAGATTTATTCACGAGCACATTAATCTACGGGTTCAAAGTCAAATCTTTTAGACTAAGGATCCACAGACTTTTTCTTTAAAGGGCCAGATAGTAAATATCTTAGACTTTATGGCTGTAGGGTCTCTGTTGCCGCTCTGCCATTATAGTGTGAAAGCAGACAGAGAGAGTACATAAATGAACTGACATGGTTGTGTTCCAATAAAAATTTATTTACAAAAACACAGCTGCCAGCCTGGATTTGGCCTGTGGGTCATAGTTTGCCCATCTGTGGTAGATCCCTGCTCTCCAGAATACTCTGGCATATTCCATGCTGACTCTCTGGCTGTAATGCATATCTTGATTCAACACAGCAACTCCTACTCACTCTTCCCCTAGAGGCCTTCTTGGACACCCAGAACAGCTTAAGACCCATCCTCCTGAAGCTCTTTGTGGCCTTCTCTATCATAGCCCTAAGCAATGTGCTGTCATCACTTGTTTCCTTCCCGGCCTCTGGCCCAACTGTGAGCTCTTGGGTAAAGACCTTATTACTAGTGTGTATCTGGCCCAACTGTGAGCTCTTGGGGCAAAGACCTTATTACTAGTGTGTATCCTCAGCTTGGACCATGAGGACAGTGTACCAGACACACTGTAGGCACTGACTGGGAGCTTGTTGGATGAATATGATCTTATAATAACTTGATACAGTGTTTTGTTTCATTTGGGGGAACTCTTAGAGTTAATAGCAAGTATAACAGGAGGAAATGCTCTTTCCAAACAAAAATTTCAAGTATCCCCAAGGACATGGATCATTTGGACGAAGCTGGGATGAATTCCACATCCTCCTGGGATATATGCTTCTTGAGCAAAGAAAGGAAGAAATGAGGCTGCTGTGCACTATGGTAAATTATGCATGTGGAACAGAAAAGCCAAGTGAAAATGATAATTTAGGGGGCAACGGGGAAGTATTTGAAAGATCTGAAGGCGTATTTTTCTCCTTCTTTCTCCATGTATTAGAGATTAAATGATATAGACCTTTTTCTCTTTTCACCCAGGCCCTTAAAATATTTTTTTGTGGTAATTTCTCTTCATATTACATGACTGCTCTAATTACATCTCTAGTTTTAAGATAATAGAACTGCATTTTTAATGTGCTCTCTGCCGTATCTGGATTTATGATACCTCTCCTTCCTTACGCCTTCTGGAAAAAAATTTAACTGAGTTAATATTAAAATAAAGTAGGTGAATTAAAAGGGAATGAGCCTTTAAAATCTCAGATCCAGCCCAAGTGCTCATTCAGTGACTGGCTTCTCCATCTCTGAAGTCAAGATAACCCTGCTCTCATCTGCCTCCTTGATGGAAAGCTCTACTGACCTCTCGGCATGTCTGTGACCCTGAGCTGGCCTGAAGAGAAGTGGAAAGGAAGGCTGGCCTGACATCCCCTAGAGTCTGAATTGCATTCATCCAGAAGAGACATTATGACTGTCTCAGAGTCCACTGCTGGGAGTCCAGTAATCTTTCAGCAGTTTGGCCCCCTTCTGCTGCTGTCCCTAGGAACACTGCAGGGTGTAGTGACTTTCAGAGTCCTGGCAAGCAGGGCAGGTCCTATCTGGATGCCAGTGCTGATGAATGGGGTGACCTTGGGAGAGTCACTTGACATCTTGGCCTTCAGCCTCTGGATCACTCCATCTGTGTCTGCAGTGATTGATTGTCCTCCTGGGTTGTTTTCGATGTTAGCAAATAAAACTCTGTGTACCCAGTTGAATATTAAATACCACCATGTCCGTGTCTCACTTTGATCTTACAGGAAGTGGGTAGAATGCAACTACAGAGATTTTACCCTTGACAGTTGAAATATTTGGATACCACATTTGTGTTCTTATAGGTCCTTTCTTCAAGGAGCTCATATTTGAATAAAGGAAGTGGACACACAAACTAAGAACTGCAGGGCTAGGGGATAATAGAATGTATAAAGCACTGTGGGGGTGTGGGCAGACTGGTTGTCTGTTTGGAATGGCAACTAGGCAGTCAGGAAGAGCTTTGCAGGTGAGGTCACAATTGACTTGAGTGTTTAAGGATGACCTGATGTTCACAATATAGAGGGGCCAGGTGTCATACTTTCCTCACAAAGAAAGTTGAATTCCCAAATAACTGTAAGGTCCCCAGATACAGCATTGGGGTTATAACAGGTGGTCCTGCTTCCCCAACCAGCCACTCAAGAAGAACATTTATAGCTGTGGAGCATATGTACTGGGAACTCATTATACAGATTTCTAAACACAGGTCATGGTTGTGCTTTTTACACCTTTTTCATTGTTACACTTACTTTTATCAAGTGTGAAAGATGAACTGAGAAAAACCGGAGTAGCCGTAGAAGCTGCGCAGGGATTACCCCTAAGGGACAAGACTGTTGGGGAGAAGAGTGATGATTCAGCACCGAGGACAGCGACACACAGCCTGGCCAGCTCCAGGAAGTGGTAAATCGTGTTGTTGATACCATGGGTGTTGAATGTAGTAAGGAATGGCATTCTTTGCAGAGTCTATGTTCACCATGCCCTCAGGCCTGTACTCAAGCCACATTTGACTGTCTGTCATCGGTAAGGCTGTGATACCCCTCTTTTGGAGGCCAAGTGCCTGAGTCTGCATTCCCTTGGTAAGACCACGTAGAGTTGGAATGTGACCATAAGGGTTCTCCTGCTCCTGAAACAAATGAAGTTCATGCTTGCTGTTTTCTACCAGACAGTTGGCCCAATGTAGTAGTTACAGTCTCAATTCCTTAACGTATGAGGAATTTCCATGCCTTTTCCAGGTCATGGATAATAGACACAAGGGCCTCTTTTATAAGACACACAGATCCCAAATTTCCAAAATGGCTAGTTTTTCTATTTATCAGTTAAGTGACATTAGTAGTGATATTAGCTGCCAGATTGTGTAGACTGTAGAGCGTCACTCATTTAGCACTTGGCAGGCTATTCCAACGTCATTTGTGGTGTTTGTCCCCTCAGCAACTCAAGATAATGGATTTGGCCTTTGACTGACTTTGATAAGTCAATAGAATTTTCTCTACCCCTCCTCCAATATATTTAGCCTCAGCCAGAAGTGAAACCGAAGTGTCTGTGCCTCCAGCACCACTCTGCACATTTTGTTGGAAACTTTAGCTAAAGTAACCCCTTTACATTGCTTTGGAAATGAAGGCTCAAACTTGTTGAAAGGATTCTTAGATCTTGGGATCATAAATTTTGATTTTTCCTTTCCTGTCAGGCCAGGTCGTTGACTAGGAAGCCTTTGTGTATGTACTTGGTTCCCTAAAGAGATCCAGTGGAGGGGCCCCTGGGTGGCTCAGTCAGTTGAGTGTCCGACTCCTTCTCAGGCCATGATCTCATAGTTCGTGAGTTTGAGCCCCATGTCGGGCTCTGTGCTGACAGCTCAGAGCCTGGAGTCTGCGTCGGAATCTGTGACTCCCTCTCCCTCTGCATCTCCCCTGCTCATGCTCTGTCTCTCTCTGTTTCTAAAAAATAGTGAAATATTAAAAAAAAAAGACCCAGTGGATATTTATATTTGGATAGTCATAGCTAGAAGGATTAAAAAGAGGCTTTCCTTGAAACCAGCCCACTGATCCTATGTGTGGTATCTGTGGTCTGAAAGGGTTTGTCTTTAAAATAAAATTTCATATGAATATTTCAAAATGAACTCACAAGAGTTCATTGTGCTTATGGACGTTATGACTAGTGGTGTGGCAAAATCAGGGAGAGCTTCATGAGCATGTGTCCTGTGCAGTCACACAGAACCCCTACACTGAGAAGGACCCACCTTTGCTTTCATGCTGTGCGGTCGCCTTCTTGAAATTCTTAATAATTTTTGAATATGGGGCCCTACATTTTTATTTCTCATGCAGTTCCACAAGTTTGTCATCAGTCCTGGGCATAACAGAATAACAGCAAGAGAATAACAACTAGAGTACCAGGGCCTTGTAGAGACTTGATGAGTTCTGAGTCCATAGAGGTACAAGGGGTTTTAATAGGTGTTCTGTCCATAATAAAGATTGCATAACTGTCCTCTGTGGTAGATAGCTTTAGCATAAGGCCAGTGGAGGGCAGAACCAGATTGGAAGACAAAGGCAGTTAGTGGCCTTATTCCTCACTCCCCCACACATCTATTCATCCTTTGAGATCTAGAGCCCAGGAGGCAAGAAGGAGGGGTCATGGCCCTGCCAGGTGGCACTCACTAGATGAATGTGCTGTGTGAGGTAGAATGCAGGCTGACCATTACCCAGCTTTAGGAGGAAGTTGTATGGAGCTGTGAGAGTTTGAGGGGACCTGCTGGAAGCCCTTCCCATCCCATTGGGCATGAAGGAAAGGCAGGAAAGTCAGAGGCCCGACCCAGCAGCTGGATTCCACGGGCAGGCTTTCTTCCCTATTAAGCTGAATTCAGGACCTCTGTGCCTTCTTCCCCTTAGATGGTTTACAAAGAGAGTTTTTTATTCTTGTGTCGTGAAGGTTAATGTACACACATAATTTTCTACTTTTTAGTCTTCACGTGTAACAATCCATCCTCATAAATGCTCTTTCCCCAGTATTCCTCACTGGAGGTGGGTTATTACACGAAGTGTTAGTGGCAGGTAGGGTGAAGTACCCAGAAAGAAAGGGCAAGTGTGTCTGAAAAACCTCTTCCCTGTATAGAAGGCAGAGAGGTAATGGGCGGACACAAGGCTTAAGACCTACTGTCAGTGGTTAAAAGGCTATGTTCTCGGTGAGTGTTGTCTCTCCTAGCCCTGCCACTGATGCACATGCCACTTTCCTCCTTCCTGAAATCCAGGGATCTAAAACCCCGAATCCTTGTAACTTTGATGTTAGGTCCAGCTTAAATCTCCAAGCATGTCACTATCAGAGTTCCTGTCTATAGAAAGCTTTGAATGTGAACCTCAAAGTGGTCCTCCTGGTGTGTTTTCTCATCTTCTTTTTCCCAATGACACCATTGGCGGTAAGCCATTTTGCTTCCAGGGAAAGCAAATTCTTTCTTCTTATCCTCCTTGTAAGATCGTATGGGATTGTAAGTAAAATATTCTAGAGACATTTTATCAGCGTCTGTTGTAACCTCAGTATTACGGTCCAGTAGACAGAACACAGGGTTGGAATCTGTAGAACTTGGATTCGCATTCTGACCCTGGCATTTGGTAGACATGTGATCTTGGGCAAAGCATTTAACCCCCCTGGGCCTCAGTTTTCCCATCTGTTAAATGGGGACCACTGTCGAAAAAAGAAAAGAAAAGCCCTTCAAGGACTGTCCGTGGGACCAAGGCAGAGAATATCAGAGTCTGGTGTGGTGTTTGGTGTTTGGTATGGATTGCTGCTTGACCAAGGTTGGTGGAAGCTGAAGAAAATGTTCCT
This sequence comes from Felis catus, assembly GCF_018350175.1. Classification (NCBI taxonomy): domain Eukaryota; kingdom Metazoa; phylum Chordata; class Mammalia; order Carnivora; family Felidae; genus Felis; species Felis catus. The sequence continues at coordinate 22,621,194 of NC_058369.1, forward strand.
TTATTGAGTTGGATTTGTCTTAGTTACAGTGAACCAACTCAGAGATAGTTGTGAAGGACTCACAGGGAGCCCAAACACATCCTACTCTGGGGAAACTGAGCAGAACTCCAAAGCTTTAGACACAGCAGCCATTTCCATTCCTTGAATGAGAAGCAGAACTCAGGCAGCTTCAACAAGCAGGGGCTGGGTTAGGGGACAAACATGTAATCTTCAATGTCTTTTTGTAATGAGAGATCCCATCAGATTAATGATTTTAAAATGAGTATTGTTCTGCCTTCTGGCCATATTTAATGTTCTAACGCCTTTTTTTTAAAAAACATCATCAACAGCGATATTATCATAATACTACCTCATTTAGTATTTTTGGTTTTATAATCATGCTGAGCCATCCAAACCGTTCAATGGACTTCGCAATCTGGTATCCAGGGAGCTCCTTGGAAAGACATGTACTGTTTTTTGTCTGTTTTCACATTGAACTGACCGAGTACACAGAACTAGGTGACACGTTCCCTGATTGTGGGGTGTCCGTGTGTCTGTGTGTGTCTGTGTGTGTCTGTGTATTTAGCCTGACTCTGGCCAGTTTGGCTTTGAAGAGCTAGGTTTGGGTGGCAGGGCTTTGCGGTTGGGACAAGTTTTGTAATTTCTCTGGGCCTCTGTTTCCTGATACTTGGGGATGGTGATAGATTATGGCGCTGACCTCCATAGGGCTGTGGTGAAGACGAGGAGGGAATGTATGTAGAACACAGAGCTGGTGGGCAGGCGATGAAGGGCCCCACAGACATTAGCTGCTGCAGTTGCCGATATTATTATGCAGCTATACCTCATCTGCTGTCTCTTCCCTGAATGTGGAAGTGTAGGGTTCCAGGATGCATTGGCATTGAGGGGGTTTGTTTGGAGAAGATTTGGATTTATTTGGGACCTGTCAGCTGTCTTCAAGTGCATTCATGTTCTCCCTGCAAGTTGTCTTTAGAATGTTGAATGCCATCGATAATGACAAAACCTGGTATGCAGTGTTTTTTTCCCCCCCTTGTCAGTCAGCAGTGCCAAGTGATTCAAGAGTGGGTGGCCCTTCATCCTCCCACTTCCAGAAAGTTCTTTTAAAGCCTGCTTGGGGGTGGAGGGGAAGGCTTTTCTTTTTAACATACATGATGTGTTTTGACAAAAATATATTACTGTGGTGAGTTTATGCTTAAACGGGAAATGCTTGCTGTTACAAACAGTGTTTATTTTTTCTTCTGCAAACAGGGCTTGACACTTGAGTTTTCCCCATGCAACATGTGGGTGAGGAGTTCTGACTGAGGTAGGGCTAGTGTGATCTGCACATTAATCTTTGATAAAAACATGGAAACCACAGCAATGCCCAAACAGACTCCTGGGGTATTTAAAAACAAGAGACGTAAAGACATGTGCAGGAGTCAGTCCACAGTGGACACGTGCTTTTGAGTGTTGGAGTCCCAGGTCCCAGCACCGCTGCCACTGTGGGCTCTCTGGCTATGTGGCCATGGGGAAGATATTACTTTACTGTGCCCTGGTTTCTTCTTATCTAAGATGGGAGAAGGGTATCTACTTCACTGGGATGCTGACAGCTCAGGGTCTGACCTATAGCTCACGATATACAGGAACTATCACTAAATTCACAACTGAGAAGCAAAGGCCTGATGGTGGGAATATCTCCCAGTGGCCAAAGCGAGAAACGCACACCAGTTTTCTTTCCTGCCTCTCTTCCACTTCATCTTTCCAACATTTGTCTGGAATATTCCTCCTGGCTTTTTACCACATGGATGGGGCCTTTACCAGTGAAGTCTCGTGTGGAAGGTCTGCCTCCTGCTCAGCCTCCCTGTCTCAGGTTGTGTCTCCTTTGATCCATTTCCCGCATGATCACCAGGTTGCTCTGCCAGCAAAGCACATCTGACCTGGTCACTTACAGCCAGTTGTTGTTGAACCTCACAGGACTTCAGAATCATTTAGGAAGTCAACTAATATGCGCATCCTATGGCCCCACACCCCAGACTTCTAGTTCAGCAAGTCTGAGTTGGGCTGTCCAGCTGTTATCCCAGGTGGTTCTGATGTGCGAGATCTGGGCTGGAACACTGACCCGTGAAGATCAAGTCCAAGCTCCTTAACGCACTTCCTCAGCCTGGCTTATTTCTGCACATGTGTCTTTGCTCAGCCATCCACTCTGTTCCCTGCCTCTGCTTCCCCTCCCATCTGGCTTCTGTGTTTTAGGATTTAACTTTGAGAGAGACTGATACAAGGATGTAATGACAGAGATAATCATTATATTATCTAGTATTCATGGAAGGTTTATCCTATGCCTATGGAAGTTTGTATCAGTAGTAAGCCTTTTGGTCCTCATAGCCCTCAGAGCTCAATGCTGTTGAGCTGTCCGCACTTACGTAGATGTAGAAAGGTGAAGTGTCAGAAGGATGAGTAACTTATTCCAGGGCCTGCCTGTGGCCAGTGAGCGAGGGAGGAGCCCAGGCGGTCCAGGCCTCAGCTGGGTGGGTGGGCGGAGGCACCTTCTCTTGGGCTTCTGTGGCGCTGGCTCAGATCGTCACAGTGTCACATTGATTGGAGGACACTGGTGGCCTTCAGCGTGTACAGCTTAGGGATGCCAGACATCTTGCAGGGAGCATGGCAACCCCGTTTATGAAGACATTGTCCCACGCCCTTCATGAATAGCAGACATTCTGCTTGATGTTCGTGCAGATGATAAACCTGCTCATAATGATCTGAGCCTAATCTAAACACACTTTTTAAGCATTTCACAGTTTTAATAAGCACTGAATTTTCCTGGAGCATGACCACTGTAAACCATCAGCAATTATTCAGTGTTTTGGAGGCGTCCCATCACTGAGGGCAATATGAATAGCCATTAAGACATACCTGTGTCCACCTGCATCTGTAGCTGTGGAATTTTCCGTGATTCTGTGTAGAGGTCCAAGTATCTGACTGTTTTATGTTTTTTAAAAAAACTTTTTTTTTTTCAACGTTTATTTATTTTTGGGACAGTGAGAGACAGAGCATGAATGGGGGAGGGGCAGAGAGAGAGGGAGACACAGAATCGGAAACAGGCTCCAGGCTCCGAGCCATCAGCCCAGAGCCTGACGCGGGGCTCGAACTCACGGACCGCAAGATCGTGACCTGGCTGAAGTCGGACGCTTAACCGACTGCGCCACCCAGGCGCCCCTGTTTTATGTTTTTTAGTGTAGTTGTGCCTAAGTGTTTACCTACTGAAATACATAGTACTTTATTATGAACCACTTGCCTTTGATTCTCTTTTATGTGATAGGTCAGGAATATTAGTGATTTTAAAAAATGTTATATGTTGGTATTATCTGAATTTCATTTCATGGTAGTAGAGGAGGCATCACAAAATGATTGTTTGAAAAGGAGGTCTTTCAGAGTGCCTGGGTGGCTCAGTCGGTTAAGCGTCTGACTCTTGGTTTCGGCTCAGGTCATGATCTCACGGTTCTTGAGTTCCAGCCCCATATCCGCATCTGTGCTGACAGCCTGGAGCCTGCTTGGGATTCTTCCTCTCTCTCTGCCCCTCCCCTACTTGTGCTCTCTCTGTCTCTCAAAATAAAAAAATAAAAACTTTAATAAATAATCAGGAGGTCTTTTGTCTCATCAGATTAAGAATATATAATGTGGCCTCTTAAGGGTAGGGAGGCAGTGAGTTCCCAGGACAGACACAAGGACACTAAATGGGTGGATCCTTGTAGGAAAGTTGTTAAAATAAAACTCAAGCCTGGAATGCCTTCACTAGACCTCAGCTTGCCTCCTGCCTACACATCATTGCCCTCCCAGTTCTCTTTGAGATGTTAATTTGTTGCTATGAAAATTATCTTGTCACTGACAAACGGAATCTGGAAGAATCAGCCCTTCTTATAAAGTGGTTCCTATGGTATCTGCAGGGCTTTGTCAGTTTGCGAGTTATGAATATTTATGTCTCAGAAAAAAACTCCTCATTTAAATTGCATTTTCAGTAATTTCCCACTTAATTTCACATAGAAAATAATGACATTTCCAGCCTGTGCCTAGGTGAATGTCCTCAGAGATGGCAAGTTTTGCACATGGGCTCCAGGGACATCGGAATTTACCAAATTCCAAACACAGATGAGGTGCTGTTGCCTTGCAATAGAGAATAACACAAGTGCCCGATACATTATCGACGAAAGATAAATGCCAGACGTGGATTATGGTAAATTAGACCTTTTGCATTATTTATGAGATCCAATGTAAAATGTGTTTCACTTTTCCCCACTAATGTTTATATAAAACCCATTGTGGGACATATTAGTAAACAGGTTTAAAATTTATTATACAAAGGACCAAGTTTGAAAAACAATTCTAGCTCAGGTTGTCCTAGTCTCCATTCATGAGCTCATAAGGCAGAAGAGGGGATCTGTTAACGGTGTTAGTGAAGTCCTGGAGAGACTGAATGTGGGCCTGGTGGGAAACATGCTCACTGTGGCCCAAGTCCCCTGGCCCCGGTGGTGGTTCCTTGAGCATCTACAGGATGCTGATGCCATCTGCCGCATGTCCTCATCCTTCCTCAATTCCCAGAAAATACGGTATGCCAGACTCCAGTGTGGATCTACCTTTGGCATTTTTTCCAGTTCAAAACTTATCAGAAGTTCTTTTCGTTCATTCATTCAGGTACCATCTTCCACCCCCTGGTTGTACATTGATGTCTTGGGGGAAGTGAGGAGGATGAGCTTGAGGATAAAATTCCTTCCTTGAGCTCTGTGTCAGTTTTTTGTGGGAAGTGGTCATGATACCGTCTTACACTTGTTGAGGATCTCGCAGTTTCAGCATTGCTTCTATGTGTGAGGGTCTTTGATCCACAGACTGTTGGAAGGAACTGTCACATGAGTGTGTGTGGGCCATCGAGGGAATGGGGCTGAACAGGAGCATCACTGAGCCCATCCTTTCCGTATTCGTTCCTCCATTCCTTGGTTTCTTTGATGGGCCATGTCTGGAACACCTCCTTTCCCATTTCCTCACTGTCTCCAACCTGAAGTTAAAAGTGTCTAGCCTTTGGGGTGTTAGACACTCTCTTGAGAACCACTTTCTTTATGAGATGAGAATCTTGGGTTTGGGCTTTGATTAGTGAAGTGATATTGTGTGTATCTTTGGACACATTCAGGATGAAAGTCAGAGCAGCATGTGTGAAGTTCCAAGGAAAGAGAGACAGGAGAAACTAAATTGGGGCCTCTTTCTTATCAGACTTTTCTTTTTTTAACCTAAAAGATCTGAAAGGCTGGTTCTGTTCTTTACCTGTGCATAACAAAGAGGGTGAATCACTGTCTTTGTGCTTCTTTGTGTGTCTTTGTCTTTGTAATAGCTGAAAGAGCCCCCATCCTAATAGGCTCCTTGTGGCTCTAGCAGTCGGACCACATGAGGTCTGATGCCCTGAACCCACTGTTGTCGGAAAGGCAAGACTCTCTTTGCCGGCGGTGTAGCCTTTCCAAGAGCATATTAATGTGTGTTGAACCCTCTTCATGTGAACCAAGTAGGGCCTGCTGGCCTGGTGTGAGGCCAGAGCCTCTAGCTTCCTGTGGCCCCGGGTATTTCTGTAAACCAGCTGGAGGCTGCTGGCCAGGCTTCCTCAATAGAGTATTGATGGGCCAGCCGCTCTGTGGGGCTCTTCTTGCTAATTTATACCATTTGCTCACTTTTTATGCTTCAGTTCCAGTACGTTTGGACAATGAAATTAAACTGGCCCATTTCTAGCGCATTAAATGGCTTTGTTCTCCTGCTGTGGCACTGAGCCTCATGTGGCATTGTTTAAAAGGAAGGCTCTCTGCTTGGGAGCACAGTGGAATTCAGCGTTTCATATCTGTCAGTTCAAGGCTGTGGTTTTGCCTTTCGGGCCCAGGTGCTGCCTGGCTCTGGGTTTGCCTGGTGGCCTCAGGTGCAGCCCAGACTTAGAGAGGCCTCCCTGCAGGTAGACCCTGAGTGCATAGGTCTGGTTGATGCCATTCACCAAAGCCTTTGTTCTTCCACTGATTTTCCTGTACTAAGTGATAGCTAGGGGCTCCTCAGTGCTTGGTTCCATACATTTGTTGTGGAATAGAAGGCCGTTGGCTTTAATGAAATTTATTGCTTTTCTCTCATTCCTATCTCCCTACCTTTTGTTTTCCCCTCTCTTCTCTCTTTTAAGCCTTTCTGTTCCTTCTTTACCTTATCCTTGACCTCCTCCTCAGGCTAATGATTATATTCCCTATTTTGGTCTACTCTTGAATTTTTCTTGTTTTTTTTTTGTTTTTGTTTTTTTTTTAGATTATAGACATCTTTAAATACACACAGAATCATCCAGGTATAACAGTTATCAACTCTTGGCCAAGTCTGGTTTCATCTGTACCCTAGTGTTCCCCTTCTCTGCCCCCTGTAATATTTTGAAGCAATTTTCATGTAGAACATCATTTTATGTCTCAGTATTTCAGTGCACATCTCTAAAAGAGGAAGACTTTCTTACTTTCTCTCAAAAACGTCTATCTTATTTATTTTGAGAGAGAGAGAGAGAGAGAGAGAGAGAGAGAGAGAGAGAGAGAAAGAAACAGAGGAGGGGAGAGAGAGAGTGGGGAGGACAGAATCCCAAGCAGGGTCCATGCTGTCAGCATGGAGCCCGATGTAGGGCTTGATCTCATTAACCGTGAGATCATGACCTGAGCCAAAATCAATACTCGATCACTTAACCAACTGAGCCACTCAGGTGCCCCTACTTTCTTTCTTTTTTTGGATGAAAGAATCTTAAAGGAGAACATCAAAGAAGCTTGGCTCTTAAGAGGCTCTTAACTGTCATTAAAAGCAGCATTTCTCAAAGTGCAGTATCTCAAAGTGCAGTGATTGAGGTGGCATGTAATAGTTAAAAAAATTTAACTATTTAGTTGTTTTCCTGAATATGCTCTATTTTATGGTACATGATACTGCTATTCCACTTGTGATATTGACATCAATAAAGTGAATCAATCTTAAAATAAAAATATTAGGTAAATACTAGTAGAGGACAGAGGGTCAGAAAACTATGACCTGAGGACAGAATCTAGCCTGCTGCCTGTTTTTTATAAAGTTTTATCGGAACACAGTCTCTCTTACTGTTTATATTTTGTTTATGGCTGCTTTCATTCAGTGAAGACAGAGTTGAGTTGTAACAGAAATTGTCCTACAAAGTTGAAAACATTTACTATGTAGCTCTTCACAGGAAAATGCTGACCCATGGTATAGGAAGTCCGTGGATGGAGCATATATCATGACCTTGGCACATAAATAGCTGAAGTGTGGGAAATGCCAGTCAGATCAGATAGCTTGCTTTGTAGCTGATGTAGTTGAGACTCAGGCAGGGGATTTGTTGTGAGTCACAGGATTGGGGATGGGGTGGGAAGTTCATCCTGCACCCCTACTCTCTCAGCTCCCATGCCTGGGCTTTTCCCACCATAACATCCTGCCACAGGCTTTGTGCTAACATCTCTAAGCATTTCACATTGGTCTCATGTTGGGCAGTTCATTATGGAGCAGACATAATTTCTAGTTTTGAGTAATTTAGGACAAAATGCTTTGTATTAAGTCTGTGTTGCTGTAGCCCCTCAAATTATTATACTGACTAGGAGAAAACTAATTGCAAAGACATAAGGAGAGTATTTGTGAAGTTGAATAATTTACCACCAAATAGAATACACTGAGGGTTTCTGAACATAGAATACTGAGCTGATTTTACTCTGTGATATCAATTTCATCTCTTAGCTTTTGTGGCAGATATCCAGCTGGGAGGAAAGCACCAGGTAAAATAAAATGTAAAAGATCTCTAGCATGTACTTGTGATTTTCTCATTCCTGCCATAATTGTTAGAGCAGGCATAATGCTGTAGGGAGAACAGTTCCCGGGTGTTACATTTCACATCATTGTGTTACTTAGGGTCCAGTAGCCATGAGATTATATTGCCCCGTAGACATTGCTGATTTTTTCCCATTTTAGGCAAGTGCTTAGGAAAATAGGAATATTTTCTGGTTGAGATTCCAAGATTTTGAAAATCTTTTTCTTCATTGATAGTTCAAAATTATTATTGTATTGTGGGAGACACAACTTGCTAAAATGATTCTGTGGTTTACTTAGAACAGCACAGTCTGATATGATAGCCACTGGGCCACCTTTAGCTACAGAGAACTTGAAATATGGCTGGTGTCCATTGAGAAACTGTATAAATGTGAAATAAATCTTGGATTTTGAAAAGGTAACGCAACAAAAAGAATGTGATATACCTCATAATTTAAAAGTATTGATTATATATTGATAATATTTGGGATGTGTTGGGTTAAACCAGGTATGTTATTGAAAATTAATCACACTTAAAAATTTTTTTTAATATGGCTAATAGAAAATTTAAAATCACACATGTAATTATCATATATTTATTTTGGGAAGTGCTGAGTATTAAGGTGAGAATGCATAAATTTTGAACAATTCAGGCAATGATGAGGAAGCTTGACTTATTTGATGCTGAAGAATATTGCTGAAGTATTTGAAACTAACCAAAGGGGTGTATTATTGGCTCAAGAATCATAGATTGATAGCACGAAGCATTTGGCTTAGAAACCAACGCTCATATTTGTGTTCAGTAAATGTAAAGGTGGCCTGTGATCACTAGGAAAATGTAAGATTATTTAATAAATAGTCTATAGCTGGTTAACTATTTGGTAAAAGATTTGAGTTTGAACCTCATGTTATAATTGAACTCCAGATAAGCTCTAGATAGATTAAGGAAGTAAATGTAAGAAATGAAACTATTGAGAGAAGCCAGAACATCATCTAGTGAAATGTATATTTGATTTCAGAATAAACGCAGTAGAAGAAATCGTAAAAGGAAAAATGGAGTCGACAACAGAGAAACTGGGTTCCATTCTTTAAAAGAAATCAGATAGAATTAAAAAGGTGACCGAGTCAGGTATAAAAACACAGAACTTGTCTCAGCTTCTCCTGACCCCCTGAAGATACAAGGTTCAGAAGACCACACTGAATGGACATCAGAACGCTGTGAATTCCAGGCCTTGTTCCTGCCAGTCATCTGGTCATTAGTATGGTTGTCAGATTTAACAAATAAAAATATGGTACTCTCAGTTAAATTTGAATTTCGATAAAAAACAATTTTTTGGTATACGCATGTCTCACACAGAATTTGGGACATCGTTTCACTAAAACCTTTTTGTTGTTTATCTGAAATTCAAATTTAACTAGACATCCTGTGTCTTTTTTGGCAACCCTAGGCCTGAGACTTTCAACCCCTAGGATGCAGAAGGAGAAAGGAGGGTCACATGGTTGGGCATGGGGGAGAAAGGACCTGGGGTCCAACTGCCCTGCAGCTAGGCTTTCAACCAATTGTCCTTTTGCACTCTGCACTTTATCTCTGGCTCCTAGAAAACAGGGCACCCCTGTGTCTTAAATCTGCCCGAGGTTCTGCAGGATCAGCTGGCCCCATCATGCTGCAGCCAGTTAACAGAGTGGAGGAATCCAGCCCTAATCCCAAGTTACCATGCCATCTTCTAAAATACATGAATGTTGTTTGCTCTAGTCCCCTCCCCATTCCTTATGCTGTGAGTTTATATACCCACTTTATTCCTTTAGTGTCTTTTAATGTGGTTTCAGGAAGAGGAGAAAAGTGCAGGTGGTCTGTTAATCAGAACACTTAATCTGAACACATATTTTAATTATCCAGCGAGCACATGGATTCACTTCTGTTGAAAAAAATATGTACAAGGTGAGAGTTCTGTTGATTCCTCAGTTCCTAGCAGGCAACTGGAAATGGGAAGAGAGATACAGATAAGAAGACCAGGTGTCCCAGGACAGTCCCAGTCTATGCCTGATGTCACAGTAGTTATGAATAGTTATCAATTGTAGTTATTAATAGTATCCCTTCTCTTGCCCCAAAGTTTATTCTCTGAGGAGTCTCTGTTTGGATAGGAAATTATGCCATTAAGCCAGGCCTAGGAGAGAGTATATGTTAAGTGCAGAGAATGAGCTCACCAGGTAGAAGGTGGGAAAATTGTTTTCTGGTGAAAAGACTGACCCTAAAGAAATCCAGCAGCTGACACACACACAGAGCTTCTAGTCAACTTTGGGGGCCCAGTTCTTTATGGATAGACATCCAAGGATAACCAGAGTTAAAGAAAGCCACTGACATGAAAGAGAGAGGACACACAACCAGAAAAAAAGAAATACTGGAGAAATGCAGAGATGGAAGACAAGAAAACATTTAAAAAAATTATCAAGGATAGAAGAATATATTGAGGATAACAAAGAGTGGGAAGCTATAAAAGAATATGAAGAAAAAGGAAAAAATACTTGGAAATGAAAAGTGATAGCCAAAATAAAAAATTCAATAGATGGTTTGGAAGATAAAATTAGGAACATTGCCTTTAAGTAGACAAAAATGGCAAAGATATAGAAACAGGTAAGAAAAGAAAAGAAAGTCAAGAGACTGATCTAGGTGATATAACATCTGACTAACCATAGCCCCACAGTGAAGAGAGGGGAGGGGGCTGCCTGGGTGGCTGTTGGTTGAGCATCTGACTTAGGCTTGGGTCATGATCTCATGGTTCATGGGCCGTTCAAACCCCACATTGGGCTTGCTGCTGTCAGCACAGAGCACCCCCCCCCCCCACCTCTGCCCCTCCCTGGCTCACACTCTCTCTCGCACAAAAAAAAAAAAAAAAAAAAAAGAAGGGAAGAAATTATCACAGATATAAAAGAGTTTTCCAGAACTGAAGACAGGAATCTCAAGATGGGAAAAAATCTCACCTAGCATAATAGGGGAAAATAATAGTTAGGGAGCTATACGAAGGCATGTTGGAGTGAGGGTTGAAACACCAGGGATAGAAAGACAGTTCTAAAGTTTCCGGGGAAAGAATCCAGAATCTGATTGGCATCCAAACTTCTCAACAGTAACAGTGGCAGCTAGTAGATAATCTACCAGAAATATAACTTCCAATCTAGGTTTCTGTGCTCTAATAAACTCTTATCAAGAACAAGGGTAGAGTAATAATACTCAGAAATGACTGGAGCATAAGCTTATCCTTTTTCTTCTTTATCAACTGGAAGATGGCAATCTAGTGGACATTCAATCCATTGTAGGGCCCAGGAAGCTTCAGCATGATGAGCTGGAGACTCCATTTTGGCTGGAGTAGAAAGAATGAGGGAACCAGAGTGGAGTCTCCAAAAGAAAAAGGAGGTGAGGCTGGTAGATCATGTGATGTGATAGGAGCAAAAGAATCAGCAAATGAAAATATAAGACAGCTATTAACACTAGGAGAAACAAAGGTCCACGAGAGAGGAAATGTGATAATGGCATATTCCTTGGTTTAGCAGTGAATAGTTGTTCATGGTCAGTGTTTGCAAGGAGTGACTTGGGGACCTAGGCTCCTCTCATCTGGTGGCTCCACTGCTTCCTACTGGAACCCTCAGCAGGACTCACTCTATAGGCCAGCTGTGGACAAACAGGGCTAGACACAGGGTAGAAGAGTATGTTTTCGGGGCCAGGCCAGAACATGATGTATATCACTTGTGCTTCCATTCAGTGGCCCAGAATCTGGTCACACGGCACTGACTTCGCCGCAGAAGAGGCTGGGAAATGTAGTTCTCTTGATTTTGTAGGAAGAACAGGTTTAACTAAGCCTCTAGGCGCTGTCTGCCATTGAGAGCTGTTATGTGCTGAGCTCTCACTATAACACTTTAACGATGTATTAAACCATGTACATGCACTATCTCACTAATCCTGGGAGATGTGTTCTAAGATCTCTCTTCCTCACCAGGAAAGTGAAGTTCAGAAGCATTGCCATTTGCCAAAGTCACATACCCAGCAAGTGAGAGAGCAGGGCTTGCTCATCATCTGGCAGTCCTCTGATCAGTCCTCTCCTTGCATTTTAATCATTTATTTAAAAAGAAACAGCACCGTGAACAAATTTAGGCCGTGTTTAAAAATTTCTTTTGGATGAATTCTTACATTCGTTTCCATACTGTGTCTGAAGCTTGGAACAATGCATTTCTCTCCCGTGCACAAACCCACTGCCAGCCTTTCTGGATGAATGGAAGTTGGTATAAGATTCCTGGTGGCAGTCTTCCAGGCCAGCAGAGAGGAGAAACTTGCATTTGTCTGAGTTACCTCAGGAATGTCAGGGACGAGGCTCTGCACGTTGCACCGTATGGGGAGTGGGCCATGGAGCGTGGTCACTAGAGAGCGAGGGAAAGTGCTGATGGCATGAAGGGAAAGTGACAGATCTCCCCTCTGTAGCCTCGTCATGAGAGCTGTGAGATGGAGCCCCCTGACAGAAAGCATTTCCACAAGATTACTTTGGATTAACTTTCCTGGGTTACAGCTGTACCCGTGACACTTACCTAGTATCCAGAAAAGTGATCTATAGTCCAGCTGGCTGAGTGACTGCCTTAGTATGAATCCTGCTTCTCGTGTCCCCTGTCCCTCCAGCCCAGTGATTCACAGCCCCTTTTGAAGTTGGGGTAGCTCAGTGTTATTGACTTGATTTGGTGATGCATTTCCTCTACTTTTTTTCTAAAAAAGTCTGAGTGCTGACTGTGTTCTGGAACTTCTTTAGTTGGTTGGTCTTGTTGACCAACTGCCTTTCAAGGTGTTGGTCTGCCTCAAGGGTCCTCCGGGGAACTCTTGCTCCCCGACAAGCTTACTTAAATGGCTCAGGAAGGAAGGGTCAGCTTTGTTGGTCCCTGAATGGCCCCCACCTGGCCCTGTTAGCCTGCAGTGCCGACCGGGAACTTGGGTGGCCCCTCCCCCTCCCCCCATGCCCACTGTCACCAGGGAGGGAGTATCTGGTCCTGGTCCTAGAGTGGGCTTGCTGGTGTTCCTCCCCTGTCACTCCACCAGCATCTCTGCTTTTGATAGCGAGTAGCATTTGGGGCTCCTCCAGTGGGCTCCTCCCTTCTTTCATTTTGGAGAGGCATATCCAATTATGGTCTATACAGATTTCCCTTCCTTGTTTAAGAGCATCACTGCGTGGGTGGTAATTACTATAAGCCCCCCCCCCCCAAATATCCCAGTATATTTGGTGTAGAGAATGAAGTGGGGAGGGAAGTTTCCATGTATATTGGGCTTACCATCTTGGACTGAGGGCTCACACACTTTTTAGAGAATTTCAAGATATGCATTGAAATAATTGGCAACCCCTGAGGCTGCAGCAAGAGAAGACTGGAGATAATTTTGGCCCTTTACAAGCCCTTTAATAAGGTCAGTTGTCCATCACGCCTCACCCGCCCGTCCCTTTGTTTGTACCTGGTGATCTCACTGCAGACTAAAGCTCAGACTGGGGCTGCATCTCAGGGGATGTGAGAGAACTTTCCACAGAACTTTTAACTAATGAAAATAGAGGTCAGAAGTAATTATTCCTGTATCCATTCTGTACCGAGTGAGGCTGAAGGGAGTTCACCCATTAAATTACATTTCCAGCGTTCAGTTCCAATGTATGCTCCTTTACAACTTTATTTAAAGAAAGCGTAATGTGAAAGGCTTTTAACTCTGATGGAAGGAAGACAGGAGCTTTAGTTAGTAATGGTAGACTCTCTCATCGGATCGTCTGTTCTGAGAACAAAGATCTTTTTAAAACCTGGACTCAGGCAGTCCCATGGATTATATTAATGGAATGTACCTTAATAGACCCCTCCAGAGGATAATCTAAAGTATGAGTTCACTTTCTCTAAGCACTTCTGATCTTAAACTTTTTATTATTTTGTTGTGTAAGTTTTCCGTGGTCTTCTTGCCTCCATTACGCTATCAGATATCTACGTCTGTTTGAAAAATCAGGGACCCTTTCGAGGTAAATGATGCACGTGTGTATCTTTTACCCAGTGGGGACTTTTGATCATTGATTTTGTGATATAGTTAGCAAGTATTTATTGAGCACCTACTATACACCATGTACTATTCTAGGCCCTTAGGATCCATCAGTGAATAGGAAAGAATATCCATGCCCTGGTAGGGCTTATACCCTAGTGAGGGGAAGATGGACAATAAATAAGAAAAACATAAAGTTTGTTAACAGGTGATAAGTGATCTGGAAAAAGTAGAGAGGTAAGGAAGATTAGGGGTCCCTTATACAGGGAAGGCTGGAGGTGACACTTGTGACCCAGCTTCTCAGCCCCTGACTTTTCCATCATGTAAGATTAGGATGTTGAGAAATAACTTCTAGTTTTTTTTTTCTTAACAATGAGGTAACTTTAAAAAAAAATAGTCTGTAAGGTTAACTAAACACCTGTTGTTTCCTAGGTAATAAAAGGACCTAGTGTATTTCTTTATAGGAAAACTCACAAATATAGTTTAAAAATCTGTTTATCTACCATGCAAAAATATGTAGCTCATGATGTAAGATAGCTTAAATTTGCCTAAGAAAAAAGATCTGTGTTTTTTATATGGGTTTGTCAACTTGATAAGGACAGGACTTCTGTAGACCCTGTTTCCTCATCATTCAGATATGAATTGGGTTTTGGGAGAGTAGATGAGATAATGGACATGAAAAGACGGTGAAATGTACCTCATCATGTCCTGGAATGATACCATGTGGGACTCACAGCCAATTCATGAAAGCCTCTGGGGGAGGATATAGTAAACCCACCAGGTTTCTGTTGTCAAGGCCTTCTGTTGTCCATTGTTTCCTTATGTACCCTTCTCCCAAGTTGGCCTGCTCCCTGAAGCTTTCCCTTCCAAGTTTACCCTCATATCTTCTAACCTTTGCTGAGGCTATAAGTCAGGCATAAGAGAGAGGTAGTGAATTCCAGTAGTTCTTGATAGTGTGTAAATGACTGATAGGCTGTATCCTGAGAAGGGGGACTGATGATTTAAAGAAGGGATATGTTAATAGAAATGGATATATAATGATGGGAAGGGATTATTGAGTATCACTCAATATATTTTTTAAAAAAGTTTATTTATCTCAAGAGAGATAGAGTGAGCATGAGCAGGGGAGAGGCAGAGAGAGAGCGAAAATCCCAAGCAGGCTCCACACCAGCGCAGAGCCTGATGTGGGGCTCGAACCCCTGGGCTGTGAGATCATGACCAGAGCTGAAGCCAGACGTGTAACCAACTGAGCCACCCAGGCACCCCTCATTCAGGGTTTAAAATAGGCAATACATTTGATTAAAGCATCAACAAAGAACACAGAAAAAGAACACAGAAAAAGTTTATTTCTCACCTGTTTTCCATGTGCCCTGTTCTTACTCCCTAGCCAAACAGGTAATAACTAATATTAATTTATTCTTCTAGATCTATGTTTATGCATATACAAGCCACTGCAAGTATCTATCTATTCTTGTTTCCCTCTCCTTTACATAAATTATGGCACATTATATATATTGCTCTCAGCTCTGTTTTTTTTTCCATTTAAGAATGCATTTTGAAGGTCTTCCCATATTAGAGCACAAATACTTCCTCGGTTCTTTTTACAGCTGCACAGTAGGACATTGCACGAGTGGGTCATTATAGTTTTAACCAGGTGTCTTTGAGAGACCTGCCTTCTGCTGTCACCCACACATGCTACTGTGAATACCTTGCACAAGCATAATTTCACGTGTGGCACCTTTATTTTAGGTTAGAAGTGGTTGTGTAGGGAAGAAGGCTCTATGCATTGGTAATGTTGATAAAGTCTTGCAAATTTAACCCTGAGAGAGGTGGTGTCAGTTTGTGCCCCAGCAACCACGAATGATACCATGTTTCCCTATAGTCTTGCCAGGATTGTGTGCTAGCAAGCTTCTGCCCACCTAATGTGCAAAACAGGATGCCGTTTTTAGAAGGAGAGGTTTTCTGAATGCCCTTGTGCCCTCTGGACGGCCAGTTCCTCTCTGTTCTGCATCCTCCCAGAAGAGCAGGTGACCAGCACTTCAGAACCATACCCCTGAACCCCATAACCTGCTCTATGCTACACATATTCCTACAATTTCTATGCAAAACTCAGACCCCTTTGTTTTTCACAAATGGAGTACTTTCCTCCTATTGTCTAGGTGTTCTTAATTGCTGTCTTAGTTGACAGTGACTCAATTCTTTAGTTTTAACTTTCCCTGCCATTAGCTTCTCTACTGCAGCAGATAAGTCATCTATGAATTAAAGCCTAATTAACGGAAGGGAACCTGTTATTTAAAAAAAGATACTCACAAATCGTTTAATGAAAATGTATTTATAAGATGTAAATTACTTCACTTTTTTCTATTTTTTTTTTTTTTTACATTGTAGGTTTTTAGGCATTGTATTTGTTAAAAAATGGAGGTGAGGTGCACAATGAAGCAAAGGCACATTGAAGCCAGATGAACTTATTTAGCTAGGAGGACCGCAGTGAACACTACAGAAATCTTGGGGTCACTCACCTCTGTCTTGCCAAGGTGTCCCTCAGACTCTTTGAGGAGTCTTTCATTAAAGAAATTTTTTAAAGCTTATTTATTTATTATTTTGGGGAGAGACAGAGTGAGTGGGGGAGGGGCAGAGAGAGAGGAGAGAGAGAGACTCCCAAGCAGGCCCACACTGTCAGCACAGAGCCCTACGCGGGGCTCAAACTGACAAACTGTGAGATCATGACTTGAGCCAAAACCAAGAGTTGGACGCTTAACTGACTGAGCCACCCAGGTGCCCCATGGAGGAGTCTTACATTTTTAAGGCTCAGGGAGTGGGAAAACCCCCTTACAAATAGTGCCCAGACAGGCCAGTTTATAGCTCCGAGTCTGTTCTGTGCTCAGGTAGGTGTGGGTGGTGGGAGGGGTCAGTATCTGGCCCCAGGCTCAGTGTCCTCATCTGTGAAGTGAGGATGATGACAGTGCCCTCCTCAGGGGAGGTTCTACTTGGGTTAATGAGATGATGTGCGATGCCATTAGAGCAGGTGCTGGGATCGGGAAGCCCTCCAGGGTTTGTCCTTACCCCTTCTTGCAGCTTCACCACTCATGTCTCCACGCTTCCTCACAAACAGCCTGTAACCTGTGCATGTACTGGGGATGTTGTTGATCTAAGGTGAGACTATCCACTTGTCAGTCGTTCCTTGTGGAGCTTCCAGATGACCTGCTTTCTTGGCCGGGAAGAGGGCCGAGGACTAACACATTCATCTACGTGTGGCCCTTGGTCTCTGAAACCGGGTCACATTTCCTTCCTTTAGGAAAATGCTCAAGCCATTTGCTTCCTAAAAACCTTATTTTTCACCCTTTTGAAAGGTTGTTAATGGGATTGTTTCAATAGAAATGATAAAACCTCTTGGGGCGCCTGGGTGGCGCAGTCCGTTAAGCGTCCGACTTCAGCCAGGTCACGATCTCGCGGTCTGTGAGTTCGAGCCCTGCGTCGGGCTCTGGGCTGATGGCTCAGAGCCTGAAGCCTGTTTCTGATTCTGTGTCTCCCTCTCTCTCTGCCCTTCCGCCGTTCATGCTCTGTCTCTCTCTGTCCCAAAAATAAATAAACGTTGAAAAAAAAAAATTAAAAAAAAAAAGAAATAAAACCTCTTGTCTTCAGGCCCTCTCTGACTGTATTAATTAGTGTATTTCTATAATGTTAGTGTGGCTATTTACGTGGATTTGGGCCATTAAAGCCCCACCCCCAGCCCAAGCCCCAGGGAACATCAATAATACAGGAACAATTGCTCCCTTGGTCTTTTTCCTGGGTCACAGTTTATTGTTCCATAAATGGATGTCTCCATCAGAGTCTGCTTGTGGAAGATAACAGCGTTCCTCTCTCCTCTGTGGCCCTTGCCTTAAGGATAGTTCCTGTCCTCCTTGCACTGCTCAGGCGATGTAGGCTGAATTAAGGAATTCCTAGAGATATGATGCTAATTCTAGGGGGTGGCTGCTTCTATCATGTGGCCAAGTGCAGGGATTGGATACGGAATCACCAGTCTTGATTTACACCACTAGCTACAGAGTCAAATGGCATACAGTTGTCAGGTTTTCCTCTAATGATGGGGAAAGATAGAAATGAGGACTGTATATTAATGGCAGAAGACATTAGGATAGAAGTAAAAATGAAATCACGTGTGGGGATATTTATTTATCTTGGTGTCTGAGAGGGAGAGGGGTGGGGGGAACCTTAAGCCTTTGATGCCTCTGACTTTGGGTCCCTCTGTGGCACCTGCTGTTGACAGAGTCCATTCAGTAGCAAAATGCCAGAAGAAGTGGGGCCCCAAGAATCAGATGAGTGGCTGGACTGCCCACTGGGTCAACCCTTCCTTGCTGGGAATGCTCTGAGCCTTGGGATTTTAAATGGAAATGCTGAGATAAAGGTATTTACTGAGATCCCTTGGACCCTGGAGTTCAAGCTTATTGGAATGGTGCCTTGGAGCATCTTGTAATGCCTCATAAAAACGTGAGGTGCCTCTGGCAGGAAGGAAACTGGAATTTAACAATTCTTGTGGGGAAATTCTCATATTCCAGAAGACTCTGGCTGATTTAATCAATTCGTTAGACCCATCATTTACCATGCCTCAAGCATCCAACATTAACATTTTGTCTTTTGCAAGTATTTCCAAGTGCCACTCTGTTAATATTTTCTATACCTTTGTTTTGATTAGTAAACACGCAGAAGAGCTCTAAACTTCTTTAGGTCACAACATCGAGAGACAATTGGGTGGCACATCCTCTCTGGTCTCTAATTGGCACAGTCTGTAGCCAAAGGGCAGGACCTGGTTTGTACCTAGTGGGCTGTCACTAAAGGTGAATTGGAGAAGTGAATGGGTTTTTTTCTGCTGTGTGCCTTGTCATTGATGAGCCAGTGCTTTCTGCTGGTCTTTTTTTTTTTTTTAAGTTTATTTTTTTTTTTAATACACTTTTTTTTTTTCACCGTTTATTTATTTTTGGGACAGAGAGAGACAGGGCATGAACGGGGGAGGGGCAGAGAGAGGGAGACACAGAATCGGAAACAGGCTCCAGGCTCTGAGCCATCAGCCCAGAGCCCGACGCGGGGCTCGAACTCATGGACTGCGAGATCGTGACCTGGCTGAAGTCAGACACTTAACCGACTGCGCCACCCAGGCGCCTCATAAGTTTATTTCTTTATTTTGAGAGAGAGAGAGAGAGAGAGAGAGAGAGAGCGAGCACAAGCAGGGGAGGGGCAGAGAGAGGGAGAGACAGAATCCCAAGCAAGCTCTGCACTATGAGTGCAGAGCCCCATCCGGGGCTTGAACCCATGAACCGTGAGATCATGACCTGGGCTGAGATCAGGAGTTGGATGCTTAACCAGCTGTGCCACCCAGGTACCCCTCTACTGTAGGTCTTATGTGGAACCTCACAAGGTGCCTGTGTTAGAGCTTTAAGGAGGTGTGGTTGGCGCTTCTGTTCTAAACAGCTCACAGTTAGGTAGCCATGTAACGTCCCAGGGCGTGCAAAGGCCACCCCACCATAGTTAGGAAGAAGCAGCTCTCATCTGTGTCCCCATGCCAGTGTCTAGAGTTGACAGTAGCAGACCAAAATGGCAACACTAGTGTTTTTATGTCTTGTAATACCTAAATACTCATATTGATGACTGAGTGAGATTGGTCACCATGGTTTTTATCATTTGGTGCTCAGATGCTGACACCAACAGGGGCTGGAGGGCAGGACCCAGGCTGTCTGTTCTTTGGCTGGAGTCTTTCCAACAAGCCCAATGAGAGCAGATAGTCCTACATGAAGCACGGTGTCCTGGAAGAGGGATCCACAGATGTGACATCTGCCAAGCGTCCATCACCTGAAATGTGACCGGGACCTCATTCTGTCCCCTTCGGCCCCCTCCCACGCATGCTGTACCCTCCCTGTCCTCTCTCTTAGCTGATGTCAACCCCCAGTAGCTACAGGGATTCAATCCCGCTGGATTGAAGTGGGAGCCAAAGTTTCCGCCCCGCTTCATCTCCCTTCAGATACTCTTGTGTATGTGTAGACTTGACCTTTTTGATTTTAGAAGGCAAGATTGATCTTGTATTCATTTGCTGGGTGTTGCCATGCCTTCCTGGGTGTGTGTGTGGGGTGGGGGGGGGACTTACCTCTTTTCCAAATGAGTAAAGCTAGTGAGGGTGGGAGGTGGAATAACGCGTTCTTTACTTTTTCCTCTGCCACTCGGCCTGTCACAAGTAATTTCCAAACTCAACATAGCCCAGCGCCAGTGGGTGTAAATTTGCTTCCTCCATTCTCAATTAACCAAAAAGAACTAAGAAGAATGCAGGGGGCATTCATGCATGCAAACATATCCCATTCAGGGGCTAAGCTTATTTATCCTCAGCTTACTCTTCTTTTTGTGTTTAAAGTATCCTTAAAGAGGGATGCCTGGGTGGCTCAGTTGGTTAAACGTCCAGCTTCGGTTCAGGTCATGATCTCACGGTCTGTGAGTTCGAGCCCTGCATCGGGCTCTGTGCTGACAGCTCAGGGCCTGGATCCTGCTTCTGATTCTGTCTCTCCCTCTCTCTCTGCCCCTCCCCCACTCACGCTCTGTCTCTCACTCCCTCAAAAATAAATAAACATCAAAAAAATTTAAAATATCCTTAAAGAAGTGATTGTAATAATAAGTGGTAGGGGTGTGTGTGTGTGTTCATGTGTGTGTTCATTCCCTCTTTAATTTCCTTACTTTGTTAAATATAATCTCAATAGGCCTGTTGCTGGTCCCTCAAATTAGGTTTTCCTCACCTTTTTGGGTTGTGGATGCCATTTGAGAGCTGTGCTTCTGTTTCTCTCTGTTTTATATTCATTTTCCCGTTTTCAGTTTTTGGGAGATGGGAGAGGGGCTGCACAATTTAAGAAGCCTGACATCCACCCTTTGCAGAAGATGCTTTACAACTGAGGAAGCAGCGGCTTTGAAAGATGGGATCTTTGTATTCCCAACTTTTAGGCTTTTTAGTATTGATCGTGCAATAAAACATTTCTTCACATTTAGTGATTTTTAAAAATTTATGTTTTTACGATGTTTAAATGTTCCAAATATATATGTATTTCATATAATAATAAACAAAAGCTAATATTTGTTTAATTGTTGAAATGCCCTGCTTTCCTTTGAAGTTGGCACTGATAGGTTTTTACCCAGTTGTCCCCCCACTCGCCCAAGTTGTATGGGGTCAGTTGTGAGTACCAAAGGGCCACACCTACTAATGAACTTCTGGATTAATATCAACATGTGAAACTAATTAGGTAGGTAAAATGCATTTCAAAGAAAACATAATGGCTTCTTGTACTCCAGCTGGAAGGCAGCACCATTAATTGTCTGGTTAGAAAAGCTTTTTAACATGAGTGATTTAACTGAGCACATTTGAAGGAAACCCAGGAATAACGTATTAACTATTTTATTTTTGTCAAAAATAAGCCCAGGTGGAAGACAGCAGTACCCAGGCAGGACTTGAAATCATCATAGTGGTGTGAACTGCGGAAGCCATTTATTTAGCTTTGATTATTTGGAGCACCTGCTCTGTGGGCTTGGAGGATGCTGCAAGATCTAGCTGGGCAAGGTTCCCTGGTTTCCTGGAGCTTCTGTTTGGTGGAGGGAGACAAACAAGAACAAAGTAGAACAAGACGAGCAATTCCAGGTAGTGACAAGTGCCATAAAGAAGGGCAGATCAGACAGCCATGATGCTGAGGAGGGGGTTGGGGACGGCCTTTCTAGGGAGGTCCTGGCTGGGTTTGAGAGGAGGGGGAGCCCACCCTGCTGGGGAGTAAGAGGAGACAGACTGGCTGGAGTGGGTGGGTGAGGCAAGGGGAGGGGGGCAGCCCTGGGGTCTGAGAGGGAGGCAGGGTTTTATTTCTGGTGCCATGGGAAAGCAGCCAGAGGATTTTCCAGCAGGGCGGTGACTAAGAGGGAGGCGGGGTCTCCTAGCTCCTGAGTCTCCCCCACTCCTCATATTGGCAGCCTCTGTCAGTGGCAGACTTCCTTCCCCTGGCTCTGTCTTTGCTGCCCCCTACCCTGCCCTGGGCTCCTGGGCTAGGGAGCTGATGGACACTGAAGCAGGTTGAATAATGGCCACCGAAGACACCAAGTCTTAACTGCTGGAATGTGTATGCTTTTTATTTAGAAAAAAGGGTCTTGGCAGGTGTAGTTAAGGATTTTGACATGAGGAGATTACCCTGGATTATTCGAGTGGGCTCTAAATGCCATTTTACAAAAGAGAGACAAAGGAAGGTATAGACTCCCCAAGGAGGGGAGGAGGTGAAGACAGAGCCAAGAAATACCAGCAGCCACCAGAAGCTGGAGGAGGCAAGGAATGGATTCTCCTCGAGAGCCTTTGGAGGGAATGTGGCCCTACTGACATTTTGATTTCAGGCTTCTGGCCTCCAGAACTCTGAGAGAATCGATGTCTTGTTTTGAGCCACTGGTTTGTGGTAATTTGTCACAGCAGTCCCAGGAAACCAACCTAGGCTCCAGGGAGAAATGGGGGGATGGAGATGTGAGTCATCTCCTCTCTTCTTTGGAATTCCAACCCACGCAGGGTGGGCGGGCATGGAAAGAGTCGAAAGGTTGAGGGCGATGAGAGACCACCCTCCCGTTGTGTGGGGCTGTCGCCTCATATCTGCCCTCTTTACGCTCCAGCCAAGCTCAGTTTAGAGCAGGGGCTTCCCACTTTCATACACCAGGGATCAGACCAGCCATGCCTTGTTGAGGAGGGCAGTGTGCAGGGAGCTTGGCACATGCCCCGGGCAGCTGCACCTCCCCTCGGCTGATGTGTGGGGCCAGTGGGGTCAGATGCCCTGGTTTTCTCAGACAAGCCTGAAAAAAAAATCAGATTTTTTTAAAACATGAAATTTCCTGCTATTGAAAGCTGGTTTTTAGTTGCACGTCTGATTTGACCCGGGGTGAGGTGAAAGGCTCTATTTTGTGACTTCTGTCTTATAGTTTTTATTTGTCCCTAATGTTAGCGTATTATTTTCCACCTCCATTTTTATGAGCCTGGGGTTTAATCAGTGTATTAGTTTCTTAATGCTGCTGTAACAAGGAATCACAAACCTAGTTGCTTTAAACAATACACATTTTGTATTTTACAGTTCTAGAGCTCAGAAATCAATGAGAGATGTTATAGGGTACCTGGGTGGCTGAGTCCGTTAAGCATCTGACTCTTGATTTTGGCTCACGCCATGGTCTCATGATTCGGGGGATCGAGCCCCATGTTGGGCTCTGTGCTGACAGTGTGGAGCCTGCTTGGGATTCTCTGTCTCTCTCTGTCTCTGCCCCTCCCCTGCATGCACGTGCTCTCTCTCTAAAAATAAATAAATGTTAAAGAAATGGATGTTATAGGGCTCAAATCAAGGTGTTTGCAGAGCTATGTTCCTGTTGAAGGATCTGGGGAGTATCTGTTCCTTGCCTTTTTTAGCTCCCAGAGGTTATCCTTGGCTCATGGCTCCCTTCCACGGCACAATCCAACCTCTGTCATATCTCCTTCTCTATCATTTCTCTTTCTCCCCTTAAGGACCCTGTGACTACATAATTTTCCCACCTCAGGATCATTAATTTAATCATGTCTGCAGAATCTCTTTTGCCATGTAAGGTAATTACATGGTTCTGGAATTAGAATATGGATATTTCTTCGGGCCATTATAATGCCTTCCATAGTCAGTCAGTAACCAGTACTTACCTGTAGATCTCTATGCCCTGCATATGAAAGACCCCTGTGACTGCCTTGTCTCCCTCTTACCCATTCTAATTTGTGCTGATACCAGTTCTCAAGGGCCCATTGTATGCATCAGTTCCCAATTTTATGTTCAGTGACTTCATGTTGGTAGCTTGAAGTTGGCCAGGGTAGAATATTTACACCATAGATATTGGCCAATGTTATAATTCAGGGCTTTCCACCCCACCTCTTTCCATTCTTTGTCCCAGAGAGCTGGATATCAAACATTTATCAGCATGCCGTTGACTTCCACCTACTCCGTTTGGTCTAAGATTCCTGTTTTCTGGGACACCTTGCCCACTTTTCTATGGATTATTGTCTCACGTTTGGGGAGGTGGATATGGATGCCTCAGAAGCATTATGGAGATCTTGGTGTGGAGACCGTTATTTATACCTGTTTGAACTCTATAGGTTTGAAAAGTAAACCATGTGCCCTTTGGGTTTTCCTTTCTTCAAAGGAATCTGGAGGATATATGCTCATTCCTAGCTGGCATTACAGTCCCCTTTTTTTTATGTAAAGGAAACATTCAATATTTGCTGTCTTTAAATAAATGACTTCCTCCCTTCATATTGGACCTATTTCTTGTAGTGTCCCAATGTTAAGGGACTGTCAGTGTCCCTCCCAGTGTTTTGATTTCCATAGATGTGTACAGTCCTGCTAAAAACTTGGTGATTATAAGATCCTTAGTAATCACCAGAACCTGATAGAATAGGGCACATCTTGAAGCATCCTGATAAGGTGGGGTAATTAATTAATGATTCTTTTTCAATAAAACTCTCTCTCCTTACTGAAAGATTCTTGTAAACATTCTAACAAAACCTGAAGCTTGTTTTTGTACTTGGCATTTTATCATGCTAACTGTGCCTTTTGAATCTCTAAAATTGTACTTGTTATTCTCTTTTCTAATGGGATTTCAAGCAACTTTTTGATCAAGGAGTTTCATACAATGGTCTTTCTAAAATACTATAGAATTACAGTTTTCCCCTTTTATGTCAACATTTGGTTACTTGTTTCTTGGTGACTGCTCTGAATATTTCTTCCATCTTTGTTTTCAGTCAGTGCTCTGATAGAGCCAGTATTTTTGTTGCACAGATTGCTACCATGTTTGGGGCACAATTACTGTTATCAGTTAGGTTCTCAGGAAAGCCTCATTAATTAGGTGTGTGATTATTTTCTAATATTCCCTTTATAGATAAGTTTCTTAAGAATGTCTTTAAAAATGAAGGTTGCCCAAAATATTACAAATTTACAAAAGGTCTGATACTCAGGCAGCCTTAAAAAATGGCAGATGATTAGCTTAGAAAATCAAGCCACTCTAAGATGGGACAACTGAGTCCAAAAGGGCTCTTTCGTTGGAGGACAAGGCTGAGGGCCCAGGTGTGTGGGCGTCCACTTCTTGTCTTTCCTGTCGTACCCTGACCCCTTCCTGGCTGAGAGGCCCAGCTAGCCCACACATGCTGGCCCTGTGGACGAGAGGCTTTAGGTACGAGTGGAGACAGGAGAAGATGGAGGTGAGGAAGAGTTTGCCTTTCAGCCAGCCAACATTATCCACCCACTCTATGCTAGGCACCAGGTGGAGTGCTTTAAGTACACTTATGCGTTTCATTCTGCACCCTTCCAAAAAGTGTTCTTCAATTCATCCTGCCAATATTAGTAGTGCGATCAAGACAACGAGGCTGTAAAGCAACTAAAGATTTTATGTGAGGTCTTGGGGATTGTAGTTGGGGAGACACAGAGCTGACCTGCTCCAAGTGAGGGTGGGGGGTGCAGATTTATAAAGGCAAAAACGGCACAGATACAGAAGTTGTTCTGAAAGGATTATGGTTGGTGCTGGCAGAGTTTAAAGTGATTAAGACACAGTTGGTTCTTTAGCTACCAAGTGTTCCTTCATCCCTATGCTAGTGCGAAGTGGAAGGATGTCTTCCAGGTGGTGGTTGAGTTGCAACCAATAGGCTGCAGTTGACCGAAGTCACAAGTTTACTGTCCTGAGAAATTACTTCCTCAGTGTCCTTTGGACTCTATTTTGATTGATTCTTAGCAATGTTTACTTCATTCTGAATGCTCTTTTGCAGTACCTACCACGTGGCAGGCATTTTGCTGGGTGCTGGGGATATACAGACAGAAATCAGTGAATCCCTGCCTTCCTGGGGCACACAGTCTAGAATATTAAAATGTTAGGATGTTAGATTAAATATTAAAATATTAAATATTAAATATTAAAATGTTAGAATATTAAGATGTTAGGATCTTGAGAATGGTACAGTGGTGAATAAAAATTCCATTAATGATTTAGTTTCCAGTTTGGGTAAGGAGAACTTTTTATGACTGTAGTTTATTCTCCTGTATGTGTTTAAAGTTGATAGTTTCAACCTCTCTCACAATTGAGTATTTTTGTATGGTACCGTTGTACTTTTGAGCTTCTAACTTGGTAGTCTAGTTTCATTGAGAGTTATATTTGGGGTTGTTTGAAACATATACACCTGTATGAGAGTTAATCTAAATTGAAATCCACTAGAATATGGTTAATTGTTAAATGGACATATTATAGGCTAGTTTTTATGAGTTTTTTCCCAGCAACGTATTTTGTAAAGCTATGCTACTGGCATATGAAACAGTTTATAATTCTAGAAGAAAACTTTTTCTTATTAATTGATTCATTTATTCTCTCCTTCTTGCATTTTCTAATTCCCAAAGCAACCACGTCACCTTTCATAGTCCACTTAGTGTGACTGTTGTATCATTTCATGTAAAATGTAGAAAGCTTGCAATTGTATCAGCCTCTTTCTTCCTGATCTTTGTAGTTGTCATGTGTAGTACACTTACATGCATTGAAAACCCCAACAGGCAATGTTACCATTTTTGCTTCAGTCAAATGTATTTTAGAGTATTTAAAACTAGGAAAGGCAATCTGTTGCATTTGATCAGTTTTTTTTTTTTAACCATTTCTCTTGCTCTTCCCTTTTGCCTGAAGACACAGGTTTTTCTCTATTAACATTTAACCTTTGGCTTGAAGAACTTTCTTTGGCTCTTCCTGTAGAGAAGATCTACTGGTGACAAATTCATTTCTCCTTCATTTGCCAATGTCTTATTTTTGCCTTTATCCTTGAAGGTGTTTCAGTGGATATAAAATTCTGGGGTGACCGTTCTTTTCTTTTTTTATTTTAGAGGGAGAGAGAGCGAGAGCGAGTGAGAGCATGACCTGCGGAGAGGGGCAGAGGGAGAGAGAGAGAATCTCAAACAGGCTCCACACTCAGCACAGAGCTTGACATGAGGCTTGATCCCACGACCCTGGGATCATGACCTGAGCCAAAATGAGGAGCTGGACTCTCAACCGACTGAGCCACCCGGGCACCTTGGCAGTTCTTATCTTTCAGCATTTAAAAGATGTTGTTCTGCTGTTTTCTGGTCGCCATAATTTCTAATGAGAGTCATTGGATATGATGAGAAATTTGTGGTGATTCACATCATTTCTTTCTTTATGTAATGTGTCATTTTTCTTCTGTTGCTTTTGAGAGTGTTTTCTTTTTGTTTTCTGCCATCTGATTATGCTGTGTCCAGGTGTGGTCTTCTTTGAGTTTATCCTGTTTCTAAATCTCTGGACTTCTTGAATCTGTAAACTTATGTCTCTGAACAAATTTGACAGTTATTTTTTTCGCCATATTTTCCTGTCCAGATCTCTTTCTCCTACCTTTTTGGCACTCCAGTGACCTTTGGATATCGTCCTCATGGTTCCTGAAGCTTTGTTTATTTTTTCCCAATCTTTCTATTTCATAGTAGGTAATTTTTCTCTTTTCACGTTTACTTATTCTTTCCTCTGTCGTCTCCATTCTGTCATGAAGCCCATCCAGTGAGTTTTCATTTAAGATGTTGTTTTTGTAAGTGTCTAAATTTTCATTTGGTTTTTTATTGTTCTCTTGAGTGTTCTCTGAATGTTCTCATTCTATTTATTTCAACTGTCTTTTCCTTCACTTCATGAACGGTAGTTCTTTAAAAAAATTTTTTTTTTCCAACGTTTATTTATTTTTGGGACAGAGAGAGGCAGAGCGTGAACGGGGGAGGGGCAGAGAGAGAGGGAGACACAGAATCGGAAACAGGCTCCAGGCTCTGAGCCATCAGCCCAGAGCCTGACGCGGGGCTCGAACTCCTGGACCGCGAGATCGTGACCTGGCTGAAGTCGGACGCTTAACCGACTGCACCACCCAGGCGCCCCTAAAAAAATTTTTTTTGAGAGAGAGAGAGTGTGCGTGCGTGTGCTCACAAGTGGGGGAGGGGCAGAGAGAGAGGCAGACAAAGGATCCAAAGCAGGCTCTGCATGGTCAGCCTGATGCAAAGCTTGAATCCATGAATTGTGATATCATGACCTGAGCCAAAGTCAGATGCTTAACTGACTGAGTCACCCAGGTGCTCATGAACTGTAGTTTTGTTTTGTTTTGTTTTGTTTTGTTTTAAGCTTATTTATTTTTTTGAAAGAGAACACAAGCAGGGAAGGGGCAGAGACAGAGAGGGAGACACAGAATCCAAAATAGGCTCCAGGCTCTGAGCTGTCCGAGCAGAGCCTGATGCGGGGCTCGAACCCATGAGCCATGAGATCCATGAACTGTGAATCCATGAACTGTGAGATCATGACCTGAGCCAAAGTCAGACACTTAACCGACTGAGCCATCCAAGTGCCCCCGAACTGTAGTTTTAATGGCTCTTTTAAAGTCTCTGCTTGATAGTTCTCATGTCTGAAGCATCTTGGGGTTGGCATCTGTTGATTATACTTTTCCTCAAGGAATTTCAGATTGTATCTTGGATGTTCAGAATGTTATGTTGTATAAGCACTGGGTCTAGTTAGAATCCTATGGAAATGTTGACTTTTTTAGTTGTTTCATCAGGCAGTCAATCTAATTAGGTTCAGACTGTCAGTTCTGCCTCAGCTCTGGCAGATGGTGGTCCAGATCTCAGTCCAGCCTTCTGAGCTATGGTATGCTGATTTTGATCTGTCCTTTACACGCAAATCTCTGTTAAGTTCTCTCAGCCTTTGCTACACAGAGTTTTTCAAGAGGAAGAAACAAAAAGCCAAACAGTTCCACTACTGCCCTTCTACTTACATTCTCTGATCTTTTTTTTTTTTTTAATGTTTGTTTGTTTGTTTTTTTGAGGGAGCAAGCTTGCATGAGCTGGGGTGGAGCAGTGAGAGAGGGAGAGAGAGAATCCCAAGCAGGTTCCGTGCTGTCAGTGCAGAGCTGGATGTGGGGCTCAATCGCATGAACCATGAGATCATGACCTGAGCCAAAATCAAGAGTCAGGTGCCCTGCCGTCACCAGTCTTAAAAGAAGTTGTTTTTCATGCGATTTGGAGGATATCATGCGACGTTTGTTGAGACTGTGTTTCTACCTTGTAGCTCAGACACCAGGGACAGTAGAATAGTGCACTTTCAGAACTTCCAGGGCACAAAGAGTTTAGGTCCGTTCTCCTGATTTTATAGATTAAAAAATGGAGACCTGTTCAAAGTTCTACATTTTGAGCTTTAACGGATCTCCCGTTTGGTTTCCTTGGCAGGATGGGGCTACAGAAGCCTTGGGTTTAAAACCTAGCCCTGCCATTTAACTGGGTGTGATGTTATGGAGAGATCTGATTTCTGTGGGTTTTTATGTCATCATCTGTACCGTGGGATAATACTTGCCTTGAGAATTAGGCATCATGTACGTCGATCACCTAGCCCAGGGCACCACTAGATGGTGTTAAAGAGATTGAACTAATATTTATTGACTCTGACCAGATGCCTTGGTGAGAACCCGGGCCCTGTCTTGAGGAGGTGGCCACAGTGTAGCAGTGATCTCTTTAGCAAGTTCATAAGGATTTGAGACTTAGTTCAAGTCCTTTTATTTCACACATGGAATTCAGACCTTGAAGTTGGAACCCTGAGGACCTGTGATCTATTTGACCTGCAATTTTATCCTGCCCCCACTGTTGCTCTCAGCAGGTCCCTACCAATTTTTACTAAGGTGTTCACTGTGGTGACCAGACGGTATCCTCATCATCTGGATTGAGAGATGGCAGAATCACTGTTTCGCAGCCGGGGAGCAGAGGTGTGGCATTGCGCGTATGCTGTCGTGAGCGGAATCTGGGTTTTCAGTTTGAGTTTTCACATATGGGTTTCGGATATGCCAGGAGTGTATTGATACAGCAATATGGGGCTTAGCTGCTCTTCTTTCTACAAGGAGCTCACTTTATTTTATTTTTTTGAATACCTTGAGATCTTTTTAGAGGCCACGTGCACCTGAAGATTTGTGTGTCTCAGGCACCCCCAGGGCTGTGTGCTGCTCCCAACACGCCAGACCTTTCTTCGTGCTGTGTTGAAACATCAGGAGTGAATCAGACATTTCTTGGGCTAACACTGCTGCCAGAGGCCGGTCTGGGGAGACTTGATCCTCTTTCTCTCTCTTTTTTTGTGGGCCTTTTGCTCCATAACATGATTCTGTTTTACCGGGTGTTTGTAAGGCCTGAAGGGCTAGTGATTTTCAGAATTTGAAAGTTATCGATAAGTTAAGGAAATCTGCAGGCTATGGAGTTGGCTGGATTCGTTTCTGTTTTTTTCTTCTTCTTCTTCTTATGCTTTGTTGTGTTCATATGGCAGGAACCCAGTTATAAAAAAGCCAGTTTTCCTCCTGAGTACCAGCTGCCTTGGCAAGCTTTTCCTATAATGCACCAAATTTACTGTTCTGGGATTCATTTTGTTCTACCTTGTTCAAAGTGCTTGTTTCGGTGGAGAGGGAAATTTTAATCATTTGGATGGCCGAAGATTACAGGTACCTCCCTTCCCTTTTTATCCTGATGTAACTTCTTGTCATCCATTCTTTGCCACTTCAACATATGACGCTTCTATAAGTGCCTTGTAGAAGGCACTCCAATCATGGTGAAATATTACGCAAGCTGGAAGCTTTGTCAAAGGTAAGTTTAATTTTAAGCAAAAAAACATTTTTTTATGTTTATTTTCTTTTTCTTTTTTTTTTTAATCTATTTTTGAGACAGAGAGAGACAAAGCATGAGTAGGGGAGGGGCAGAGAGAAAGGGAGACAAGAATGTGAAGCAGGCTCCAGGCTCTGAGCTGTCAGCACAGAGCCCAATGCAGGGCTTGAACCCACAAACCATGAGATCATGACCTGAGCTGAAGTCGGATTCTTTTTTTAAATTTTTTTTTTCCAACGTTTATTTATTTTGGGACAGAGAGAGACAGAGCATGAACGGGGGAGGGGCAGAGAGAGAGGGAGACAAGAATGTGAAGCAAGCTCCAGGCTCTGAGCTGTCAGCACAGAGCCCAACGCGGGGCTTAAACTCACAGACTGTGGACCTGAGCTGAAGTCATACGCTCAACCAACTGAGCCAAACAGGTGCCCCATTTCATTTTTCTTTTTGAGAGAGAGAGACAGAGTATGAGTGGGGGAGGCACAGAGAGACAGAGGGAGATACAGAATCTGAAGCAGGCTCCAGGCTCTGAGCTGTCAGCACAGAGCCCAACGCAGGGCTTGAACCCACAAACCATGAGATCATGACCTCAGCTGAAGTCGGATTCTTTTTTAAAATTTTTTTTTCAACGTTTATTTATTTTGGGACAGAGAGAGACAGAGCATGAACGGGGGAGGGGCAGAGAGAGAGGGAGACACAGAATCGGAAACAGGCTCCAGGCTCCGAGCCATCAGCCCAGAGCCTGACGCGGGGCTCGAACTCACGGACCGCGAGATCGTGACCTGGCTGAAGTCGGACGCTTAACCGACTGCGCCACCCAGGCGCCCCTGACGTCGGATTCTTAACCGACTGAGCCACTCAGGTGCCCCATAAAAAAAAATTATTTTAAATGTGATCAAATAAAGAAGAAAAAATCAGGCCTACTCACAGGGCTGACTGTAAGATGGTTTAATTGTTTCCTTTGCCTTGTGGTTTAAAGTATTTTTAACCTATTAGTGTTCCCAGTTTCTGCTCCTAAAAACAAACATGAGTTTAAAAGATAGTATAGTTATATTGTAAGGAAATTATGCCAGATTTAATTTTTTTTCCTCCGTTCTTGCCAGTGTAGTATTTATTGGTCCCTTCTTTGGGCTCCCCAAAAGATGAAGATCCAAGAGTCTGTGAAATCCTCCTTTCTGACTGCTGTGGATTTAATTTGTTTTAAATGCTTGTTTTTTGAGAGAGAGACAGACAGAGCATGAATGGGGAAGGGGCAGACAAAGAGGGAGACACAGAACCCGAAGCAGACTCTAGGCTCTGAGCTGTCAGCACAGAGCCTGACATGGGACTTGAACTCATGAACTGCAAGATCATGACCTGAGCCGAAGTTGGACACTTAACCGACTGAGCCACCCAGGTGCCCCTGGACTTAATTTTGTGTCCTCTTTTCCAAATTCATGTGTTGAAGCCCTAACTCCCAGTGTGATAGTATTTGGGGCCTCTGGGAGGTGATTAGGTTTAGTTGAGGGTCGTGAGGGTGGAATCCTTGTAGAAAGGAACCAGGAAGCCAGCTCATCCTCTCTCTGCAGTGTGAGGATATGACAGGATGGTAGCCTTTGCAAATTAGGATGAAGGCTCTTGCCAGACACTGAACATGCTGGCACCTTGATGTTGGCCAAACTGTGAGAAAAAATAAGCAGTCTATGGTTTCTGCCACCCAATTTATAGTGGATTTCTGACTGAGACACTGATGTACCTTACTTATATTCAAGAAGATGTTTCTCAGTTCTCGTAAGAATTAACTAAGCTGATACATGTTTCAATTGGTAAATTGTGAGGGTCGTTAATTTCTGAAAAGGCATAATAATTTTTGCAGGTAATTTTTGAAGAGTATATCCTATGATCTATGAATGAAAAACTCATCTTAGCATGTAAACAGTTTCTGAGCCACAGCTAGACACAGGAGATTCTAAAGGCAAAGTCTGCCGGACTCTGTGGGAGACAGGTTGAAAATGTGGGGCTTCATTAAGCATGTTACACTTACAGCTCAAGAAAGGCAATAAATTTGTATGAGAGATTATTCAGGCCACATGTCACCTCCACAGTCTTATAAAATTCCTTCTATCTTGCCAGAGAATCCAGATTTGACATTTTTATTTCAACAATATTTTATACAGATAGATGTAGATACATCTCTTGGCAAGAGGAGGAATTATAAATGCTAATTCATTCCATTGAGCGGTAAACATTTTCTCTACTGCTTAATAGGACAAAATACATAAAGATTAATTAAATGATCTAAAATTTCCAAGCTTCTTTTTAATTGCATAAATTGAATCTCTTGCCAAAAGATACCCAGCGCTGGTAAACATGATAGATGGTGATGGGGACACATGGTGACTTGGATAGACTCCACTTCTGGATTCTGCCTGAGTGTGTTGGCCACAGGTTGCGGTCTACAAACAATATCCACTCCACCAATGCATAAACCAGGGCTCGGTGGTCAGTGGTTTCATGTGATGTCTTTAGGGTGCTACCACACTGACGTGACAAGGGGGAATGTTCGCTGGTCAGGGGCGTAGGTCTCTAATGTGGCTGGAATGTCATAGCTGCCCAAATATCTGCGTGTTTGTAAGGGTGTTAACCATTTGTTGAAATGCAGCATCTTGGTTGAGCGGAAGAAGTTCTTACATCAGGTTAAAAAGCCTGCCTCTGGTCCTCCCTCTGATAGCTAACCACGTGGAACCATAGATCCACCATTTGTGAGACAGGGGCTGTGTTACTTGTTTCAACCCTTTTCAGGGTAAAGATAGGGAGCCCTCTGAAGTGGGGACTGTCAGCGCTCCTTGAGAAATCTAAAGCAGTTTGTTAGTGTGTTGGTAAGCATCTGCGAGAGAAGCAGGCCTTGTACTGGGCTAGCCTTTTTGCGCATATATGTAACTAGTATGTAGCTGTGTTGTAAGAATTCTTTTAGATGCTACTAGAATGCTGTCTTGGAGCTGAAAGGGATTTCTGTCCAGTTTGTTCACCCATATATTTCCAGTGTGTAATGAAGTGCCTGGCATGTACTAATGGTTCCATAACATTTGTTGAATGAATGAATGAATGAATGAATGAAAAAATGTTTTTCACAGGTATTACAGTGAATAGTAGTACATGATTTTGTCAAGCACAAGGTTATAGGTTTCATAGTTATGGAGATATATTTGTTACATTTCTTTCCATGGAGACAGACAGCTGCCTCATGTCAAGAAGCTGTATGATGAATGGAAAGAGTGGTCCTAGGGTGGGGTGGGAGGGGACTTCACATGAAGTCAGGTAGCAGTGCCAAAGCTGTTGCCCTGGATGTGACCCCTTGGCACACCTGGGGTTCCTTGTTCCTACATGGCATGACAGCGCCCGTCTCTTGGGTCCACTGCCTTGGTACTCGAGCATAGCATCGGATGTTATAGACTCATGTGAAGCATAGACGTGTTTCACAGGAGTGACCTCCTCTGTGCTGTGGTGGGGGTGGCCTCAGCTTTGTAAATATGTGTATGTGTGTGTATATATAACACATAACGTCTATATCAATATTGATATTGATATTAATATAGATATGTATATGTATTGACACACACACACACACACACACACACACACAGACACGATGCATGTGTTTGTTCTGACATGAAGAGCTCAGCTACAGAGTCAGTTAGAAGGTTCCAATTCTGGGTCAGCCATTTGCTTATTTCATGCTCTTGGAAAAGTTACCAAATCACTTGGAGCTTGGGGTTTTCAGCTATAGGGAGATGGTGATAGCACCTGGTTCATAGGGTTACTTTGAGCTTTAAATGCATTAGTGCGTAAGAGGGTTTAGCAAATTGAGTGGTAGTACATGTGAGAGTGTGCTGGTTATAACTGTTCTTGTATCAGTACCACTTAGTGCAGGATTACTAGGAGCTGCGTCCTGGGCTTAGAGTCATACACACATAATCTTTCTTAATTTTTCTAGCAATACTATGAGGTGAATTTTTAAGCCCAGGAGGAAACATGTCACAAGTGATGAATTGCATGAGGATTTTTATTCTTTGTTTTGGCCAAAAGAGCTTCCTTTCTAGAAATATCATATTCAGGCAATCTCTGACCGCCACTCCCGCACCGAACATATTCCCCACCCTGCCTTGCGCTCAAGGTCTGTTCTTTTCACATCAGTTTTTTTTTTTTTTTATTTTTCCCTGTGTGGCTCTACATAAATCTTTTCTTAATACTGAATAGCTTATTTTTTGGAATGCAGATGTAGAACACATGGGCATTTTGATTTACGATAGCACAAGATGCAGACTTCAAGTTATGTAATTAGGGTACAGAGCCGTGTTGCAGTCCATGCCCTCGTTGTTTGCAGTCTCATGCCAATCAGTTTGCCTTGGAGTCAGTCTGATCCTCTCTGGATGCTGGCTCTCCGCACAATGCTGGACTGATGAGATAAAACTAACCACCATCTCTGCTCCCCAGGAGCTGTCAGTCAAACAGTTCCACTCAACATCATGACACTCAACCTAGTGAATGATTGGATAGTGCTAGAAAGACAAAAGCAGTAGGTTAAGGCGAGGGAGAGTGGTGGGGGTGTGTTCAGGAAGGTTCTCTGATGAGGCATTGGAATGGAGATTGCTCCTTTCATTTGCTCCAGTTTTCTCCTTAACACTTAAGACCACCTGCCATTTTTCTGTTGCCCCACACATCCCCATGGAATGTCAACTCTGAGAACAGGGCCTTAGTCTGTGAACATTTTACTCTTTGTTTTAAATATATTCAAAATTTATCTATCTATCTATCTATCTATCTATCTATCTATCTATCTATCTATCTATTTAGATAGCACAAATCAGGGAAGGGCAGAGGGAGAGAGAGAGAGAGGGAGAGAGAATCCATGTCAATGTGGAGCCAGATGTGGGGCTCAAACTCATGAACCGTGAGATCATGACCTGAGCTGGTCAGAGGCTTAACCAACTGAGCCACCCAGGTGCCCTGTTAGCATTTGCTCTTACATATCCCAGGTCCCAGGTCCTAGACCAGCCCAATCCAGTGTGGAATGGGTGATTGATAAAGGGAGCCAGTAACTAGGAGGCACAGAACGATCATTTAAAGGCTGTGGACAGTATATAAGAGGTTACCCATTAGACAAGGGTGAGCTCTACACAGAGGGTAGGGAAAGGCATTGTTGGCCACAGGATCAGCTTATCCAAAGGCACAGAGCCTGGAGACACCATAGGTGGATGTGTCCCGGGTGCATATTTTTCAAGAGGCTGCCTTGCCATTTTGGCCTCCGTGGCCTTCTGCATCTTTGGAAACATGAAATGATACAGCACTGATTAAGGGCAGTAGCTCTTTGTGCTCTGTTTCTGAAAGAGTGTGGGAATGTTTATTCTTTGGGACAAAATTCTCATAGCATTGAGAAAATGAGCAATTTGGACCTGGCGGGCTACTTGACAATCTAATCTAAGGAGGAGATCTGGATCCCTTCTCAGCTCAAAGAAAAGTTGGTAATCATTAGGTGTGGAGGATTTAAATTCTCTGATTATCATACAGTTTGTTTTCCGTTGTCTTGTATAGCTGTGTAGACAGGGATTGGTTCTATTTAGAAGATTAAGGATGGGTTGACCATTGGGAAAAATAAAACTGAGCAGGTTTCTTTGAACATAAAAAAAAAAAAATCTATTCTACCAGGTCTTGGCTTCTAATACTGTTTCCCAATAAAAGGAACCGGGGCTTCTCGGAGAAATAGAAGATTCTTGGACTGTGGCAGGGAATTCATAAGATGAGCCTGGAGAATTTGTACCGTCAGAAAGTAATAAGCAAGTGCTCAAAACACAAACATAAAAACACAGTGGTGAGTATATGCCAAAGACACACAGGAGTCAACTGAAAGAGCTCCCAGTGGCCACACTGGAATAGTTTGAGTAACAAAATAAAGCAGTACTGGATTGCAATCTAAAAGATAAGATAAAGTAAAAGTAAAGTAAATAAATGGTATGTATGAATGGCGGGAGAGACCAGTCTCCCATGTAGAAGAATTCAGAGTAATGTATGTAGCTGCTCTGCCCTCAGGGAGGTGGAGCATAACTTCATTCCTCACATGTGAGCTATACATAGTGACTTCCTTCCAAGAGTACAGTGTAGACAGGGAGGAAAGAAAGAATAACTTTTCAGTGGAGAAACTTGGTCACCACCACCTCAGCCAGATAATCAAGGTGGGCATCAACAGTGATAAGTCATGTGAAACGATAGCAACGACTCTTCCTCTTCAAAAACCCGTAACACCAGCCTGACCATGAGGTAGACATCAGAAAAATCCCATCAGAATAACATCTACAAAATAGCTGACCAGTACTCTATAAAACTGCCACGGTCATCAAAACAACGAAAGTCTAAGAGAGACTGCCACAGCCAAGAGGAACCCAAGGAGACATGATGAGTACATGTGATGTGATATCCTAGATGAGATCCTGGACCAGAAAAAGGACATTAGGTAAAAACTAAGGAAATCCGAATCAA
Organism: Felis catus; assembly: GCF_018350175.1. Lineage (NCBI taxonomy): Eukaryota > Metazoa > Chordata > Mammalia > Carnivora > Felidae > Felis > Felis catus. Next base: position 22,658,247 of record NC_058369.1, read on the forward strand.
GTGTGGATTTTAGTTAATAATAATATATGTATATTGGTTCATGAGTTGTGACACATATGTCATGGTTGTATAAGTGAATAGCAATAGGAGAAACTGGGCAGGGAACATATAGGAACTCTACTATCTTAGCATTCTATAATCCAAAACTATTCTAAGATAAAAAGTTTATTGAAAAATACCCATTGAGCTAAACCCTGGTTTATTGTCACTTCTGATTGAAGATCAGATGCCAAGTCAACAGGCCACTATATGTTCTTTAGATGAAGGTTGAGGGATGGCTTAAAAAACCTAGCTCGACTCTGCATGGAAATTGTCAGGGATGTAGAAACTTCTTGCCGGGACCAACTGGGTGACACTTAAAATAATTCAAACCTCATGTGAAAGACCATTGTTCCAAGTGGGCCAAACCAAGCAGGCTATGCAACATAGTGGCTGAGCCACACTGTTGCTGGATTCAAATCCAGCCCTGAAGTATACTAGCCAAGGGATTTTTACACAAGCGGTTCTGAACCTTGGTTTCCTCCTCAATGGAATGAATATCATGGTAACACCATAGCATTGACGTTCAAGGATGAAATGAAGGGGGGATGGTGTCTGTAAGGCACTTAGCACAGTTCTCAGTACTCATTAGCTGTCCTATAAATGGCAGCTACTCTTGTTGCTGATAACTTTCTCTCTCTTTTTTTTAATGTGCAAAAAATATTCCATTAACACAGTCTGAGTGATTCTGCTTAATGGCAGTAGATGCTGCCAGTGGCTACTTTGATCTGATTTCAAGGGTAAGAGGAACTTCTTTCCTTGCAAAAATCTGTTATCAACGCCTCTGTTTCCCCCTGGAAGAATTAATTATGTTAAATAACTTGTATTAAACATCACCGTACCTCTTTCAAGCTGCTCATGTCCCTTGAAGGGATAACACATCTGGCATGAAAGGGCTTACAAGATTTGCTGTGTGAGAGAAACCGAGCTCACCGGGACGTTGGAACATCTGGAGAGGAGAAAAGGTTCAGAGAAGAGAGTGAAGGTGCCCCATTGACTTCCTAAATCCACCTACATCTGCCCAGGGATGGCCCCGTTGCTGTTTATCTACAATATTTTATATTTCCTGCTAATCAAGGTATACAAGAAGTTTGGATTTATCCAAGTTATACAAATGAAATGTAGGTCAAAAGCATTTTTATAGATTTTCATGGTAAAGATTAATCTTTACCCAAGCAGCTGGATCTCTGGAACTTGACTCTTAAAGAGGAAAACCAGCTGACCCACCAAGACTTCATTTAATGGATTCAACTTTCTAATTGCCTTTTTTTTTTTTTTTTTTTTTTGCCTCTCAGGAATTATTACATTAACATCTTTTACTCTGATTGAAAACCCGGGTGTTTCTGCTGTTGGCTGCAGCAAAGCATGCTGCAGCAAAGCATGCTGGCTTTGGTTCACTCCCCCCTTGGCTGCATTTCCCAGCGTTTTTCCCTTTCTACTGCAGGATTTCTGCAAAGCCATAAGAGTTCAACACATTTAAAATTTTTTTTTTTCAACGTTTATTTATTTTTGGGACAGAGAGAGACAGAGCATGAACGGGGGAGGGGCAGAGAGAGAGGGAGACACAGAATCGGAAACAGGCTCCAGGCTCTGAGCTGGCAGCACAGAGCCCGACGCGGGGCTCGAACCCATGGACCGCGAGATCATGACCTGAGCCGAAGTCGGCCGCCCAACCGACTGAGCCACCCAGGCGCCCCATCAACACATTTTAATATATACTCTGTAGAAAAATAAAAATGGCTTCATGTGTAAATAGGGTTAGGAAATACAGAGTTAAGCCACATTAAGCAGGTTTCTTTACTTGCACACCTTTTCAGAGCCTTGACTTTCCTGATATACACCTTGGGAGTCTTTCAGAATGTGTGTGGTATGGCTCATCTCCAAACTCTCATGAAACCTACCTTCTTGCAGTGTCTGTTGAGCCTGATGCTGAGAGATCAGTGCTTTTAGGTGTATACTCAAAAAACACCATTCCACACTCTTTTTCAATTTATTTGCACTCATCAGAGTTGTCTCTTTTTTTTTGAAGGACAACTAGTCACATGTAGCAAAATTTACATGCTATTAAATTTTCCTCATCATTTTCTCCATATATATATACATATATATATATGTGTATATATATATATATATAATTTTTAAAATAGCATACTTGAACTTCTGTAGAACTTTGGGGGGTTTATTTTAGTCACATAATCGCCTGTATTGGCATTAGTGAGTTGTCAGTCATCCGTGCATATTAAGGAGGTGGAAGCAAATTGCTGCTGAACCCGGAGGTGGAGCAAATCACCTCGAATGATTATGCAAAAAATCCAAATTGTTTTCTTATGGCAGCCCCACATTGTGGACTTACTTTAGTAGAAAAAAAGCTGAAAGCATTGATGCATTTGCTAAGGTATTTTCATTTGTCTTCATAGACCTTCTTATTATTGGGGAGAAAACAGTAAATATCAAGACATCTAGTTTTTGTGGTGTCAGTTTTTATATGTGGCAGTACCTGGTGGAGAAGTGGATACAATTAAGCAAACATATCCTGCTTTTCTTTCTCATTCTTAAGTCTAAATGAATAAAAAAAAAAAACAAAAAAACCCCAACTATTTCAAGAGCTGTTGGGAAGACTGACACCCAAACATGAGGCTGTTACCTCCTTGTTGCAATCTGAACTGCCCACGATGGGTCCGACTGGGACCTGGTACAGTGATTCACATCAACTATCTTTCTTCCTGTGGCCCAAGGAAATTAATTTTCTTGTGCCTCCATAGTGTTGTTTACCAAAAATGTAAGCGACAGCACTCATAAGCCCATTTAAGGTCTTTAGATCATTTTGAATATTTTATTTCTCAGCAACTTCTAAACCAAAAGATGTGTTTATTGTTGTGAACCATAAACATATTGGGGCTGTGACGCTTATAAATTCATTATCAGTCCTTATTCCTAATGCTTGTCAAAATATTATTATTTGATATGTAAAAAGGAGTGGGTGTCTGGCTCCGAGACCAAAATATAGGACCCAAGGCAGTATTGGACAGTAATCATTGAGTCAGCTGAGTCCTAGCTCTGGGGCAGGGCGTGGCTTGGAGAGTGGTCAACACCTTTCAAAGGTTCTTGAAAAACAGGAAGGGGTTGAATTTTTTTTAGATGCTTTGCTTTCAACTCTATAAGAAAGAATGCAGTTACTGCATGAGTTAAGTGGGGAAATAAGTCAGTTAGTAGGTATTTATGGAGTAACCACTGTGCAAAAGGAAGGGTGTGCAGCAAGAAACCTAATGTCTCTAGCCTTTAGATATTTTGTAATTCAGACAGACAGATGAGATATAAACTCACTGACAAAGTCCATTGACAATATAAGATTCTCGAAGGATGCTGAAGCAGCCCCGGGTTTTCAGTAGCTGCACTAGAAAAGCATTTGTAGCAACGTGGATGGAACTGGAAGGTATTATGCTGAGTGAAATAAGTCAGTCAGAGAAGGACAGATACCGTGTGTTTTCACTCATGTGGATCTTGAGAAACTTAACAGAAGACCATGGGGGAAGGGAAGGGGAAAAAATAGTCACAAGCAGAAAGGGAGGGGAGGCAAACCCTAAGAGACTCTTAGATACAGAGAACAGACTGAGGGTGGATGAGGGGTGGGGGAGAGGGAAAATGGTGATAGGTATTGAGGGCACTTGTTGGGATGAGCACTGGGTGTTGTATGGAAGCGATGAACCATGGGAATCTACCCCCCCAAACCAAGAGCACTCTGTACACACTAGCCAATTTGACAATAAATTATTTTAAAAATAACAACCAAAAAACCCCAAAACCAAAACCAAAAAGCTTTAGGATATGTGTGTTGTGGTTCTCGTTGCTGAACGTGGAGTCCAAGTCCAAAGGGCTGGGTCGGGAGAAGGAAAATCACTGTATGCTGAAGAGGTGTGGGAAGGACAGGCGTGGCTCCACTGCCTGCCGTGGTTCAGAATGTAGAACATCTGCCTGGAAAGCAGAAAATCTGAGCCTTGCTCAGAATAATGGCAAGGAGGTAATAGAGTATAGTGAGTAAAAACGAGGGCTTCAAGAAGGCAAACTTTTGTGGCATTTGGGGCAGGTTATCTGAATCTCCAGTCCTCCCTTCATTCAGTATTAAAGTAGGGATAGGGAAAATTCAATACCAGGGTAATAACTACCGACATAGTTTCTATGAAATAGAATCAGATAATGCTTGTAGAAGAAAACAGTTTTACATTATGCTAGGCCTTGGGAAGGTCCCGCTAAACATCAGCTGCTATAAGAATCACTGTAAATGACACCTGTGGACTAGTATTTGGGGCCAGGAATAACGTTTATAGGATAGGGAATAGAACACATAGTTAAGGAACTTAATTTCTAATTTTTAAATCTAAAATATCCTTTTGGCATTTATGCCAGAGCTATCTGGAGCAGTCCAAGATGTTAAAGGGGCTCTTTATGTAAGAGGGAATCTGGGATGTTCAGTCCACCAAGATATGAGAAAAGAATTGACTAGTGATGATCGTATTGGGTGGATTTTTTTTTCTTTTGCGTGAAAAAAAAATCTAGACACGGGCCAGAAAGGGTGTTAGCAGATCCTGTAGGTTGGTTGTTGCAGGTCAGAACCTCAGCAGCTTAGGTTAAAAGATCAGCCACGATAAGCTAGTCTGTTTTGTTCCAGCCTACCCAAGAGAACAGTAATTACCAGATATAATAATGCTTGTCAAAGGCGGTTACTGAAAACCCTCTGCTGCTTCAGCATAATCAGAACGACAGAAGTTGCAGGATGATTTTCCTTGCGAGAAGCATCCACTCAGAATGCTAATTAGGTGAAGTACAAGGACTATGGATCAGCAGCTGAGCAATGCATTTCCCTCCAGTCAGTAAAGATGAGATAGGAAGTAGCAGAGGAAGAATTTGACTTACCTGATTTATGGTTCGTGATGGGATTCTATACATTGATTTCAGCCTCTTAATTCTTCTCATCTGTTGGCTCTGTAAAGAGATGCTTGGAGGAAGCACAGCACAGAGTAGACTGGCTTTTCCCTTGGAAACTTCGGAGGTGCTGTTCTGCTTGGAAATACCTTGGTACAAAGAGAAAAAATACATAAGGACCTGGTGCCAGTTGTTATCATCCAAGTCCCTGGAGAAAAGCTTTCTAAAAATAACGTTGGGAGTCTTTATTCTTTTATCCAGGTCTGCTTCCTGTAGGTGGCCTCATAAAGGCACTTGAATCTAGTGCCAAATGGGTCCAATAGCTGAGAGACAGCCCCTTGGGTCACTCTGTATCTTTGCTTTTATTTGCTGCCCAACATTCAGTTTCTAAGAAGAAGCTAAACATTTATCCAGAAACCTCAGTGCTGACTTGCACACGGCTATTGTCCAGGTGACCATGGCTGAGGGCCTCCTCCTTGCTAGGCACTAGCATAAGCACTTGAGAAGTAGAACTTCAGATAAAACTCCTAGTATACTGAGCGGTGGGTCCTATGCTGGCATGAGTACCTGTGTTAGAGATGAGAAGAAGAAGCACAGTGCAGCCAAATGTGCTGCCCAAGCCCACATAGCTCCTGAGTTGTGGAACAGAGATTCAAACCCCGGCCACCTGGCTCCAGAGTCCACAGTCTGAGAAAGGCTGTTGATCACCAAGGAGCTTTTGGGAAACTTCAAGATGAAGACATGGCCTGCAGAGCAGAGCCTGACCAAATTGGGCCTCACAGAGACCAAGCTGGGCACACCTGACTCAAACTTCACACAGGGCCGTGGGCTGGTGTGTGACCTGTATGCTGGTCCCATGGCTGTTTTGGAAGTGGGAGGTGGACAAAGTGGATGGCAGGCTGGCAATTTCTAGCAAGTTCCTGTGGCAGAAGGTGCCAGTGTGGGGCAGTGATTAAGGGTTTGGCTTCTGGGGACACATGCACCCAGCTCCAAATATGGAGGGTACTGGTACCTGGTTAGCAGTTCCAAGACTTGCTTCCTGTGTGATCTTGGGCAAGTTATGTTAACTTCCTAGGCCTCAGTTTCTCCATCCAAAATATGATAAGAGTACCTATGAAATAGAGTTGCTTTGAGGATTAAGTGAGAGAAAACATGGGAAAGCTGTTATGCAGGACCTGGAACATGGTAAGTGTGTGGTCAGTGGTGGCTGGCTTTGGTTGCTTTGAGGGCAAGGAGGAAGTTTTGAAGACAATGGACAGTGAAGCAACTTCTACCTGTTGTCAAAATGCATAAGTGCTCTGTAGAAAATATGCTTGCTGGGCCATCTGGGCGGCTCAGTCAGGCGTCCAACTCTTGATCTCAGCTCAGGCCTCTGTGTCAGGGACATGAATTCAAGCCCAGTGTTGGGACTCATGTTGGGTTCCTCGCTGGGGGTAAAGTCTACTTAAAAAACAAACCAAACAAAACTCTTCCTACCAACAGAGAGGCCGGAAGAGATTGGGGTACAGGAGAATCGCCATCAGCTTCAACAGTTAGCCTGAGTCCCAATTTCTCATCATAAACCAGGTGCCCTCTGATTCCAGACATCCTTCAAGACTGTGCCTTCTGCCTCCGGTTCATTGATTCTCTAGCTCAGCAGTGCTTGCCCCTCTATCCCACATTCTTGTGGAGTTCTGGAAACCCAAGCCTGCAGAGACCTTGGGTTCACTACCTAGGGAGACGGGATGGTGTGGGAAGACTCAAGACCAAGGGAGCCATTAGATGCTTGAAAAACGCCGGTTGATGCCAGACAAATCTGGCCAAAAATGGAATGGGTGCTCTTGATCATATTCAGTATTTAGTCTGTTGTACGTTCACATGGGTTCATTATTTTCAGCGCTCACAAACTTTAGGGTTGGTGACTGTTCATATTGCATGAGGAACTGCGTGTCTTTTACGTTTCTGCATAAATGATAGCATTTTTTTTTTCATTACACTTATTCTTCAGGTCAGTGAAGCATTTGATACTTTTAACAAAAAAAGATTACTTAGAATCAAAAGGGAGAACCAGTCAAACAGAAACAAAACATCCCCTCCTGCACACACATAAAACAATCCTGGGGGGGGGTTGGGGCCCAAAGTCGGCCACCTATTATCTGGCTCCAGACTCCAGACTTAAAACATCCAAGCAGAGGGGCACCTAGGTGGCTCAGTCACTTAAACGTCTGACCCTTAATTTCAGCTCAGGTCATGATCTCATGGTTCATGAGATCGAGCCCCACGTCAGGCTCTGTGCTGACACTGTGGGGCCTGCTTGGGATTCTCTCTCTCCTTTGCTCTCTGCCCCTCCTCCACTTGCTTGTGCTCTTTCTCACTCTCAAAATAAACAAAACTTAAAAAAAAAAAAAACAAACCAAAAAAACAGCCAAACAGAAAGTTCTTGAGTTCTGACTCAGCTTGGCCACTTTTTACCAGCATGAGTTTGGACAAGCCACAGATCCTTCCAAACCTCATTTTCCTTAGCTGTTGAGTTTGGATAACAATACCTGCCTTGCCTTCCTTACTGGATTTGTAGATACTGAAATTAGAATGTTTCTGGAGGTCCTTTCCAAATTGTGCAATACTAGTTTTGGTTTCTTCTGTTCTTTTCCCCCAAGGTCACAGAGGTTAGCACATCCATGATGTATACCTGTGTGGCACGTATAACGTATAGTCAGCCCACAATAGTGTGTGGAAAAGATACTGGTAATGTTTGACATTTGTGTCTTAGATATACCACATGAGTAAATCTGCTTCCTTTGTGTAGGGGGTACAGATTCAGGTGACAGTGCTTCCCCATCTTCTGCTGGAGAACAACCTAATTCTATAGCACATGCTGCCCAGAGCCCAATAATGCCTCCTCAGTCCTTTTCAACCTAGGCGGCACTGGGGAGGAACTGAGAAATCATGGCATCCGAGCACCACTACTGGGTGTCCTTTGCGTAAGCTTAGCTCAGCTGTTGAGTCAAGTGGCCCCACCTGCTATAGATGAGCAAGACTAATTTAGTCAGGGAGTAGGGAAAAGCACTGAATCTTGACCTGGGGAGAGCAGCTGGTGAACCAGAAGCAGCCGAGACATTGGAGGTGATCGTGAAAAAAGAACATTTCCTCTTGGGCTTTAAACTAAACTGACTGGTAAATATTAGTTGAATAAAACTATGTTAAAATTGTTAACTGTAAAACAGAGTCAATCAAACTATCAAATGCCTCATTAGCTTTAAACATAACATCAATTGTTGCAAAGACTCAGTGGCTGATAAGTTCCCTGAGGAGAGACCAGAGTCACCACTGTGGCCCCAGGATCTGGGATAATGCCCTACTCATAGTAAGGGTTCAGCAAAGACTTGTTGACTGATTGGCTGAAGGAAGAAAAAAAGCATGCAGAGGCATTTACTAGTCATTCTTAATTTAAATCAGTGGACATTTTGAAAGACTTTAGTTTCATTGTAAGCAATAAAATATTTGAAATCATGTGTTTAAGATGCTATCTATACATTATTCAATTCACATTGAAATATTTGACTAATAAGATAAACAGTATATATTTGTCCAAGTACCTCTTAAAATGATCTTCCTACCTTTGGGGATCCATTGATAGTCTGGTAATTACATACTTTTACCTTTTGTATGAAGGCTGAAACTAGAATTCTGGAAGGATTTAGGTGACATATGAGCACTTTAAAATTTGTTGGGTGGGTCATACCTAAGGTAATCTTTTTGTCCTGATTTGTCCAGGACAATGCCAGTTTATACCAGTTGTCTGGCATAATTATTAATGTCACTCCCTATCAAGCTTAATGGTATCCTCATTTGAACAATAAATTCTATGGTCATAGCCTGCAGGTAGCTGGATTGTCAAAGAACACAGGATTTTTGTTTGTATGTTTGTTTGTTTTAATGATTGAGAATGAGTGTGTGTGTGTGCATGCGCACGTGCGTGTGTGTGTGTGAGTGAGTGAGTGAATGATCCTTCCTTTGGGGACTTAAAAGGTAGCTTGTGCTGAACCAGAGAGAAAATAGATTTTTGGTTCTAAGGTTGGCTTCTGTTTGAAGGCTAGGGCCTTTGACCTTAGGCCAGGCCTTCCCTCCCATCCTTCATCTAGAGCCTGGCGTGTTGGATTGCTTCCCACTCTGGTGATGTGGCAATTGGCCTGGGGCATGGATTTCATCGGCCAACTTTTGATACTCTATATAATGGAATTGTTACTCAGCATAATACAGAGTTTAAGAAACAGCATCTATTCAGAAAGCCTTCTTCTGTGGGTTTACACTGTTTTCTCTCATTCCCTCACCACTGTTAACCAGGAGTGAATGCTGATTTTGGAAAATGGAAGCCGTCACAAATGCTCCCACCTGTTGTCAGTGCTCCAAATGGAAATGGAACACAAGAATGGATACTTTTTAAAGAGTATAGTGGTCATGATGAGTTTAGGGTTTGCTTCTCTATTGTCATTGTCACCTGGTAGGGAATTTTTTTATAAATAAACCTGATTGCTTTGGGAATTTATGTATTTTTTAATTTATTTTTGTCTTCCTCTCCATACCTTAAGGGCAGAGATATTCTCTCATTTTGTTGCCTTCTTGTGTTTCTTTGCAGTTTGGCCACTCAAGTGTGCATCTCAGACACACTAGAGTTTCACTCGTTTCCTCTCTGTTTGCTATCTCCTCCTCCATCCCTTTTTTTTTTTTCCTCCCTTACAATTTATTAGTTAAAAATCAGGCCATTTAACTGTATTTTGCTGATTGCTCAGTCATAATGGAGTTCATCCTGTTCTTCTGTCCTTGGAATTTCCTGTAAATTAATTGGCAGCTGCTGTTGACAGGTTTGACCAGACTCAGGTCTAATTCCTTGGCAGGACTCTGGGCAGTGGCAGAGTGTTGTTTCGCTGGGAGGCACATGGCACCTACCGCTCTCTCTGTGTCATTCACTGCTATTGGTGTCTGATGCCTAGATCCGTCACTTCCTAGGATTGCAAAGCAGTGATATTCTGGGTGTATCATTTATTTTTCATTTGTTAGCTGGAATATTTCTATAAAGAAGTGTTTCCTTGCCTCTGTTGACTTCTGGTTCAGTATAATTTGTAAAGATAGGCAGGAGGAATCCTTGATTGTTTGCTTTTGTTCACCAGGTTCAAGGTAGGGAATCTCTCCCCTATTGTATTTGGAAGGGAACCAATGGGTTGTGTGCTTTTTTGTTAGTATTATTATGAACAGATGGATCTAAACATATTTTCTGAGTTTCACTTAGTTACAGTTATCATCTTTTTGAAGCTCAGATCTTTGCCTTGGGAGAGCCTCTTCACGAGGGCATCATTTGACATGGCCCTAACAGTCTTTGCTTCCCTGCTACAAAAGATTTTCTAGGCTTTTCATGTATATTTCCTACTCCACACCTGGAATCGGCCATTTCTGCAAGATATTCTGATTTCTGTTAGTGAGAAATAAGTATATCAAGGCCACGTCTGAGCGCTAGAAGTGCTCAGTGTTACTTGGTTAGTCTTTGTTTCTAGCTCCACTTAGGGGACAAAGCTCAAAGCTGGCAAGGATAAAGATGTATAAATATAACTCTGTGTGTGTGTGTGTGTGTGTGTGTGTGTGTGTGTGTGTGTGTATGTGTAAAATACTTTAGGGGCGTCTGGGTGGCTCAGTCAGTTGAGTATCTGACTCTTGATTTCAGCTCAGGTCATGATCTCACAGTTGGTGAGTTTGAGCCCCACATCAATCCCTATGCTGACAGGATGGAGCCTGCTTGGGATTCTCTCTCTCCCTCTCTCTCCAAATAAATAAAAATAAATAAAAAAATTAAAAAAATTATAATTTCATATTGATACTTCCAATTCAAAGATAGGGCCATAGAGTTTTTGACCTTATATATACTATGTCTGTATCTTCTGTCTTTCCATCAAGAAACTAGGTTCTAAGGACAAAGGGATGATAGAATGTCTCATAACTCTTAATAATTCACTTGTTTGGCTTTATTTATAAAACATTTCAGAATAAGATCGCATGAATATGACTTCTCAATACTTAAAACATTTTAAAATTTGTTTTTCTCTTCTCTTTATTAAAAAATTATTGTACTGTGTCTACATTTTGAGGGCATGTAGCCATTTCATACTATACCTTCCCTTGTAGCACTCACTTAGTTTTAATTTTTCATTTATGTATCTTTCATTTATATATTTATTCCACATATATATTTTATGTGAATTTATACATTTCATCTTTACCACCAGTCCTCATCTCCTCTCTTTAGCCATTTCAATTTTCTGAATCTTATTTTCTAGTGTATTCCTCAGAAATGGCTCAAGGGGACTGTATTCCCTCAGGCTTTACATGTAACCTATGCCCCTTATACTTGAAAATAATTTTGCTGAATATAAAATCCTTGGCACATATTTTCTTTCCTTGAGTGTTTTAAATGTTACTTTCAAAGTCTGATTATAACAATTTTCCCTTGTAAGTCGCTTGTTCTTTTACCCAGATGCTTGCAGAAATTTTTTTCTCTCTTTCTAAAAGTAATAAAAATGAACGTGAAGGTAGAAATAGAGCTAGGGTATCTCAGAAAGCAACCAGCATACATTTTTTTAACACTCTATGAAAACAACAGGAGAGGGAACTCTGAAGTTAGAAAAGCCACTCTGAGCCATGCTCCTTCCTGAAAGTTCAGGAAAATTAATTTCACATAAATACAGGCCATAGAAAACTATGGAGGTAAAATCTTATATAAAGACAAAGCGAGATAAAAAGAATAAAGAGCAGAGTAACATCTCCACCTATAAGACGCTACATAGATGAACCCATAAAACAGGTTAACACTATAATTTACTGTTGTCAGAATGAAAATTCATTAACACAGTGATAAAAGATATCAGAGCAACATAAATCGAAATAGGAAAAAATCTAAGAAATGAAGTAACAAGTGAGGAAGGCCACTGGAAACGGAAGAAAAAATCCTGTAGAAATAAAGATTAAACTAGAAGCAACACAAGAGCAAATAAACACAACAGAAAATGCCTTCAAAGAGAAGGTGAAAATTAGGAACATTTTAAGTAGAAAAAATATAATTCAAGAGACAGGGACAAATATTGAAGACAGACAAAGGAGATCTAACATGTAACTAATAGGAGCCCCTGAAAAAGAAAAGTAAAGCAAGAAACAGAACTGACACTGAATCTATAATTCAAGAAAAATTATCTGCAATGAAAGGATTTAATTCCATACTGGGACCTCATATCTGAGAGGAGCGGGCCACAATGACCAACAGCCAAGACACCAAGACGTACTCTGGTGCCTCATTTGATTACTGCCTGTAGCTGCTGTGCCTAGAACAGTGTACATAGTACATAGTTTCTGCCCATTTGCACTCACTACAATGCCACGGTCTACAGATTCTAAATAAACAGTGGCAGATGGCAGTAACGATGCTTCCATGAAGAATCCCGCATTTGTCACCTTATTCCATCCTAAATAATCTATGGTTTCAAATTAAGTTGGTTATGCAGATATACTTGTCATCTCTTAGCTTCAAAAAAAGTGTTCAAACTGTTGGCCAAACGTATTAAATTTGGGTGAATAAATAGAATATTCTCTAAAATGTCTAGAAAATGTAATAGTTTTATTTCCCGTAACTATTACTTGTTGCATGACCCTGGGTGAGACTGGGAATATTATTGCAAGCTGTCAGGCACTAAATTATGTTTTTTCCCTCATCCAAATTCATGTGTTGAAGCCCTAACCTCCAACGTGATTATATTTGGAGATTTGGCCTTAATGGAGGGGTAATCAAGGTTAAATGGAAGCATTAGGACTGGTGTCTTTATAAGAAGAGGAAGAGATGCCAGGAGTGTGCACACACAAAGAAGAGGCCATGTGAGGACACAGCACGAAGGTGGCCCCTGCAAATGAAGAAGAAAGTCCTCACTAGAAACCAGCCCTGCCTGTACCTTCATCTGGGTCTTCTAGCCTCCAGAACTGTTGGCAAGCAAAGTCCTATTGTTTAAGCTACTCAGTCTATGGCATTTTGTTATGGCTGCCTTAGTTTTAAGACCGTAAGCTTTGGTCATTCCATCAGGTAAAGAGCCACAGTATGAGGTGCTTGCTAAAGGCAAAGGGAATACAGAATGGATGGTGGAAAGAGGGTGGATATAAAGAGGGAAGGTATAATTTACTCCGCAATGAAGATAACATTCAATCTGAGACCTGATGACAAGAGGGAATGGAGATTGGAGCAAAGAGCATTCTAGGTAAAAGCAGAAGCAGGTGCAAATGCCCCAAGGCAGCACAACTATGACCACTTAACTGGTCACAGAAATGAGGACTGTAACTGTCATGAGTATTTCCTCCTTATTTTGTTATGAATGTGTGTATGTGTGTAGCAAATATCTTTGTTTTCTTCCCTGTGTTACCCTTCTAATATAAGATGTGTTGACTTTATATCATAGTATTTAAGTATTACTAACTTTACATTGTGGAATTTAAATTACTGGATATTAAAGAGAAGAGTAAGCATCATCCAGGGATTTCACACCCTCTTCTGGGGAAAGGGTTAGTGCATTTTGGTTGTACACAGAGTAGTTCTATCATATTAGGTGGAATATGACCTTGTCATTGCCTTTATTCAGAGGTTAGGTACGGTTTAAGGAAATGCATGTGGATGCCAAGTTGGCAAGGGGTGGACTTGTGATGGTTAATTTTCTGTATCAACTTGGAGAGGTTTTTTTTTGGATGAGAGTAACATTTAAATCGGTGACCTTTGAGTAAGCAGATTGTTTTCCATGATGTGGTGGGCCTCATCTAATCAGTTGATGGCCTAAATAGAACAAAAAGACTGGCCTCCTTTATCAAGAGGGAATTTTCCAGCAGACTACCTTTACACTTCATCTGTACCATTGGCTCTCCTGGGTCTCCACCTGCTGGCCTTGGGACTGGAACTGCACCACTGGCTTTCCTAGGTCTATAGGCTGCCAGTCCACACTGCAGATTTGGACTTGCTGTTCTCAATACTTGCGTGAGCCAATTTCTTATAATAGATCTTCTACTTTCTATATATATGCATCCTTTTGGTTCTGTGCCTCTGGACAACCCTGATGAATATATAAGCATTCAACATTGTATACCAAAACTGTGGATTTTTTTGGGTGGGTGAGTAGGACCATTCTTTTTCTTGTCTCTTAATAATATAAAGGTGGTCCACAGCAACTCCAAATAGCTACTGATGACTCTTTAATTGCCTTTTTGGTGTTTGAAAAGATCATCAGATGCTTTTCATATCACAGCGTCAGTGCCCTGTGTTACCAGTTAGTGGTGAACTGGTCAGGACTTCTCTGAAATGCATTGGGCATGTACATCTTGTGAAGGTCCTCAGAGAACCCTGCTTTTCTACAAATCATTATGTGCTCTTGGAATACAATATTTGTGAAGTCTGAAGTTTGATAGAAAGCAGCCATGATCAGCAAGAGTCTTACTAGCCCAGTGAATATTACTTACCACTTTTCTTATTTGATTTTCATGACTGGTTATTTTGTTCTGATATATGTACTAGGATCATGCAGAGTCCTGTTTTGTGGTCAGTGGTGAACATGTGGTTACATGGAACTATACATCCATTTTATTTACAAAGGTTATCAAGGTGCTGCTTCTAGGAAGCTTACTGTCTTGTGGGGGAAGGAAATAAGAAACAAATGAGCAAGAAAGTGTCCTCAGATGTAAGTAAGAACTAGGCAGAGCAACAGGCCATCTGCTAGTGTGCTGCTAGGTAGTGGTTCCATCTCTGTGTCCGGGGAAGGGATCATTTATTCTGCAATGAAGATAACGTTCAATCTGAGACCTGATGACAAGGAGGAATGGAGATAGGAACAGAGAGCATTCTAGGTAGAAGCAGAAGCAGGCGCACGTGCTCCAGGGCAGCACGGCTTGCAGATTGTGAGGTATGGACAGTCTCAGCCGAAGAATGTAGAGGGGAGAATGGTGAGGGGGATGAGTAGACGCAGTCAGGGCCAGATCAAGTGGAGAGGTTGGGAAATGGATACCCAGTGGGAAATCAATCCAGGTTTGGCTCCTGCATGGCATAGATCCTGCTACAGGGTTTTGAAAAGGGGGGGGGGGGCACGGATAGGCTTGGGGCACAGGAGGGAAGAGGATTCCTCAAAAGATGAGAGTGATAGACTCAAGTCACTGCAAGAGGTGGGGAAGTAGAGTCAGCCTCTGAAGCATAATTGCTGAGCATCTCCAACTCTGCTGTGAGAATCAGTGTCTTTTTGTTTTGAAGCTAAGAGATGACAAGTATATCTGCATAACCAACTTAATTTGAAACCATAGATTATTTAGAATGGAATAAGGTGACAAATGCGGGATTCTTCATGGAAACATCGTTACTGCCATCTGCCACTGTTTATTTAGAATCTGTAGACCGTGGCATTGTAGTGAGTGCAAATGGGTGGAAATTTCAACTGTCAACCTATTTTGGTCAAAAAAGGGCTCTTGCAGCCTTCCCCTCCACACTGATCCCACACCATCTAGTTTTTAGGGCAATTTCAGAAATGGAGTAGCTTTATTGCCTCCCTAAACAATGTTTGCCTTGTGTCTGCTCTGGCTCTTGAAATCTGTATCCTTTCTCTTGAATCTAAACACATATTGTTCCTTTGGAGCTTAAGTGTGGCACTGATAAGGAGCAGAAGTACTATTAGGTGACCTGGCTCCAAGGGGCTAGTTAGATAAATATCAAAATGATATTGTCATAAAATGATTCCGTTGATAAGACAGAACAGTAGTGTGAAATTTGAGGACGTGCTGGGTTATAGCGAGGCCCTGGTGTTTTACTGTTCAAGCTCTCCTGTTGAACTCTGCTTGGTTCCAGTGTTTATGTACTGTCTATTAGCAGCTTTTGAAAGATTTTATTCCTGTAGTAATGTCTCTAGAAATACTCCTTAATTGGGACCTCAAGATACATGTATGTAAAGTGCCTGGATCCCAGTGGGTCCAATTTCTGTTTTTGCAGAGCTGCCTTGTTAGTACGATAATATTGTTCAAAAAAATAAAAATTCCCTTTATACAATTTTGCTCAAGGACAAGCAGATCCTTACAGGAAAAACCTCTGCTTTCTCCAAGGATGGTCTGATAATGTGATTGTCAGGAAAATAGCGCTAGATTTAGGTTGAGCTCCGTGTACTGGATTGCACACCAAACTTTATTTGAGAATACCTCAATTATACTATGTGTATATATAGATTTACTAGTAGATAACATCAGCCCTACCTATTAAGGGAAATGTTTGTCTCAGGGTCAAGCATGAACAGGGAGCTGTCTCATTTCTGTGGTCAAGGGCAGTGGGCCGGTGTCTTGGCTCTCTCCTGTCTTCTAGGATTTATTTTTACTTTTTCTTTGTTTTAGAAGTCTTTGAGGGGGTGGATTCTGTAAAGACTTACCTGGCCAGGGATTTTGTAATTAGGACTTGGCTTCAGGTCTTTAAAAGCAGACTTTTTTGTCTCCAGGAGTTCCTGCACATTCCACACCAAGGCTTCCATGGTCTTGCTCTTCACTCTGGTATCTTCGTGCAGGCTGCCCACCCAGGGACGCCGAACTGAATTTCTCTGCTCTCTATTCTGTTGTCTATTCTATTCTGTGTTTGCCATCTGTGCCCTGCTGTCTGGCTGTGGTCGCCCAGCTCGTTTGTGCCAGGGATCTGAGTGACACTTCCCGTGTTCCTACTATTCCAGAGCCTGCTGTTGACCGAGGGTTCCGCGAGAGGGTGGAGAGGTCTTGGGGTGGCCAGAAGAGTGTGGCCAGTAGGAGGAATAGGCCCCAAGGAAGCACAGTGGATCTCAGCTTCCACACAGCATGGTTCTCACCTGAAATCATTCCCTGGCCTCAGCAACTGTCCGTACTCTCTGAGACTTTGCTGGCCATCCTAGAGTCACCTAACTTTTGCCTTTTGAATGATCCTGTGGTTTTGGCTGGTCTTTAAAGATTAGGATTTGATTCATTTTCTCACTGAATCATCCTGTGGCCTTCTTTTTTACTGGTGGGTCTGAAATTAGACCTTTACTATAATAGCAAAGATTCAAAACTGCCCTGGGTTTGACCCAACTGCTTCAGGCAATGTTGCCTAGAGCATCTTCTTGTTGGTGTGACATATTTCAAAATACTATAGCAAGCGTGTGTTTTTAAGGTGTTTCTTTGTTCAGCATAAGGAGCTTTGCGGCATTAATTCCTTTGCGAATAAGAGGTTGTGGTCGGGTCTCTTTATTCCTGTTACACATGTTTGATAGGGAGGAAGGTATTTGCATATTCGTGTATGTGTGCTTGCAATTTGGAGGAGTCCACGGTAGCAAGATCGGGATGACTTCAGTTTCTAATCCAGGACTCTCCATAAAATCACGCAGGGATCTTGTTTAAGATGCAGTTCCTTGTGTTTCCTCACAGTGAGTCACGGGGCTGGGGCTGGGCTCCGACATACGGATTTTTTCCATTTTCCTAGGCGATGTTGATGCAGTTGGAGACCACTTGAGAAGCACTTCTCTGAGGAGCGATGCTCTCCCATCAAATGACAGGTTTGGGTTTGTCAGGGATGTGTCCGATCTCTCGAGGGTCATTTTCCATTTCCAGATAGGAGCTGGGTTAAGTGGTGGTTCTTTATCTCCCAATCGGCTTCCATCCCACACTTCCGTTTCCCCTTTGTCGGGTGGCTTAGGAGCCAGTTAAAACCTTTAAGTAGCTTAGAATAATCCACTGTTGTTTTGGGGAACAACACAATGTATTCACTCTGAAGGAGTGTGACGAGGTATCCACCAAATGCAACCTTCTGGTAGCTTCCAGGTGGTTACGTATGTATGCCTGGGTGTTAATGGGAGAAGACAAGGATTTGGGCAAATTCCTGAACTTCGCTGAGCTTCAGTTCCCCTGCATGAAAATGGAGGTAATAATAGTACCTAATGCACGGGGTTGTTGTAAAGATTACATGTTCAATGTTGAGAATACAGCCTGGCATGTAATAAGTGCTGCATCAGTGTCAGTTGCTATTACTATTATTGTTGTTACTGTTGTTACTAACTTATTTGAATTGTTGTGAAACTCTTCCCTATCAGAAATTCATAGGAAGCAACAAGAAAGATATGGGAGAACCCTATACCCAGTGGCTTGCATGCTCTAAGGGAGTCCGTGGATTTCTAGGACGAGCACAGTCCTTATCTGCAATGTGGAGGCTTTATCAACCTATCTGCTGTGCAGAGCATTAATAGGACATTTTCCCATCCTCCAGCCCCAGCTTCAGGGTGCTGCCAATTGCAGATAAAAGCACTGGCGTAATCTCAGTTGAGTATTGTCTGCCTCCTTAATCTCGCCATCAGTGAAATTAATATTTGGTTGCTGAGGGAAAGACAAACATCTGTAACTTTTCCCTGGTGGAGTGGCTGCCTGGTTTCTATTGCACACATTTTTCTCTCAGGTTAAAACCTGCCTTAACCTGATTTCCCCCTTTTAAGATGGAATCATGTTTGACTTAATGGTAATGTTTGCAGTGCTAAGCAGAGTTAAGAGTCATTCTGGCGTTAAAACCGTCTAAGCCTCTGAATAAATATATTGTTATCTTGAAACTTTCCAAACTAAACTCAGAATCCACTCAGGCGTCTTATAGGGCTTTGATAAATAGGAGGGCGGCTAATGATCCTGTAAATTCCTAATAATGTTGTGGCCACTCTCGCAGCCACATGCAGGGTGATGAAATGCAGGGTGACGCTGTGCACTGGGAAATGTCCACGTGAGTATTAATCCGCTTGCTATTTGAAATAGTATCCCAATTACAGATTTATTTTGTAAGAATTTGGTGTTTTAGCATCATCTCTCCTCCTGACTGGTCTTCCCACTCCTTTTCCTTTTCTCAGTTCATCTTGCACAACGATTCTGGGTTCCCTTTTGTACAATAATATTTCCATCAGCTGGCTCCCTGATACCTCTAAGGAAGTATAATGCTTGGAGCTCTGTATGGCAGGCCCTTCCCTGTGTGCGTCCCACCCTACGTGGGTTGTCTCTGCCACAATACTGTTGTGCTGTAGACGACACTAGCTGACGCCCCGTTCTCCTCTCTGGCCTCTGCTGATGTTATTTTTATTTATTCTGCCTGAAAACCTCTCCCCTATCTCCACTGCTAGGTACTTTGGTACTTGGGGAATCCCTCAAGTCACATCCGATGTCTTTAAGCCTTTTCTAAACACTGTACCCTCAGAATTAATCATTTCCTCCCCCTTTACAGGAGTAGACATAGATGTCTGGAAGCACAGAGAGGTTAAGGGTCAGAGCTGGACAAGCAATGAAATAATGAGAAAATGAAAACGCAAAAGCCGTAGCTGGAAAGGGAATGTCAATGTCAAATTTAGGGGCAAGAAGTAAGGCTTTGCGAGGATGAATCACTGGCCTGCACCCTGAAAGAAGGTTGGGTATGCTGAGAACCTGAAAGGGAAGCCTCTAAACCTGAGACAGCAACACCTTTTCTGTTAGATCTGTAATCTTGTTAGTAGAGATGTGCAGTCTGTGCTGGGTACCAGGTCTTGCTAGGACCAGAGAAGGAAGTCCTCAAGATTGAACAGCTACCCTCTCTCCAGCTGTGCGGGTCAAGAGACCACCTGGTGAGGAGCGTAGCAGCTTCAGGCCTCTTCCTGTTCCATGTAGGGGCTGCCCTGGGTACAGCAGAACCTGATTGTAAATCAAAAAGGCTTTTGAGTGAGAGAAAAAGAAAGGAGGTTTATTAGGCTTATGTGCTAATATGGGTTTCCCCAAGTTCATGCTGCTTCCCAGATTTTCCCACATGATCTAGGAAATGGTGAATGGCACCTGCAGGCCAATTTCACATTAATGATAATGTGTTACTCTGTTACTGATGCCATCACCATTGAAATGCAGAATTTTCTTCTTCTGCCCGGGACCTCTCTAAGAGCAGCATCTATGAGATACAGTTTTCTTCCCAGTATACTTTCTCACCCAGAAACTCTGTAAAAAAACAAAAACAAAAAAACTTCTCTGATTAACAGGAAGGTAGTTTTCCACGTTATTTGTTCTACATTTTTTTCTTTTTTTTTTTTTTTTTTTTTGGTCAATGCCAGCACTTTATACATCTGCATTTGGCCCTTCCTTCCCCCACTTGGACCGACTTTCAGGCTACAGTAAGCAGGGTCTAGTTAGGAGCACTGAAGCAGAAATGCAGATTCAATGAGTAATTATTAAGAACTTTCCAGAATATTAGCTGTTTCAGTTGCTGCAGTGACTAGTGATGGAATAGTCCATTAGACATTTCTGTTCCCAGCAACTCCTGAGAATTGATTCCAATCTGAGGCAGGCAACCGCTTTGATCAATACCATAATTACTCTTATTGATGGATTGTTTTACAATGGTAGCCATCAAGGCAGTCCGTCAGCTCAGGAGGCACCAGAACTGTCCCCTGCAAGCCGTAATGTACCGCAAATATTTGATTCAAATCAACTTACTATTGAGGCCAGGATGACAAGCGTGAAATTAATTGTTCCACTTCATGTAAGACCTGCATTCTTCTTTTGAGAGAGTAATTGGTTGCCGCATGTAGCACAAGAGCTGAGGAGCCTCGCCTCTCTGCAATGTTTATGGACTTGGTGTTTTCCCCCACCAGCTATTTTTCCCCTGACTCTTTTAGGTGTCAGCGGTATCATGCAGCTGCTGTTCCCGCCGTGGTTGTTTTGTAGTGGCTCTTGTCATGTCAGAGAGACTGTTGCCTTCTAGAAAGGTTGATTGCCGCCAGAGTAAATTTCTTCTCTGAAAAGCTTGTTTATAAAAAGAGGGGGTTTTGTTGGCCAACACAAAAGCAAGAAGACCTCAAAGCGTTTCTGGAAGGTATAGAACTAACTAGGCAAATGGCAGTGAGTCTAATGTTCTTTCATGGTTGCAGTAGGCGAATTCAAGATGTGTGATCAATTTGCTGAGAATCTTCTGAATACAGTTGGCATCAGACGCCCACAGCTGGAGAAATGATGAGGCCACTAGAGATGACAAGTCAAGGACAACTGAGGAAGTTGGAAAGTGGGGATAGTCCCCACGGTGGCTTGTCATTCAGTCCTCATCAGCCGACCAACTTGTGTTGGATAATTCAAGACCCCAGTACAATTTAAGGAAAGTATTATAAAATATTTTTATAAGAAAATCAAGTATGCAAGTTCATAGTGGTGCCAGGAAGGGTGAAAGGGCTATAGAAACAGAGGGGCATCAAAGCACAGTAACCTTCATGGCTTAAGGGCTTTCTGGAACCCTGGTTACCTGGATATCCTACTGAAGATGAGGATGGCTTAGATTCTAGGGATAAGTCAGAAGTTAGTTCTGCTGGGTTGGCAATGCCTTTTAATTTAATCATTGTTTATTGTAGCATTTCCAAATTGGTTACTATGGGAATTTATGGAAGAAAAAGGGATTCTGTGACAACTTATCCTAAAGCCAAACGGTAATTCCTGAGTGCTGGCCATGTGTAAGTACTGTTCAGGCCCTGGGGCTACCCTAGTACATGAGGCCCTGGACCCCTGAAGCTTACATTCTTGTGGGATAGACAATAACTGTACACTCAAATATGGCAGGTCATGTCAGATAGCGTCTGGGATGGCAGATGATGGAAGGTGGCCACTCTGCCTGATGTTGGAGAACGAAGGCCAAGAAAGAATAAGTAACGTAGGTTTGATTCCACTGTAGCTCATGAGCTTGAAACCACCTTTACCATTAAACTTGATTTGTCTTTGAGACATTCTAGTGTCAGAGCTTTCCTTTTACACCTTGGAAGGAAGAGATTTTATGCTATCGGTGGTCAGGGGAAAGAGCCGATATAAAATACCCAATTGAGAATGTTGGGGATGGCTCTAGAGGTAAGTAGTTCTATTTCTGCTCAGTCATGTAAGTGTTTGAAAGTATTGATTGAACGCTTTCACAACACCTGAAGGGATCAGGACTGATTAATAATAAATAGCCTAGAAAAGCAGAACTCAGAGAATTATAAAACTCCAGATGATGCTGGCTAGGAAGGAGGATTCCACATTATTCAGTTGCATATGGTGAGATGCAACACGTAACCTCATTAACTCACACCTCTGCTGGAGTGGACTGATGTGGCTGAAGTACCAACCTGGTCACCACGCTTTCCCATTGCCCAGTTTGGGGTGTCTTTGAGGATCATCTCCTCCTTCGTGTTGTTGCTGGAACCCTATAAGCTCCAGCCACAAGGTGGAATGAATGCCCAGTGTTGGCCCGCCAAGGTCCTAGGACACATGAGTTGCTCCAGTAAAGGGCTTGTGACTTAACACTAGGCCAATGAGAGCTTTCTCCAGGAACCAGTGAGAAAGACATTCTTTCTACCAGGGTGGCTAAACTGAGGGAATGAGTCTGGCATGGTGATGTGAACCTGACAGAACACTTAGGAAGTAGTTATCTGGAAGCAAGTCAGTTGGGCCGAGAGCCGTAATGCAGGGAGAAACAAACATAGCCGATGTAGATATAATCCACACTTGTGAGTTCTTGATTCTTCAGGTTGCCTAGCTTAAACCAACATGCATATTTAATGGGGGAAAAAAAGTCCTCCAAAACCTAACAAAAAATTGAAATATGCCTCCACTTAGTTAAGCTGCACTGGTGAGATTTCATTTCTGTTACATGGAGAGCCAGGCAGTAGGATTGAAAGACCTTCTCCAGGAGGGAATGGCCAAGCTGACACCTGGCGGCTGTTTTTCAGGACTCACAAGGCCATGTGGTCACCTCTGGAAGCATTTACTATGATGCCAAGAGTCCTCCTAAGTAACTTTTATGAGGACAGCATCATAAATATATATCATCGGGGCTTTCTGTGAAGGAAACATACACAATTAAAAGTCAGTTTGGTTAAAACAGAAGCCTGCCAATACATTTATGTAGCTGCACAATAGGGGCTTCTGAGAAGAGACAGAATTTTCGGTTGCTTACGCAAAGTGCTGGGTTCTAGCTGCTCAGCTTTTGCGGTGCTAAGGGATTTTCAGTTGTGTTTACGGACCAGCTGTTCTGTGGAGATTCAGTAATATATGGGTGGAAGGAAGATGTTTCCTCCTCCTCCTCCTTGGGAATCCAGGGTCTTTAATCCTAACATCTTCCAACAAGTGAACCCAGTAATGTTTGATGCTTGTAAACGATGTCAGCTGTTTGCTTAGTTACGTGAGCCATTCCTTCTATGGACCTGGCCACAGGACAAATTTGTCTGCTTTCTAATGGAATTGTACTTATTGTATACATGCTGAGCTGTCACTCCCTGGAGCCATACATTGTGCTTTTTCTCTGGGGAGCAGACTCCTAGAATTGAGTGCCTCAAATTCCCACCTTGGCTTACAAAGCCACCAAGATGTGTCTCCTTCCCCACTGGGTCCCCCACCTTTTCTCCCCAGCGTTTAACAAGGCTTCGACCATACTGGCTTTCTTTATCCTCTTTAACCATGCCAACCTCTTTCTGCTCAGGACTTTTCCTCTCGTGTTCCCTCTGACTTGAATACTCCTCCCTCCCTTTTCTTTATGTACCTGGCTTGTCACTCAGGTCTCAGCTCATATGTCATCTTTGTAGAGGAGCTTGCACTTGACTGGGTGATCTAAGACCTTTGCCCAGTTACTAACTCTGTCATGCATAACCCTGCCTCCTTTTCTCCTTAATAGCTTTCTCTGAGATCCGAACTCATTTCCTCCTTGTTTTGTCTTCCCGCTAGAATATAAGCACCATGGCAGTGAGGGGATAGTCTGACCTATTCCCTGCCGTATTTTTGGCACCTGTGTCCTGGCACACAGTAATGGTCACTTATATTTCCAGAAAGAATAAATGGCCGAGTAGTTTACTCATTCCTCTGAGCAGTGAGCTCATTCAAGTAAGTTAAGCAATTTGTTTTAGCATCTCTCTCCAGCTTCTCTGATACAGAGAGGGAGGTAGAATGGGATACTCAAGTTTGCGACTCCACATTAAGCTGGATGCTGTAATTAAATGATCTCATTGAATCCTTACAAAGATCTTCAGAACCAGAAGTACTACTCAAGCCCATTTTCTTTCCATGTCTGCAGTCTGGTTTCAGTTTTTGGCACCTAGATTTTTTTTCTGACACTTGCTACTGTGTGGATTAACTGAATTTGTGATCATATATGTCCCTCTTCTTTCTGCTGGACCCTTAAGTGTGGTCCTAGGATTGCCGTGTCCACTGTTGGACCCTCTGATCCTTATGGTGGACTTGGCACAGAGTGGGTGTTCTAGGCCTTGGTGCTAATAATCAGGGTGGAGGGCAGTTCCTGGTTGAAATTCTTACTCTGCCTGGTCTGGACACGGGATTTTGTGACCACAGAACTCCTTCTGAACATTTTGTGATTTCTCATGGCTAGAAGAAAAAAATTCCTCATTCACCCATTCTTCTGCAGAGGGTGAAAGAAGTATAAACTCCGTCTCCCCAGCACAGACAGTTCAAGTTCAGAAACGTGCACGGTCTTGTGTGTTTAGTGATACCGGATCGTAGGTTTACAGAGGGGAATGTTTGAAGTGTCCCGTACTCCCCCTAGGAATTCATAACTGCCTCCACGGTGCTTTAATATGACCCACCAATAAGCCACTTAAAGTAGGTGGCTCTTTGCAGCTCTCATGGTTTTTCTTCTGAGGGGAGGGAGGGTGGTGACATCAGTCTAGAAAGAGAGGGGGTTGGAGTGGAGGAGCAGCAGTTTCGATTTTTTTGCTGCTACTCTCTAAGGAGTTCTTCTATATTTCACTTTAGCGTGTTCCCAGAACCCGTGACAGCCTGTATAATTGCTGGACCGACATAAATCTATAGCAACGATGGGTAGATTTTGCTGACGTGTTTGTTTCGGCCCACAAGACTTGGTAGACCATGTCTGCATAGTGTATCGCAACATCAGGCCGTGTGGGACCCACCTACGAAATCTCTTTGTTGTGCCTCCAAGGTCGTGACATGAGATGGGGGTGGGGGGACAATAAAAACAGCACCATTTTGGCAAGGAGAGTTCCCCAAATATCTGTGATTTAAACATGCTTCTTAAACCCTTGGCTGACCAGAAGTCTTTTCTCCTAGTTTGAAAGTTAAATAATTAAATGTGCTTCGAATTTCAAGGAAGATACTGAAAAATGAAAGACCTTATCCAGTTGCTTAAAGGCTTTTGGAATTCTTTTTTTTCCTAAAGGCTTCCATTTGGTCTACAGATACAGGCTGAACACCCACCGTGTGCCTAGTGCTGTGATCAGTGCTGGGGACACAAGTGGAATGATAAGGCAAGTGGGTTTCTTGCCAGGCAGAGCCTGCGATCTAGCCAAGAAGCCATTATTTAAGTAATTACAGTTCCCTCCTCCAGCAACCACATGGAGAGCTCCCTCCTGGTGCTGCCAGAGGAGATGAGTTTTTGTGTGTGTGCACGCGCGCGTGTGTGTGTTTCATTTTTGTTTTTATTTTTGGTGTACATTTTAAACGTGTGTTTTAAAATTTTAATGATAACTTAAGAAAATGATTCCGGAATCCACTTGCTTTATAATTAGAACATTACAAAGAAAACTTAAGCTCCTTTAGACTCCCCACCCCCCCTCCAGGTGAGCACTATGGTAGACTTGGCCTTGTTGAGAACTTTTGTTGTATTTCCACACGTGTGTGTGTTCACTCACCTTGAAAGCTACTGCCATTGTTCTAACACAAATGCAGCACTTGCTGTGCGCTTCTATGTGCAGTTTGCTTCTTTTATTCTGTTGTATGATTTTTACATTAATTTATGTTGATTCCTGGAAATACAGTCTGTTAATTTTAATGACGGTTACTTTGAATTTAAGAGTTCTGTTTGTGAGAAGCTTGTACGTTGGTGACTGTTTACTGACCCACAATACTGAAAGTAAAGAACTAGTTGGCATGTATTGAGTGCTTCATGTTTCCTAGACTAAGTCTCTCACGTGGATTATCTCATTTAATCACGAGAGCATCTCAGTGGGCAAAGTGTTGTTTCTCTTGTCAGTTTACAGGAGAGGGAATTTGAGGCAAGGAGAGATGAGGTAATTTGCACACAGCTAAAAAGGGATGCCAAGATTTGCAGTCAGGTACTGCAACGGCAGAGCCTGGGGTTTCTCAGTTCTCTTGAGCACCCGTGGTCTCCGGGAAGTTAGATACTAAATGC
The DNA here is from genome assembly GCF_018350175.1 of Felis catus. Classification (NCBI taxonomy): domain Eukaryota; kingdom Metazoa; phylum Chordata; class Mammalia; order Carnivora; family Felidae; genus Felis; species Felis catus. Next base: position 22,684,381 of record NC_058369.1, read on the forward strand.
CACCAAGGAAGCAGTGTGTGGCGGGATGGTGCGCTATTCACCAGGGACTCACTGAGGGGCCTACTGGCTGGTTTGTGCCTTTGTCAACGTGCAGACAAATTGATTCGGCAAATACCTGTTGCGCACCTTTGGCATGCCAGGTGCTTTGTGAGTACCCTGCAGAGAGCACAGAGAAAACGCACAGCCCTGCCTCACAAGGCTCACAGAGATCTAGGATAATGTTGAGGCCACCTACGGAAAGCCAGGCATGACGTCTGTCCATTGTAGAGTGGGGATCTCGGCCCCTTTGGGGTTTTATGGTCTGGATGCTGGGTTTTGTTTTGTTTCACTTTCTTGCATGTTAAAATGGCATTTGTTAAACTGCATCATGAATGTGGGTCGGTTGACATATTTGGAAGGAGACTAGCCTTTCTGTAGTGACATGGTTGCCTTCTATGCTATGCAGCAGCACATCCTGGATGCTGGTGTTTTATTCCCACTTGCTGCCCAGCCACAATATGACAGATTTGCTATTCATCCAGCTCAATCATAGTTAGCATAATAGGCTCTGGTGCCCACCCAGATGTGGTGGGTGGTGTCCTCGGCTGATTACAAAGATTGTAGCCCAGGCATTTCAGGAAACGGCTCTTACTTCCTGTCCTCATATCACTTCTGGGGGTTGATTTTGCTGCTCTAGTGTTGAAAAATGAAGGGAAAGGTTCTCTTATATTTAATGTGTCTTGTATAATGATGAAAGATAATCACAGGGCCTAGGATTTTTTTCTTTGAAAATCAGAACAACGAAGGACAGAAGGAAGTGTAAGCCACTTGGCTTTGAACTCTGAGATGCATTAATTGTCCCGAAGGCTCAGATGAAGGGGGCGTGTTCATCTTTTTCTCTTCATTTGGACCTACAGTCATCTTTCAGTTTAGGAGTGGAAAAAGTTTAAAGTCTTCACTCTTTTCCTTTTCTTGATTTTTTTTTTTCTACCAACAATGAAGTGGAAAGGCAGCCCATAGGTGATGGTGACCAGACTTTTTATCTAGCACTTTAGTTTATAATGGGCTCGATGCACTAGTGAATTTATACCAGCTGCTGTCAGAGGTACGTGACTCTTATTTGGTTACACTTTCTTATTTATTTGGGTACACTTGGCTACATTAAATTATAGTCTTCTACTTTTTAGTCCATTGAACCAAAAACTGTCAAGCTGTCAAACTGCTTCAAGACCACATTTTTTTGAGAGATACAGCCTCCTCCTGAGTAACACCTTTCTCATTTTGGTAGACATGTGAAGGGGAAAATGGGAAAAAATATATATATTTAAGATAAGAAAGCATAATTTTTATTTTGGGTTACAACCCACTTGTACTTTGAGGAGGTTTAAATCTCAGACTGACCTAAAACCTTTTGAGGTTCAAATTTAGTTTGCTCTTAGCAAAAAAAATGCATCTTCCCAAGTTCAAAGAGGGGAGGAATTTTAAAGACTTATAAGATATTCAAAAGCCTTCTTGGATACCAAATAGCTTTCAGAGAAAACATTTGATGAGTGAAGGACACAGCAATTAGAAAAGTATGGGCCAATTTTTCTTTACATATAATCATATTTAAAAGCAGTGGAAAAAGTTCTTAGCTCTTAGAGGACAGGGACTTAACTCAGTGACTCTTGGAAAATTCTGGTTGTTGCCAAACCCAGAAAATGGTTCAGTTTGGTTTGAGCCTTTTGGAAGTGAAAAGTCCTTTAGCCGTCTCTATGATGTATGAGATTAACACAAGAGATGTTGGAATATGAGGTCGAGGTAATGCTGCTTACCCTGGAATTGGATCTCCTGCTAGCTGCTGTCCGTAACAAATGCGCCCATGTCTCTCTGGCTGTCATTCTAGATAAATGAAAGGGAAAATAAGGTTGAGAGAGACGCAGTGAGGGATCAAGGAGTCCTCCAGACTTTCCTAAGAGTGCATTTCCTGAATTCACTTATTTTGGATTTGGGAGTTTCACGTTGCCTGATGCTCCTCTGCCTTCTGGCTAAAGGTGGTGGATTATGGCTGCGGAGAACAGAGGGCCCTGTTGTTGCACGGCCGGCCCAGAGTGCGCTGTCTCTTCAGGAACATAAGCGTGGGTGTGCCCGGTGAAACAGCTTATTCTTGCACATCGCAGGGCATTATGGCCGGTTTGTTGGCCGCCTAGGTGTCCGTTCTCACACAAAGGCTTTTCGTGGGGTAATGGTACCTGCTGAATGAGTGAGTGCATGATGGAGGGTGGCAGCAGCTGACGGAACAGAATTCAAGGCTGCAGGGAGTGACGATGGCAGAACCAGACCATGTCCTTTAGGTTCCAATTTGGCAAGGCACAATGGATAATAGGGCAAGGTGATGACATGGGATGACACCCAGCCTGACCAGACCTCCTGCTCACCTTCAGTTAACCATGAGTCTGTGACTGCCTTACTCCACTGTCATTTCAGTGGCCCTTGGAACCAAGTGACCCCATCAGCAGAAACTTGGGCACATGAAGATGGTTTACGAGAGCAGGCAGGGCAGGTCCTTGTAAAAAGAGCATGGAGACAGTCCAGAGGCTTCTTTTTAAGCAACACTGCTTGATCCTTTACACACTTCATCTTAACTTTGCTCTGAGCTTGGACCACAGATGGTTTACATTTCAGTAGTTTGTATTTATTTATTTTTTTTTTAAGTTTATTTTGAGAGGGGGAGAGAGAGAGAGAGAGAGAGAGAGAGAGAGCACTAGTGAGCAGGGGAAGGGCAGCGAGAGAGGGAGAAGAGAATCCTAAATCCCAAGCAGGCTCCACACTGTCAGCACAGAGCCAGATGTAGGGCTTGAACTCATGAGCTATGAGATCGTGACCTGAGCCACCAGGCCAAACCAAGAGTTGGATGCTTAACTGACTGAGCCACCCGGTCACCCGTAGTTTGTATTTATCTTAATGTGAAATCGGGGAAGCATAACCAGCACAACCATGAGGTCATTGTCATTTTGGCTTAAGGATGAGGCTAAAGTGAGCGGTAAGAAGAAAATGTGAGTTTATTGAAAAACAAATATTGCAGGTGGTGTTCAGACATTACAGTTGTGACCATACAACTCTAATAGTTTGGAAACAGTATCTTTGCATACTGGCTCATACTCAATGGTGTGTGTTTACCTTCCATGGCTAGGGTCTTGTGATGTGATGTTTTCAGCGAGGAGTATATATATTCAGCCTCCTTGAATAACCCTCCATGAATACTCTTTAATGACAGTGGCTTGTTGGAGTTGCAAAGGAGGCTCAGACAAACTGGAACCCCCTGTTCTGGGTTGCTCAGTCCAGAAGTAGATGGTTTTAGGGACTTTGTGAGTGTCCATTGGAGGTGCGTGGTGGCCCCTCTCCTCCAGTCACTGGGACGAGCACTTGTCAAGTTTCAGGTAGCACTCCATACTTTACTTTTTAAAAAAAGAATTAAGGGTATCCCTTCTGAACCAGAAAGGAGTTAGCCACTGTTCCTCAGTTGTCAAAAGTTGGATGTGCGTTTGAGATCAGTTGATGCTTTTTATACTCAGGGCACATGTTGGAGGTGAAGAACACCTCATCCCAGACTGCCTTAAGCTTTTCGTAGGCCTTCAAAAGTATATCCTAAATGACATTTGGAAGACGGGTACCTATAATATTTTGGTAGCAATGGGGCAGGGTATTCTCAGTGATTATTCCAGAGTCCACTGCTCTTGAATTATTTTTTCTATTCTAAACATATGTGGTTTTCAGGGGGCTGCAAATTCCTTCATATACCAATTTTGGGGCTAAAGCTAATGGCACAAAAAGGTTTCAGCTTGGGAGCAAGGGAACTTTTTTTTTTAAATGAGGTTTAAAATATGAATCTCTTTGGCTGCTCTAAGTTAGGAATGATAAAATGAAAGAAAGAAAAGGAAAGAAGTTAATGATCTGAAACCCGGGGTTGGTATGTGTTTATATTCAGAATTGGAACAGTGAGCTGACTTTGGCAATTGGGGAATATTAATATTCTGTGTTGTGGCATGGGAATTTGGAAAAGAGGTTTAAAGAAAAAGCTCATATGACAGATTTTTAATAGGAAGGAAGTTGCTGCTCATGTATAAGAAATACTGCTTGTCTGTTGCAGATGGGACAGTCTTCATGGAGCGGCCATACAGGGCGTTGTTCCATCTCTGCTGATACGGTGGCCAGCGGCTGCCATTACTGACCTGTGACCACTTGCTTGCCACTAAGCGGAGATGTGTGCCTGATTTCACTTTGCCCTCACAGTGGCCCTGTGAATTAGGGACAATTATTGTCAGCCTTTTGGAGATGAGAAAACTGAGGTTTGGAGAAGGGAAAAAGAACTTGTCCAAGGTCTCTGAGCTTGGCAAAACTGGGACTTGAAGCTGGGCTAGTCTTTGTATTCTAACAATTATGAAATAGGTAAAGGAAGTAGAGTATTTGGGAACTGTAACCTTGGAGGCAGTGGCTCTGGAAACATTTATTTTTTCTTTCATGAATTTGATTGATGAAGGAAATTTAAAACTATGTCAGATACTTTGGAAAGTGCCTGGCACATGAGGAAAGACGTCAGTATATGGTATCTGTTGGGTTGCCATTGTTTAGTAGTAATAATATTAGCATCGGTCAAATATTGGCTCAGAGAACAGACAAATAAAAGCTTTTCTTGGCTTGGCACACCAGAAGTGGAAGCAGCTAGTCTGAGTTTGAGGTTGGGCAAGGTCATATGTGGATACCGTTTAATTCAGACCTTGTGATCTTAAGCTTGAAAGTGTTCTTGAAATTGCCTTATTCTCTCTGCATTTAGCATTCCCCTCAAGTGTACTGCAGATTTAATTGTTAGAGCAGCCTTTAGCAAACGTTCTTATGTGCTGAATTTGCAAATGTGAGTGAAAAAAAGAGTTCCTTCTTTCCTTCCTTCCTTCCTTCCTTCCTTCCTTCCTTCCTTCCTTCCTTCCTTCCTTCCTTCCGTCTGTCCATCTTGTTTACCCTCCTCTTCGGAGATTTTTTAGAATTGGTTGTTGTTGTTACCATACAAATCTTGCTTTATTTAAATATAAAATATAGAAATACTGTATGTTGAGTGTCATAGGAATTAATTGACCTGGTCAAGCCATTACCTCAATGCTTCTCTTGAGTTTACCACATGAGTTGCTCAACAAGATGTTGACAATCTTCATTTCTCAAATGTGGCTTTGCCAGCCATCCACAGGAGGCCCATTTCAGCTGCCAACTGTATTGGCTTTCTCTTCTTGCACAATTTAGCAGAAACCTAGCGGCCTAAGAGAGCTGCCATTTCTTATCTCATAGTCCTGCAGGTCAGCCGTCCAGGTGAGCTCTGGGGAGGTCTATGTTCAGTGTATCATAGGTGCTGAAATCAAGGTGCCACCTAGGTTGGGTTATGATCTGGAGACTCTGAGGAAGAATGCGCTTCCAAGCTCATTTAGATTGTTGACTGGACACAGTTCCTTGCAGTAGTAACACTGAGGTCTCTATTTCTTGGCTGGCTCTCAGTTGAGGACATTTCTCAGCTCCCTACGGCCACCCCCAGTACTTCTCCTGTGGTCCCTGCGTCTTCAGAGACAGCAGTAATGCATAGAAGCCTTCCCAAGCTTCAAGTCTCTCTGGCTTTCCCCTTTGTTGCCAGTCAGAGGAAGCTCTCTGCTTTTAAGAGATTATTTAGTTTAATGCATGGTTTTCATATAAAATCAGGAACAGTGTTGCTACCAAGAGACACTGGAGAAAAGCAAAAGAGCTGTATCTCATTTGCATTTTTAGAAGTAATTATTTTTAAGCCACAGCTGGTGGTAATAGAACTACAATAAACGGGAACTGAGAGATGAGAGTTCAAGTCTTGGTTCTGGGACCATGAGTCTAGAGAGCTTGGGGCACAGTTTCTGAGACTTGATCTCATCATATGTAAAATGAGATAGCTGGGCTCTTAGGGTCAGTTTTTTTCTTCTTCCTTTTTTCTCTTCACTCTCATTTTGCCTTCCCCTGGCAGACCTCATTAATCAACCATCTCAGTCTTCCCTGCTGAGCTTGGACGCTGTCCTAGAATCCTTTTGACATGGCCCTCTGGGGAGAAACCAGCAAGCTACTGGAGTTGGCACTGGAGATGAAACCTGTGTGTCATCCTAGCACTTGGAGGTCCCATTTCATCTGAAATTCGATGATTCTCTGAAATGAGAAATTATCAATTTCCTTGGCCAAATTGCAGACAGCCAGAGAAGAGCCAGTTGGCCTTGGCTTTGCTTGTCATACGGACATCTGGGGAGTGGGTTTAGTTTTCTAGCCACAAATTGAGGTGTGCATAAAAAGTCACTTTCTTTCCTTCTAATTGAACTTCATTTCTAGTTTGAGCCCCTCTTCTGCCAAGTCGTAGAAATGAAATTGCAGTTAATTCACCATAGTCCCTTTGGCTCTCTTTGGGGTTGTTCTAAGTCCTGTGGACTCACATAGAGCCCAGCCATAGAGGTAGAGGGGCAGCTGGTGCTTTGCTGTCACCTGCCTGTAGAGACATTCTTGCTCCCAGTTGTCTTTGATTTTATTCAGGAGAGTCTAATTAACCCCCCAAACCCAGTAATACATAAGTTGTTTTCTTATTCAGGAAGAATCCTCCATGTTTTGGACAATTATCCAAGGCATTGTTCATCTACCTAGTGATCAAGGACTAAGCTATTTCTGTCTTGTTTCAGCATGAAGCCTCTAGTCCCTCAGGCAGATAGGACAGAGCTGGAAGGTCATTGGGTAGCTCTTAACTATGTTGGTTTGGATGTGACCCATGCCTTCCCATATCCATTGGCTGTGGCTGGACACATGGCCCCGCCCATCCCTGGATGGGGCTGGAAAATGTGTGTGTGGGGGACGGGGTGTGACACATGGATCTCAAGCAATCGTTGCGGCCATGTACCACAGTTGTTGACTCATTTTGAGTTGCTTTACATTTTCTGGTCCTGCCTGCGAGTCTTGAGCAGGTGGCCAGCTCCCTGTGCTCAAGCCGCTTTCCCCCAGTGAGGGAAGCTGTCTATTCTTCTATGCCTCCAGGCTTGGGGAAGTGCTGGGGTCGTTTGTGCTCTTCAGCCCACCTGTACCACACATGTATGTCTTTTGCCCACTTTCTTGACAGTGGGGTTACTTAGTACTTTATGTCAAACTGATTTTGAGGCCCATAACATTGTCTGGGAGTTTGGATATGATAGAAAAGCCAGTCAGATGCTGGTGATTTTGACACCACTACATTTTGATAGAGACCCACCTCAGGAGCAGCCTTCATACCACAGATCAGTGGTATTCCAGCCTTTGTTATGGGGGCTTCCTGACTGGTTTTCCTGTACTACCTGGCAATAAAACCACTGTAGAGGTGGTGTTAACGATGGCCACTGAGATTAAGAAGATTTCTGCTGCTTCTTGAATTATGTATGATGACATCAAGGCCCCTAGGAACTACTGAGCTGGAATAGTAAACATCTTGTTCTATTATAAAAAGTGATAGTTGTGAAATCACTGTGGGACCAGAAGACGCAGGTGTTTCCAGGTTCCCTAAAACTTTCTTGGGCTTCTTCCTGTCCTCTGACTCGGCCAACGTGGGGTGGTGGGGACTCAGGGCTCCTTCCCACAGACCCTTCCCAGGGACACCCCTTGGTTTCCTCTGAGAACTCACCAGCATTTCCAGCCTGCATAGACTGGCTCTCGCCATGGGCACTTCGGAGCACAGGTGAGCAGGGGGAGTGGGCAGAAGTGGCTCCTGCTGCCTCCGACCCCATTCTTCCCAGGCTTAGTTTACCCCTGAGGTCTTTGTTGGAGGAAGTTCAAGCCCAAGCCTTAAACTCCGTTGTTCTGGGTCCTGCTGTGGGCTGCGAGGAGAACCAGTCTCTCCTGCTGGTTAATCCGTTAAAAGATTACTCTGCTTCTTCATATTCTTACTCTGTCTCGCTCGCTGTAAACATGTCACTTGAGAAGGGAGGGCAGATTTTTGTGGTTCCACATGCCCAACACAAGGATATCTTTTGGTGAGGAAACTTGCTGTGGGATTTGTGAAGGTCTCAGGTTTGTTCTTTCCTCTTGTCCAGCTGTGCTTATTGGCTGGAGGAGGGTTTGGGTTTGTCTCATTACTCTTGGCTGCTGTTCCTTTCCTAACTGTTCATAAGTTCAAAGAGATTTTTCTCTCCATTTCTCTGTTTTCCCCTCTCTGTTTATCTCCATTTCCTTCTCTTTCTGTCTCTATCTGTATTTCTCCCACACACTTCCCCCTCTCCAACCCCCACACCCACCACCAATCCCATTCTAGCTTCCCTGATTTATTTGCCACAGCTTTCTTTAACCTGCCAATCATCTGGATAAATTAAATCACTGTCTGTCCCTTCATTCCTCTTCGGGTTATCCAGTCTATTGGAAATGACCTTCTCATGGCATTTAAGTATAAATTTGCCCCCATTAAAAATATTTATATTTGAAAAAATATTTTTATGTTTTATTTTATATTTTGAGAAACAGACAGAACATGAACAGGGGAGGGTCAAAGAGATGGAGACAGATTCTGAAGCAGGCTCCAGGCTCTGAGCTGTCTGCACAGAGCCCAGCATGGGGCTTGAACTCATGAACAGCGAGGTCATGACCTGAGCTGAAGTTGGATACTTAACTGACTGAGCCACCCAGGCACCCATTATTTATTTTTGAGAGAGAGAGAGAGAGAGAGAGGCAGAGAGGCAGAGAGAACGCACATGAATGGGAGAGGGGCAGAGAGAGAGATGTGAGAGAATCCTAAGCAGAGCCCGATGTGGGGTTTAATCTCATGAACTGTAAGATCATGACCTGAGCTGAAATCAAGAGTTGGATGCTCAACCGACTGAGCCACCCAGCTGCCCCAATCTTGCCCATTAAAAATAAAAAAAAAATCTTGTATGAAGCAGTATGTGTAAAGTGTAGAAAATCTGGGAAATGTACAAATATATATTTCTATATTTATAGAATTATTTCTATCTATGCAGAGATATTTAGGAAATATAGAGAATTGTAAGGTAGAAAGCAAAACCCCATAACTTTATCACTTAGTTATAAGCATTTTGATTTCTTCTTTTCTTTTCTTTTTTTTTCTTTTCCTTTCTTTTCTTTTTTTTTTGGAAAGTCTGATAAATTTGTCTGAGGGATACCTTTGATTTTGAAGTCCACCTCAAGTGCAGGACTCTTCAGATTCCTTTGTGTACAGTCACTCCCAGCTAAGAGGGATGGCATCTTCCTCAGCATCCCTAAAATGATGGTGTTCCTGCTCATCACTGTGTGCTCTGGGTCGTTGTGTAATAGATGACCCTAAAATACAATAGCTTAAAACAACAGCAACAGCAAAATTTGTTATTCTGCGGTATTCTCTGTAGGTCAGGAATCAGAGCAGAGCCTGAGTCCTCTGCATCTGTTACAAGCTACAATCAAAGCATCAGTCAGCTGTTGTCTGCTCTGAAGGCTCGCCTGGGGGCGGGTCTGCTTCCAGGCTCACCTTCATGCATGGTTGTCGGACTGAAGGCCTCAGTTCCTTGCTGGCTGTTGGCTGGAAGCTTCCCTCAGGTGTTTGACCTGTGAGCCTCTCTGTAGAGCAGCTCGTAACATGGTGGCAGGCTTGTATCAGATGGAATGTGTGAGAGAGCAAGAAGAGGCAAGAAGAGAGGAGCCAGAGTCCTTTTATGGTCTAATTCTGGAAGTGGCGTCACATTACTTTTGTCATACCTTGTTCAGTAGAAGGAAGTCACCAAGTCCAACCACGTTCTTTGGAGGGGGGTTCTGCAAAGGCACCAACACCAGAAAGCAGGATGGGACCGTGGGGGCCACCCTGGGAGCTGCCTGCTGCAGACAGGGTTAGTTATGAGCAGCTGTCTCTCCCACACTGGACTTTCTGGCATCTTGGGCAGAGCCCTGCCTGATCTCGTTCGTATCTCTACCCATCACAGTTGAGTCAGATAATGCATCTTGCCCCTGAGGTAGGCTCTCAGAATCCTGCCCCTTTGGGCTCTCAGAGCATGTGCTTGCCTCTTAGTGGCCTCTGCCCCATCTACCGCTGTGCCTTGCAGGGAAATGCTTCTAAGGTTTGCAGGTCTCAGCTCATGTACCCCTCTCCCAGGTGGGTGGTTCTAACTTCTGTCATGCCATCAACCACTTGGACAGTCTGACACTCTTTCTTGGAAAAATACATTTTCAAGTTCATGAAGTAAACTGAACAGGATATATGAAAGCCCAATTATAATGAAATACAGTTACCAAAATAGAATCCCCTGGATATATGGTATAGTGATTTATGGGCTTATTTATGAACATCTCAAATAGCAAGATCCAGTAGTGGGTTTAATTTCAAAATAGTGATGACAGTAAGTGCAGTTTTGAGATACCAGCGGCAACTAAGATTTGGTAGGAAACTGTCTGATTTCTGTTGGTGAGAAAGTCTCAGGTTCTTCTCATGTGACTTGTTTACATTCAAAATTCAAGGGGATGGTAAATTTCACTGAGACATTAGTTAAAATCATGATACGATTGTTTTTTGGACATCCTGAACCCCTGATTAAGAACCCCCACCTGGAGGAATGGGTTTGCTGCCTCCATGGACGTCCCACTCTTCCCCATGGCTCCACCCCTGTCGCCCCCCAGATTAAGGGGAACTCGTTTGACCTGTTGCCACAGAGTGGCGTGGCCAGCCAGGTTTCCACTGGGAACATGAGGCTGGCGTGAAGAGAAGGGGAAGGGCAGTTTGATCAGAAAATGCAAGCTCTGCTGCAGGGAAAGCGGAGACTGGGTGAGCTGGAGCAGAGCTGCCTGCTGGGCTCCTGTGTGACACAGTGTGGGGGCGGGGGAATGGGATGGGGAAAGTATGGCCCTACCTATTTCTGTGAGATTGAGGTAAAGATTCAAATTGTGTTTTCTGGTTGCCCGACCATTGCACCTGCAAGCTTGTCTCCAGGCTAGAGCTAGACCGTGAGGTGGCATTCTTGGATTGGGTTGCTCATGCACGACCCTGTCCTGCGATTATTTATGGAGACCAGGGTTGCCGCACCACGTCCCGAGGGCCAAAGCTGGCCTGCCGCCTGTTCCTGTACAGCTCCAGTTTTCAAAGGTGGGGCATAATTCTTTCCCAAATACCATATTGCCTGGGCGCTGCTCCCTGGCTTGCAGGTGGCGCTTGCAGAGAGAGACCCAGTGGGGAACTCCCTGTGTCGCCCTGGCCTTCTGATCGTGCCCCTGCACTAAGCCATCCTAGGGACTGGGCCACCGCTGTTTAAAAAAAGTTCTGCACTTTTGTTACCTCTTTAAAACACGCTAGTATCGACAGCCCAGCGACAAAGCTGACAGAATCAAATTAGCATTCTTTAATGTACACGGATTCTGTGAAGATATCTAATTCACTGCTATAAATGGACTTGTTTCCTCATTCCCCAAAGCTTCGCCCCTCCCCTGTGAGGCTCCAGCGATGAAGAGATTGGCTGTGTCACTTTGATGACTCATTTAATTTCTAGTTACACGAGTGGAATGCACAAGTCCAAGGCAAGGGTGAGGTGCGAATTCTGACTAAGGAATTGAAACATCGCAAGTGATTTCGGTGGCACCTCTCCGCCCTGGCTGCAGGCAGGTAGTCGTGACTTCCGCTGTGTGCGCACGAGGGTGAACCGAACAGGATGACCCTGCTATTCTGCATACCCAAGTAGAGCTAAGTAATTTCCCCAGGGACAGCGGATTTATGAAATATTGGAATCCTGACAAGCTCTGTTGCTCTCTGGCTCTCTGGTAATGTGCCCTGCCCAGAGACGACCTTGACTATGTTGAGACTGCACTTGGCTTGCACCTTGCAGGTGCGGCTTTTACAGAGAGGCCTTGTCTGCTTATTGCAGGAGGAGGTTTGATTTTCTAGAACTTTTCTGCTCCATCCTGCTATCTGCACTATGTCATGTGAGCACCACTACACCCGGAGGTGTGAGCAGAACTCTGGGCTACTCCTAACGATTGAAACTCTTTTTTGAGCCATAGAGTCTTGGGCATGGAGCTCTCTCTGCCTTCTGACTGAGGACTGGGGACCCCGGCGGGGGAGCTTGTGTTTTGTGTAACACAAGTACTCAAGGTGGTAGGAGGTGTGATCAGGGTATGACCCAAGTGTTCTGTTTTGGTGAAGCCTGAAGTGGAGTCTCCCTAAGTTACATTGTATGCCCTGAGTTTTCAGTAGTAGAGGCAATCCGAGGTTGGCTCCACTTAAAGAGCGTTTTGACGGTGGTTTGTTTAATACGACAAGTAGGCCTAAAGGGAAACCAGCAAGGATGATTTGTTTGTTCATTTAACACGTATTTCTTGCACACCAGTGCCTCTTGGAACTCAGGCGTGGTGCTGGTGTGCAGTGGGGAGAAACACACAAATAATTCTTGTTTGCGAAAGTTCTAATCTAGTGGAGGGGACAAAAGTAAATGGGTAAATATGAAGTGTGAGGTCCTTTGAAGTCCATGAACAGCTGTACTGAGAGAAAGAAGAGGGGGTAATCAGGGCAGGCCTCTGAGAGGAGGTGACATGGAGGGCGAGAGGTGACTGACATGTGGACCAGGCCTGCCTCAGTGCTTCTCACTGACAGTTTCCCCCTGAGCTCAGCGAGAATGGCCTCCCAGCCTGCTTTCCCTCGGGTGCCCCTCAGTCTCTTGCCTTTTTTGTTTGCCTTTGCACTGCTGAGCCCTCTGCATGATCCTCTGACGCCTTCTCTTTCTTGCCCGAGTGTGGCTCATCCTTTGGGCCAAAGCATAGGCAACGCTTCCTCTGGACAGTCCTTTGTGATTCTCGAGTGTGGAAGGGGTACCACTCCTGGAAATGGCATGCGTATTTCAAGCTTCTCTTTTCATGGTGTTGAGCATGCTGCTGTCTTGCTTTCCTCCGTTGTGAGGCTATAACCTCCCAGAGGGCACGGACCATGACCGTCTCCTTCATCCCTCCCTCTCTGGCCTCCACGCTCGTCACCAGCACACTCAGGCACGTGTGAGAGGGTGCTGGCTGAGGCTGGGCCGGTCTTGGAGCTGAGGGCAGGAAGGCAGCACACAGGGCATAGTGGGAGGTCTGAAAGCACATGCAGATAGTTCACCAGGTCTCAATCAGGTATGGGAAGAACAGTGTAGACTCAAACAGAGTTAAGAGCCGTGCCCCCTCTTCCTGGCTTTGAGCTAACGGGAATGTTTCGTGATTTCTGAAACAGGAAGGCATCACTATTTTTGCATAGATTCTTAATATATTTTGTGACCCCTAATCTCTTCCATGGTTCATCCAAGTAGCCAAAAAGCATGTGGCTACTTAACTGTGTTTGAAAGACCAGGTGGCTGAAGTGTGGGGAGTTCTGGTAAACCTACTCCTGTTCCTCCCTGCGTCATGATGGACCATGAGGCGAGGGAATGGCTAGGCTCTGAGAAGAGGAGGTGGACCCCAGACCCCAGAGCTCACTCAAACATCGCAGCTCTATAATGAGGTAATTCTTCACTCCTTAAACTACTGAGCACACATTGTCACGTGCAGCCTCACACTCCTCCGAGAACCCATGGAACGTCCAGATGGTGTGGTTATATTTTATTGGTGTCTTCCGTTCTCTGCAGATTCTGCTGGGAAGAGATGAGTTTGTTGTATAGAATTAAGCCTCAAATAAGGAGCTTAAACACTGTGTTAGTGCAACATGTTAGGAGGTGAGGCCTGTCTGGATCAATAGAATTTCCTGGCAGTTAGGAATAGATATTTGCCTCTGGAGGCTGTGCATTCCCAGTGGGTCTTATGTGGCCATAAGATGGGGGGTTTCTACCGTGTTGTCCAGACCCAACACTGCTCACTGAATTGCACAGGGTGGAGGCCTGCTTCCATGTGTTAAGGAAAACCATTCATTGCTCTCTCTGTCTCTCTCTCAACATTTATGATATTAAACAGAAAGTGTTTATTCCTTAGGTGGTCTCAGCAAATCGAAGTTTGACTAACAGTGGTGACAACAAACGTATTCATTGACATAGAAAACTCTTCATCACATGATATGTAGAAATACTTCATAAAGTGGCATAGATGGTATAGTTCCAGTCAGTTAAAATATATGTTCAACATAGAGGAAAAAAATGGAAGACACACAACCAAAATATTAGTTTTTATTTTTTTGGTGGTGGAAGGGGGTAGGGTTGGTGGCATTATCACATGATTTCCTATTTTGGTTATCTGTGATTTTTTTTCAATGAACATTTACTAAAGTTTTTAATTAACAAAGATATGGAGAATTAAACTTTGAAACCGAGCAAACATAAGCCCTTTATGCCGCCTTGTGAGACTGGGTTGACATGCTAATAGCCCTTCTGGATAGTAGCCATTAGTTAAGTAACAGATCATTAGGTATGAAGAATAGATATGTCACTGTAGAGACAGAGGGGTGCTGTGTGTATGGTTCTGGGGCATGCACACCCTTGTGGAAAGTGGTCATATGTGCTTGTGGAGCTGAAGAATGGGAGCGTGGGAGATCTCGTGTCAATATCATGTGCCTTTCTAGACCTCTAAAGGGATCTAGGAAAAGAAGTGACCGTGCCAAGGGGTATACTCTCCTCTCAGTTCTGAAGTCACCAACCTGTGTGCTGGTGTCTGAGGATGCAGCGATCATTTATACCTTCATGAGCTACAGTGTAATGAGGGAGAATACACTAGACAGGTAAATATGTAAACATAGCACAAACTGTGATAGGTATTATGAAACAAAACAGGTTGCAAAATGAGAGATTAAGAGCCATCCCTTTCCCTGGGAATCAGCCCACTAAGATGAGCACAGACTTTCAGTTTTGGCTTCTTTGCAACTGAATGCAGTCATTATTAACTGAATCACAAACCATATCATGGTAGTTAGCATTGTTTGTGCTTGTAGATTAAAGTCTGTTATCAAATAGGGAGCCATGTATGTGAGAAATAGGTCTTTATTTCTGAAGGCAAGTTTACTTTGCGTTGAAGCAGTTGTGTGCTGAAGGATGTGACTTTACGTGACACTGATGTAATTTTTACCTTAAAAAAAAAAAAAAGAAAAGGATTGATTTATGCTTTGAGCAAGCAGGACTTAGAAATGTGATTATAATTGTAGGATGCAAATTGCAGACTTTCAGCGAGAAGAAATCTTGTCCAAAGAGAGTTAATAGGAAAGGTGGAGTCAAGTAGTGGAAAAGATGCCAGTCCAGCTGTCCCAGGTTCTTGGTTTTCATCCAGTTAGGAATACCATCTGTCAACTGTTCTGGAGTAAATCCTTCCTGTCTCTGGGGTCAGAATCCTTCCTCTGAATAGTTAGAGGTAGGCTTTAAGGTAGCCCATGGTGTTAGGTGGTATTTATGGTCACAGAATATAATGTGAAGATTGGATTTCTGGGTTATTTTATCCGAAACATTAAACATGAGAACGAGATTCTTAATGGGTAAGTGTCTTGAGTTTAGATACTTATTAACTGTAAGGGCAGGTAAATTCTTTAAGGGAGTGTTCCTGGCAAGGGAAGGAAATTGCTTTAGTGGCTTATTATATGGACCCGGCTTTCATTGTCCAGAGTGATGTTTTGAAGATAGGATTTAATCAGTGTTCTCAGAAAGCAAGTGTTGTGTGTGTGCATAGTTCCATGAGTTGGGATAATCACTGGTGAATCATGTTTCCTTCGTATCTTGTGGTAGTTGATAATGGCAGTGTTCTTGATCTTCCAACCAGAGGGGTTTCTGTGTATAGATATATCTGCAGGGAGAGAGACTACTGATTTCCTCACTCCAGCTCTGAGATGTGAATGTACATAGATAGCTGCTATATGAAAACTTGTCTTCTTGTTTCCTTTTAAATTCTTAAAAGCTTAATTAAATTTTGTACCAATGTTAATTTTTTCGCTTTGACAAATAACACAGTTTTGTATAATGTTATATTAG
Organism: Felis catus; assembly: GCF_018350175.1. Taxonomy (NCBI): domain Eukaryota; kingdom Metazoa; phylum Chordata; class Mammalia; order Carnivora; family Felidae; genus Felis; species Felis catus. The sequence goes on from NC_058369.1 coordinate 22,700,271, forward strand.
AGGAAGTTGGGTGAGGCTATATGGTGACTCTACTTCCTTTACAACTTTTCTGTAAATCTAGAATTATTTCAAAATAAATCTATTTAAGGAATAGATTTTATTAAAATATCTTTTAATCGTAAGGATGATATCTAATATATTCTGAGCAGCACCCATCTCTGTCTTAATGAGCAACTTAAGTGTGAGCATAAGGCGTAAAAAATAAATTTGGTGGGAAGAAAGCTCCTTTGACGTTAGAGCATCTTAATGAAAACAGTCATCAGATTGCCTGCCTCAGTAATTTTTCTAAAATAGGAATCAGAAGAGGATGTTCATTGTTGTATTGTTTATAAGAGTAAAAGATGTTCCCAGATAAGGGATTAGTTAAATAAATAATGGGCTTTCAATATGCTTTGAATGCTATGCAGCAACAACAATGATGGTATTGAATATGTTTGACATTAATAACGTTATTGCTATGTGGAAAAAGTAGGTCACGAAGGAGTATGTGAATACAATATGTAACTACATATAAATGACGATAGAAAACATTCTGGCAGGCTGTGTACCAAAATATAAATTGTTGTTTATAACTAGCATGTGGGTTATGAATGATTCTTATTTATATGTTGCTTATGTCCATTTCCTACTTTACCTGCCATGAACATGTATTAGTTGTTTAATAAAGAAAAAAATTAATTGTCCCACCATCAGTACATGAATTTAAAAAGCAGTTGTAGGTATGATTAATATCCTTTACCTTAGGCAATAAAACTGACATGCCCATACATAAACACTGTCCAAATTTTGTCCCTTAAATATTACCCTTAAGGTTCCTTTTTCCTGAAACATCATCTTTTTTCCTTTGGCTTGTATTCTTATTCCTGAAAGCTCAAACCACTGTTCATCAAAACCTCCTGTCATTTTAGCCAGTGATGTTTTATGTCACTAAATGATCTGAATCTGTAATCTTTTTTTTTAATGTATAGACTTGTCAAATCACTATGTTGTACCCTTGAAACTAATATAACATTGTATGCCAAGAATGCTTCAATGAATCTGTAATCTTAAAAAAAAAAGAGGTAAACATTGTACATAACAGAATCTGGCTGAAGCAGTTGGTTTTCTGTAACTTTTATTGATAGTGCACCCTATTTACCTGATACAGCTTGTTGGTGGGTGTCTAACATTTCCTAAAACCTAAATTATGATCTGTCCTTGGAGCAGGGGCTGTTTGGTGGACATGGTTAATCCCAAGGGGTATGTTGGACAGATTCATCATAATGTCTGGGGGAAAGAGCATTCATTCATTCATTCATTCACTCACTCAACTATTGAGTGAGTTCATGTTACGTGCAGGATACTGTGCTAGAAATTGTGGAATGTAACACATTCCAGGAAGGGAAATAAGCATGCAGATAACTAATAGAGTGATTATTGACCAGAAAATATTTAAAAAATTAATACAGAGGCCAGAGAAGCAACCCTCATGTATATGGTCAGTTTACTTTTAATAAGGGTGCCACATCTTTCAATGGGGAAGGAATAGTCTTTTCAAGAAACTGTGCTGGGATAACTGGATACCCCCATTCGGAAGGATGGAGTTGGAACCTTGCCTCACACCAAATTCAAAAACTGACTCAAAATGGATCAAAGACCTAAATGTAAGAGCTAAAACTTTGACAGTCTTAGAAGAAAGCAGAGAGCTAAATACTCATAACCTCAGGTTTGGCAATGGGCTCTTAGAAATGACACCAAAAGTATGAGCAACAAAATAAAAAATAGGTAGATTGGACTTCATTGAAATTAAAACCTTTTGTGCTTCCAAGAACATCATCAAGAAAGTGAAAAGACAACCCATAGAATGAGAGTATGTATTTGCAAATCATGTATCATATAAAGGATTGTATCTAGAATACATAACTCTTACAACTCAGGGTATCTGGGTGGCTCAGTCAGTTAAGCATCTGACTTTGGCTCAGGTCATGATCTCATTGTTCATGGGTTCGAGCCCCGCATCAGGCTCTGTGCTGATAGTTCAGAGCCTAGAGCCTGCTTCAGATGCTATGTCTCCCTCTCTCTCTCCTCCTCTCCTGCTCATGCTCTGTCTGTCTCTCAAAAATAAATGTTAAAAAAACAAACCTAAAGAACTCTTATAACGCAATAACATAAAGACAAATAACCCAATTAAAAATGGACAAAGGATCTGAATAGACATCTATCCAAAGAAGATATACAAAATTGCCAATAAACACATGAAAATGTTACATTAAAAGATGCTTGAAATCATTAGTCATCAGGGAAATGAAAATCAAAGACCCAGCGAGACACAGCTTCACACCCATGAGGATGACTGTGACCAAAATATCGGGTAATAAGTGATAGCAAGTTTGTGGAGATATCAGAACCCTCTCACATTGCTGGTAGGAATGGAAAATGGTGCAAATGCTGTGGGAAACAGCTTGGTGGTTCTTTAAAAAGGTGAGCGTAGAGTTACCACATGACCCATTGACTCCACTCCCTTGGTATGGACCCAAAAGAATTGAAATAAGGGACTTAAACAGATATTTGTACACCAATGTTTGTAAAAGGATTGTTCACAACAGCCAAAAGGTGGCAATAACACAAATGTTCATCAATGGATGAATGGATAAAATCTGGTAAATGCACACAATGGAATATTACTTAGCCATAAAAAGGAATGAAGTTCTGGTACCCACTACAACATGGGTGAACCTTGAAAACATCATACTGAGTCAAATAAGCCAGACCTAGAAGGACAAATACTGCATGATTTCACTTGCATGAAGTACCTGGAATAAGCAAAGTCATAGAGACGGAAAATAGAAAAGAGGTTTGCGGGGGTTGGGGATGGGAGGTGGGAGTGGGGTTTATTGTTTAATGGGTACAGAGTTTCAGTTTGGGATGATAAAAAAGTTCTGGAAATGAATAGTGATGATGGTTGCACAGCATTGTGAATGTTCTTAATGCCACTGAATGGTACACTCAAAAATGGCTACAGTGATAAATTTTATGTTGTGTATATTTTACTGCATACACAAAAAATAACCTATAAAATGAGAAGAATCTTGAGTTTTCCAAGACAGATTTTTGTCCCAAAGTCTCTCACTTAATATGGTTAACTTATTGGTAATTACAAGAACTTTTGTTAATTCTATTTTCTAACAAAAAGTGAGCTCCTGATATTATTAATGTGCTAACATTAAATTTTGTAATGCACTAAATGCATTAGTTTATAACAAATGAGGCTTGGAATAATCCGAATCCATATATAAAATAAATGAATCTCAACCATCACATCTTTTACAAAAATTAAATAAAAATGGATCATAGATCTAAGTGTAAAATGTCAAAGTATAAAACTTTTAGAAGAAAATAGAGGAGGAAAACTATGTAGCTGTGGATTAGGCACAAAAGTGTTAGGACACCAAAGCGTGATCCATTAAAAAAAAAAAAAAAAAGATGGGCTACCTGGGTGGCTCAGTTGGTTAAGCATCCGACTCTTGGTTTTGACTCAGGTCATGATCTCATAGTTCATGGGCTCGAGGCCTGTGTTGGGCTCTGCACTGAGAGTGTGGAGGCTGATCGAGATTCTCTCTCTCCCTGTCTCTCTGCTTCTCTCCTGCTCACCTATGCGTGCTCTCTCTCTCTCTCTCAAAAATAAATAAGCAAACAAACAGGTCATGATCAGGTCATGATCTTGTGGTTCGTGAGTTTGAGCCCCACATCAGACTCAGTGCTGACAGCTCGGAGCCTGTAGCCTTCTTTGGATTCTGTGTCTCCCTCTCTCTGCCCCTCCCCTGCTCACACTGTGTCTCTCCCTCAAAATAAATAAGCATTAAAAAAATTTTTTTTAAATAAACATTAAAAAAAAGAAATTGGAATTCATCACAATTTAAAACTTTTTCTCTGTGAAAGATACCATTAAAAAGGTGAAAAGAAAACCATGCATTGGGAGAAAATATTTGCAATTCATGTGTATGACAAAAACTTGTATCTATAATATATAAAGAACTCTCAAAACTCAAGAATGAGAACAACAACCCCTGTAAAATTGGGCAAGATTTGAACAGACATTACACCAGAGAATTATATAGGTGACAAATAAGCATATGACAAGGTGCTTGACATCATTAGTCATTGGAGAAATGCAAGTTAATAACACAGATATTACCACACACCTATGGGAAGGACTGATATTCTGTCCCCGCTCCCCTGCCCCCCCCCCCCTCGCCAAAGCCAAAACAACAAACCCTGACAATACAAACGTTGGAGAGGATGCAGAGTAAATGGGACTAACAAACATTTCTGATGGGACTGTGAAATGGTGCGGTCACTTTAGAAATAGTGTGACAGTTTCTTATAAGTCAGGCATACACCCACCCGATGACCTAGCCATTCTACTCCTAAGCATTTACTCAAGAGAAATGAAAACTTATGCTCACATAAATACCTGTACCTGAGTGGTCATAGCAGCTTTATTATTATTTATTATTCACAATAGTCCAAACCCTGGATGGGTGGCAAGGGCTGTGATGAGTTGAAAGAGTTGGGGTCCACAAAGGTGCATGGTCACGGTGCGGGATTTATCTAGTTGGGGGCAAGGAATTTTGTGTGGAGGGAGTGGTGCCCCAAGATAGACTTGACAAGTAGGTGTTGGGGAGTGTGGAGCATGGAGAACATTCCAGTAGTAGTGAACTCTGGGGTTGCCCTCCCCACGTTTGAGGAATTCCTAGGCTTTGACAGAAGAGGAAGGTGTTGAGTGTGGCTGGAGTACAAGTGCAAGATGGTGGGATGATGGATGGAGGAGAGGTTGGCAGAGTTCAGGTGGAGGACACCCCTTGGGCTGTCTCTGTCTCTGCCCAGCCCTGGAGGAGCATGTGTTCTCAGGTGTGCATTCCAAGGGCCCGAAGGAGGGAGGACTGGGCACGGCGAGGCTGGGGGGATGTTGGGAAGGTGCCTGAGGCATTGAGGTAGAGAGGTAGGTGGGTATGAATTGGACTTGGCTTGGTTGGCATGGTTAAAAGTGAACATTTTTCAGCAGAATCATGGGGGAAGATCAATCAAGCCTTTTCCAGAAGATTGCTTTGTTGTTTTCCCTTCCCTCCCTTTCTTTCTTGGTGTTTCTCAGGAAAGTTGCTTTTCTCTTTTCTTGCCCTCAACCCCCATCTCACAGACTCAGGTCTGTTAGAGAGGGAGCCTTACTAACATAAGATGGATGGGTTTGGCCATGGGGCATTCTGCATTTCCCAGGATAACATTTGTCTTTATTTTAAATCATCAAAACAGCGTTTAAGGGAGAACAGGGATCTGTGCATGCTTTTATTCACCGTGTTTTCCAATTGCTGGCATTATTCTCTAATAACAGGATGTGTACATGATATGATGTAGAGGCCACTGGGCTGCAGAGGAGCCATTAGCTTTCCCTCAAAAATAAAAAGAGAGGCTGCCGTTTGAATAATGATCCCTGGCTGTTTTCTTTGTACATGGGCCATTTCCTTAATTAGGTTTCAAGCTTCATCTCTCTTGTTTTTAACTAAAAAGCCAAGTGAGAGAGAGACAAATTGCGTTGTGGGGGAAAGGGACAGGAATGCGTTTCATGCAAAGTAAGGGGAGAAGGAGTAAAACGGGAGATCAGCGGACACCCCAGTGGTCAGGCTGACTTGGGCAGAGCTGGGCTTGGTTCTGGACCGAATTTAGCATTTTTCGAGGTCGGGGGACGTTTGTGCACATGCCAGGGAATACGTCCCCTGCTTCCTATCCAGAGTTGTGATCCAGGTCTCAGAATTTGTTTTTAGGGTCACCTTTTCCTTCACTCTGCCTTGAAAAGATCTGACAGCCTGTCTCAAAGATGCACACCTTAAGAGTCAGACAGCCTGGATTCAAATCCTGCCTTGCTGGGAACCAGGTCTGTGACCTTGAACAAGCCATAGCATTTTGTAGCTCCAGGTAAAATGGGGTGGTAATAGCAGTCACTTCACAGAGTTGTCCTGGGATTAAACTATTGACTTTTTATGTGAAGCATTTAGAAGGTGCATGGACAGTCTCAGTGAAGCTCAGGGCTGCTGCCACTGCCTAGTTATTACTGCTCTTCATATCAGCCTCCGAGAGAGTCCTCGTGGAGGCTTTAGGACAGATGCAGTGTTGCTATTTCATAACCCCGTCTGCATTCAGGGGAAGGGAGTCGGCATGTTGGAGCCACAAATTACAGAGAACGTTGACAACCTCATTTATTTTCCCCCAGAGTGTTGTGTTTTCTCACCTGTTGTTTTTAACTTCTGAGCTCCCCGAACTGCCCAAGATGCTGTCATATTTTGAGTCTGTTGAATGTGGTAGGAAATAACTTCGAAGTTAGTCTGGGGCCTTGATTCAGAAGTTCTATCTTCTCAAATCAGAGTACTTTGTGTGTTAATGTAGAATTTTTCCTTTTTAAAGCCAGACAAATGGTGGCACCGCTGAACAGCTTTCCTGATCTACATGGGCAGGAATTCCTTATTCCCTCAAAGAACTTCCCCTTCTCACCCTCTCTCCTGCTGCTCCACTGCATGGAGAATATGGGGATGAAATCCAGTCTCTTTCTTTAGAACTCAGATTGTGGTCCATGGACCCACAGCATAGCATCAGCTGGGGACTTGTTAGGAATGCAGAATCTTCAGCCTCACCCTAGATCTGAATCAGAACCTCCGTTTTAACAAAACCCCTGGTGAGATTCATGTGCATATCTTGCTCTCAGTGGGAAGATGTCCCAGTAAGTCAAAGTATAAATACCAGCAGGGGGGACCAAAGTCTGGCCCTGGGCGACGAGGGGACTTCCTACAGGTAGGTTGACTGAGGAGCAGGAGTTGGCTGGGAGAGGGTGGGGTGACGGCAAGTAAAGGAGGGAGGGGCCTCTAAAAAAAATGGATGTACAAAGCCAGTGACGTCAAGATCATTTGACCTGACAGTACTTTTCTCGATTTGGTATTTATCATTTCTTGGATCCTTTTTAGCACTCATACAGGGGCATGTGGTTGGGTCATGGGAAATAATTTTTGAATGATGCAGAAGTACTTACATTCCCTGGGAATAAGAAGGGGAGGTTATGGGTGGGCTTTGGAGTCCTCCATCTGGGTCTGGATCCAGACTCTGCCATTTGTGGGAAGAAACTTGGGTCAGTTAGTACCTCTGCAAATCTTGGAGTCTTTATTTGTGACGTGTAGCTTCGGATACTTTACTGGCCTGTTGGGAAAACTTAGTTTGTAATGAGAGTCATGAAATTCATGCTTCTTGACCTTCAGATATGTGGTTTCCTATTTTTTTTTTAAGTCAGTGCTTTATAGCCTATCTGAAACATAATAAAGGTGGTGAGGGGGGGAATAGAGTCATGTACTGCACTCCTGGATCTGGGGCCACGGAGAGTTACCCTCCATTTCATTCGTAAGAAGAGTGTTTGCCCAAGTAAGTGCCTTACATTGGGTGCTTCTTCAACAAATGTGTACATCACGTTTTCAGAGCTACTTTTCCCTTTGCGTTTTCGGTTGATGTGCCAGTTTTTCCCTTTTGCTTTCCTTTTTCTGGTTAACCTTATGTAGCCCACCACTGTATTTAATGAAAGATGAATGGGTTAAAGAGAACTTTTTCAGTAAAGGGTAAGTGACAAGATTTGAAGAGTCCCCCAGGGAAAGAGGATTAACAAAAGGAGACATTATCCAATGAAATACAAGTGAATTAACAAATTGATTTTTTGTAAGGGTTAGAAGACACAAGATTTAGTTGGAAGATAAATATTTGGTAACTGAAACCTGTAAGTGTTTTGTTGCTGGTTTTTACCCAGGGAAGCTTTGCCCACAGTGAAAATCCTATGGTTAAAATCCTACAGCACGGAGTGATGTAGACCCTATAAAAAGAATGCCAGCCTCTTTCTCTCTTGGTATTTGTCTCTGTGCATTTCAGATAATTTCTTTTTCAGTTTTAGTAATTCAGAGGATTTCCCCTCTGATCAGAGAAGCTAGTTTAAAACTTACTGAGAATAATGTGGAACCAGAAACTTAAATCGTATCTTTAACAGAGGAAATTCTTTTAATAAGAGCTTTCTATTACCTTTTTGTTCATTTCTCCCTGCACGTCACCTGAATTCCATGAAAGCATTTCCATGGGTTTCAGAGGAGTGTCCTGAGACCCATCTTGCCTGTTGACGGCAGAACATGGCAGTTTACCTGATGGAGGTTTTATAAGATGTGATGCCCTGTCGTCAGGTGATGAACTGAATGTAGGAAATGCCGCGGGCAATCTCTGCCATATGGCCCATTCTCTGAAATGGCCCTCGCGTGCCTTCCTGTCTCTGACCCTTCCAGAGAATGTTGGGTTGGATTGTTTGACTCATTAATTCACAAAGGATTATTGATTTTCTGATGATCTATAGCTTCTTCGCCTTCAGGATATAGGCTGTGCTGCAGACAGAGAGGGGGTGGAGGTTGTTTGGAGGTTGTTAGAAGAAAAAAGTGACTGTGTGCATCAGCCCCTGACTTAATTCCAATCCCCTACCATTATTCTTTATTCATGCCTCTTTCCCCCTCTGTCTGTTAGTGGAAGAAATGGATATCTGATTGCATATTTGGCTTTTGATTATGCTGCTTTTTGGGTACCAGTGTTACCAACAATGTCATTTGTTACCAGTTCTTTTAAATTTTTTTTTTTTAACGTTTATTTATTTTTGAGACAGAGAGAGACAGAGCATGAACAGGGGAGGGTCAGAGAGAGAGGGAGACACAGAATCTGAAACGGGCTCCAGGCTCTGAGCTGTCAGCACAGAGCCCGACGTGGGGCTCGAACTCACGGACCGTGAGATCATGACCTGAGCCGAAGTCAGACGTTTAACCGACTGAGCCACCCAGGCGCCCCCCAGTTCTTATTTTTGATGGCCCATTGGGTGAATTGGTATCTTAAAGTATGTTGTAATTATTAATGTTCAGAGATAGGAAAAAAGGAAAAGAAAACATATTTTAAAAATATACAGATCATATTTACAGATCTAATAATTGATACAGATCTTGTACAGATATAATAATTTTCATGTGAAATTATTATATGTTACAGTAGCCCCCCTGATATCAGTTTTACTTTCTGTGGTTTCAGTTACCTGTGGTCAGCCACAGTCTAGAAGCACATGCTTCTCCTTCTGACATTTTGTCAGAAGGTCAGCCGTAGCCCAAGGCTATGTCACAGTGCCTACATCCTTCACCTCACTGCACGTCATCATGTAGGTGTTTTATCATCTCACAGCATCATGAGAAGGGTGAATACAGTACAGTAAGAGACTTTGAGAGAGACCATACTCATATAACTTTTATTTCAGTATGTTATTGTAATTGTTCTACTTTGTTATTATTTTGTCAATTGCTTAAGGTGCCTAACTTATAAATTAGAGTTTATCGTAAGTATGTATGTGTAGGGAGAAACATAGTGTATGGTGTATATGTAGTGTTTGGTACCCTCTGTGGTTTCAGGCATCTCCTGTGGATATTGGGAGACTGACTGCTATGTTAAAATTGCCAATGTACTGCATTCATTAGTTAGGGTTTTTTCAAACAAAGCTTGGTCATCCTGCCAATTGAAAGAGTCCTTAATTTCCTTTCCTTGTTCTAGTTTTCTTTGTTCCCCACATTTATCTCTGTATAGCCAACAAAACACAGCACACACACATCCACAGATGGACACACGCAGACATACGTTCCACGAAACACGGCATGCACACCTACACAGGGGGACCCATATACATCTCATGAAACACAGCGTGCACATGTATACACACACACACACACACACACACACACACACACACACACACACTCTAGGTTTTGGGGAGAAGGGGAGAGAAGGATGATTCCCTTGCAGCCATACCCTTGGATGAGCCCGTGTTTGGAAAAGATGAGTCCTATGACTCAAGCGGACATATGTTTCCCACCCGACCATTGTTTAAGATTCCTTATGCAGATTTAATATACATTAAAGAATATGTAATTTAAGGGAAGAAAAGAAAATACCTTCCTGAAATTGAATACGAAAGCCTGTGGAACAGATAATGCACGCAACTTTAACAGTTCCTGTCTCACTTTGTCATTGTTTTGATTTCTGATTGATCACATACAGGTTGGCATTGACGTCTGACTGCACCAAGCTCAGATTCACTGAGAGCTCTTAATATTGTATTCGGTTTTATACCAAACCTGTGGACTTGAACAGCACATTCTCCTTTCACTGGTAAAAATCTTTCAGCCAAGGCTTCTAGTCTTATAATTTCTCTGCTGAGAACAGTTCCAGCATCTCCCAGCTACAGTAAAATTGATGAGCGGCCCCCAGAAAGTTGAATCTCTATGTGAGGGCTCAGGGATGGAGATATGGGAGTGGTTGGCATGGTTCTAGGAGCCTGTTTGCAAAGCAACTTTTGCTTGTGGAGAGGATTCTCTACCATGACTTTCCGATATTGACAAGATGGCCTTTTCAGTGGAATGTGTTTCTCAGAACATGACTAAACTTCCATGGAAAAATTCTGAAGGGGCTCAAGTACAGAATGGAAACAGCACTCATTGGATCTTCTAATTCTCCATCTTGGGTTTAGTGTTTCCAGGCTGTTCGCCAAGAACTCCAGCTGAGTATGCATTCTTCATCCACATACGTATTCTCCCACCCACCAGGACCCCCTAATAATTGCAAAAGCTCAAAATGGAACTGGCTTTCACAAAGTCTAATGAGCTATGAGGAGACAATGTCCATGTACCAATGGGTATCAGGGTGGATGGCCTTTTATGATTGATCTCCATGACCTCACCCTATCCTGTTTGTCCACTCTTCCTTCATCTGTTTCCTTCCTCCTCCTCCTCATCCAGTTGTATGTAGAAGCATGTGCTTAGGCTTGGTCCTGGGATCCCTCTCCTGCTCTTCTCTCCTTTGCCTTCTGCCTTCTGTTACTGTGAGTGAGGTCATTCGTTCCCAGTGCTGTCTTTGTTCCTTGGCTCCCTCGCTTAGGGTGTGGGCTCATGCCATTCTCTTCACCTGCTAGTTTCTCCCTTTCAGTAGCACTCCGCCCCCCCCCCCGCGCGCCCCAACTCATTCTTTACCTCTCTGTTGTAACAGTAGTAGTTCCTTGGAGAGGTCTTTTCTCTATCTCATTTGGGTCTCCCTTGTTGGGTGCACTTGGTGCTAGTTGTCGCAGTAGATAATGACATGTGTGTTCTGTGCTTTTATTTGACCAATATCTCCCCAGTAAACTCTTAGCTCTGTGAGGGGGGAGAGTTTATTGTTTCCACTCTTTAGAATAGTCCCACCATTTAGCACAGTATCTGGCACATAGTATTTCGTAAATATTTAAGACAGTCAGTCGTTGACTTGATTCGATAGTCTTTCCTGACACTCTCTTGATCTTGTTGAAAGCATTGGTTTTCTTCTAATTATACTTGATTTCCTAATGGACGCTGCTTTGTTTCCTAAGAATAAATTAATTCAGAGTCCCATATTCTCCTAAAGAATTACCTGTAGGGCCGTCTTCAAAACTCTAATTGTCATGGCAGAGTGTGTTCACATGTATGTACTGTGCTATGAAATGTGTTGCTGAGTCTGCCGTTTGGTGGCCCTTCTGAAGGTTCACATTATGACGCCCACACCTGGGGTCTTGGCTCCTGGACCCTCAGTTTTCTTACCCACCCAGTGTAGCAGCTCTTTCAAGAGTTGTTCTGAGAAGGCAATGGGGCATGAAAACACTTGGCAGGAGGCCTAGCTCAGAGGCCGAGCTCAGCCATTGTTAGCTGCTAGCATGATTGAGTAGGTGGTTGACTTGGGGCAAAAAGTCAGCTCATCTGCTGTCAGCCTCGTCAGTGACTTCAGGTTCTCTGCTCCAGGAATCCAGGTGCTCTCCGTCTTTTTTCTGCCATTCACGGTCCTTATCATAAGAGCCTATCTGAAGGCCAGTCGCTTCCAAGAAGCCTTGACTTAGTAGCTTACAGGTCTCTGAAGATTCCTTGCAGCTCACCTGTTTTGTGGTGTGCCTGCTCTGTGCCCACATGGGGCTATAAAATGTGGTGAGGCCAGCGGCTGCCCCAGAACTAGTGCTGTCCAAGGTGCCCTGATGGTGCTAAAATGGGGTAGAGCAGAGAAGACAGCATTGCACTGGGCCCTGACCAGACCCAAGACGTGCAGTCAGAAGATGCAGGCTCCAGGTTTGAAGAGGGACAGGGACAAACAGGATGGCAAGAGGAGTCTAGAGTCCACTGTCCCCTGACAGATCATGGGGACTGTATTTACCGTGAAAAAACAGGTGACCCAGGCAGCAGATGGTGCCAAGTAATGTTATGAACACTGTATATAGGGAAACTCATGTCATGTCCATAACAACCCCATGAGATCATTGTTATTATTACCCCCATTTTTCAGATGAGGAAACTGAGGCAGAGGATAGCCATGACATCTTTTCCGAGGGCCCATGGAGAGTGAGTGGAGAGTAAGTGGTAGAGTTGGGATTCTCCTCCAGTTAGTCTGTGCTCTTACCCTTATGCCATACGACCTCCTCATCTCTCTTCTAGAATATTTCAAGGCAGGATGAGACTTGGTTTGTGTAACCAGTTAGCATAACTGGGTTCTAAAGGCAGCTATTACAGCAGGGGCAGAGAGAGTTCAAGTTGAGAACATTTTCTGTTGCTTGTGCTCAGCGCTGTCCAGAAGTGGGCTGCAAGAGGCTCCTTGGAAGAGTCCAGGGGTCACTTGTCCAGGATGCATTGGATGGAAATTCAGCATTTGGAGGGAGATTGGGCTTGGTGATGGTCATTAGGATTTGCATTACATGCATTCATATTGAAAACAATTCTCTAATCCAGGCTTTTACAACCTCTTCGTGTGGACGTATTTGTCTGGATAATTCTTTGTTGTGGGGATTACCCTGTGTTTTGTAGGATGTTTAGCAGCATTTTAGGCTATACCCACTGGATACCAGTAGCAGCATCTTCCTACAACCCTCTTTCAGTTGTGAAAACACACAGTGTTTCCGGATACTGCTAGGTGTTCCTGGGGGACAAAATGGCCTCTAGTTTAGAGCCACTGCTCTAAATGTAACCCTCCTCTTTTGTGAGAGGCCCATATTTCACTATCTTGACCCCAAGGGCCCGAGGGTCCCAATGTATTCCAGTGAGAGCTGGGGTTGTCGGACCCCTGAACACTCCCCTTCTTTATTTTGGTGGTTCAAAGGATGAACTACTTTATACTTAAGATTTCTGGGGGAATAATTAGAAAATATATCCTGTTGTCATCTACAGGATGCTCTCACTTTGATTGTAAAGAAACAATTATACTTCTGCATTAAAAGAGTCTGTAAGGGGGCATCTGGGTGGCCCAGTCAGTTAAGCATCAAGCTCTTGATTTCTGCTTAGGTCATGAGCTCACTGTTGTGAGATGGAGTCCTGCATCAGGCTCTGCTTTGAGTGTGGAGCCTGCTTAAGATTCTCTATCTCCCTCTCCCTCTGCCTCTCCCCTTCTTGTGCATGCTCATGCTCTTTTTCTCTCTCTCTCTCTCCCTCAAACAAAAGAAAGAAAAAAAAAAAAGAAAGAATCTGTAAGGATATAAACCACAGGATACACTGTGGAACCGTGGTATTTTGGGATAGTGGGATTAAGGGTTTGTTTTGTCTGTTTATTTGTTTCCTATTTGCTTATATCTACCTTCTGATAGTTCTTCCTACAGTGAGAACATTTTGCTTTTATAATAAGAAAAAGTCTCATTTTACCTTCAACTATGTTAGGAGAGTGATTTGGGGAGGTCAGAACATGAGTTCTGGAGCCAGCCTGCCTGGACTGGAATCCACCCTTACCTGTCTATTTTTTCACCATCTTAGACTTTGCTTCTTCCCATTTGAAAAGGAGTATCATGTAACAAATTTAGAAAACTGGAAAAATTGAACCAAAACTCTGCCACTTACCCCAGCCATGGTTAAAATTTCGTTGTGGCCTCTCTGACTGTCTTTTGCTTTGGGTTTTTACATGGCTGTAGTTATAAACATCATTCACCTCACTTAGCATTAGTTCATGAGCAGATTTCTATGATAGTACACATTGGGTGAAATTAGTTTTTGACATAGGCATCTTGTAGCTGTGGACAAAGGCCAGCTTTTCCAGTGGGTTGTTTAATTCATGTCTTGCATGCAGCCTTCTGAGTTAGTCCTATTCCCTTGTGCATGTTATGAGGCATTTATTATACTTTTATGTCAGTGATTACTAAATTTCTTTGAACTTGACACTTTATATATTTTTAATCACACAAATAATACATGAATATATGGTCTTTGTGAAGAATTCTAATAACCCAGTAGTATATAGGGAAGAAAATTATCATTCTCATCAATTCTGCTCTAACACCATGGCCTGAGATAAATATTGCTTCCAGTTTAGTGTTTACCCTTCCCTGATCCATTTGAGAAATCATCATTTATTGACAGAGCACCCAGAGAAACTCATAAACCATGATCTTCACTTACAGAGACAGCAGAGCCATCTGCTAGAATTAATCATTACAGGAAATGCCCGCAATTTGATGTATATGTTTAATATAGAGAAATCTTAAATCGGATTGTAAATATATGCTAATGACCAGGCGGTACATGCACGTGACAGAGACTAGCAGTCAACAGGGATTGTACGTTCTGATGCTGCATGTGAATTGGGGCAGATGCCCTGTCACCAGTTGCACATCAGCTGACCTTGCCTGGGACCTCTTGCTACTCTTGGGTAGTGTGTACAGGTGCTAACCTGTGTTCACGCCTTAGAGAGAGTGCAGGGGGCTCTGAACTTAGGTGGGAAAAGGAGACGTCTTTTATTTTCACTAGCCTCCAACTGAAATGTACTGCTTTATCTTACAAGTGTAGGTAGCAAGCCACAGTGGTGCCTGTGACTTAGTCATTGACAGAAATCATAGATATTTTCATTTTATATCATAGTCCATGCAGATATCTCTTTGCTGTTGGCACTCATTCTTGACACTGATGATATGACAGCTACAGACTCACCACTAGATCTTGTTATTTAAGGCAGCGATGAGGAAACACGGGCATTACTGCCTCACAAATTTATGTTGTAAACATTTCGAAAACTGAAAATCCATATAATTGGCTTCCTCCCTGTGTGTTTTCTTTTTCTCATCTAAATGCATCATTCTGAGAAGGGGGTCAGTGGGATTCACCAAATGCTAGCGCAGCACTCCCTGCCCCCCCCCCAACAAACCACTACAAGTCTCCATCTTAAAGGCACATCATATGATGGTAATAAGGTGGGTGAGGTGGATGTATTGATTGATTTCCTTATATTTTCCTAAATACATCTTAGGAGAGAAAATACTGGTAGCATAGTGGTTGTGTGTGTGTGTGTGTGTGTGTGTGAGAGAGAGAGAGAGAGAGAGAGAGAGAGAGAGAGAGAGAGAGAGAGAGAGGGAAAGGGAGAGGAGAGGAAACATTAGTTAACATTCTCTAGGACTCTTCAAACCACCACAGGAAAAAAACCCTATTTCGGGAGGAAACGTGTGGGCTTCCTTCATCCTGTCTAGATTCCTCAGTTTCAGGGCCTCATTTCCGTGCCTAGCAACCCTGAGGAATCCAGTGCTTTCGGTCATAAATGGGGATCTCTAAGGTAAGCCAGCCTCAGGTTCTGAGCCCCAGGGGACCCAAATGGTGAGGAGGAGGACCCCTAGCTCTGTCCCCCCTGGCTGGGATGCTGGTAAGACAGGAGGTGGACATCTGTCCCTTATGAGCCTGGGCTGGCTGCTGCCATGTCCGTGCGTCACACTCATATTACAGTAGAGATCATATCAGCGCCTGCTTCAAGGGTTAATGATAGATGCCAGGAAATAGTCTGCACACTCTAGCACATCACTGCCTGTAGGAGATGCACGCCCTTGTTATTCTGTCTCGGTCTCCTCACGTGAAGATGTCTGGGGAGGAAGATAGAGACGTTTTCTCTGGGTCTCAGAGTGTTCAAAGAAACAGAGTCAGGGGCAGATTTCACATAAAAACATAGATTTCTGGGGCGCCTGGGTGGCGCAGTCGATTAAGCGTCCGACTTCAGCCAGGTCACGATCTCGCGGTCCGTGAGTTTGAGCCCCGCGTTGGGCTCTGGGCTGATGGCTCAGAGCCTGGAGCCTGTTTCCGATTCTGTGTCTCCCTCTCTCTCTGCCCCTCCCCCGTTCATGCTCTGTCTCTCTCTGTCCCAAAAATAAATAAATGTTGAAAAAAAAATTAAAAAAAAACAAAATAAACAAAAAAAACACATAGATTTCTGGCATCTCTTAACAAATACAGGATCGGGTAACCACAGGGTGCCCCTCTCCCCACAAAGATCAGCAGAAGCTAAAACGTAACCACGGGTGGGACAGAAACTCTGCCCTTTGCCGCAGACCCCAGCCTACCTTCCTTCCCTCACCTGATACGACCCGTTCCTCTGGGAACGTTTGAGTTAGTGGCTTCTGAAACGGATTATTTCTCAGTTTCTGTCAGATTCTAACACTGTGAGTTTAAAAATATTGGGGAGATGTTTATAGCAGCACTATCAACAATAGCCAAAGTATGGAAGGAGCCCAAATGTCCATCGATGGATGAATGGATAAAGAAGATGTGGTATATATATACAATGGAGTATTACTCAGCAATCAAAAAGAAAGAAATCTTGCCATTTGCAACTACGTGGATGGAACTGGAGGGCATTAGGATAAGCGAAATTAGAGAAAGACAAGTATCATATGACTTCACTCATATGAGGACTTTAAGAGAGAAAACAGATGAACATAAGGGAAAGGAAACAAAAATAATATAAAAACAGGGAGGGGGCAAAACATAAGAGACTCATAAATATGGAGAACAAACTGAGGGTTGCTGGAGGGGTTGTGGGAGGGGGTATGGGCTAAATGGGTAAGGGGCACTAAGGAATCTACTCCTGAAATCATTGTTGCACTGTATGCTAATTTGGATGTAAATTTTAAAAAATAAAAAATAAGAATTTTGGAGAGAAGTGCTATGTGCCGGGCTTGGTGAAGTATGTAAAAAAAAAAAAAATCACTGGTGGTGAAGTTAGGGACAGCTAAACTCCTCAAAGGCTCTGATTATGTCTTGCATTTCAGCATAGGGGTGGTTCTGCTGTGACGCCTTCAATTTTTGAAACTGTTTATGGTGGATAAAATGGGGTGTCACCTGCTGCAAACTCGTAGAGCATCTGTGGGCAAATGTGAGGCAAAGAGATGTTTCCACGGAGAATGCTGATGCTCTGGACCGTTTTCTCTTAGCGTCTGACCTCAGCAGTAGGGAACAGAATCTCCCCAACCTTTCTACAGGGGAAGCTTTCCACCAAGAAGAGGGAGACTGAGTTCTTAGCTCTTCCTTTCAGCAGGACAGAGGGCTGGTTCAAACTGTTAAGCACGATCCCACCATGGTTCTCTAAATTCCCCAATGAAGAGCTAGGGTCTAGCTGTGCCATAAACCAGAGCCTGTGTTCAGTTTGGAGTTGATGGAGTTAAAGGTTCATTCAGATGCAGCGTCCTAACCCTCATTCCAGCTTCTGGCTCTGTTAAGTACAGAAACCACTTGAGCAGCTGCAAATAGTATTAGCTCTAAGCTTGTTACAGATCTTGCAGACTCATTCATTGATTGCCTTCGATTTCCAGGACATCTTGGATATAGAATTAAAGAGACTTTAGTTAAGCCAATTAACTTTTGTGGTGCCTGGACAACTAATATCATATGCTAGAGAAGGTCACTGGTGTTATTCAAATAGCAGTTTTATTTGAGCTGGGATTAAGGAAATCGGACAGAAGGTCTAAGAATTGTTTATAGTGTGTTCCTTTCTGTGTTGCAATATCTTGGCCTTTAACATCTGAGCCTGACCGTAATTACACATACAAGTGGTTGGGTCATATTATCCTTTCTGTAGATTGTGACTTGATTGTGCCAGCTCCAAATTATCCATCTTGTAGATGGTTCCCAGCCAAGTTTTAATCGGAGGTTTCATCTATTTCTAGTTTATCAAGCTCTTAAACTGAAGTGTGGTGGTTGAGAGTATAGACTCTGGGGCTATGCTGCCTGGGTTCGAATCCTGGTTCCGTGACAGCAGCACAGAGAGCTCACAGATCCTGGAAGATTTAAGCGTCCATTTCCACAGTTCGACTTAAAAGCCTGAATATGGCTCCGAAGCCACCAGTTCCGTTTCCCGGGCTCTGGTACATCGGGGTGGGCCGTATGGCCTGTTAAGTGCCAGTGGAAGGTGAGCAGGGCTGATGCATGTCGCTTCCAGGCTTCGGAGTGAGGAAGCAGGCGTGTCCTTCTCCACACCCTCTCTTCCCATCTGCTGGCTGAATGCAGGAGACTCCAAGGTCTGAGGGGAGAGCTGAGACGCACAATGGGAGGGTCCTGGGTCCTTAAATCACTACGTGGAAAACTGAAGACAAGGAACGGTTGGTTACATGAACAAGAAATAAATGTCTATTGCGTTAAGCCCCTGAGATTTTGAGATATTTTTGTTATAGTAACTCCTGTCCCTCTAATTCATCCAACCACTTACCGGTAGTATAACCTTGGTAACTTGGCTAATGTCTCTGTAGAATGGGAGAGAACAATACCAATCTGACTGAAAGGTAAGTGCTCAATAAATGCTGGTTGTTATTATTAAAAATAAATTATTATTATTGTCACTGTTGTTGCTATTCCCTCTGATCCTTGGGGAGCAGGAAGGATGAATTCTTTTAACTTGGAACATTAGAACACTGTGTTTGAAAAGAGTAGGCTGGAGAAAATAATCTATCTCAAGTAGTCCGGCTTTGTAAAGTAATGTATTCTTTGTGGCTTGGCTGTATTTAAATTCGTTGGCATGAATGGATACAATGAGATTTTTCTCTCTAACACACATGGACCTGTAGTCATCATTTTGGCATTTAGTGTTGTGAGGATGTAGGCGCAGCATAATGTTTGCATTTCGGAGCCTCAGATCCCCATGCAATAATCCAGAAAATACCCAGGAACTGGATTTTTTAAAAATAAGCACTGAGTCCATTTGATTTTGTTCAGTAGACAGGTGAATTTCCCATTTTTCAAGCCGTATGTTATGCCACCATGCTAGGGCAAGGACAGTCATAGCAACAGCTGGTTTAGTAGCTTGCCTCTGACTTAATTTCCCTCATATAAAACAGGAATCTAATGCAGCATTTCACACTCAGTTTTATCACCACAGAGCTAAAATTTATCAGTGGCATTTGTCCAGTTGACTGTGTTGAACAGTAAAAGCTTATGAGACTTATCAAGGTTAAAAAAAAAAGGAGCATAGACGGTAAAACAGGGAGAGGAGAGATATCCATCTTTTAATTCGGGAGCTGACAGTCTGGAAGTACGAGAAATCTGTCAGAGACCACCCACTGCAGAGCCGCTGTTCTAAGGAGCAGTGTCCCCAGAACTCTGTGATTTAATGGAGGGCGCTCCAAACAGCTAGCTGGGAACAGGGACTCCAGTGACACTCAGGTGGGGGGCCCTGGTAGTTCTTGTGGCAGTGCTTCTTTGAGGTGAGTACCAGAAGGCACCTTGAGAAGTAATTTAGACCAGACCACAACCTCCATCCCCCAGCTGGAGGTTCTTAATAACATATTGAGAAAACTCTGCTGCCTTCAGTGGCAGTCCGTAGCCATGCTTTTCTCCCCAGAGAGCAAGAACTACGTGCAGGTGATCGTTCGATCCCACAGGTGGTCTCCGTTTTCTGCAGCCCTGCAGACGTTGGAGGCCAGCTGCTCCCTGCCTGCTCTCTATTTTGTTCTTTGGGTAGTAATTTAGTGCCCTGTCTTCCCCTCCTTCTGTCAGTTCCTAAACAGGATCTCTTCTTATGCAAGTTGTCTCTTGTTCTGATGGCTTCGACAGCAAAAAATTGTATCCTGTAAGCATTTTCCTCACTTACCTAGGTCTGGAAGAGCACTGCATTTATCGTGGGTATTTTTTGGACCTTGGAGACACTGATTGGAATACCTGTGTGAAACAGAGTTATTTGTACAAAACGGCACTTTTCACTTTCAAATAGAAAAATATCCTTTTGCGACCTAGAGCTCCATGAATTCAGTTGGGTTCGTTGTTACGGTGAAGAAGAAGCGTTCCTAACATCAGCTTAAAGGCTTTGGAGATATATTTACTTGGAAGCATAATTACTTTGGAGTGTTGTATTTTGAAGTGACACTTCTGTATGCAATAATTGAGTCGAGAGAAATAGTAAGTACATTTATGTCATAATAAGAAAATGACACTGCCTATAAGGAGAGAATCCAAAAATTGTAGATAATTAGTTTTTATTGCAACACCTTTAGTAACATATCTGAAACTGTCATTTCCACTATGCAAATAGACTTCAAGCATCTAGTTCCTGCCAGCAGGGAGCCATTCCCCAAAGAGTTACTGTTGAAGACCCCTCAGTGCCTTGGGAAGGTGTTTGAAAAATGCCACTGCCCGGATCAGCCTTCAGGGCTAGTTCATCGGTTAGACTGTGAGTGTCAGTCCAGAGTTTCTTCTTGTTGTTGACGCAAGAGAATGATCATTTGCAGAAGTTATAGAGCAAATGTCAGAATTTACTCCCACCTCTGCCAACACCATCACCATTTTTTGAGTACATTCCTCTGTGGCCAGCATCCTGCTGGGTGCTTTACACACTTGACCCAACTTGATCACCCTAAGCACACTATGAGGTCTGGTATCATCCCCTTTACCGATGAAGGAATGGAGCTGATGGAGACTCAGCAGCTCGTCACATAGCCAGTGAGTGGTAACATTAGCACAGAGCCTAGTGCACCTGGCTGGAAAATCCCCGATCCTAGCCCCGTGTCAAACTATCTAGCAAGTGGTGTTCGTGTTGTTGATCTTCCTGAGTCTTAAACCCCAGCCAGCGATTCTAAGCCAAGCAGGATGCTGCTACCAGGTTCCAAAAATCAAGAGTAGTCCAGCAAAATCCACGTAGATTTTTCTTACCCATCCCATCGTGGTTCTCCATCTTTGCTGCGAGTAAGACTGAGGAGACAGCGGGAGCTGAATCAGTTTCTCCCGTTGGAGGGATATCTGATGAGTTTGCATACAGTCTACAGAGACTTTTCCTTCCCTTCCCCCCCGCCCCAACCTACCATTGTTTCCACTATGCATCATAGGGTCACAGATGTCCTGCCTCTGTTTATCAGCCATCTTGTGACAGCTCATGACTGTCTCAGTACATTAATAGCATACTTCATAGACTTCTTTTCTCAAGAGGCAAGGAATTATACATGCTGGACAGTCATCCCTTGCCTGTGACCCTGGGCGAATGCATTGTTTTATATCCTTCCCTGGGACCTCTTTCCTCCCTGATGACTGTGATGTCCTTCCTATTCCTGGCCAAGCTTTCATTGTTTGTAGGACTTGTGGTTTGTGCATACTTCCTGGTACTCACCCTCCCTCCTCAAGGAGAAATATATGTTTGTGCTTTATAGACTGTTATGGGCTCAGTAGGAGACACACAACACCCTCCCACATACAGCAGACATGATGTAGCTGCAGTGCAGACAGTGTGACCTCGGATGGAGACCTGCACAGAATGACCAGGTGGGCTATCGGGGCTCTAGTTTAGATTGAAATGACCCATGCAGTTCAGTTCCAACTTGTTTTTTCTGTATTTTTAGGAAAATGAACCAAAAGTTGGCTTCTTTATACCCCAAGGGAACACATGCATTTGTCAATAGTCCCCCACTCTCTCCACCCGCCTGGCACATGGTAGGCTATTTCCAAATATTTGTTGAATGAATGAAAATAGCAGTGAGTTCAGTTGAGGTTCTTTTTTTGTGTTGGTGTGATCCTTATTTAAATGATTGGTTTAATGAGTTTAGCTCCTGTACTGTGGCTGTTTCAGAGCTGGAAGGAATGAGAATAAGATTGAGAATTGAACCTTACGGTAGGAACACAGAGTATCTTCTGCTCTTATGTTAACAAGTCACCTTGAAGGGTTCTGGGCTTAGCCTCTCTCCAGGGTGCTTTCCCAGTAACAGGGTTTACCGGGGGATCTGGGTCAGGGGATTTCAAGGGAAGTGCTGGAGGCTGAGGGGAGGGTTGGAGAAGCAGGCCAGTTTCTCAGAATTTCTCTCAAGTCATGAGCTTGAGTAAGCTCCCCAGATTTTCTTGCCATCCCCTCCCCTGGACATTCTGCCCGTCTTCATCCAGTGGTTGAATTATGTTGAACTAGAGATGGAATCTCAGTGTCTGGTGAGAAAATTTGGCCGAGAGACCATGTTCGGATGCACCAGCTCTTTGGCCCAGGGCAATCCCTTACATCCGTCTTCTGTGTGAGCCATTTTGTTGCTGGTGTTACAGAGGTACTCAGAGCCCCTCTTCATGTTTGGCTCTTATCCCAATTAACGTGACTGGCCAGAGGTCTCCTAACCGGAGCCCCCTCTTTGGGTGCTGTTCCAGGTGACTCACTTCTAGATATGCAGTTGTCACGTAGGAAAAAAATGACCCAAATGTATGAGCAACATTAAGCGCTCTGACAGTGAAGCAGTGCTTTTCTCTTCCTGGTGTTTGTGTGAAATGATCTGGCAAAATAGATGCTGCAGAAATAATGCATTTCTGTGTCTCCCTTCTCAAATGATGAATGTTCTTGGCTCATCACAAGATTTCTTGCCAAATGCTGATTCTGCTAACAGAAGGAATGGAAGCTTCAGATGTTCTCTTGTGACAGAGGGAATAAAAAGTCTCAGGCTTGCTCTCCTTCTGTGACATTAATGCAGAGAGGTGTTCTTGGGGGAGGGCTGTGTTCTGCCTCCACCCTGGTCTTGGCTAAAGCTACAGGCTGTGTTGTTCAGGCATCTCTGGCTACCGCCTCAAGCCAGGAGGAGACCCAGAGGCTGGAGGTGGCCCAGCAAAGAGTCGTGATACCATCAACTAACCTGTTGAAATTTGTTTCTTACGTTAAGAACTTCAGTTCCAGAAAGCGCTCGTGTGAAAGTACAACACACGCTACTATGTTCCGTAGCAGAAATGCCAAGAGGGAAAACCAGGGGAGCATTAGGATTTGGAGGGGGTATTATGTGCAGTCACTGTGCCGGGGGCTTTCACAGACTTCCTCCCAGTAGCCCCCTCCAGCGGCCCTGGAAGAAGGGCATGAGGATCCCGGGCTCTCTGACTGAGGAGACTCGGAGGAGACTCGAAGCCCAGGAGGTTCGGCAATTTCCTGGAAGTGACGTGGCCAGCCAGCCTAGGCTGCTGCTGCATCCGGCCGTCAGCCCTCTTGATACCTTCCAGGAAGCACGTCTCTCCATCCCTCAGATTCTTGTGGCCTCTTTGCAGCCCCGTCTCCCATATCCCAACCATTCAAGCCCCTCAACTCCCTTTCTGCATCCAGTTTTACCTCCTTCCTCCCCTTTTTGCACACTAAAGTTTTTCAAAAGCACACATCCAGTTGCTGAGTCCCTCCCACCCTTGAATCCTTCCAGGGCGTGGGCTCTAGCCTGTCTCCATACCCTACCTACCTTCATGTCCCTTCCACCTCCCCAAATGAGAATAAGGTCCAAACTCTTAATCCTAGCACACTCCCTTAATGGCCCGGCCGTGCTTACTTCTTTGGCCTCATCTCTCAGCAGAGCCCTTTCTTTGTCCACCCATGCGCCAGTGAAGTGGAAATAGGGGGCAGGGGGTGGGTGGTTCCTTGAGCTCCAGGCAGCCTCTTGTCCCTGGACCTCCATCCCTGCTACTCCCTCTTCCTGGCATGCCCATCGCCTGTTTTGTCTCTGACCTTCCCAGCCTTGCTATCCATTAAAGGCCCAGCAAGAAGGGAGTCACTGCCTTGACCTCCCCATCCGGGTACTTACCATGATGTGTCTTATTAACCTTTTTACTCAGCAGAACACTCCTGACCAAAGCTGCCAGCTTTCTGCAACTTGGCTTTACTCATCATTGTGCTTGGTGTCTAGTACCCTGCCTGACATACCAGAGACACAAAAGAGAAGCTTGCAGAACAAATGAAATGTGCTGGAGACAAGATTCAAATCCAGCCTGGCCTGAGTTTTTAATGAGGTGGCATGGTATCTCTTCTGTGTCCTGTGTTTTCCTCTGCCTTCCTTTGGGTGTTTACAGGGAACTGCTGACCCTTCCCTGACTCCTTTTCCCAGCTGAAGGGCTGCTGCTTTCATATGAAACAGATATAATTGCTGGTGCAGTCCTTGAAGCTATAGGAAATAAAGTGCCACTGCCTACACAGCTGTGGGGGGAGGCAGACCCTGGAGGAAAAGGAGTTTGGGGGTGATTTGCCTCCAGGTCTTTCTTGGTACCTTGGAGGACAAAAGACGTTTTGTAACCCAAACACAGCCAAGGAGTAATTCATAATTAAGGCTCCAGGGCTCATTTCAGAGTGGGCGTGCTTCTCTCTCTCCAGATATTTTCATTATCAAGAGCTGTGTCTGCTCCTTTGAGGCCGGGCTCCAAGCTCACCCCCTGAGGGGCCCTGGGAGGGACAGAGCCCCCTGCTGTGGTGTCCAGGGTACCCTGGCTGCATGGCTTTTGCTCCCCTGGGGGAGCCTGGGAAGAGCTGCAGCCGTCATTGGACAGGGCAGGTCGTCGGGGTTTGGTATTTGACTCTCTTGGTGAGTCCAAGCCACCTTTGGCTACAATAGCACTGAGACAGGGGGTTAGCACAACAGTCAAATGGGCCCTCTGAAATGAGTTTGCGAATATTTAGACTGCCTGTCCTTTACCCCTATCCCCAAGTTCAAAAGACCAAGTGATTAGAAGTCAGACCTCAATAGGTTTAAAATTCACTCTGACCATTTGGCTTCCAACTCCTGACTAAACCTCTCCGTGCCTCAGTTCTCCATCTGCAATCTGGGGATAATACCTACCTCTCAGGGTGGCTGTGAGGATTAGACAAATTAATATGTGAAAAGCTTCCGGCACCGTGCTGAGCCTGTGGTACACAGAGGACTCATTTTACCGACTTCCTTAGGCTCTGCTAATGAAGACACGCCGCTTAATTACACAGATTCTAATTGGGACCACATTTCCCTAAAGAAATCTGTTTATTAGGTGCCCATATGCTGTTCGCACATAACTACAACTTTTATATTTTCTAATTTCCAAAATAGTATGTTCATTGTAAAAATTAGAAAATACAGGTAAGCAAGAAAAGGAAGAAAAAAAATCCTGGGTAATCATATAGCCAGCTGTGAATACATGGCATATGTCTGTATCCTTGTAGCAGGGTGTTCCTGTGTATGGGTGTATACAGGAGATTAGTAGTTTAAAACAAAAAGGTACTGGTTATCGTCTGGAACATATTGTAATATACTGGGTGCACGGTTCCTACGTTGCTTTACACAATTTGGGATGGCTCTGTGGAATTCTCTTGTACTGTTGTAGCTTCCTCTTTCTAGTTGCTGGAGGTCAAATTGCTTGGTTTTATACAGTAGGCACATTCTTTTTTTTTTTTTTTTATTGTTTTTAATATTAATTTGTTTTGGACAGAGAGACAGAGCATGAGCAGGGGAGGGGCAGAGAGACAGGGAGACACAGAATTCGAAGCAGGCTCCAGGCTCTGAGCTGTCAGCACAGAGCCTGACACAGTTCTCGAACTCACAGACCGCGAGATCATGACCTGAGCCGAAGTCGGATGCTCAACTGACTGAGCCACCCAGGCGCCCTACACTAGGCACATTCTTAAAGGTTCTGATACATATGACCATCCCAAGCTACTAAGTGCTTATTACAACTGGTTAATGGCTGTCACTGTGTTACTCTCTCTGTTCTTCAGAATCCTTTGATTCCAGCAAAGTGTAACGTTTCCTGGTAAGAGTAAGGCATTACGTTGTTTGACCCAATTCCAACAGGCATTAACACATCTTGAAAAGTAGGATTTTTCTTTCTTTCTTTTTTTTTTTTTTTTTTTGCTTATGGGAGAACTTCCCCAGGGTGGGGAGAAAGTAGTACAGGCTTGGCTCATTGGCAGGGAGGACCCATCGTCACATGTCCTGAAGGGAGAGGACTTGGGCTGGCAGAGGGATGGAACCAGTGAGTGGTTGCGTTTGTCCCAGATCTGGCGTCCTGAGCTCGGCAGAGAGTTTTGTGTTGAGATTGTTTAGCTAGGTCACCAGGCACAAGTGGCCCTGGGAGACTGACAGCCCTCCGTAATGCGACTGGCTCCTTTTCACAGAGCAGACTCAGAGGGAGAGAGGATGTAGGAGGATCTCATGAAAACTTGGGGGCTGGTGGAGTTAAATCCATTCCCTTCTAGAGGACTCTTGAGAGAAAACACATGCAAGGAACAGATATGGCCAGAATAATGAAGCCCTATGTAAAAAAAGATTCAGGTAAAGGCTCCTTGTGAAATCTGTGTTATTTTTCTTTAGCCTCTAGATCACCTTCGGTTACAGAGTTACAGGAGACAGAGATTTATTTCACTGACTCTGTAAATAATAGATTGACAATTTTGTTTCATTTTACTCGCTTCTTGAACTTTGCACTTTTGGTAGTGAATCAGCCTTGGGTATAGGCTGGCCTCAGCTGTTGGCTTTTGGAACACATCTGGCAGGCAGCAGAGAACCCCCAGGACTTTTGGCTCCAAAAGCATTGGCTTACATTTGAACTTAGGGAATGTTTCCAGTGATTGTCATTGAAGTTTTATTCATACACCAGAGGACGCTGTTAGCTTGAGCTGGAGTTGGGCTGCTGGCTGGAGCCCCACATCTCACGCCAATCCAGTTAGACTCTCAAGGGGTGGAGAGGTCACATTTATGGGACTAGAGCACAATGCAGCTGTACCCTTGCGTGTATCTTCCTCGTACTGTAACTTTGAAATTGTTTCGCATTAAGCTTCCTTCGGAGAAGTCCTGTGAGTGTCTGCTGTGGGTGATCACAAGGGCCTGTCCTTGCCCCGCAGGCTACATGAGCTATATAGTGCCAGGAGACATGAGCACAGAGTGCTCTGGAGCTCAAAGGAAGGGTACAGCCCCCTCATCTTGGATAACCAATACAGCCTTGTCGAAGAGGAAGGGAAAGCTAGAAGGAGGAGTTGTTTTCCAGGTGAGCTGCAAGAGAGACTCTCAAGACAAACATGTAAGATGCTTATGGATATCTTCAGGCAGCAAGGAGAAGTGTGTTACTTACAACCCATGGTCCATTATAGGACAGTGCGGAGCAGCAGTGAGCATCTTACAAATAACGTAGCAGATGTCTGTCTTGGTCCAGACTCAGGCGGTCTAAATAGCATTTTGTATATTTCCTTAGGCTCACCTTAATTCTCAGAAATACCAGGCCCTTAGGCCTGACATTTAGGTTAGAGTTCCCAATGCCCAGTCTGGGGGTCCCTTCCTGCCCTCCTCACCTCTGCTCTGTCAGTGTTCAGTGCTGGGCTCTGGGGACACTAGCCAGATGCCCTCAGACTCCAGGGACTTCATTTTAGTCTGAGGGATCAGAAGAATTCTCTTTTATGTTCGTTCCCATAGGGTCATTCCCTCTGTCCTCAAACTCTGCTCTTGTCGTTTCACGGCACCCAGTATTCTTGCCTCAGTCGACTTGGAAATCTAAGCTAGGAAGGGAAGTGCTTTGTGTCACACACACACACACACACACACACACACACACACACACACACACTCCCTTTCTCTGGGCAAGGAACAACAGCCTCCTCTCAGTGTACATTTTTTAAAGTAAAAGAGAGGAAATGGGGAGGAAATCTTAACTTTTATTTAAAAAATTATCCTTCTGTTAAAAATGTCAGTCTATCTTCCTCTTCAGAAATGACTCTCAAGGTCTTTAAAGCTGAGCTAAGATGTGGAGCCCCTTGTTTTTTCTAAGTAGGAGTTTGGCGCGAGGGGCTAGTAAGTGGTTCAGGTTCTCCTAACAAATACAAGTGAATGTAGGGCTCCCAGTATTTTTAGTTTCCCAGTCTTTTGTAAGCTGTGTAAATGTGAGAAATTCCTGCTGACACGGAAGTTATTTCAAACCCCATTTGGGAGGTATTTATTAATAAACAATATTTCTTTCCAGTGGGAATGAAATTAAATCTTTAGTTAAACCAAACTTTCTGGTCCCAGGACCCCTTTACATTCTTACAAAATACTAAGGACCCCTAAGAGCTTCTGCTAATGTGGGTTGTATCTATGGATATTTGGTGTATTAGAAATTAAAACTGAGACATTTAAAAATTAATGAATTCAAGCATAAAAACTCATTACATATTAACATAAGTAACATATTTTATGAAAAACAATTGTGTTTTCCCCAAAAAAAAGAAAGAGGAGTGGCACTTCTTTTTTTTTTTTTTTTTTTTTTTTCATTTTTGCAGATCTTTTTAATGGTTTACGAGAAGACAGGTAGATCCTCATGTCAGTTTCTGTGTTCAGTCTGTTGTGATTTTTTTAAATCTATGAAGAAAATCTGGCTTCACATAGATATGCTGTTGGGAAAAAGGAAAATTTGAGGGACCCCTGAAAGGGTCTCAGAGAATCCTCAGGGGTCATGGATCACTTTGAGAACTGCTGCTTTCAACAGATAAATCACTAGAGTATGTGATAGGCTTTAAGTGAAAAATTGTCTTTGAGAGTTTCAGTAAATTATGGGTTAAATCAGTCTTTTATGAACAGATGAACACATTATGAAATCTTATATAAAGTATTTTTATGGTTTTTGTACTTATTATGCATTCTCCTTTCTGTGAGCTCATTGAGGATAACATAAGAAGTCCACGATGGACATTTAGTAGAGGGAATTGAAATGCTAAAATCCATGGCAAGGACTCTCTCATTATAAAATGTTTATAAGATGCTCTGCCATGTGACCTTCTTCAGTTCCCATTCCAGTTTAGGAGTTGGCATACTTTTTCTATAAAAAAGAGTAAATATTTTAGTCTTTGTGGGTCATCTGGTCTCTGTTGTTAGTATTAAACTTGATTGAATACATAAACATATGGGTGTGGTTTTGTCCCAATAAAGCTTTATTTATAAAAATAGGTGATGGATTAGATTTGGCCCAAGGATTATATTTTGCCGACTCCTGCAGGAGTTATACATTACAGTCATAGCCTTGAAACTCTCTTTCCCTAAATCCCTGGTCTTTGGCCATGAAAAAATTAAGTTTGTGATTTTCAAAGGAAAAAGCACACACACACACACACACACACACACAAACACACACGAGTTGAATTTCTTCATTTTTATTTTATGGCACATTTGGAACAGTCAGTTTCTAGTGGCGTTGGCTGTGTGATAGCTAGCAAATCTGGGCAGTCCTCCAGGACGACTGAGTGCGGTCAAGTCCGAAGTGTAGAGTGTTGATTTCAGGAACTGAAGAGGACGGATGATAAAGAGTTTGATTGCTTTAGGGTTTTATTTCATTTCTTTCCTGGGTGCTAGTTAAGTTTCTAAGACAGCCAGAGCCAATTTTCACATTTTTCCTTAGTTGATTTAATAATTTCGAAATACAGTCCAATCTCCCCAAACCCAAGAGAGATGGTCCTATTTATGCCTTGTAAGTAGGTATGCTCCAGAATCATAGGTGTGCTGTTTTATGCCTTTCTTGTTGCCTTCCCTCCTTACAGAAATACAAAGAGTATGAGAAAGACGTAGCCATAGAAGAAATCGATGGCCTCCAACTGGTGAAAAAGCTGGCAAAGAACATGGAAGAGATGTTTCACAAAAAGTCTGAAGCAGTGCGGGTAAGTGCCTCTGGTATCTTCTCTGTATTGCCCAAAGACACGGAGGCACCTTCAGGGGACTGGCATTGATGACTCCAGCTCTCAAAGATCAAAGTTGACTCAGCTATTACGTAAACATTTTACTTTCTTTAGTTAACCAGCAAAAGCAGTTAGTAGGGGCACGATAGGGTTCAGGTGACAGTTTTCATCTTAGAATTTTATGTCTTCAGTGTAAGTGCCACTGATTGTACAGTCTCAGAGGATGGCTTATGACTGTGCAATACATTCACTAATTACCAAAAATCATTGAAAGGCACATTGTAGTTCAACTAAGCAACTATAAAAAATTTAAGCCATGCTTGCCGAAATGTGGAGTTGAAAATCTCAATGGAGTAATGGAGTCTAGATGAACTTGGAGGCTTCCCTTACCTCTACTGGAATATTACTATAATTATAATGTTTCTCTCCACCAGTTAGAGCTCCCTGAGGTTTCATACTGTCATCAGGATGAATGGAAAAGTATCATTTTGGATTTCCAAGGTGGCTTCCAACTTTATTCCTTGTTGCCAGCTCAGCAGTGAATCGTACCTTCTTGCTTTAGAACACATCCCACATCTGTGCTCTGTTGGCACGGAGGTATGGAAAGGAATGGCAGTCTGAAGAGTTCTTTATCTCTAACCTATAGTTTGCTTACCTTTTGGTTTCGATAATTATCTCCAGAATCACTTTGCTCTAAAAGGCCTCTTCCTACTTTCACTTCTCCCGCAATTCATTGGCCCAACAAAATTTCCACACATTATTCCTGCTTTAGACCTGACAGTGCCACTCCAGTGCTTGTCTCTAAAACATTGTTGTGCTACTTGGATTGCGGGGAGGAGGGTTGTAGCCAAGTAGGGAAGAACGTGAGTTTGGCCTGGCTTCTGCGCCTGCCTTGGTCACTTACTGAGCTTTTACCTTTAGTAAAACTGCCCTTGGGAGCCTCAATGTTCTCATCTGTAGATGGCAAAAACACACAGGCTGAACGAGGATTATACAAAGTCATGATTTTGAGCGACTGAGCACACACCCTGGCTTGTGTAAGCCATGCTCATTGAATGGCCGCTTTATACCGCCACTATGGTCGTTCATGACATAAGTAGAGACTTTTAGGGAGGAAGTCTGAAGTATCTTAGAAGAAAAAACCTTACTTTTAGTTGCTACAGAAGTATTGCCCTGACAGCCAGCCCTGGGAGCTTCGTGGTGATCCCTGCGTGTCCTTATGTCTCTACCTCGAAGCAAGTGCTGTTCTTTACAGACATGGTAGCCATCCGCATCTCACACTCAGAACCTGAAATACAAATGCAAAACAAAACAAAAGCCCGCAGTAATTACTGTTTTCTGCTTATAAAATGAACACCCCTTTGGTGGCACTTGAAGAATATATTGAAAAGTATCAAACAGAGAACAAAAATCACCTGAAAGTCAGGCTTGTGTTCTTGGTGGCACTTGAAGAATATATTGAAAAGTATCAAACAGAGAACAAAAATCACCTGAAAGTCAGGCTTGTGTTCTTGGGTTTCCTTCCTTCTAGTCTTTTAAATTTGCATTTCTGTGCATGTACTTGTGTGTTTTTCTTCTTCAGTTGGCAGGTGTACTGCCTGTTTGCTTTGGTGTCCAACTTCTCTACGCTTGTTTGCACCAGTGCTCTGTGTGCTTTTCCTGGCATCAGTACCTTACGTGATTTTCTTAAATGGCTGCATCACATTTGAGTTTAACGACGTGTCTACATGATTTGACTATTCCTCCAAATCTGGATATTTAAGTTGTTTGCAAGTTTTGGTATACATAATGCTGCAGTGAACCTTCTTGTATATTAATAACAGATCAGACGACTCGGCACCTACTATATGTTTGGTGTTCCTCTTAGGGTTTTACAGGTACTCGCTTGTCCTTAGAGCAGCCCCCAGAGGAAGGTATTATTACTATCCCACTTTTACAGAATAGAAGACAGAGGCAGAGGTTAAGTCACTTCTCCAGGGTCACATAGGGGGTGGGGGATGGGCCTACGGACCCAAGTCCACGTTCTTCATCACATCCGTGCCCTCAGCATCAGTCCTTTACTTTGATTTCCTTCAGATGAATACCTGAACACAGAAGACAGTGCAGAGACGCTAACCCCATCTTCAAAGGTTTCTGCTTGCGGCGACATTCGTGTTCAGATAAGGTTGTGCCAGTTCACGGTTCCTCCAGCAGGAGTGGCACGTGAATGCTCATTTGCCTGAATCCTCACAGAAAAATGACGATGTTTTATTTTGTTTTAAATACTAATAACAACGGTTGTCAGTTTGAGAGAAGGAAATGCTATTTTTAGAGAATTTTTTTTAATGTTTATTTATTTTTGAGAGAGAGAGCGAGCGAGCATGAGTTGGGGAGGGGCAGAGAGAGAGAGGAGACACAGAATCTGAATTAGGCTCCAGGCTCTGAGCTGTCAGCCCGATGGCCGATGTGGGGATTGAACTCATGAACTCTGAGATCATGACCTGAGCTGAAGTCGGACACTGAACCGACTGAGCCACCCAGGCCCCAGGAAGTGCTATTTTTGTTTCAATTTGGGTTTCTTTGTGAATCACAGAATTTTAGAGCAGAAGAGGACTTACATCTCTTTAGCTTCTACCTCTGCGATCGACAGACAAGGAAGCCCGGAATGGGAACCTGATCCTTGGGGGGCTTGTGCAACATAGCAGGGTGATGCAGAGGTCCAGCCAGCTCCAGAACCTGGACTCATCGCTCAGAGGCAGGGGCCCACGTGGCAAATGAGAGGTTGGTGAGAAAAACTAAAGAACCAAAGGACCTCTTTTCCTCACTCACCTCTGTGAAGATGCCAGGAGGAGTAGGTGACTTACTAATCTGTGCTCATGTTTATCGAGTCTCTATGCACCAAGCCCCATGTGAAGCACTTTATATAGGTCATCTAATTTCAACCTGCCATCAGCCCTGGGAGTGAGACACCGTTCCTACATCACTGGCTCAGAGGATGAGCACACAG
The DNA here is from genome assembly GCF_018350175.1 of Felis catus. NCBI lineage: Eukaryota > Metazoa > Chordata > Mammalia > Carnivora > Felidae > Felis > Felis catus. The sequence goes on from NC_058369.1 coordinate 22,732,957, forward strand.
ACTTGGCAGGGTGGAGTCACAGGCCCAGGTCACATGGACGGGCTCAGTGGGGTTCCTTTTGCACCAGAAGGTAGGATTGCAGTGCCTCTGGGTGTAGCTGACCAAGTGCAAAGTGTTTTGCACAGTGACTGGCGAACAGGAAGCATTCAGTAAATGTTTGCTGTAATTGCTGGCAAGGGGACCTTTCAGTGTGTAAGTATTTAATAACTGAGAGAGTCGTGAAGCTTTAAAAAGCTTCAAGGATATTGACAGCAGGGAACTTAATTTTGAAACCTTTTGTTTTAAATTAATGACTTAAAAAAAAAGAACTGATATGGTTGGTGTGGTTCCTTTGAGAAGGAAAAAAAAGGGTGCTTTATTTAAATTGAAATGTACCCAGACTAAAGGCATCCAGTATTCTCTGAACTGTGTATTTTAAAATAGATGTAGGAGACCCTTTGTAAACACACTTGATACCATAAAATCTAGGTTAGCTGGTCCAGTGATACGTGGCAGCCCCTGCTTCCCATCTTTAAACAGAAAAGAGGGCTTGTATGTCAAGTTGGGGTTTGGTTTGGAGGCAGTTTTGCTATTGAAATGGGCCTGGTCCTGTTGTGAGCCAGGCAGCACTACTGACAACAGTCATGAGCCATGTGGCATTTGGGATGAGAGCAGGTGGCCACTGAGAGGGCCCCTGGATGTTGCCTTATGTGGAGGCCAAGGAGCAGTGGGTGTGACTGTTTTTCATATTATAATGACACCTCACTTCTCAACTAGGAAAGGTTGCTGTTTGTCCCTGGGATTGGTAAGCTTTTGAAGTGCAGACACCTCAAATGCAAATTTGCCTGTCGGTTTGCAGGTAGAGTCCTTATTTGCCAGGTGGCCCTAGAATGAACCACCGTGCAACAGGGCCCTTCTCGTCCCATTCCGCGTCACCCACTGAGCAGCGACCCCTTTCTCTAATGGCCCAAGAAAAGTGGATTTTAGAATCTGCTCCATCCTTCTGAGGTACCATGCCTGGAAATCCTGTTTCCAAGCTTCCATCCCCACCCCCAGCAACCTGAGTCGGGTCAGAGGTCCTAGTGCCTTCCTGCCAGTAACTGATCCAGTACCGAGTGCTCATGGATGGTCGGATGGTGGATGGCCGGGAGGATTCAGGAACATACATAAGAAATAACTGACTCACAAACGACACAGATTGTTAAAATTTCCATTGATGTCTATAAAATCTTTGTGAGATGGGTGCTGGCAATTTCGAAAGGGGCATAACCCCTCCGGTCTGTGAAAGTAGGTGCAGTGAGTCAGTCTGGGCCAGGAAACAAAGGAGCACTTACAATCCCGCCCCACCCGCCTGTCATGTCTTGGCTGTTAAACAATGTTGATCTTTTCTCTGTCTCTTCTGGCTTGATTTCATCATTCCCCCATCACTTTTCCCAGTGATTAGTTGAATCAGAGTGATTTTATCATACTTGTCCCCTATTTGAATTACTCTCCACTATGCAATTATCCTATCACAGAAAGTCCTATTTTCTCCCCGTCAGATGTCTGGAGTAAATGTGAAACCCAGAGTGGCCTGCCCATTACATAACCTCTGTCCTCTGCTTGGTAATGGATTATACGTAACTTTCCCCCCCGGCCTAGCAAATTACAAATAACCTTAGCTTCGGTAATTGCCATTAACATAATGGTGCCATCATTATGGTAGCATTTCTTAACTAATATTTTCTAGCACCTTTCTAATGCCGTCGGTGGTTTAAATAATTTTTTTTAATTCACTCAGTGGGTTGATGTGTAGGTTATTTTAACTTAAGAGCCAGATTGGGTTTGATGCAGTGATGCTGCTACTCGCTCGTGTACAAGATCATTGTGCCCAAAGCATTATCTCCCACCTTCTTTGTTCAAACGTATTCAAGCTACCAAGCTCTCAATTGATGTTACTGAGCAATTTATCAAGTTTTAAGTCCCTATAAATGGACAAGAAATGGAAACAATTTGTTTTTAGTTCATTAACATTTCAAGGAAGATATTCCACATGCTGGACGCGGGGGAAGTGATATACATCAATCCTCTGCCAGTAGTGGACCCCTGTTGGGCCATGCCTAAGTGACACCTGGAAATGCTCAACTGTGTCACAAGAGAGAGCTCATCCGAAGCACTTTTGACCTAGCTCCCCTTTATCCTGAGTTGCTGATGACTTCAGGGAAGAAGGCAAAAGAATTGTGTTCAGTGGCTTTGTTATACAGATGGGCTGCCCCAGCATTTCCTTTGTCTTCAAAATCCAAGCCTCCACTGGGAGTAATACAAGCTATTACACAGCGGGGAGGATCATCTGAGGCCCCGGGGAGCTCTGAGCAGGCACAGACAAACCTACAGTTGGAGGGGAATCGGTAGGAAGTAAATCTGAGTAACTGTGGGCATCTCTGATTATAGGCATATGCTTTTAGGACAGATTCCAACACAGCCAGGAGATGTAATGATGCTGTGATTTTGGAATGGTCCATATAATTGAGATGAGCAGCACAACCTGGAAAAAGTACATACACCAGGAAATAATAAACAGAAGGACTTTGGAGAGTTTGCACATATATACTAGTATTCTCTAGAATGGCTTTCTAAGGGGGAGTTCTCCAGAATAAGTATTGCCTTTGATCTTGTGGAACAGCTCTGGGGCAGCCAATGCCTTCATCACACTGATCTTGGCTAAAATTGTAACCTCCAAAGGACCCGGAAGGCTTTGAGGTTGTACCTGCTTCCAGGGCCAGGTACTGATCCATCCATTGCAACTTTCACTGCTCTACCGGACAGACTTCAGGTCTCCAATAGCTTAAACACGTTTCTTTCTCTCTCTCTCACTTACATACACACACACACACACACACACACACAGGATTATAGGATGTTATCTAGTTTGGTAGCATATCAGGCAGAACATTAAGTATTTTATCTGCTGTTCAAATTCATCTTCTCCCCCAAGCAATTAATTAGAAATGTCTAAAAGAACCAACTTCCTTGGGGACTATGAAAAGGCACAGGAAGCAAGTTGTACCTAAACTTTCTAAGTGAAGAGTCTCTTGTTTTCCAACCTTGGATAAGATAGTTAATAATTTTGATAGCACTCTGAAGCTCAGACCTGTAAATAAACTTAATCTTGTTTTACTTAGTTTCTGATTTACATTGATAAAATGATAAATCGGGCACTTGAAAAAGAGTGTATTGCTTAAAAATAAACATCCTTGCTTCTTGGGAAAAGCTAAAAGAGACTAGATTATATATTAAGTTTCTCTCCCCTCCTATAGCTACCTGCTGTTCGCTGCAGAACTGATTCCCATTATAGCTGTACTGTGGGAAGTAATTGCTGTTGTACAGTAATTCAATTTCAGTGCATTCACGCATCAGTTCACCGATAGGGGTTTATCTGGAGAAACCTGGGACTTGAAAGCTTTTTATCGAGAAATTCCACATGCAGCAAGACGTTTTTCCTAGGTAACGAATATCAGTATTTGCATTTAATAAACATTTACCTTCTCAGAAAAATGGATTTTTTCCCTCTGCAGAAGAGATTTACGCCAATCTTCCAAAAAGCTAGAGGGTACTATTAAAGCAACTTCCTCTAGCTGTTTTTTGACTGGTGTCTACATATGTATGACTATAAAACGCATCTATGTCTTTATGTAAATATATATATATACACATATATATGTGTGTGTGTGTGTGTGTGTATATATGTGTATATATACATATATATATATATATATACACACACACACACACATACATACATACACACACACGCTGAGGCATGGAGAGTAGGAGGCACTTAAGGAAAGCATGATCTGTACCACACATATACATGATATAAGGGATTAATATCTACAGAAACTATATGAATACTTCTGGTTTAAAGACTCATCTATATCTGTAGGCATTGTGAAAATTGTTGGTGAGGAATATTTTCAAAAGAATACCCATTAAGTTGGAAAGGAAGTCAACCACTTGATTTATGAATTTTTTTTTTTTAATTTTTTTTTCAACGTTTATTTATTTTTGGGACAGAGAGAGACAGAGCATGAACGGGGGAGGGGCAGAGAGAGAGGGAGACACAGAATCGGAAACAGGCTCCAGGCTCCGAGCCATCAGCCCAGAGCCTGACGCGGGGCTCGAACTCACGGACCGCGAGATCGTGACCTGGCTGAAGTCGGACGCTCAACCGACTGCGCCACCCAGGCGCCCCAAATTTATGAATTTCTAAATGAAGGGCAGGTTCATAGGACAGACTGTTTCTTCCTATATACAAAAGCTCTTAGATCGTAAGGACTCTTTACATATTAAGTGCAAAATGAGCTGTAGAAGTCTTAGGAGCTGAATATACCTAACATTGCTAAAAGGCCCTTTAGTTCTTGCCCAAAAGAAGAAGAAACTGGACACATTCAAAAGATTTTTCTGCCTTTGTTCATTTCTCATCTGATCTCAAGAGTTTCAAAATGTGTTTCTTAGAAGAGGAGTAAATTTATTTCAGGCAAAAATATCGTGTTTTGAGTCACAAATGAAAAGACTACTGTTTGTTACATTATTGTATCTTGTAGCCTATTTGCTTCTTTGCTCACTCCTCCCTCCCTCCCTCTCTCCCTTCCTTCCTCCCTCCCTCCCTCCCTCCCTTTTTCCCTCCCTCCCTCCCTCCCTCCCTCCCTTTTTCCCTTCCTTCTGCAAACTGGGTTGTAAAACCCCATGCTATGTGTAAGAAAATTTACAGCAGAAACCTCACACCAGAAAAAGCTTAAAAAGTAACAATGGGGTGCCTGGGTGGCTCAGTCGGTTAAGCATCCAGCTCTTGATTTCAGTTTAGGTCATGATCTCACAGTTTGTGGGATCAAGCCCCACGTTAGGCTCTGCGCTGACCATGTAGAGCCTGCTTGGGATTCTCTTTCTCATTCTCTGTCTGCCCCTCCCCCTGCTCACTCACGATCTCTCCTTCTCTCAAAATAAATAAGTAAACATTAAAAAAAATAGCAACAAACTGGATTCACCAGTTTTGATGAGGTCAGTGAACCATTCTTGGTTGATGGTTGAGGTGAAAACCACAAGTCTTCTTGGGTTTATTCCAAAAGGGGTTGGGTCTCCTCTACCATACTTCAGATTGTATCCACCTGAGCCTCACAGAGAGGCCCGGAAGGCTGTTCTCCAACCTACGTTGAGCAGCTCACCTGCCTCCTGGGGGAGATAAGTTTCCTGCTAAGAGAAGAAATGTAGGTGACATTTCATCTCCGGTCTCCATCACCCTCCTCATGCGGGAAGGTGGGTTGGCTTAGTGAACTGTATCCTGACTCTCCTGCTTATTCTGGAGCTGTTGGCCCTTAGGCGTTCTTCTTTGTGCGTAGAATCACCGCTTGAAGCTCTTGCCAACTTCAAAGTTATTAGGTACATTCCTAAACGTTTCTCTAAAATCTCTCCATTTTTAAAGCTTTATGGAAGACTTAGTTTTGGAATTTCTCTGTAACTCACCTCACCCATATTTGCTCTATTTCTATTTTTGTTTTGTTTTCATTGATTATACACATTCGTGGTAAAAAAATAACACAAGGTGCAGAAAAGGATAAAGGAGAAAGTAAAGATCACAACACCAGGGGATTAAGAGGCACTTGGTGTCTTTCAATACCTTTTGTTTTTAAACATCTTAATTTCTTTTCTTCCTGATGTTTTTCTATTTGTGCATTTGTATATGCGTTTACACGCATTGAATCATTCTTTCCTGTAACCAGGTTTTTTACAAAATTAATTTTACATGTTGTGGACATCAATCCATGTCAACGAATATATATATTCCTGTTATTTGTTCTAATCAAGAAATTCTCTTTTGGTGAATAATTGATGTTATTGGTGAAATACTACTTGTGAAATAGCGTGTCCCTATGATAAGCCATGATATGAAAAACTTTCTTGCAGAGAAATTGTGTCCATTCATTTGATGCATTTATTAGGACCTATTCTTGGAAACAAAATGAAGGCTTTTGGTCTCCCTTGCCAGCTTGTCTTCCAGACAGCATCCGCCTGCTCGTGTTCCCACCTGTGAGGCTGGAGAGGCTCTCCTTCTCCGTTGTCCTCTCTCACATTTGGCTGCTGTTACTTTTGATCTTTGTTAGTCTTACAGGCACAAAGTAGTATCTCATTTTACTTTGTTTTATTTAATTGCTCAGCATTTAGCATGGGGGAATCTTCTCTGGCTCCTCACTTGCCCTGCACCAAGGTTTGTGGCAAATTACACAATGTCTCAGAGCATGGGCATCAGTGTTACAGCATAGAGAACGTCCGTGCTGGTCCTTTATCATCTCTCAAAGAAGTGTGTAGGCCCAGGAACTTTCTTGGACACACTTGGAGGGCCCTCCCTACCCCTTTCCTCTTCCTTCCTGGACTGTATCATAATAACAGCCTGGTTGTAGGGGTGGGGATGTGGGGCACTGACTGCCAGTTTGGAGTGCCAGTTTGGAAGAGTTTTCTGGGAATCCCAGTGGTTCAACACCTGAGGACCATGGTGCTGGGTGTTTTAGACCCTCTTACTGCAGGAAAAAGTCACTACTCCCAAGAGAAGTTGAGCCTGGTATAGCCCTTCTCACTGAGAAAGGACTCCATTTCCAGCTGGCTTGTTGCTGGGTGCCAGTGGTCACTTTGGGTCATTTTTCCTTAGGGTACCATCTTTCTATATGTTCATTGGTCAGTTGTTTTTCCTTTTTTTCTTATAAACTGCCTGTTAATGTCCTTTTCCATTGTGTGTATTATACTTGCTTCCTTTCCTTGTCCCCACTTGTCCCTACTCAAGCCCTGGTATCTGTCACAGTATCTTGAGTCTGCAGTTAAGTGTTCATTAAACATTTGTTGACTGACTTACAGACCTTCCCTCTTGGCATCAGGTAACTTAAAGTCAGAGTGATCATAGTTACAACTCTTCCCTTTGACCAAAGATGTCCTGAATGATGAAGGGGAAAGAAGAATATCAGGGTTTAATTGCAGAGAAACCACAGGGCTCATGTGCCTTCCAGAAATTCACTGTGTGTTCTGAGTGAATGAGTCCTATGTATGCTGTCCCAAATCAGACTGTGGCCTGCTTAGACTCTAATCCTCAGCTTTGGCCCAGTCCCTCCCCACGTGGCCCTTCTCCCAGAAGTAGGTGAATAGGGGACTTGAAATGGACAGAAACCAGGCCAGCTGCTCAGAGTGGAAATAAAAGTTAACAATTTCTATCGAGGGAATCAAAGAACTGCCCCCCTGCCTTCCTTCCATCTTCCTTCCTTTTTCCCCTCCCTCCCTCACTCCCTGCCTTCCTTCTTCCTTCCTTTTTCCCCTCTCTCCCTTCATCCCTTCCTTCCTCCCTCCCTCCCATTTGGTTGGAACCAATGAAGGAAGACGCTTCCTGGACAGGGGAGGAGAATGTCAGTGTTCTGAGGCTATGACTTAGCAGAATAACTATAATTTCCCTGATGTTCTCTGAGCCTGGCTGGGTGATCTTCTGGTCATAATGCAAAGCTGGGTGCTAGAGCTAGGGTGTGTGCCCCCGGGCGTGGCAGATGTTTCTCTTCATGTGGCAGGTGGTAAAATGGGCAGCTCACTACCCACAAGAAATGGAACACACTGATGTATGAGCAGATTCAAGGGGCTTTTCGTAAATTTGAGTATGATGTCATGAAGGAGAGTTTTGGAGTGATGCTGAGAGTAGTTGCCAGGCTCCCCACTTCTGGGCTTATTGCTCTCTCAACTGTAGCATGGCTGGGTCAGGGTACCTGTCTAGAGCCCCGCCCCATCCCGCCAGCATGGGCCATCTTGGCATCCTCTTTACTCCTTTTATTCAACTTTTGAAAGCTGTACTGAACTCTGTTTTGCTTAGTGTTGACTTGAGAATTGCTGTCTGTCCTCTAGAACCCCAGTGTCATGAGGGTGGGGACCGCGATGGTCACGCCTCCCCTTGTAGCCCCGGGACCCAGACTGGGCACTCGGCAAGTATCTGTGAATGAATGAACTTGCTACCCCGGTGATGATGCTGTCATGGGGGTAAGCCCCCCATGCCTGGAAGACCATCTGGTCATCAGGGCATGGTGCCAGGTAAGGTTTCCTGGGTGTTTCCTGTGTGTTTGTGCCTGCCCTGGCCCCTGCTCCCCACCAGAGGATCCATTTCTCCTCTGTCTCAGAAGCTTGGATTTGCTTTATGTTGTACGATGATAAAGAAAAAGAAAGAGAAAAATTTCTTTCCCATCCAAAGTGAAACATCATTTAAAATCATATTTCCCATTTTCATTGCCTATTTTTATTCTCCATTTATGAAATCCGGTTTTGAAAGATTTCCTGTCGCTTTGGTCAAGACCAAGTAGACCAAACAGCCTGGGGAAGAGAGGCTCGTGGCCATGGAGACCTGCGTGAAATTACAGTGCTGATCCCTGCCTTTAGCCTAAGTAGCAATTATGCCCCATCAGGGCGCCCACATGGAGGCTTTGAGCTCGCCTCACTGCGCTCTCTGACTGCCTCTCCACTAGAACTAAAAGAGGGAGGCGTCGTCCGCAGGTGGAAGTTGTGCAAGACACTATCTGAGCCCGAGTGGCTGGGTGGGGACAGCTCAACACAGCAGTGTTATACCAAGGTGCCGGTTCCTCTGCTGATTTTTCAAAGATTGGTATCGTTTCTACACCAGACCAGGTAGCAAATAATGCCACTTAATTTATACTCAGGCGAGGCAAAAGAAATCTTAAGAGGTTCGTGGGTGGGAGGAAATTATGGTGAATCACTGAAGTGTCACCATCAAGAGATCAAAATGACAGAATAAAGCCGTAATAATAATAATAAAAGACCATTGGCTTTAATTGTATAAATTACTGGCAACAAATTAAGGGTTTTCAGTAATATTTTGAATGCATAGTTAGTATGTTTAACCAGGGATGAGTTGGTGACATCAGTTGTCTGTTTCTGGTCTCTGCTCAGTTTCCCATATGGAGGTAAGGAGCAGCTGGTCCTACAAACACAGCGAGATTATTTACGTTTTGTAAATTAGGTTAGGAGGGGAAAATGAAAAGGTAGTTGGGGATTCATTGGCATTTCATTTACACTGCATTCAGCGGAGGTTTGACAGCCCTTTTGAGTAATCAGAGTCTTTGTTGAAAATCAGCTGGGATATCATTGACTGCGCATCTCGAGCCATACTGGCTGCTTGAACAGACAACATATAATGCTTTTGCACGATCAGGGGCAAATGGGATTTTTTCTCTTTTTTTTTCTGGTGTGCCTTTTAGCTGATTCTGTGTGTCAGTTGGGGAGGAAAATCATATCCTCGGGAATATACTTAGCTTCTCTCACTGTGTGCGTTCAGTGATTCTGGAGCATCTCATCAGGTTGTTTGATGGGCTTCGTAGAGCGGTCCTTCCCGGGGTCTCTAGAAGGCTGCGGTGGCCGTCGGAAAGCAGACCCTCATCCCAGTCACAGGGGGAGTTGCTTGTAAACACTCCAATACCAACCAGTGAGGAGGAGTCTCCTCCCCTCAAGCAGGTATCTCTGGAAGAACTTCAGGCCAGGCAAAGGTGCTGGCCCTCAGCACTTTTACCAAGAGGTGAGCTGGTGGGTACCAGCTGCAGAGGGGCAGTGGAAGGAGCTCAAGGCAAGAGCAGGGCCAGACTTGAGGGGGGGGCAAGGCCCATGGGCAGCTGTTTGGACCGTTAAATGGTGGCCTCTCTTAGAGGAGTGTTGGCCTCTCTTAGACAGCCTATCTCCAAGAGGACTTCCCCCAAAAGCTCGGTGGACCTCTTCCTTTGCCGTGCTGGGAGTCTGTCCTTGTAGTCTGTGTATCATCTGGGGACAGTGTAGTCCACAACAGGAAATCAGAGGTAGCCTCTGAAGGCAGACATGGTGGAGATGAGTTTACTCCAAGGAAGTGTGTTCTGCCTTCTTTTAATTTTTTTCTAATGTTTTTATTTATTTTTAAGACAGAGGAGAGAGAGCATGAGTGGGGAGGGGCAGAGAGAGAGGGAGACACACAGAATCCGAAGCAGGCTCCAGGCTCTGAGCTGTCAGCACAGAGCCCAAAGTGGGGCTTGAACTCATGAGCTGTGAGATCATGACCGGAGCCAAAGTTGGATGCTCAACCAACTGAGCCACCCAGGCGCCCCTGTTCTGCCTTGTTTATTTGGCAAAAATGAACACAGGGTGGACCGAGTGGGTGTTCTTCTAAAGCTGAGTGTGTGTGTGTGTGTGTGTGTGTGGGCGCGCACATATGTACACACCTAAGTGCATCTAACGGTGTCAGGAATGGGAGCTGGGGAGTGGAGGGTGACGCATGAATGTTTGCTCTCACAGGAATTGCTTCAGTGGAGAGACGGAGGTCAAAAACAAGCAGCGGTGTCACAGTTATAAAGCAGTGGTCCCCGGCCAGTCCTGGCCGCAGACAGGTTTTGCTTGATCTGTGTGGGCTTTGAGAAAGAAAGTGAAATCACGTATAAAAATAGGAAGTGATATAAAAATATCCAGATTTAAAATAAATAAATGTTAAAAAAAATTAAAAAAAAAAAGAACTCTTTCTCTGACCCTCCCCTGCTCATGCTGTGTCTCTCTCTGTCTCAAAAATAAATAAATGTTAAAAAAAATGTAAAAAAAAAATCCAGATTTAAAGCTTTACAAATTGAGAGGTGTACTCCCCTCTCCCTTGTCCCCCATCCCCACATGGCAACAGTCTGCATGAATGTTCATTTTGTTGATTTCCATGCTGCTCCCTGCTCATGTATGTGGCTGCTCTGGCTCCAAAGAGGGCTGAGTTTGCAGCCTCTGGAGTAGTCCGATGAGGGCCACAACCTCTTTAGGGGACACGGAGGAGTGTTTGAGTGTGTGAAGCTTGAAAGCTCCTAGGCAAGTACTCGGAGCTTTCACAAATCATGCTGGACATTGTCCCTGTTATGGTCACCAGCATCAGCACATTATGGAGTGCTTCTCCTCCGCCACACTGCTCTGCTGTGCTCTCTGTGTTTGGTCTCATTTAAATGTTCCATCCCTGTGAAGTCGGATTGAACAATTCTTGGCTGGGGAGAGGGGATGTTCACAGGATAAGAAAGCTTTGTACGGGGACATGGGATTTCTGTGTGTGTGTGTGTGTGTGTGTGTGTGTGTGTGTCTTTAAGTTTGTGAACCACTGGATGGGACTCTTTCTGAGATTTTCTTCACCTTTAACATTTTAGAATTGCAGCCCTTGTTTTAGGCTTTTATGCATAAGAAGTCCTATTACTTTTGTTGTGTATTTTCTCCCATCTCAAAGAAGACTTAGATCTATGTAAATAACTCTCAATCTGGTCTCATTCATAGAATCAGGCAACAAAAAAGAGAAGTTACCCCCTCCCTCCAACACCCCTCCCTACAGCGCACACTTTCCTACTAGAATGATGGCGGAGACAATATCTCTCACGGGGAGAAGGGAATGAAAAATGCTCAAAGTGGTTACATTTGAATATGTGGCACTTATCTCTCTGTGCAGGCACCTTATAGAAAAATAATTTATCAAGCTTCGTTCAAGAAAAAAGAACATTACATCTTCGTCAACAACAACATCAAGGGCTCACCATGGTAGGAACGGGACAATAAAGGAGTTATTTTAGCAGAATTAACAGGAAGAAATTAGCCCCCTGTATCCTTCCTTTTTATCATGGTGTGGTGCATTTGCATATTTTCAAATTTCACATTTGCATAGTCAATGATTTTAAATTAGATTCTCACATCTCCTCTCTGATGTTTGTCATGTGTGTAACTCGTCTTAATAACTGAGTTGTTAGCATTTAAAAAAACAGTTATCTAATCATTGGCCCAACCTGGAACCACACCAGCACTGAGTTACTTTGCAGTCTTTTAACAGCTTAGTAAGATACTATTCATGCACAATACTATTCACTCGTTTAAAGTGTACAAGTCAGGGGCACCTGGGTGGCTCAGTGGGTTAAGCGTCCGACTTCGGCCCAGGTCATGAGCTCATGGTTTGTGGGTTTGAGCCCCATATCGTGTTCCGTGCTGGCAGCTCAGAGCCTGGAGCCTGCTTTGGATTCTGTGTCTCCCTCTCTCTCTGCCCCTCCCCTGCTTGTGCTCGGTCTCTGTCCCTCAAAAATAAAGAAATGTTAAAAAAAAATTAAAAATAAAAGTATATGGGATGCCTGAGTGGCTTAGTTGGTTAAACGTCCGACTTTGGCTCAGGTCACGATCTCATGGTTCGTGAGTTCGAGCCCCACGTCAGGTTCCGTGCTGACAGCTCAGAGCCTGGAGCCTGCTTCAGATTCTATGTCTCCCTTTCTCTCTGCCCCTCCCCTGCTCATGCTCTGTCTCACTCTGTCTCTCAAAAATAAATAAATGTTAAAGAAATAAAAAAATAAAGTATATGGGGTGCCTGAGTGGCTCAGTCGGTTAAGCGTCCCACTTCTGCTCAGGTCATGATCTCATGGTTTGTGAGTTTGAGCCCCATGATAGGCTTTGTGCTGACAGCTCAGAGCCTGGAGCCTGCTTTGGATTCTGTGTCTCCTTCTCTCTCTCCCCCTCCCCTGCTCATGTTCTCTTTCTCTCTCAAAAAGACAAACATTAAAAAAAATAACAAAGTATACAAGTCAGTGTTTTTTAGTATACCCATAGGACTGTAGAATCATCACCCCAGTCAACTGCAGAGGCTTTTCATCAACCCAAAGAGAAGATCCTATACCTGCCAGTCACTCTCCATTTACCCCAAAACCTCCTTCCTCCAAGGAGAATAGGCAAACACTATTCTACTTTCTGTTTTAAAGATTTACCTCTTCCGGATATTTCATATAAATGGAAGCATACAGTGTATGGTCTTTTGTGATTACCTTCACTGAGCATAATGTTTTCAGAGTTTATCTGTATTATAACATGTATCAATACTTCATTCTTTGTTATGGTCAAATCGTGTTCTCTTGCATGGATTACCACATTTTTGTTTATCTGTTCATCAGTTGGTGGTTACTTGTGTTGTTTCTACTTTTTGCCTGTATTGACTAATGCTGCTGTGAGTATTTGCAGACATATTTTTGCATGGACATATATTTGTATTTCTCTTGGGTATATATAGGAGTGGAATTGCTAATCATGTGTTAATTCTAGGATTGACCTTTTGAGGGACTGCCAGACTGTTTCTAACATGGTTGTGCATTTTACATTCCCATCAGCAATGTTTGAGCGCTCCGATTTCTCCGTATCCTTGTCAACACTTGTTATTATCTGTTACACACATTACTGAGTGCAAAGTCATATCTCATTGTGGTTTGACTTGCATTTCCCTAACAAGCAATAATGTTGAGCATCTTTTTATGTGCTTATTGGCCATTTGTATATCTTCCTTGGAGAAATGCCTATTCAGATCCTTTGCCCATTAAATTTTGTTTTATGTTTATTTTTGAGAGACAGTGAGACAGAGCAGAGGAGGGGCAGAGAGAGGAGGAGACACATAATCTGAAGCAGGCTCCAGGCTCTGAGCAAGTGTTCAGCACAGATCCCAATGTGGGTCTCGAACCCACGAACCGTGAGACCATGGCCTGAGCACAAGTCAGACACTTAACTGACTGAGCCATCCAGGCGCCGCTCCTTTGCCCATTTAAAAATGTTGTTATTTGTCTTCTTATTATTGAGCTGGATGTATTCTTTATATGTTCTAGCTACTAGTTCCTTATCAAATATATGATTTGGAAATATTCTCCCCCATCCTGTGGGTTGTCGTTTTGCTATCTTGATGATGTTCTTTGTAGCCAAAAGTTTTAATTTTGACAAAATCCAATGTATCTATTTGTCCCTTTTTTGTGCCTGTGCTTTTGGCATCATATCTAGGAAGTCATTGCCTAATCCAAGGTCACAGAGATTTGTGCCTGTTTTCTAAGAGAGTTAGAGTGTTACCTCTTAAATTTAGGTCTTTGATCCATTTTGAGTTAGTTTTTGTATATGGTGTGAGGTGGGGGTCCAACTTTGTTCTTTGCATGTGCAGATCACTTGTCTCAGCACCACCTGTTGAAAAGGACCCTTGCCACTCAAGGTGAGTTCCTTTCAACTTTGACATGTAATCAACTAAATGCTGCCATCGGAATATCTGATCACTACTATAGCTGTGATCACAATGGCACTCTTATACTGATTCTGATAAGCATATATCAAGCACTCTTCATATGTTATCTGGTTTAGTGCTTACGACCCTCCTCTGAGTTGGGTAGCGTTACTACCAGTTATGAACCCATGTTACAGGTAAAGCAGCTGAGGCCGTTTCTCACTGTAGATAGCTGAGATTTCAACCCAGGCCATCTTCCCTCTCAACCTGTGTGTTGTACTATCTCTTCTCGGGTTTACATTAACATCTCAAAAACAGTGGCTGTGAGTGATCAGGAACCTAGCTAAGCACTTCAGGTGAAACATGTTAGCGCTTTTCAGAGTACAGGGTTCACCAGAATAGCCCAGGAATATTGTTAGAATGAAGACTCCATTTCCGGAGGCTGAGAGTCTGCGTTTCCAGCGAGCTGAGAGAAGCGAATGCTGCTGGTCAGGGGATCACATTCCAAGTAGAAGGAGATTAATTAGTTCACTGGTTCTCAGACTCAGGGGCACGTTGGAATTGCCTGGAAGCTTAGAAAATAGGGATGCCCAGCTTCTCCCCCAGGGATTCTAGTTGACTTGGTCTGGGGTGTGGACTGGGCACAGGGATTTCCAGAAACTCCTCAGCATGTTCTAATGTGCAACCAGGTCTGAGCAGCACTGATTTATCTCGTTCCACCCCTCAGGGAGCCCCACAGGTAGGCACTTGAGTCTGCTTTGAGAGGCGAGGCTCCCAGCTTGCGGAGGCTACCTGACTGGCCTAAGGTCACACAGCTGCTAGGCTGTGGACTCCCAGGGGAGCTGGGAGTCCAGTCCAGGCATGATTGCAAGGGCCGCTCCCAGCTCTCTCATCATGGTCTATGATTGCCTCCCCATCACAGTCAATTTGAAAAGGAGTGAGTGAAATGGGTGACTGACCCTGGCCTGAGCCAGCTCTTACACAGGGTTGTCTGACTCCTTCCCCCACTTTCCCACACAGGGATCTCCCATCTCTCCTAGGGATATGCATGCGTTTTCACTCCCTGCTGCTCTGAACTGACCCAGATGTGAGGTCCCAGTCCCTATGAATCAAGTTCAGGTTCTCTCATTTATCTGGTTACTTCCTCACAGAATTGGACAGGATGAGCAGTGCTTCAAACTGATGCTTGTTGGGAGTGGGCAAAGTGCTCCTTTCTTTGAGAATTCCTGCCATTTTAAGGAGAAGATAAAAGTTGAGAGTAGCCGTGCACTTGATTGGTTGGCTGTTCCTGCCCTAAGGTGCCTTTATCCCTACAAGGCTGAGTGGCCTTGAGGGCTCACTGCACCTGCCCTGACTGCGCTTGGCCACAGGGGCTTTTACCATCCTATCCACGTTGTGGACTGTGAGCCGTGTCTTCTAAATTGGACAGCCTGGGTCTCTGAGTTGGCTGCTCTGGGGACTAGATTGCAGCCATGAGGAAGAAGTCGGTTCCCAATCCACATGGAGTTTACCGGTCACTGGGGGAGATGGATGCTGAGTCCAAAGTTAGAAGAGTGGGCAGGCCTGGAGGCAGGAAGTCCCGGAGGCAGGGGGCCACGAGGGCAGCCGAGGACTGATGAGGAGCATAGCCTGGGACCCAGAGATGGCAGAGGATGGGCTCCAGGCATGAGGAGATTCACGGCTGAAGCTGGAGAGGGAGCTGGGAACGGGGCAAGTTCACAGAGCTGAAAGGAGAACAGAGCAGGGGTCGGCTTGGAGTGGGGAGAGCAAGATGAGGGGCCCTGAGGTCCACGAGGTGAGCTGGCGCTGGGGGTGGGGCAGAGGCTGGTGCGGTGGGGTAGAAGCGGTGGATTTGTGCGGTTATTTGAATGCCTCTCTTGCCACCCACCAGGGCGGCGGTTGGGTCCATTGTGCCCCTGTGTTACCCTCAGCACCTTGCACACTTGGCTCCGTGGGCAGAAGGTGCTTACTGAAGAATTTGGGTGTCAGCTAAAGATGCAGGAGGCAATGGGAGGGTTTGCATTTCTGTCTCTGCACTGCTCTCAGGCTGTCTCCCTCTCTCATTGTCCCTAGGGCAATGCTGCCAGGTTCCCCACTTTTCTCTGTGCATCTGACTTATATCCACCCACCCCTTTCCTCAAAAATGTCTTTTCTCCTCTCAGTAATGGGAAGCAGCTCCTCCAGATCACAGCGGGAGGCTCAGTTCCTTGGTCGCCCGCCCCTCTCTTCTAGCTGAGTGTACTTTGAGGAGTGGAGAGAACAGATCCTTTGTACAGCCCCAGGAGCCAGAAGCCCCCAGGAAACGCTCAGGAGGAAGGGGCTGAAAAGTCCCTGCAGCCTCTCTTGTGCTGGGAGAAACCCTGAGGTCTGTTCTCAGTGGAACAGAGCTTTAGAAAAATTTCAGCTACATTTAGCAGATGGATCCGTTCTGGATTGTTCTATTTTCATGAGTCTGACCCACCACTCAGGCAGTAAGTGGGTGCGGGCACCTTCTATGGGTCAGCCCAGGAGGGGAACTCACCCATTAATTCTTCAAGCTTGTCTCCTCTGGGGGGCTCACCTCTTTGAAGGCAGTTTTGTGGAGACAGTATGTAATTGCGTGCCTTCATCAGTGGCTTCTGGAAGCATGCCCCCTTTGTCTCAGTGACCGTAGCAATTGAAGAAGGCCTGCTTTGGGAATGGTCGCCTCTTGTAGAAGTAGGAGCACGGGGCCTTTGCCAACACCGTTTGTTTTGCCTGCGGAGTTTTGATGCACTAGCTACTCAGTTGACCCTGGTTCATTTCTTCTTTGGGAGGTAGCACGTCTGCCTGGGCTTTGGAGCCTTGGAGACCTGGGGTTAGCCATCATTTACTGAGTGTGACACCTTTACCTCTCTAAGCCTCTGTTTTCTCATCTGTGAAATGGACATGATAGCATGTCGGGCATTGTGACTCTCAGGGTAGGGGCAGGGCTAGCTAGGTTTGTAGCTGGTTCCATCAAACTCTGAGCCCAGATCGCTCCCTTCTTGAAACGGAGACACTGATGCAGAAGTCACCACCGGAAGTTACATGAAGGTCCAAGGGGAAGCATGAGTGCAGCATTAGCCTGGTGTCTGCGAGGAGGAAGCGCTGCAGATTGAACAGAACAGTTTAAACAAGAAAACTAGATTGATAACCTGAGCTCATCAGTCCCTGCCTTTCAGCCAAGGGTAGGATGGTTGTCCGGTGTGGGCAGCATTAGGCCAGCCTTTAATGGGGTGATGCACGTAGGGGAGCCCAGGGGTCACAGACAATTTTAACAGTTATGTGTGTATTTTATTCTATATTAGAGGAAATATAGCCACATTTTAAAGCAAAATTACATAAGGTATGTGAGTTGTTTTAAAGAAATGTAATAAGGAAAGGTGAGTTGAGGCCAGGCGTAACATGTTTTTTTGGGGGGAGGCATTTGGACACTCCCTGGGGCCTCACCATTAGAGAAGAGGACAGGCCAGATGTGCTCGTTGTGGCCATGGCAAGTGATGAAATAGTTGTATGCAAAACAACTGGGGTTGATCTTGAGTGAAGCAATGTATTAGAGATAGAATCAGATTTCTAACATCAAGGCATCTATATAAATTAAAAGCACATAAGACAGCACAGTTAACGCTGTTTATCAAACCGGATTAGAGCGGGTGCCAGTGGGGGCGGGGGCTAAGAGTGTAGGTCAGGGTGGGAAGGGAACATGTAGGTGAAGAGGGCGGGCTTGCACGGACAAGTGCCGATCATACGCTGAGTGTGAACAACTCAGTCTTGTGTGTGCTTGGTAGCTGTACACTCACGCGTCGGGTGAGCCGCAGATGGACGTGTCGGTCCCCGTCGGCATGCGGGACGGTGGGCTGAACTGGCAGGTAGCCCTGGCAGCAAGCAAATGTAGGAAGCGGGAGCCATGGCGCAAAGGTAGAATGATAACACTTAGAGTGGACTTCTCTTAAACTTTCTTTGTATGTGGCCCACCAGTTGTACTTCACACACACGACGGCACTCCTTTTTCTCAACAACCTTGTGAGGTAGGTAATATTATTTACCCTTTCTTTGTGGAGTACACTGAGGCAGGTCCAAGGTCATGGAGGGAAAGCATGGGAGAGCGGGTGCTGACCCAGTGCATCTGACCCCAAAGTCCAGGCCCCCCATTCACGTTACGCACAAACTCCTTCAGCCAAAGATGCTTTTAAAATGGGTGCACCTTGGGGCACCTGGGTGGCTCAGTCGGTTGAGCAACTGCGGCTCAGGTCATGATCTCACGGTTTGTGAGTTCGAGCCCCGCGTTGGGCTCTGTGCTGACAGCTCAGAGCCTGGAGCCTGCTTCAGATTTCAGATTCTGTGTCTCCCTCTCTCTCTGCCCCTCCCCTGCTCATGCTCTGTCTCTCTCTCTCTCTCTGTCAAAAATAAATAAACATTAAAAAAAATAAAATGGGTGCACCTTTACACCCCCACCCTGGTTAATACTTGCATGGCTTGAGTTCTTTTGTCTGTACATTATTTAAAACAGTCCTTCTAACAGTAGTTAAAGGCCCCGTGAGCGGTATTAGGTTGGACCCTTTCAGGTGGAGGAAGATTCGTTGTTGCAGCCCTTTTGCTCCTCCTGATTCTTGATTTTGTGCCTCTGAAGTCCAGGGTCTTACCACCTTATTTCTTCCTTTCTTGTTCATTTGCATTATTGCAACAATAATGCTGTCTCCTCCTCCATCCACGAGCCAGCCAGGCAAATGGCTTCATTCCAAATAGCATCTTCATGCTTGCTGTCTATAGCAGGTGAGTGTATAACATGGGCTTCCATGTGTGTATCTTCAAAATGATTTACCAGGAAGATGCATGACTTCTACGGTCGACAGCTGAATCACCCAGAACGCTTTATGGTTTACTTCACCATCCACACAAGTACATGAAGCCGTGGAGCCCTTCCTGGTCATTAAGATGTAGTCTGGCTCTTGCATGCAAAGCATTTGGGTACCTTAAGTGAGCGCCTGGTCTGGCCTGATGGCTGCTGGGAGGGCTCTGTGAGTGCTCCCAGGGGCAGACAACGCCCATAAATCGTAATCACAATGGAGCACAATGGAAGAGGTAAACAGTTCTGAAACTGTGCTATAAATTGTCATCCGGGGATGATTCTGTTTTATTATGGAGGTTAAATTACAGCAATCATCGGCGCACAAAGGCGCTGCAGTAAGAAAACATTTGGGAACAATGTTTTTCTCCTATGGCTTGGGTGATGGGTGCACAGGAATAAAACACCATTACTTGTTTACCACAGGCCAGAAAAGAAAATATGAGCTGTAGCCACTGCAAGGTGGGCGCTCTCTTTTTTTTCTTTTATGAACCAAGGGGGTTGTGAGCGCATTCCTGTTGCCACAGGAAAAGAAGTTAAACTTGACTGGAAGACAACTTCCAGCTATGTTTGACTTCTTTCCTTATCCTCTATTCCCCTCCACTATTGTGTGTATGTGTGTGTGCGTGTGTGTGTGTGTGTATGTGTATATGTATGTATGAGTGTAAGTGTGTGTGTAAGCATGTTATGTATGCGTGTGTGTATGTGTGTGTGTATGTGTGTATGTATGTATATGGATATGTGTGTATATGTATGTATGTATGACTCTGTGTGTGTGTGTGTGTGTGTGTGTGTGTGTGTGTGTGTCTACTCAGGCTCTGGTAGGCTAAGAGAAAGTGAACCAGAGAACAATGCCTGTCCCAGTGATCACCAGCATACAGATGCTATCTTTCTGAAGTTACCCAGCATGCCATCCTGAAGGGCCTGTATATTTTGGGCCACTTGGTTCAGTGGTGAAGAAGATGGGCTTTAGAAAAGCTCCCTGAATCCAAGCTCAAATCCTGGGTCGGCCTCTTGAACGCTGTGTGACACAGGGCAGATCATTTCTCTCTCTGAGCCTCAGAATGAGCAGATATAAAACGAGAGCAGTGACTTACCTCACTCGAGGTGGGGTCGGGGGCTGTAAAAGATGTGTTGCAATTCTGGACACACAGTAGGTGCCCAATAACTGCTCCCTCACATTATTATGGTCACGCAGCAGTAGCGATGAGCACATCACTGCATGTATTCCCGTAGCCCTGTTATTTTCACTAATCTTGGGATTATATTGCAGTCTTTAGAATTTATATGTAAAAGCAACCCAGTTAACTCCTGAGAGTTCATCTTGTTGTTGCAGAGAGATTATCACCCTCCATCCCGTTTATGTGAAATGGAAGCTCATTGGCAAGGCCATGGCATGATCCTGGCCCTGCCTGCCTCTGCCAGGTCCTCTCCCCCTGTTCCTTCACAATGCCCATCCTGTTCTCTCTTCACTGCCCCTGTGTGAGGTGTTCTCTTCTGAGTGGGATCCTCTTTGCCAAGATCTGGTTCCTCCTCGTTGCTCAGGGTTAAGCCCCGATTCCCCTTCTTAAGGCAGCCTTTCTTGGCTACCTCACCCAAGACAGAACCCTCCCTCCCACTCCAAATGCCACCCTCATTCCTGTGACACAGATGAGCAAAAGGTATTCGTCAAATTAGGGAATGAACAGATGTTTTCCTGGTGTGCAGGAGATCAGATTGGAATATTTTGCCTATGAAAATATTGGAAACTCAGAACATTTAAATAAATCGCTATTAATGAATAGCCTTTTAGTGTATTAGGCAGCAACACTGTTCTTCGGGAGAGGGTTGTTAAGATGCACTCTAGTGGGTGGAACTAAAACTGTAATGACACCTCCAGCTCCTGGTAATTACAGGGTGGAGAGGAATATGAGATTTAATCGTCAAACCCTAATCTTCTCATGGCTTTAAATAGTATAATTTGTGACGACCTGTAAATATTTATTGAATAATTCATTATGAATTTTATATGCACTTATTTGATGATACCACAAGGTTATTTTTTGAAAGAAAGATTTCTCCCAAGGTGTGGAGTCACATGGTTATCTTACTCTCAAGGGTGACAGAGGACAAAGGAAAGTGATGATATCGAGAGAGAAATTATTTTAGAAAACTTAGGTGATGGGCAAGTTAATGCTCCCGATATTTTATTTTATTTTCCCTCTATCTGTCCACTAATACATGTTATTTTTTATGCATCTCAAAGGACATTGCAGACTTGTTGATAGTATTTTCAGTGCTCCATTTGTCATTGAAAAAGAAACAGATGTGTTGTAGAAGTTGGGCTGATACATATGTCTAATATAGTTAATGCAAAAACTTGAAGTAGAGTTAGTAAAATATTTAGCTTCATTAGACAGAACCCAAGTCTTTCCTGGGCTTTAACCTTAGGTTTGACATGACCAGTTATTATCACATGCACTATTTTAGACAAATACACTATTGACAAATTTTGAAGTTTTTGTAGTATGAGGAAGGGCTTTCAAACAGGTATTTAAAATGAGAAGAGCTTTAACACGGAGAATTCAAGGCTTGCAGTGGAAGGGCTGAGGGAACAGACATCAGGAAAAGCTTACTGAAGCTTTTAGGAAACCAGGAAGTGCGGGGAGGGGGGATCCCAGGGGACACTCCACCCATGATTTCAACTGTCTGCAACACTAAAGTTGGCAGTTTGCTGGAGTATCCCAGAAGCTGCTGGCAAAGCCTCCTGTGACCCTGAGCTGAAGCCCGTGTGCCTGCTCCTGACTGCCCTGGAGGCAATACACGCGCTCCATTTCTCTAGCTCTTCCTTATCTCCCCAGAAGACCTCTCACTGGCTGAATCTAACCTGGACCTGCCTGGAGGATTCTGGGAAATGTAGTTCCTGGGCTTCCAGCCTCTGCAATACAGAGGCAAGCACATGACCAACAATCTACACAAGCATGTTTACCAAATCTTTTATCAGAAACCAAGAAATTTTATACCTAGAACTCTATACCCAGAATATTTATGTATAGGATTTTATGCATTATGTTTATATATTATGTTTTTAGGTACTATGTACAGTATCCTAGTGTCATTTGGAGATACAAGTAATAGTATTTTGCTTTTATAAACGTTTGGGATTAAAATTCATGTCTTGTATTCTGTCATATGGAACTTTAATAAATTCACCCTGACCAAAGCAAATGTGTTTGGACAGATGGATGAGTGACTAGTGAAAGAAGAACTTATATAATGATGGCTCTCCAAAGTATATGTGTTTTCAAATGGTCTGCTAAGGGCCCAGGGGTGGGGATCCTTCCAAAATGCAAAGGAATGAAGTGGAAATGATGTACTGACAACATGGAGTTATGCTTACTGGGCAGGAGTGTCTGGCCTGGAGCCCCGTGAAATCATTTACGTGGCTTTGGATTTAAGTCCCCTAGCACTACCCCCAAGAGTTCTTCAGGATTCTGTGTTAGAGCTGCACAATCAAGTTAATACATGTTTTGAGTGGATTTTAGCTCAAAGGACACCTGGCCCTTCTGGCGTGGATGTCTGCTGTATTCTGCCTTCCACGAGGCCATTCCCCTTACTCAGGTGGCCACACCTTGACTTTCTCTCCTTCTAGACTGTAGGTAGGAGCAGGAATGGGGACGATGTGTGACACATGACCCAGGCCTGGACAGTCTTCCTCTGTCATTTGTCTCAGGATGGGTGCTTAACCTGGGTCAGCCCAAAGAAAACTCCCACCAGGTACTTGTTTTGGAAAGATGAAGACAAAGGCACTCTCTTTTCACCGAGAGGCTGAGCTGCTAGGATATAATTTGGACTTACCACTGTTCTGTTCCCTTGCGGGGGGTTGGGGGTGGGGGGTGTTCTGCCCCAGAACATACCGCAGCACTGATACAGGCCATGTGTGCTGTCTCACACGTGCTGATGTGGGGGTACACCATGACACGGTCTGATGCTCTGAATCCCGCTGTGGCTGAAGCTACCATTAGCCTGGACATTTTACTTTTGTCAGCCAATTACTCTTCTCTCCCCCTTTTTTTAGGTGAGCCAGTTTTCTGTATCTGTCACTTGCACCTAAATATGTCCTATGCACCACTCATAAAACAAAACAAAAAGCAAAACAAGACAAGACAAAACTAAAGCCTGAGACTATCCTGTGATGTTACATTAGGGCACCTCTTACTGACTTGGATAGATGTTTCGGCGTTGACACTCTGCTTCCTCCCTCTTTGGTGTCCACTTGGGTTATAATCCCCTGAGAACAGGCCTGGTACCTTTCTCTTCCATACCTGATAAAACAGTAAGCTCCACATGGCAGGAATTGAATCTGCTCTGAATGAATGAATAGCCCTCTGCCTCTTTTCTACTCCCCCAGCTTTCAGGATTTATCGTTGAGATGTGACTGCGTGAAGGCCAGTAAAGGTTAGGGGCCCCATCGACTGACCCTTGCCTGCCTGGGGGTCTGCTACCCAGGCCACCTCAGCCTTAGAACTTGTTTAAGGTTCGTATACCTCCTGGTTACATCGTGAACACCAAGCTAACAGGACTCTTGGCCAACCTTTTGCTGTTTGATATCTCTGGCTTAGATCACACACGCACAAAATCACTTTATTTCTAATCTCTAGTGTTAAACCTTGCCATGATCATATCATGTACTAAACAGTGCCCAAATTGAAACAGACATAAATATATGTTGCTTCTAGGCCTTTATAACAGGGTTGCAGAGTAATTACAAGCATGCAAGAATCACTGTGTACTTCTATTAGTCTCTTTCACCAATTTATTTTTGTCAGACTGTGTGTGTGTGTGTGTGTGTGTGTGTGTGCGCGCGCGTGCCCGTGCTATTTGGGGCAATGGAGTTGGTTCATTCAGATTTGTGTTACATAGAAGGAGATCTCTGTTTGTGCTATGATTCCAAGTCCCTCAAATCATCGCCAGGCTGTGCAGTTACTGTAAAATGTAATGTCATTGGGAAAGTGGGGCTTGTATTAACTGAAGTTGGCTTTTGGATTTCAGTGTATTTCTGGTAATGGATTCCATGGTTTTTTTTTCCCCTAATGTTTTTTTTTATATATATAACATCCATTATTCTATTTCCTGGTACCTTATTTCTGGTTTTCTGCTGGAATCTGCCCTTTCCTGACCCCCATCCCACAGGGTTTGAGGGGCAGGTGTGGGCACGAGGCTAAGGCTTGTGCAGTCGATAGGTTGCCACAGTCCTTACCGTGGTGCGTGGGGTCCAAGCTGCTCTGGCCTCGTCACCTTCCTGATCTTACTTCTTGCCGTTTTCTCCTTTCCTCACTGTGGGTCATCTCCTCCCTCTGAGCCTTTGTGCCTGCAGCCCCCTTGCCCAGAGCCTTCTTCCCCCGGAGAGCCAGCCAGCTTGCCCTGCACTTCATTTCGGTCTCTGTTCAAATGTCAATTCCTAGAGGCACTTTTCCTGTTCATTCTCACTAAAAGCACCTCTGGCTAATACTGTGTTGTGTAAGCACCTTTGAGTCAGGCTCTGTTCCTTCCTACTGAAGAGGTCCAGGTGATGATGCCGCCTTCTTTCAGGCTCCTTCAGTGTGTGTTCTCACTGTCCTCCAAGATTCCCAGCGCTTGGACCCCGGCAGCGTGTGCTCTCACTGTTCTCCAGGACTCCCAGAGCTCGGACTCTGGCAATGGTAGATCCCACATCCCCACGGTGGAGCCCCGGGTAGATCCCTGACCTTCTGGTGCCTGAGTCAGAGCAGCGGTGTCTGTTCACCCCCAGTGAGGTAAGTCAGTGGAGATTAGTTGGAGGTTGTGTGGAGAGAGGAGGAGACTCAGAGGTGTGGTATAGACACAAAATCAGTCCCGGTGCCCAGCGTCTCCTCTGACCTGAAGGGACCATGAAGGTTGGTTCATCCTGTCATCTGGTACACATGCATGGGATGACAGCACATAGCGGAAGCTGGGAAAGGAGCTCACCGTTATTGCCACTAGCACCCCCTTCTCCAAGAGCTCAAAGCCCTGAGGGGCTGAAGGTGCTGGGGCATCTCCAGCAATATGTAACCACTAGGTACTGAGAACGTCTTTTCATTTATCCACCTGCTGATTCTTACAACAGATTCAAAATCTCTTTGTTGTCTTAGTTCCTGGTGTGGCACTTGTAGAGTGTACATAATTAACTGCACTTCCCCTGCCTTCCAAGCTACAGTGAGGTCTTTTTTGTTCTGTTCTTTTTTTCTGTGTGTGTGTTTTGTTTTGTTTTTTCTTTTTGTAGTCTAAGTACATAGCATAGTGCCTAAGTCAATAATAGTACTCAATAATTGTCAAATTAATAGAATAAGAAATAACATTTATTGAGTGTTTACAGTGCCCTTTGTTCTAGTCCCATTACATGTATAAACTTATTTAATGTTTGCAGCAGTATTAAGGGGTCAGGGAGTACTATTTCCCTGTCTTATAGATGAGGAAACTGCTCACTGAGGCGTTGTTAAGTTACTTGACAAAGATCACACAGCCGGCACGTGGATGAGCTCAGACGTGAGCCCATCAATATCTAAATAATGTTTATTTTAATAATGTGCAGAAATAATATATAATAATAATATGGTAGTCATATAATGTTACTTTGTCATCTAAACATACATGAGAATGCTTATGACAGAGTATCATAGGCTGCTTATCCACTGAACATTTATGGAACCGTGCTTATGTGTAAATAGTAGGCTTTAGAGAGATTTAAAATGAGTAAGTCAGTTTTAGGATCTTTGGAAGCTTGCAGTCTCGAGTTAGTGATAGGAAGGTATGCACAAAGCTATCTTGTGAGGTGATGGGACTGTTATGATAAAGACGGAACACTGTGTTGAAATACACAGGAGATGGTGATTGGTGCTGGTGTGTGCACCAGGAGAGGGCTCTGAGAAGAGGTGTGGGTGGGCTGGCTGGGAGCATCCTGGGTGGTGGAAATGGCGGGAGTGGGGCGGAGGCAGGGAGGAGGAACCATGGTCAGTGATTTAGAAGCAGGATGTCTTCCTGTGTGAAGCTGAGGCTTCAGAACTTGGAGCCTTGTGTTTTCTGCAGGACCAGAGATTAGATGACAAATCAGTGCTAAGAGCTGCATTGAACAAATGACTGACCAGTTTATACTTTAAAAACACTCTTGGGTCCCAGGAGGTGAAACTGACATCAGTAGAGTGTCTGGGGTGGCCCAGCCGGACTGGTTTGAAGTTGACAGGGTGGCTGATTGGCTGCTGGTGAAGGTGGAGAGGTGCCCACAGAAGCCTGATCTGGCTGGAGCTGCCTGGAAGGGGAGGCACCACACCCAGGCTCTCTGGTTGTCTGGGGCTTGGCAGAGAGCCTGCTCCAGCCAGAGGAGAATGGGGGGTCGGGGGTGGCGCTTCCCGTGTGGCTGCCCGTGGACAGACACTGCCACACATCAGAACAACTTATTATCCCTGATGTTTGGGTGGTGGTTCTTGCGTAGTGAGTCCTTGAAACAGATTTATTGCATTAAAGAAGTTTTTAAACATTTGTTTTCTTCTTGGGAAAATGTAGTTAAGTGAATTTAAGACTCACCTGAGAAGCTCGTTGACTACAGATCCATGGGCCCCACGCACAGGATTGGCTCTGTAAGCTGGGAGGAGTACTGGGAGGGTGGGCTTTGAATACCATCCTCACTGCCAGCCCCGATGCCAACCCCCTGGCACGTTCCAGCCTGGAGGTCTTGGGCTCTCATTTCAGGAAGACTTGAGCCAAATCAGTAATTTCTGAAGGAAGATTTACAAAATGCTCCTCTGTGGTGCAGGAAGAAAATGTTAGAATGTCTCTTCTAAAATACGTATTTTTGTATATCTTTTATAATGCACTTAGTAGACTAATAGTACATTAAGATGATGTACACAATAGTAATATTTATATAATGTGTATATTTTTTTTCTTTTTTTAAAAAATACAATTTATTGGGGCACCTGGGTGGCTCAGTCGGTTGGGCGACCGACTTCGGCTCAGGTCATGATCTCACAGTCCGGGAGTTCGAGCCCCGCATCGGGCTCTGTGCTGACAGCTCAGAGCCTGGAGCCTGTTTCAGATTCTGTGTCTCCCTCTCTCTCTGACCCTCCCCCATTCATGCTCTGTCTCTCTCTGTCTCAAAAATAAATAAATGTTTTAAAAAAATAAAAAATATATAATTTATTGTCAAATTGGTTTCCATACAACACCCAGTGCTCATCCCAACAGGTGCCCTCCTCAATGCCCATCACCCCCTTCCCCTCCCTCCCACCCCACATCAGCCCTCCGTTTGTTCTCAGTATTTAAGAGACTCTTATGGTTTGCCTCCTTCCCTATCTGTAACTTTTTTAATGTGTATAATATAAATGTACCTGTTAGCAGGCATATGCTCACTTTTTTTTTTAGCTGAGACGAAATGCATTTTTAAAAATTCAGACAGTTTGAAGGAAGGTTTTAGGATTTGTTTTGCTGAAACAGACCAGGCATACTGTGTCAGAGATAATTAGAAGAAGTAGTAATAAAGTATTACATTTCACTTACAATCAGTGAATAATAACAAGTAAGGCGTGCTGCTACCTTATGCTGGCCAGGCCTCTCTCTTGCCTGTGTGTTTCCAGGAGTTCGCAGTTACAGCGGGGAGTGCTTTCTTACCTGATAGCCAGACCCCTTCTTAGCTTATGAATTCCTCCAGGGCAGAGCTGGTGTGTCTTTTTTTCTAGTCTGTGTCTTTGCCCCTACCACAGTGCCTGGCTTCCTGAATGGTGGTGACTGAATGTGGGAGGGAAGGAGGGAGGGATGGAGGGGGGAAGTGGGGAAGGAGTGGGGGAAGGTTAGGAAGGCCCCTATTCATTGTACTCAGCATGCTGGGAACCATAACAAAAGCAAATTGGTAATAATAAATCATTTATCCCTCTTTTCTGCCCAGTATGCCATCTGACCAGAAGGCATCTATTCCTTAGAGAATGTCTCTTTGACTGGATACATAGGCTCATAGGACCTGGTTTGGGTCCCACTTGGCTGCTTATTATCTCTATGGCCTTTATATAAGTTCCCCCTCCTTTGGTGGCGGGGGGGGGGGGGGGTTGGGTCTCAGTTTCCCCAAATAAGTGAAAAATGGGAGCTGTATTGACCCAAACTTCAGCTCTTCCAATTTTGCCTTCATGATGTTTTGCCTTATTTGAGTCACACCTGTAGAAATGTTTAACAGGATGTTTTCCTTCGCCTTGATTTCCTTTTTCCTTAAATTTATTTAAAAAGTAGCTTTTAAATCACTACTGTTGAAAGAAAACCAGCTGGCCATACAAAAAGGTAGTTGAAGAGGTAGAGTGAAACCCAAACAGCCTTGCTCGGCTCTTCACCGGGGCCTGCAGGGCTTTGAGCCCGAGGCCTGTGGTGAGAGGAGACACAAGTGTGGATCAGAAAGGCATTTGGGGCCCAGAACACCCTGCAGAGACTTTCCTTCTCCTTGTCTCAGTCATGAGGCTTGCAGGAGAACTAGAAAAGAAATACCTTTCTTCCTGGGAAGTTCAGTGTGCTTAGTAGGGTGACCAGTGACTACCCACTGTCACTCCCCATAGTGTCTTTTTTTTTTTTAATTTTTTTTATTTGACGTTTATTTATTTTTGAGACAGAGAGAGACAGAGCATGAACGGGGGAGGGTCAGAGAGAGAGGGAGACACAGAATCTGAAACAGGCTCCAGGCTCCAAGCTGTCAGCACAGAGCCCGATGCAGGGCTCGAACTCCCGGACTGTGAGATCATGACCTGAGCCGAAGTCGGTCGCCCAACCGACTGAGCCACCCAGACGCCCCTTTTTTTTTTTAAATTTTTTTTTTTATTTGACGTTTATTTATTTTTGAGACATAGAGCATGAATGGGGGAGGGTCAGAGAGAGAGGGAGACACAGAATCTGAAACAGATAGTGTCTTAAACCTTATGCATCCCCACTGGCCTCTACCTTTGGCCGTGGAGGATTCCAGGTTAGTTACTGGGTCTCTCTTGTTACCATGATTAATCTATTTATCTGGCAAAACTGCAAGTGCCGTGTTTGAATCATAGTTTCCTGGGAAACCAGGTGTCTCTTATAGCTGTTTTCACTTTAAATAAACATAGGGGCTGGGAAGACCCCACTTGCATCGTGAATCTGTCCACCCATGCCAGTAGTTACAGAGCGCTGGCCCATATCTATGGGCTGGGCTTACTTCCTGCCTTCAACCCCTGCTAGGTGCTGGGAGTAAGCAAGAGGGTTTAAAAAAAAAAGGTTCCTGTCCTTGAGGAGGGGGAAGCCAAATCCTGGCTCCAGAGGTTTGATGACCCTGCTTTGAAGCTGGGGTATTGGTTGTTCAGGCCCGATTTATAGTGACCTCTTTGTAAGTGTCACTTCCTGAGATGACCGTGCAATGCGTGGCAGTGTAGAGAGATGGTGAAGACCCAGAAGGCTCCTCCTGGGTGACACGTACCTCCACTGTCTGGTCCAGCTCAACAGCAGGGGCGGCAGCTGTCTGAAGAGATCCTTTAGGGCTGTCACACTGACCTGCATCAGGGAACCTGGCGTGGGATCTGTTTCTCCTTTAGAATACTCAATAGCCCTTGCCAGAGTTTTCTGTTTTCTGTTCATAATCTTTAATGTTAATTGTACTGGGGATCTCTGTGAATTTGTTGACATAGCATAATTGTTACCTGTTATTCTTCTCATGCATCTTTTTAAAATTGACGAACAAACAATAATAATAAATAGAAAAGCCGTTTTAGGTTTACAGAAAAGTTGAGCAGAAAGCACAGAGTGTTCCCATATACCTCTTTTCTCCCCCTGCCCCATACCATTTCGCACTGTTTCTCCTATTATTAACATCTTGTGTTATTGTGGTACATTTATTAAAATTGGCAAATGAATATGGTTACATTGTTATTAACTAAAGTCAGTCGTTTATGTTAGGGTTCACCTTGAGTTATAAAGTATCATAGTCAGTTCAGGGTGCTATAACAAAGTAGCGTAGAGTAGGAGGCTTATGAACAGCAGAAATTTATTCTTCGTAGCTCTGAAGGCAGGATGTCCCAAATGAGGGTGCGAGCATGGTCGGGTTCTAGTGAGGACTCTCTTCTGGGTTGTATACTGCAGACTTTTTGCTGAATCTTCATGTGGTGGACGGAGAGCAAGCTGGCTCTCTGGCCTCTTCTTATAAAGGCACTAAATCCCATTAGTTGTTACACCCACTCACACTTAGGAATAAGGAAGAAGAGGCTGGGAGGCCAGTAGCTGATCCCATAAATGGCAGAGTTGGGATTAAATCTCTGTTTGCCCAATTCCAAAGCTCCCACTTTCATGAGTGCACTTTCCTGCTGGCGTGGGAACTTGAGGAAGAGGCCATTTAGATGCTGTATTAGGATTGTGATACCTACTCCTTCATTGGAGACCAACTGAGATGGAGATCTTTGTTTTGCTTTAGTAATAGGTCCTTTAGATGATGATGTAAGATGATCCTTGTCTTTCTCCTGCTTGTTTTTCTATCAGATTTGATATATGCCTTATAATAAACATTCTTAATACAGAACCTGCTCATTTCTATATTAAACATCAGAAGGTTGTGGGCACACAGAGGAAAGAATGAGATTATGCTAGGTCAGGATCTGAAATAACTTGTTTTGGCTGAATTTTGTTTTTTTAAATCTCTGCTCCTTCTTCATAAAAGCTCTTTTTGGGGTCTGTTTGTCAGGTGATCCTATGGATCTGGTAAAATGACTCCAGGCTCCCCTCTGCCCATCCCAGGTAGAACTGGGAGGTGCTCCTTGCCTGGGGTCCACTACGCATGCACAGATAGCCTCAGGGCCCTTGCGTGTGCTGACTGGTCTGTGGGCCCACCTTCCTATCCCAGACTGCGGCCCCTAGAAGACAGGAGCCTCTCATGACAACTGGTACCCTGTCGGGACTTGTAAATGTTTATTTAATGAATGTAATTAATTATGTAACGTCTTATGCATTTCAAAGCAGGCCCACGTACAGAAAATCACAGCTTACATGTATTTGACTGAATGTAAAGAAGTTAGTGTCTCTTGAAAGAAAATTCCTGGGCTGTTCTGCTCTTGGGTTTGTTGGAGTGTTGAGCTGATTGCAGCACATGGCTTGACCAAGAACACCCAGTGTGTCAGCCACAGGGATTAAGCTGCATCTTGACTATAATCCAGCTCTATGGTCTATAAACCATAGACCCCTTTGCTGCCTTGTGAATGGGTTCAGCATAACCAGCTATTGTTCCTTTTGAAGCGCGGCCCTCGTTCTCAGCCTGAGCAAATATTGATGCATTTTGATGGGGTTCTTTTTTATTTCATTGGCTGGCACTGCTGCTGAAAGCACTGTGACCCATCATTCACTGAAACGTTTTCACTGCAAGATAAAATATGTTTTAATTGAGAAAATCTCCACGTGCAAGTCAAAATGGATAATTTTCTGGTAATTTTATTGCTAATCCTCTGATATCTGCAATATTATGTCTCCGTTAGAAAATGTTCCATACAGTGAACTCACAGAGACATCTACTTCCGTTAGAATGGAAATTCAGAGCACATTCTCAGGAGTCTCTTGTTCTCTGAAGAAACACTGCTGTTTCTTTACCCATTACTCAACTTTTTCCTCATCCTGTGGATTATTGCGCATGGCATGAAAATTACTTGCTCATCTTTCTTTTCTGTTAAGATAGAGAGGTTCTCCCCTCAGAAACACACCTAATTGTGACTGCGGTTTTCTCGATTAGCGTCCTGCAGCCCGAATACGAGGCTCCAGGCTCTGTCCCAGGGAGGGAGGGGCAGAGTGGGTCTCGGGGTGTTTGTGGTGGGGGCCGGGAAAGGAAGGCATTTCAGAGAGTGGGGTGCTGAGTTTCCGAGCTGTTCTCACCGTCAAAGCTCTCACCTCCACAACCACACTGCAGGACTCAAGGAGAGAGACTCAGGAGGATGGCATGACGTGAAGTGGGGCGTGCCCACACACCCTGAGCACACCGAGCCTGTGCATGGAGTCTGTCCCGGCCTGGCTTTCTGCAGCCATTCGTTCTGAACATTGCACTTTCTCATTAGGAATCTCTCATTAGGAGACATTCCTAAGAGGCAGCTCCTTTGAGGAATTTTGAAGCAAAGACTTCACGGAGCCCATCAGCAGTACCAGCCCCATCTGCCACTCCTCCTCGCCACAGCCCTTAATGGCTCCCCTGACTCCATGCCAAGCTGTTTCCTCCTTATCTTTCCAGAGCATTGCTGTGTTTATCTTTATTTCACTATGCTCCTGTAATTTTTGTCTGTCTAACTTTTCATTATTCGCTTCCTTATCTTTAAAATCACCAATAAGCTTCCTTTTTTCTTTTTAATTAGCTTTAAGCCTCTTTTGTCCACAAAGCTGCTTGAAACATCACACGACCCCAGGCAGGGCATCCACCCACCAAGTACAGCCCATAGCGTGGCTTTGTTAGGGGACGGTCCGCCCTGTTTCAGCATCTCTTCTTTGTTAGGACGAATGTCCTGGTCTGTCCAATCATGACTTCTTTAAATCCTAACCTCAGTTTCCAACCTCCTTTCTGTGTCTGAGCATCATCCAGAACCTTCTGTTCTTTACCCCATTGTTCAGAGCAGTTGCTTGCCTTCTGTGATGTGTCTGTAAATGCGGGCTGCCAGGATGTAAATTCTTTTTAACGCATTCCTTGGACAGAGAGCCCTTTGGTTCATACGTTGCCTGTGCAGCTGTCTTACGTTTTGTCTATTGGTGCATCTTTTGACATTTAACAACCAGAGTAGCTGAATTCAGTTATGCCTCCAGCTCTGGCTTCTTGGTAGGGTAGACTGGGCTTCTCACTGGGCAGTGCTTCCTTCCCCCTTCCCTTTAGAATCTGTCTCTGCACGGCTTGTATTGGGAGGGGTAGAGAGAATGACCTTTCAAGGGGAAATGGACTGCCTTCCTCCCGTTGTCGTTGTCGTCGTTGTTGTTGTTGTTTTAAGATGTTCAATACCCGCACTCTTGCTAGAAACTTCAAATGGGTTTCTAGACGCACAGTTTAACTCCAGTTGTCATTTTATGTATTTAAATGGACATTTCAGGTAGGTGTAGTATTTTCCTGATTGAGGTAACCCCTTTTTTATTTATTTTTAATTAATGCGCTCTTTATTAAGCATCTGTTACACTCCAGGTGTTGTGCCAGACAGGCCCTGAGGTGGAGAAGTGAGCAAGATGGACATGGCCTTTCTCTCACTGAGTTTAAGGTCTGGGTGTTGGCAGGGTCAGTGACTTCATTAGGGTCAGTGCACGGAGGCTCTGTCCCAAAGGTGTGGAGTATATAGTAGATTCTTCTAAAATAATTCACAGTTTCGCATTTTCTGCATGCTTTACTGGAGCGCGGTCAGAAGCATCTAGAAGTTTCCGGATGATCGGCTCAACACTTCAGTTATCAAGCGAGCCACATTGTGCCCTCTTGCTCACGTCCCAGCTGAACACTGTGCAGGAGAGAGCTCTCCAGATACGTGAAGCATCAAGCCTTGTAAAATACTGGGAGTTTTGTGGGACCTGTGTTTTGAATGTGTTCCCTACCTGTCTGCCTACCTGAATGGTATCATCATTTAATGCTTCCTTTGCGGTCTCATCAGTCACGTTTAATGTTTGTTAATTGTGACACAGTTCCAGGGCTTGTTTACGTGTTTGCTTTTGGGTCAAATGTTCCCAGGCTGCTATGGGTTTTGGGTTTTTGAGTTTAATTTTTAAACGTCTTCTGTCTCCTTTTCTTCTTGTCTGATAGCCAATGATGGCTTATTGCTGATTTTCTATTTTGCTCAGTGCCATTTTCTATTTTGCTGGAATGGTGTTTAAGCTAAGAGTCCAAAAACCTTCATATGTTCATGTCCCCTGCTTTGGACAGCTCTTTAGTCCTGAGCTTCGTCTCCGTGTTTGAGCATTCTAGGTATTCAAGGGTTGTTGGGATGTAATATCTTTAAAGAGTGATTCATTTCAACAGTTCATGTGATTCCACCTTATGGGGAGAAGCTCTTTCAACACGCCAATTGGCAGCCTCCTTTTTAGACTCACTGTCCTCACCAAGCACATTGCTTTTAGTGGAGACTGTTCTTGGGAAGGGAGCACTGGTCTCCCTGCCTACTGCCCCGTATTCAAGGCTCTTTTCCCGCTACCAGGTGACTTTTCTAAAGTGCCTCCCAGTTATATCAAGCCTGCCTCAGCTCCCTCTTGGCGTCCCACAGAGTGTTCCCAAGCTACTCATCTGATTCACCTTAACTCATATTGAACCCCTCCTTTTCTAGAGTCTGACTCTGCCTTTGCTGAACTTTCAGAGCCTGCAGCTAAGTCTCCTTCCTCGAAGTTCTTGTGGCTTTTGGTGCTTTGGGGTTGATGACCTGTACTGCACTGATACATGGGTACATATGCTGGTCTTATGTCCCCAGTGGATGATGGGCCCTATATGAGCCAGGCCATTCTTCTAATCCCCTTGCAGTTGGCATAATGGAAGGTCATACAGCACGGGCGTCAGAACACAGCAGGTGTACCCGACTTATAGTTTTGGCTCTGCCTCTTTGCCCCCGCACGCAGGCTACTTAAAATTTCCATGAACCGCTGTTGAGCCATTTACAAAATGGAAGTGACAGTAGCACCTACCTCATAGAACCACTGTAAAGATGGAGTCCCAGGGTTCCATACAATTAAAGATAGCGGTGTGGTGTTGGTGGTTGTGTTATTGTTACTACTCCTAGTAGTACTGTTACTCCTATTCATACAAGATATTCAATAAATACTTGTTCAGGTGACTTGAAATTGAACAAATGGATCTGTACCAATCAGAGACATAAACCTGGGGAAAGTTGATTATAACTCATGGGGGCACCAACACACAATCCATGTGTAGAAAGGTCACAAACAAAAATCAGCAATTACTAAGGTTTTTAAAGGTCATTCCTAACCCAAATCAGGCATCTCCTGGTCCCTGGGGCAACAGGGGAGCCCATCCCAGATGGCACACAGCTCCAGCAATTTGAGGTTATTCTGAATATGTCAATTTCAAATATGAGTGTGTAGAAAGGCAGTGGTACTCTATTCTGAGGACATATTCATAAATGTTAGAAATAGTCACTTCCAGAACTTTGGGGCATACAGCTGTGGTTGTAAATCCTGAAAAATTCTGGCCAATAAATCTGGCAGTTTTCTGGTCTCATTTAAGTCATGTGGCTAACTTACTGATATAGCTGCTTCCTCAGAGTCAGAGACAGCAGGACAATTAGGGCAGCAGAATTTCTGGGTAGCTCTTGAAAGAAACGCAGATATTGGAATTTGAAATTATTGGGAAACACAGCCATCCCCTCATGATCCACGACCAGTAGCTAAGTGCAGAGTGTCAGAGCCGGACTGATGCTGACGTGAATCGCACTTCTGCCCCATACCCGCCCTGTAGCCCTGGTTCAGCAGGTATGGGTGTGGGGAGGTCTAGGAATGGTATTTTTGTAAAGCCAACACGCTACTCCTGCTTCCCAGGTGGTTTTGATTATCAGCTGAGACTGGGAACCACAGCTCTAAACAAAGGTGGCATCAATGGCCGGACATTTTGATGAGTAATCCAACGTGACCTCGCCCTCAGCAATGCAGCAGACAGTGTAATGTACAAAGATGCCAGCCTCAACTCTGGGACCTGAAGTGACCCCTTGGAAACACATTCCTCTTTCCTGGCGCACTTCAGGGAGGGCAGTGGAGTGGGGTGACAAGAGCTGCTGGAGCAACTAGCCAAGCCAGCGTCCCCACGGACTTGGGCTCCTTGCCACCCCGTCCTGATTTGAAAGTCAGGCCAACCAGCCTTGCTGCAGGCGGGGTCGGGGAGCCGCAGGACAGGCCCTTCTGGGGAATGCTCCGTCCTGGACTAAACAGAACTATTTTTCCACTTAGAAGGTCTCTCACCAGGACATTTTTTAATCCAGTTTGCCCAAGATTCCTGTTACCCCTAATTACCTCCTTTGTCTAGCTTTGGCCGTTATTTTCTTTCCCGTTTGGTGTTTACTCTGTCAGACACTTAAGGGCAGTTATCATGTCTCTTTAGCCAAGCTACACACATTCAGAGCCTTCTCATTTTTGCACATAAATCTCCGCCTTCCAGCCCCTCAACACCTACCCATACGTGCTGTGCAGTGTTTGCTTTGGATTAGATCTTGGAAGTGGAAGAATTTTTCTCCTTAGAATTATTGGCACTGGTGTGCACTTTCTAAGTCTGCCGCAAACACACTCACACAGGGAATTGAGGAGACACGATCCAGTATACTGTTGTTTTAAGCGCGGCACAGGGCCTTTTAGCCCCCCCGATGGTATCTCTTTAAATTGAATTTCAGGCATGGGCAAAAGTCAACAATGACTAGTGTTTCCATTACTTTAAAGCTGATAAAGTATGAAGGATTTTTTTTAAAAGGCCTAAAACCAAAAAAGAAAAAAAAAAAAGCAAGTGTAATAAAAAATGACGAACGGTGCTGTGGTGAGCTGCAAGTTTAATGGGGTTCCAGTGGTTTCCATCCGTGGGCCCCTCCTGAGTGTCTTTGAGTCCCTTTACTGTGCATTCAGGGTTTTCTGTCAGTGCTTTTGCTTCTCAACAAAGCCGATTTAAATCATGCAAAATCAGCCAAAAGGAACAACAACAAAAAAGGGGGAAACTATTTAAATATTAAATTTAATTCTACTTGTCATTCTACTCAGTGGCTGGAATGTGAGATCTAAGACCTGTGTCTGCTGGACCCCTCAGGCTACTTGGTTCTCACGTGTCTCTCCTCGGGCTGGGGTGGGATTCCAGCATTTAATGATACGTATCTTTCGTGCAACACGGTCCGTAAGTGTAAGCCAATTACTTCATCTTTTACTCAGCAGCAGTAACAAAAACTAAACTCATTTACAATAGCTGAGAGGAAAATGACTATGTTGGACTTAGTGAATGATGGCTTATCAGTTTCCATTCCTTCAAGAAAATATTTATGGAGGACATTCTCCGTTTTGGGCAGTGGAGATACTGTTGTAAACAGACTTTATAGTTGTGTGTGCGTGTGTGTGTGTGTATGAAAAATGGTGAGTATGCTCCAGAGAATGGAAATAAGAGGCTATGAGAGAGTGAGTGGTGTTCTTTTTAGAGTGGGGATTAGGGACAGTCTCTGCAGAAGTTATAGTGTGACTCTGGGATCTGTATGAAGGATGAGGTTGAGGAGAGGGCTAGGGTTCAGGTTATATACAGGTTGGCAGGCTAGGGATGGGAGTAGGGATTTTATTTGAAGTACAGCTCAAGGCCATTGAGGGATTTCAAGCAGTAAGAGATAGAATCTGATTTATGCTCTGCTTCCTCCAGCTGCTGCAGGGAGACTAGCCTGTAGCCAGTGAGAGTAGAGACGAGGTTAGCGAGGGGGCTCTTAACGTTTGTCAGTTTCCAGTGAGTTGACAACTAAGGTCTACACTCATTAGAGAAAGAGATCAGGAAATGGGGTTGTATCACAAAAATGGAGAGAGGTAGAGTCAGGGTACATTTGAAGTTAGAGTCATCAGGAATTGCACACAGATTGGCCACAGGGGAGTGAGCGTTTGTGGGAAGGTTGAGGGAAGAAGAGAAACAAATGATAACTTCTAGATTTTGCTTTATAGCCTTTAGTTCCACTGTGGCCACCTTGAGTTTGAGATGTCTGTTAGACATGTGAGTGGAGATATAAAAGATGTCATTGGCTCCATGAGACTAAAGCCCAGGGCAGGAGTCCAAGCTGGAGATGGAAGCTTTGGGGGACCGGCCTATAGATGGTATGTTATAGTAGCATAGTCATGTCAATAGGAAGAGTCTACAAATGGTGAGGGAGCCCGCTTGGGCTGCATTCACTTTTTACTTTGCTGTCTCTCGTTAGACTGGAAAGTCCGTGTGCAAGTGCACACATTGCCACATTGTTTACTGCTCTGTTGTTGTTGACTGCTCTGAAACCTGGGGCCAGTGACCGTGGAACTGCTCAGTTATTTGTCAACAGGATATTTGGAGATCTGCAAGGGCTGGCTGGGTCATTCTGGTCTGGTTTCCTTACAGACTGATGTGTTCTGTGATGACTATCCCCCAACGTCCAGACCTGGAGGGGGGCTCTCAGAATGAAATCTGGACAACTCTTTACAAGACGGGTCAGTGTAGGTTAGTTGCCATTCCTCAGAGAGAGAGAGAGAGAGAGAGACAGAGAGAGAGAGCTCATGGACAGAACCGGAGCTGAATTAATGGGGTGATGTTTCATAAATCATTTTAATCTTTTTTGGTCATCCATGTTTGTGTGGCCTACTGCTCCCCATCTTTGTCGTGTGGTACACACATTAAAAGCTGTCTTTTCAGCTTACTTTTTCTTTGTGCTGAAAACTTCCAGAGCTGTGTGCCAACCTGAACGTTCAGGTCACTGCAAAGACACTGCTGATTCAGTTTTTTGAACCTAATGAATCTTTATTGGCACCGAGGTCTAACCTTGACACAGTGTGGTGAGTTATGCCTTGGCAGCTGCCGTCAGGCACTGTGTTCCCGTCTCTGTGAAACCCTTTGTAAATAATGTGGCTGGCTCAGAGATGCCACCAGCACAGCAGAGTCTACAAGTAGCCCTAAAGAAAAGAGGATAGATAGAAAGGCAGCCTGGAAATATAAGAGGCACTCAGTATTAAATGTTAATGAGTATCCCCCCAAAAATACTGAATAATTTTTGTTCGTGCAGTTTATTGAAAAAGGGACCGTATGGATCTAAAACATCTATTAACAGTGGTGTTAGTTAAAAAAACAACAACGTTCCTTAAAGCATTAGTGTTTGTGCAAACACTTTCAGGGATGATATGCACTCTCAATTCGGAAACCTCCAGCAGCTCTTCCTTAATTTTAGCTTTTGTGTCACCTTTGTCCCTGGGTTTTCTGGCAGAGCAAATTCTTCCTGGCAGCTTTGCAAAAACGCAGTTGCGGGAGGTTTAGGCCCTTTGTTCTGTGATCCTAGAGATGAATGTAGGACCCCTTCCTTGTGGGCTGTCGTGACTGAGGGCTCACCACGAGTGAAGGCCACATTCAGCTCCTCCCTTACCTTCTGTTTGTCTTGATGTGACATGACCGTGAGTGTCAACTCCCTGGTCTGTGCCACACCATGAGCTCTGTGAGCGTAGGAGCCATATGTCTCGTTAGTCACTCTGTCCTTAGTGCCACCACATCGCCCGGTATGGAGGAGGGCCTTAATGAATATTTATCAACGTGAGTGCAGTGTGGTCAAGGAATACGATTAGCCCTGCAGAAACCTGGAATAGACAAAGGGGCTTAGGTATTCCAAATATCAAAATCATGTCCCTTGGAGCGCAACGGATATATTCCATAAAAGCTGTTGTAAGTTGAGGCTGTCCCATTTACATCTTTTATAAAAATGTAACCTGCTCAACACCAAGCGATAAAGATGACATGGAACAATGGCATCTCTCATTCATTGCCGGTGGGGATGGACAATAGTATAGTCACTTCGGGAGACAGTTTGGCTGTTTCTTACAAAATGAAACATACTCTTACTATATGATCCAGAAATCGTGCTGCTTAGTATTGAGTCAGATGAGTTAAAAACTTATGTGTATGTGAAAATCTGCACATGAATATTTATAACAGCTTTATTCATAATTGCCCAAACTTGGAAGCAACCAAGATGTTGCTCAATAGTGAGTGGATAAACTGGGGTATATTCAGACGATGGGATATTATTTCATGACTTAAAAATGAGCTGTCCAGCCATGTGAAGGCACGGAGGAACTTTACCTGTGTAATGTAAAGTAGAAGAAGCCAATATGAAAGAACTCCATGCTGCATGATTCCAGCCATGTGACATTTTAGAAAAATCAAAACTGTAGAGACAGTAAAATGATCATTGGTTGCTAGGGGTTTGGAGAAGTGAGGATGAACAGGTGGAGTACAGGACATTTTTGGAGCAGTGAAACTACTCT
Source organism: Felis catus (assembly GCF_018350175.1). Lineage (NCBI taxonomy): Eukaryota > Metazoa > Chordata > Mammalia > Carnivora > Felidae > Felis > Felis catus. Next base: position 22,772,781 of record NC_058369.1, read on the forward strand.
GTATGATGCTATAATAGTGGATGGATGTCATTATATATTTGCCCAAACCCATCAAATGTACAGCACAAAGCATAAACCCTAATGTAAACTATGAACATTAGTTAATGATGTACTGCCTCATCAATTGTAACATACGCAGCACACTAATGCAAGATGTTAATAAGAGGGGAAGTTGGGTGTGTGTCTGTATGGTGGGGGTTGAGGTGCCAGGTGGAAGTTCTTGGTGCTTTCCCCTCAGTTTTTCTATAAACCTAAAACTGCTCTCAGAAATAAAATCTATTTTTAGAAAAGTAATGTGCTGTAGAAACATAAGGGGTTGCAAGGAGAGGGTTGATCACGTCTTTTTGTCATTGGTGTCATCAAAGAAAAGTATTACTTGTATCTGAATACAGAATTCATTAATGTGTCTCTTTGTGAAAAGGAACACGTGGTTTCATGTCAGTGAAGGAAACGTCCTCTCTCTGAGGCCATGATGGCAAGAAGCCCCGATGGTGGCATCTTGGCATTAACATTCAGTGTTCAAGTGGTTCGCTTGGGCAGGCCGTTCAATTTCTCCTGGCTCTGGTTTCGTCATCTGTAAAATTAGGACAGTGATGCCTGACGATACTTAAAATCAGAGGCCTGTGGAAGGACAGGAGGGGTGCCTCATGGCCCTTGAAGAATCTCCTGAAACGTGAGGCATCCCCAGGAGAGCTGCTGGGGCAAGGCGCCTCCCTGCTGGCTCATGGCTCTCTTATCTGAAAAACGATCGTGTTGTTCTCTCCAGTCCTGGCTGTTCAGCCATTCCTATCTGCTACTTAGCGTGTGAAATTGCCTATGAATCAACAACACGGTGAATTGGATATCAACCAGAAGCAAGCTAGAGGACCAATATTCAGTTATTGAAAGTCAAAAGGTAGAGGGAAAGGTTGGAGAATCAAATAAGAGAATTAATTTCAATAGTTTACACTTGGTGTTTGTTGGGTGTGTTTTAGGATAGTTTCCTTCTCTCCTGCCCTCCTTTGCTTCCTCCCATAAACATTCCATCTCCTCCCACTCCGTCATCTCTTTGTGCTGTCTGAGGAGTCCCAAGTACATAACATGGGATGGAGAGAGAGATGAGGGAGTGTATTTAATATATTCATGACATATGCATTAGGGGAGAAATCACCTCTTTTAAAACTGAATGCACTGTACCCGATTACAGAAACCAGTAGACAAGGATTTGAGGTCTTTCCTCAAGTTAGTCATCCACTGTCATAAGTTCAAACGGGACGTATCTCTTCCTCCAGGGTTATGTTGCTCCCCATCAGGTTAGGAGTACATCGCACCATACGGCATAATTGAGTTACTACTTCCAGTATTCTGTGGGCATTAAGACCTGGGAGATAAACGTAATGGGAGAGGCTATAAACATTGTACTGGTCCCTGGAATACAGAATTTGGTAGGCAAGGATTGTGGTGTGTGCTACAGCATAGGGATGTAAAAACTCTGGCATGTTGGGGACGTGGTGCACAGCTCCCGGGAGAGGGGTAGAAGAGTTTGTTGAGAGGGTCCTGGCAGGTGCAGTTGGGAGGGTCCTGGCAGGTGCCGAATGGAGACTCTGTGTAGCTTCGGGCCAGATTATGAATTTCTTTTTTAACATTTATTTATTTTTGAGAGACAGAGACAGAGCAGGAGTGGGGAAGGAGCAGCAAGAGAGGGAGACACAGAATCTGAAGCAGGCTCCAGACTCTGAGCTGTCAGCACAGAGCCCACCGTGGGGCTTGAACTCACAAACTGCGAGATCATGACCTGAGCCGGAGCTGGCACTTAATTGACAGAGCCATCCAGGCGCCCCTTCTTAAAAAAAAAAAAAATTAACGTTTATTTATTTTTGAGAGACAGAGACAGAGCAGGAGTGGGCTTCAGGCCAGATTATAAAGGGTAATTTATGCCACACTAAGGAATGTATCATGTGGGAATGTTTCCCAGGGTGTATCCCCTGGAATGCAAGTTCCTAGTGATACTTCAGGAATGAAGGGTTCCATAGTTACACACGTTTGAGAAAAGATTGTAGCTCCAGTATACCTGTATGATGCCGTTAGTGCAGAGTCCTCAGATGTTCTGTAGTAAAGGAATCTTTAACTTTGCTAAAGTTGAAACTGGCATTTTTCAAACACATGGTATTGAAGATAGTATCCTTTTGTGTGTAACTTACCCATGATTATTTGGGTAATCACAGTATCCCTGGCATAGATTTGGGGTGCTGCTCTAGGCCATGGGGAGCACGTAAGGATTGAGAGAAGAGGGACATGCTCCTATCTGTGCTATAGAAATTTGGTGGCAGGTAGAGGATGGAGTGGAAGGAATGACATGTATCAGAATACCATTACGTGAGCTGAAGGGTGTACCAGTGCAGAAATTAGGAGGGCCCTGGACATGTTTTTAGAGACCTAGGTCAGGAGTCGGCAAATGATGGCCCATGGGCCAAATCTGGTTGATCCACCATTTACAACAATGGTTGCTCCATATTTGTAAGTAAAGATTTATTGGAACGCAGATCCAACTACACTTGTTCCTTTACATGTTGTCTTTGCATTATAACAACAGCATTGAGCAGTTGCGACAGAGATCACCACATGGCTTATAAAGCCAAAAATATTGACCATCTGGCCCTTTATAGAAACATTTGTTGAGTCCTGGTATGGGTGGTTGGTTGGATTGGTTTCGTTTTTGCAAGGGTAAGAGACTTATTTTGATTTTTCAGTTCCATTTTCTTCAAACAGATGAATGGAAAAAAAAATAGATACAAACAGAATCCCAAAAATCAAATTCTAGAAGCCCTAACTTGAATGTTGAATGGAAGCCTTTTCAGCTCTGAAGATCCAAGAGAACTGAAGACCTGCCTTCCTCTCTGGTGGAGTTTCGTTATCGCTTGTCTGGTGGGGCCGAAGCTGTTGTAAGAGGCCACTTGTATCCTCGAAGGTCGAGCCCTGTAAGCTATCAGTCATTACCTTTGGCACTATCTCAGGCTATGTTACGACCCTGAAGGAATCTAACTGCTGTTTCTGGTTCCTCTGAGCCCGGTTGCCTCTATATAATGTTGATACTGGCAGATGTTGTCTGCTCTCCCTTGGAGAGCAACTTTCTACACATATTTCTTGGGGCACATATATTTATACTCATTCCATTTATAATGTAAAGTCTTGTGATGATAAAGTATGTGTTGTTCCATAAAGGTAGACTGGTGCCATTCAACTCCATCACTCCCGCAAGACAGATTTATGCGCTCCATTCAAGGCCTGGGATGCCCAACACCCAGTATATATTTTATTTTATCTTGTCTCATTCCTACAGCTATCCAGAAGTTTGAAAATGTATTTTTTTCAGTGGCACTTGAGAGTCTACGAAAGTTAGTGAAAGAAGAAGAAGGAGGACGAGAAGAAGATCTGCAAGAATTGCTAATATTTGTCACTTTATTTGTGGTAGCAAGTACTTTAAAAAAAATCCCATATTTTCAGATAGCTGCACACAAAACATAAAATACATGTTTCTCAGCTGTGAAACATGCCAGTAAAAATGTTCACCATCTAATCATGATTTGAATATTTGTTTTTACAGCAAGTTAAGTACCAACAAAGAATTCCACAGCTTATAAAATGGGTGGTCATAAATGAAATGCAAAAGTTGATGCAGAACCTGTGAAGTGAATTGAAAACGTCGCGTACCTGGCCAGAAGCTCTGAAATCACACGCAGGTCAGACAGAGCAGCTTTGGTCTGTGCACCCTGTGTCTTCACATGCCCAACATGATTGGGCTGGTTTTTAATTCTCATTGCAAAAGGCAGTATTCTAAGAATAATGAATTTTCAGCCCCGTTCAACTTGTGGGATTTTGCTTATGGGAATATCCACTTTAGTTTTTTTGCATTTGAGAACCAGAAAATATAGTTTACTCTGTGATTTCAGGATGGACAGAGACCTATAGTATAATTGATGGCATCCATGACGTTTGCAAAATTTGTTTTGAAAAGCTGTATGAGGCCCCTTATTGTATCTAAGGAAATCTTTTCATTTAACGCTAAGGTTGTCATAGATTCTTTTGAAAAGACTAGGCTTGTGGTCCGATTCTGCCGTAAGCCAGCTGGCTATGTGAGGTTGGGTGGAGCTGAGTCTCAGAGTTTTCTCTGGTATAATGGAAATGGTAGTATTTGTCTTACCAACCTCCCAGGCTTATGACAACTATCAGAAGACAGAGACTCAAGAGGGAGACAAGCTAGTTTTTGAAAATGCGAGGCAGATTGTTCTCTGTGGGAAGGCTTATGAAGCATGTTAGAATTTTATGTATGCGAACGTGTGTGTTTGTACATACATATACTTCAGTCACGGTATAAGTAGGCTTACTTATGGCTGATGAAAACCAAACATCAATATGGCATAACTGCTGCTGTGGCCTGAACAATTAGGACGCGCTCAACACCATCGTCCATAGGGGATTTCTAACCCATGAGATAACCCTATGGTTAGTAGATCTGGCACTCTGTATTAGTTTTCTATTGCTGCATAACAAAGCAGCACCCATTTATTATTATTATTATCTGTAGGTCAGAGATCTGGGCACAGCATGGCCGGGCTCTCTGCTCAGGGTCTCAACAGGCTGCAACCAAAGTGTTGGCAGGGGCTGCAGTGTCATCGGAGACTCATGGTTCTCTTCCAGGCTCATTCAGGTTGTGGACGGAACTCAGTCCCTTGAGGTAACAGGACTGAAGTCCTCATTTCTTGCTGGCTGTTAGCCAGGGTCGCACTCAGCTTCTGGAGACCACCCTCAGGTCCTAGCCCCCTGACCTTGTCACGGTATGACAGCTTACTTCTTCAAAGCCGGCAGGGAATCAATCTCTTCCATTTCTGCTTACAAAACATCTTTAACCTCATGAAGAGAGTGGTGATCACATCACACTCACCAGCGTTGCTCATGCTCAAGGGAAGGGGATAAGATGTATTGACCGGAGAAGGGGCATCTTGGGGGACCATCTTAGAATTCTGCCTCCTGTACACCCCCATTTTGGGGATGGAGAGAAATTCTCAGAGAGGTTACATTCCTCGCCCAGAGTCACAAAGCCAGCAGTTACCAAGCAGGGACTTGATTACTAATAGCCTTCCAGGCAGGATGCACCTTCATGTTATATAATGTGGGCTGGCACGGTGCCTTCAAGAAAGCACTGGGTGAGGACACTTGAACAGCTATGCATATTGAGCCTTGAGACAACTGCATTGTAGACCACAGCTCCTCAAAGTGTGGACCATGGGCTGGTGTTGGTTCAGGAACTGTTTGTTACTGCAGCGAGTTAAGAAATTGACAGCAAGTGTTTAGAAACATTTATAACAATAGGATATTGCTGGCACATTGAGCACGTTATGCTTTTGTGCTTTACAGAAGTGCTGGACGCCAACAGATTGGCAAATGCATACACACCAGAATAAAAACAAAACAACCCCCCTCCCCAATAAACCCCCATTGATAGTGTGAGGAATCTTGGTGTCAAGAACACAGCTTGTTGGTCCGGTTGTCATCAAATGGGGCCCCGATGCCCCTCGTTCTAGAGCTGAAAATTGAATGCACCTGGGAATAAGACCACCTCGATCTCCTGGGTTAAAATAGTAGCTAAGCTCTTTGAAGCTTTTCTGGCCCGTGCTCTTGCACATTGTTTCTTGCTAAGCCGAGCCTAAAAATAACTCCAACCAAATTTCCAACATTTTTGGGTGCCTTCTGAATTGGAATATTCAGAAGCCCCTGATGGTCATTGCTGTGTCATTGTTTTTGGAGTTTATAGAAAAGCTGCCCTGCCAAATGCTCAAGCTTGGTTGACAAGATTGTCTCAAGCTTGTTTTCGTGACAGGTCACCGGAGCCCACAGGAAACAGTGCGGGTGAAAATGAGGATTTGACGGAGCCTGCAGAGTGAGGTTGCGGCCAGGCGGTGACCAGGAGCTGAGGCAGCTGCTCTTGGTCTCTGACTTCTGCCGCTCTGCCTCCCGCTTTGCTGTCCTTTCCGAACCCTGGCTTTCTTTGGGTCTCTGTGCATTGTTGACGATGACAGCTATGACCCCTTTCCCAAGTTCACATGCTTACTTCTAATGTGCCATAGAGGCTGATGAGTATCACCAACCGTTAAGTCCCAGTTCGCAGGGAGAAGCATCTGAGGAGCCCAGTTTGGTCAGATGTCCACTCTTGAGACAGATTGATTAGTACGGTATGGCATCTGTGTCCCCTCAGTGTGAGGGTTTTTGACCAGCTCTCGGAGGGGAAGCATGGGCAGAGCAGACACTGCAGAATGCCTTTTACACCGGCCCGTGTGTTGACTTCAAGAGGACATATTAACATTCTCTCCATGGAGGGTATGTTGATTAACTTCCTAAAAAAAATAATTAGTGAAGACCTTTTTGACCCTTTGTAGCTCAATCATTGTCTGAAACATGGTCCTGTTTTCATTAAGACCAAATACCAAAACAACAGGGACACACAATTTTATCTTCCTGAAAAATCTCTCCCTTCAGAATAGAAAGACCTTGGGCAACATCTAATTATTCCTGTGCCTGTTAATTTGATAGCTTGAAAAATGTTTGTAGTCTTTAAGAATGTCTATGGAAATTTCCTGCCCCTGCCACAGATCAAATTGTTTAAATGATGGACGGCAATTTTATATTGAACTGTGATAATAGTATCTCATTTGCTCCTACTTAAGTGATTTCTTTTCCTCTTAACACATGTAGGTCAAGTTACTCCTTCAGTCTAAAAAAATTGTGAATAAAAAAGGATGACAAATGGAAGAAAGCCAATTATATAACAATTTTAGATGTTTGAAGTAAGACCATTGCATTTCTCAATATTGATTATTTTTTCGCTTGATTACAGTGACTCTTCTCAGCTATTTATTACAATATAGATCATAATTCACAGACTGCATTTGTTCTAAACTAAAAATAAGTGCAAGGAAGTGGAATGAGGAAGGTGCTGAATGAAAAGTAGCATTTTTGACATCAATGAATAACCATTGAGTAAATAATCATATTTAGCTTCTCCAAGCATTGTATCTGACTAATAACATATTGAACTCCCTTGTCAGAGAAACCTGAGTTTAATGTGTCCCATCTCATGCATTACCCTTTATTTTATATAGTAGATTGAAGACAAATTTTATGTTATTTCTGTCTGATAAAGAATTGGAGAAAGCAGAGAGCTGGCAGCAGTCACCGAGTTTTGTGATCTGTAATTAGATAGTGAAACTTGTGTTTCACAAACCCGAGCTCAACTTACCAACTCATGTTGTTGGACCTTCTTTGAGTGAAGGGGGCTACCCCAAGTATCCTACAGTGTTATGTACTCTTTGCTAAATAGTCAACAGTCGCTTGAGTGGTTTCTGGGTTCAGTATGCTTCACTAAGTGCACTGATCAATCAAGCAAGTTCTAGACCCTAGGGGGCCCCTATTCCAGGAGATAAGATACAAGGTATAAAATGTGGAGTGACAGGAGGTCTAGGCAGATAAAGAAGTCCAGAGTAGGGAGCCATTAATTCAATACCTGTGTTAAATGCCTGGTGGCGCCTGGGCACTGTATGCTTTTATATTTTTTCATTCATTCATTTGCTCATATAGTCAGCCCATACTTACTGAGTGATCACTGTGTGCCAGAGGTTAGCAAAAACCTGAGTAACAAGATAGTCTACCATCCCAGAGATCAGCCTGCTAGGAGGGGGGGTGGGCTAGAGAAAGATGGGAAGAATCGTTCATTGATGGACGGACACTGATGGAGCATCACCATGCGGGGGGTACTCACCTAAACCCTGAGCATACTATTGTGGACAAGCCCAAGGTATCCAGGGATAGAAGGAGGGGTGGGTCAGTTCTGTGGCTAATGCTTACAGCACAATACAGATGAAGCATACTTCTCCGCTCAGTATAGATTTGTGAAATATTCTATTGAAAGGGGTCTGGGGCCTTAGAGTGAGGAGCTCTTCATTCTGCTTTGGAGGGTTTAACAAAAGTTTCACGGAGCAGAGGGTATTCAATGAGGGTGTTGAAGGAGGAATAGGAGCCTTGCTGTGCGGGGTGAGATGAGTGTAGCCAGAGACACCACCTGTGGAGAAGACACCTGCTTGTTACTGGTTTGGATAGCACGTGGTGTTCAATGATTATGACATGGGACTTACTTTTTCCACTACTCTGTACTTTGTTTAGAAAATCTACCAAAATGAAAGAGGAGTTAGGCTTTCCTTTTGAAAATTTGTAACCCTAGGACTCGAAAATAGTTTGCTCTGAAACTTGGAAAGCAAATGTAAACACATTTTTCCCCTTGTCAGAAAATGTTTAAACCCATTAGGATGCAAAGATTAGGGGCTTAGATTGGATTCACAGGAGCTACGCCAGCCCCACATATGTATTAGATTATTATTTTTTTTTCTGAAATGATACAGGCTTTTTGCCCATAGAGTAAGTCTTCTTGATACAACTGAAAAACCAGGAGAAGAAACTCAGAAGGGCCTGTGCATTTCACCCTGGAAACCACGAGCTTAAACATTTAGTAGACACGGATCTTGGATTTTGGGCTCAGTTTTCCTTAACCTTCCTTCCTTTTCCTTCTTTTCCCAGATGCCTCTTGATGAGAAAAAGGCAGCTGTTTAACCTCATGTATATTTGCATTATTCCAAATGATCTCGCAATTATGGTTAAGGTTCTTGGAAGAGGCTACCAGGCTTATAAAGAGGAAAGTGGCCTCCAAATGGAAGGGTGCTGCACATTCAAAACAGACAGCAGAGAAAATGGGGAGACAAGGCAAATGCATTTTGCCAGTAAATGTTGTGGCGGGAATCCAGGCACCTGCCAGGTGGAAGTCCTCGGGAATGATGAAGCGGTTATTGACGTAGAATTCATGCATCCTCCCCCGTTTGCACTTGATAAATTGCCAGGTCCAGTTCTCCTGGTAGCAGCTCACCTTTTCCAATAATTTGTCCTCCAACAGCTGTCCAGTAATGTTGCTTACAGTCGTTTGTTGTTGTTTTTAACTACCAGACTAACCAATATTTCTGTGCCCTAAATTTTATTCAGTGAACTCACTTCCTTGATCCTTCATCAAGGAAGAGATTTCTTTAAAATCAATGAAATTACCAAAGAGCAGGCCACTCCTGTGAGCGTCAGCTCTGCCCCAGCCTGCTGTGAGTACTGGGGGTTCTCTGCTCGTCGGCACTCACGTGCCCCTAACCTTGTACAAGGTGCCTCCCACCTTATTGTCTCCAGAGACGTTTCCAGCCCTGAGTGGCCTCCCTGAGGGTCAGCATCCAGAGAGAGGGAAGCCCCAGAGTCTAGTTCTGACCCCCCCAACCACCATCTAATCACAAGAAGTAGCTGTCAAAGTCCCTGGTACAGAGGGAGCGGAGGCATCATGGGAAACACTGCCCCTCTGAGTGCTTTAAAACATCATCCCAGGGGATTAAGGCAAGAGAGACATGCAGGCTTACAGGGTCTGGAAACAGCCCTGATGGCAAACCCTGCCCCCTAACTTGGTACCTAGAAGAGCTCATTCTAGTCTCTTAGTCCCTTTTTAAACCTTTAAAGCTTGCCTTTCTGTATAAATCTACCTTAATCATTAATCAGGCCAGGATCTTGCCTCAGCATCATGTCTTCCCAGGATGTCCTGGGTTATGTTCCCACCAGCCCTTTTGGACTTTGTAACACTGTTTTTGCCCTTTCCTTGCCCCTGACCTTGTAAAGTGTTACCTGCCATCTGCATGCTTTAGATGCCTGCCCACCTTGACCTCTGGTACTGGTCTGTCCCATGACTCCCCATCCATTGCTGTATGTTGGTTATGTATTAGGTTACTAGCAAAGTGAGATGTACCATTGATGGTATGCGTTGAGTTAGCATGTTAAAAGCTATGATTTACTAAACAGGATAAATTAAGTGGTTTGCCTTCATGAAGTATTGGCAAATATGGGAAATTATATGAGGAACAAGATTTTATTAGAATACATACGCACATGTTAGTATTCTTGTTTTGACTTGTTTTATTAATAGTTATGATTGTTTTAGTGTTTATTTAAAATTACCATGTCTGAGTTATCTTTAACATTCATCATATCCAATAGTAGTTGTTTGATTAGATATTTGTCTCCTTTATAATTTTGTTCAATGGGGGATCTTCAAGAAGAGGGACTGTGTCTTACTAGTTTTTGCTTAATAAATAATAGTTGAACTTCTTTTGAGAGTCAGAGAGAGAGAAGAAAGAAAGAAAGAAAGAAAGAAAGAAAGAAAGAAAGAAAGAAAGAAAGAAAGAAAGAAAGAAAGAAAAGGAAAGAAAAGAAAGGGACAGAACCCAGCAAAGTCACTGGTCTCTTCTGGTTTGTATAAATAATTTTCAGCATATAACCAGCTTGTATGATGTCATCAGTTTAATCAGTGTATGTGTCCAGAAGCAAGCTAATATTTGGGGGTGTGGTTTTCTTATAACCTTTCTTGCTATGTTTTTTCAGCCTGCTTACACTTCCCCAAGTAAGGACAGTTTAATTAACAGCATAGAAATAATCACAGATATGTATACCTATAACATCAATATCTCCGGGCTATGATAGGTCACTGAAAGTGTTGTCTCTCCTCCCCCAATGCCCCCAGGCCTGAAACTTTATGAAAAAACATTGTTCTTTTATTAAAAAAAAATCTGTAAAATACTGTAATGACACAAACTTTGTTGTTTTTTTTTAAATTTTTTTTTTAACATTTATTTTTGAGACAGAGAGAGACAGAGCATGAAAGGGGCAGGGGCAGAGAGAGAGGGAGACACAGAATCGGAAGTAGGCTCCAGGCTCTGAGCCATCAGCCCAGAGCCCGATGCGGGGCTCGAACTCACGGACCGTGAGATCGTGACCTGAGCCAAAGCCGAAGCCGACTGAGCCACCCAGGCGCCCCCAAACTTTGTTTTAAATAGCGGTTTAGAGTAAGACTAAGTTCATTTTGTTGGTGGAATGCAGTTAGACTTGGCTGTGCTGGAGAGCCGCGGCTGCACTGGGGAGCTGTCTGCATGGTTGTGGGACAAGCCAAGGCCTTGTGCTTTTTCCTCTTAATCTCCTTCCCTGTGTCCATCCGCCATGGGCCTCTCACCACCCTGAGTCACTGCTCCTCTGGCACCTCCTTGGACTCAGGTAGTATGAAGTTCAGCCTTGCACTGATGGTCCAGGTGTTGCCCCAAGCTGGCTCCTGATCTGCTGTCTGGCCATACTTAGCTCTGTGCCCAGATTGTTCTGTCCTTTGTTCCTGAAGCTTATCTTTTCTCTGAATCTGTGTACGTCCTAAACACCTTCTAACGTTAGAAGAAAACCTGTCTGCTCTGTCTTCCTGGCTTCAGTAGTGGAAGTCATCGTTTCTTCCTTCAACTCCTCCACCTCGTGAGTTGGAAATCTGGCAAATAGCATCAGGGGTAATTATTAAATATTGCCAGATATGGCTATAAATTCCTAGGGGACAGAAACAGGGTTATTTTAGCTCCCTTCAGTGCCTGGCACTGCCTGGTTCTTTATATACAGTAGATGCTTAATAAATATTTGTTGACTAATAGGTTTCGTGTCCCTTAAGATGAGCTGCTCTTAATTAGTTTAATAATAGAGCCCCCCCCCCCCCCCTTTTTTGTAGCATACAAACAGTGGGAAAATCTTTTGGGGATGAGGTGGGATATAAATAAACACTAATAAATTATTATAAGCATTCCAAAATGTTATTGTTAACCGATGATCTTTTCCTCCATTTGGTGTTCACTTTCCCCAAAAGTGAGAAAATCTTTAATTAGTGCTGTTTGTATATGAGCTGTGAGTCGACCTTAGAATTCTGCTAGATGCCATTGAAGCCTAATTCTTAGACTCCAGTGGTTGAATGTTCACAATAGAACACACTTCTAAGGATCATTTTAATGTATTTAACTTACTATTATCTGAATAATATTTATTTAGTGTTTCTTGTCACAGTTATTGCAAATGATAGTAATTTAGCTAGTTTATCTAAAATGGGTTGTTGTGCTAAAGATGCATAAAAGATCCCAATTAAGAACCAAGTAAATAAGTAAGTCTTTAAAGGAGATTTAAATCTCTCCACAGACTTGCTCGGGATGAGAACTTTCCCTGTGTTGATGGTGATTGGCAGGTTGTATTCACTAACATGGCAGGTGCCGAGGAGTCATTGTATGCTTTGAAGGAAATCAGACAACAAAACGTATTGAATTTCACCCTAGTATACTAAAAACACCTCTTTGTTATTTTGGTGACAGTGTTATTGAAATATAATTCACATATCATATAATTTTCCCCCTTATAAGGTGTACAATTGAGTAGATTTTAGTCTATTTATAGCTGTACAACCATCACCACTATCAATTTTAGAACATTTTCATTACCCCATAAAGAAGCCACAATACCTTTAGCCATACACTGCATGGTCTTTTGTGACTGACTCCCTTTATTTAGTTTAATGTTTACAGGGTTCATCCGTGTAGTGGTGTGAATCAGTTCTTCGTTCTTTTATATGGCCAAATAATATTCCATTATATGGATGTACCACATTTTATCCAATTCATTGCTTGGTGGACATTTGGGTGTGTCCACTTTTTGGCTGTTAACAAATAGCACAGCTATGAACATTTGTGTGTAAGTTTTTGTGTACACAGCACTTTTTGTTTTCCTTGAGTATATACATAGGAATGGAATTAACTGGTCCTATAGTAAGTCTGTGTTTAACCTTTCAGGGTACTTCCAGATTGTTTTCCAAAGTGACTGTATTGTTTTACCTTACTAGGAATACTTTTACTGTGAGAAACTAGGATCATGCAATATATAAGAGGGTTTCTACATTTGCAAACTAGTACATTAGTTCACACTTCAGAGTTTTTCCCATTGATGGTTTTTTTCTAACAACTTTATTGAGGTATAATGGACATCCAGTACAATTCACCCAATTTAAGTGTACAATTCAGTGATTTTAATAGATTTGCCAAGTTGTGTGCATATCACTATAATGTGGTAATTGATGCACATCACATTGTCTGGACATCTTCATCACTGCAATATGACCTCTCTTCCCATTCCCATTTATTTGATCTGTCCTTACTCATTTAATGTTGTCATTTGCTGGCCCAGGTGGTAGCTGGGTCAAAGGGCTGAGAAAACTTCATGGCTAACAACATAAAACTGAGATACTTATATCAACTTAATTTTTTATTTCTTTTCTTTTCCTTTGAGGCGGGGGAGAGAGAGAGAGAGAGAGCAAGCAAGTGAGAGCACAAGTTGGGGAGAGGGGCAGAGGAAGAGAGAGAAAGAATCCCAAGCGGGCTCTGTGCTCAGCACGGAGCCTGATACGGGGGTCGATCCCATGACCCTGGGATCATGACCTGAGCCAAAATCAAGAGTCAGACACTTAATCAACTGAGCCACCCAGGTGCCCCTCAACTTAATTTTTTTCAAGTTCACAATTTCATACTGCAATTTTGAAATCCAGAACTCTCTGAAAATTGAGAATTTTTCATAACTCATTTGGTGGAAAAGCTTGATCTGAAATGACATGTGGGTATGTATAATATTTATTTGTTCTATTTAATGTGAATAATCATGTCTTACTACACAAATATTAATATTTGATTATGGGGTGCTGCCCTAGCTCTCGCTGGGGATATGTAATAAATACAGATACGTGTATTCTTTCATCTTTTAAAATCCAGATGAACTAGCATAGCATACTGGCCCCAATGATTTTTTTTTTATGTTTATCATTTTTGAGAGAGAGAGGGACACACAGAGTGTGAGCGGGGATGGGGCAGAGAGAGAGGGAGACACAGAAACCAAGGCTGGCTCCAGGCTCTGAGCTGTCAGCAAAGAGCCCAACGTAGGTCTTGAACCCACGAACTGTGAGATCATGACCTGAGCCGAAGTCTGATGCTTAACCGACTGAGCCATGCAGGCGCACCCCGCCCCACCACAGTGTTTTGGTTTGTTTTTTTAAGTTTATTTGTTGAGAGAGAGAGGAGAGAGAGAACACGAATGGGGAAGGGGCAGAGAGAGAGAGAGAGGGAGAAAGAGAATCTCAAGCAGTTTCTGTGCTGTCAATGTGGAACTCAGCACAGGGCTCAATCTCAGGAACTGTGAGATCACGACTTGAGCCAAAATCAAGAGTCGGATGCTTAACCAACTGAGCCACCCAGGTGTTTCCTGGCCCCAATGGTTTTATTTTTTAAAAAAAAATTTTTTTTTCAACGTTTATTTATTTTTGGGACAGAGAGAGACAGAGCATGAACGGCGGAGGGGCAGAGAGAGAGGGAGGCACAGAATCAGAAACAGGCTCCAGGCTCTGAGCCATCAGCCCAGAGCCTGACGCAGGGCTCGAACTCACGGACCGCGAGATCGTGACCTGGCTGAAGTCGGACGCTTAACCGACTGCGCCACCCAGGCGCCCCGGCCCCAACGGTTTTAGATGGTCTTATGGACCTATTTTTGCTTTCAGCAACCAGCACCTCAGGGCCTTTGCACTTGCTGTTTGGCTGTTCTTCCTGGAAGGTTATTCCTCCAGATATCCTCTGGGGTCCTTTTTGTTATTCAGGTATCAACTTTGCAGGGATCCCCTTGCTGACCACCCCAAATATTTGTGCTGCTGTCATTCTCTACTGTGTTGCCTTGTTTTATAATTTTCAGGACACTTATCCTCACCTACTGTGATCTAACATATTTGTCCCCTTGCTTCCTATCTATGTCTCATCCAACATAAGTCCCCTAAAATCAGAGGTCCTAGCTGTTGATTTGCGGGGACGCTGCTGAAAGGCACTGAGCGGTACAGCGTGAAACCCCCCCCCCCCCCTCCCCGCCGGCTGTTGCAGCCTGTCCCTGCTGGAGTGTCTGCTGCTACTGAGCCAATTCTGCTTGGCTCACCCACGGGGAGGGAGCTGGACTTGACCTAACAGTCAGTGCTTTGGAGCTGCTCTCAGACTACCTAAGGCTGCTGCCTCTCCCAGAGCATCAAAAACTAAACGTCTGGTCTTCACTCTTGTGCCAGCCTGTCACCATGGAGATGGAAACAGCAAGTTCTCAGAGTGGTCTCCAGGCCCCAAAGGGAGGACCCCTCAGCAGTGAGAGATATTAGACAATCACCGGCCTTCAGATTATCTTCTTTTTTCTTCAAATCTAGATTTTCATCCATGTTTTTGGGACAGGAAGAAAGTTGTAACCAAAATCGGTCTGCTCATTCACTTGTCTCTCGTCAGATAACTAGGTGATGGGCATGCTTTCTGATACAACACACAAGGTAACAGAATGTGTAACTTCTTCTGTTCTAGCTCTTTCGCCCCTCAATTTACACCTGGTTTTACAGCAAAATACTCGTGAAAGTCAAGGTCTAGGCAAGAATCCTGGCCTCAGTTTATTTGCTTGTTAGATTTAAGTGTCTTTGCTGAAGGACCACTTGAGACAGCTGCTTGTGGCCATGGTTCCGAGGGCCCTTGTCACTCCAGAGTGCCTCCATGTTGGCATCGACGGTTTGAGTCTTCCTAAAGTTTAACCAAGTGAGAGTGTTGTGAGTTCCACTCCTAATCTCATACCTCACCTGCTGCGTCACTTTGGGGTGGTCTCTCCATCCCTGTGAGACTGTTTCTGGTTGGTGCAGTGGGGATGTGATAGCCCCCTGAGGGTTTATGGTAAGGCTTAAATGGACAACCATTTGTAAAGTTGGGCACAGAGGAGGGCCTTGATCATGTCCGTTCCCTTCTTTAGCATCTGCCTAGGATTGCTTGATTTGCTCAAAACGATTTCACTCCTTTGGAACACTTGTGGGAATTTGAAAACCACGGAAGTTCAAATATGTTTTATGAATTTGCCTAAACTACGTAGAATGGCTGATACTCAACTCCTTTTGATTCACAAAATGGAAATTTGGCATGGTTGAACTTACTACTTCTGTGTGCGTCTATTTCACAGTAAACGCAGGCGGGGAGGGCAGCAGAGGGGTAAACACAGGGGGGTCAGTGCCTTCAGTGCTTTGTGCTGAACCTAAGGCTCCATTCTGTTTGGTCCTTAAGAGCACTGGAGAGCTACAAGAGCCCGAACTGCAAGGCGTGCGGGGCTGTGGAGGGGCTTGTGTGTGAGCAAGGCATGATGAATGTCAGGAGCAAGCACGGTCTATAAATGAGGCATTGCATAGACGTCGAGAGAATGTAAGGCTTTGGTCCTAGTTTACTTTTATGGAAAATGGATTGAGTCCTTCATGGGCTCCGTCTTTTCTTCATTAAAAAGGAAATCCTCAAATCTTGTACCACTATCATGTGTTTCTCTATCTGCGTATTTCCTTGCCATTTTGAAATAAAGTTATAATTAAGGGTTGACAGAGGAGAGAGTTGAAACCGAGAGAATAAAACATAAAAATAACTTCCCATAAAAATTCAAACTTTAGATGCAATTTCAGTTCATTACCTGGGCATTAAAAAGGGGAGAGTCAGCTTATCTTTTAAGCTAGCATCTCATCCTCGGAAATGTAAAAATGTGAAGTTTGGTTCTGGAGGGTGAAAATGTCATTTCTTGAACACAGAGGAACATACGAGAATTAGAAGGGACAAATAACAGAAAATGAGCTGAAAGACACACTTCGTTCAGAGCCTATCCCCCTTGGTTTACTCAGCTCCCCACGGGCACCCCAGGATTGGTTCCCTCGCCACCCTGTGTTTTGAGTTGGAGCCATCATCTTCTTGAAAGTATCGGACAAGGTTCAGAGTTTTGGCGTCAGGATTTTATTTCTACATTGTGGGAGGAGGGCCTTTCCTGAGGACATTGAAGCAGGGGGCTTGTGTAAAACATTTGGGGACCAGGGTCATGGGAATAGTCTTATTTTTCATTATTCATTCTTGATTTCATTTGGAATAAGCTTCACACATAAGTACATGTGTTTTACTTTACCTTAGAGGAGTAAAAAGCAGCTTGGGCCTATTTACCCAAGGTCCTTCAAAAGTCAAGGGTGACCCAGGCCATTTGGACGTTTTTTCCTCTAAAGCTCCCAGTATGTTATGATGTGAAGAAATGACAAAGCATATTTCAAGTTGTGACATATTTTAAATATTTACGTTGAACAAATTACTGCTTTTTAACAAACGTATACAATATAGTTGAGCTCTTCCCAAGAAAATAAAAGATAGTAAAAAGAAGTAGTAATGTATCATAGACTATGTGGTCCAGGCACTGAATGAAACAGCTTCTCCCTCCAGTGCAGTGGCTTCTCTTTGACTGCATCTGGAATCTCCTTAGGAGATAAAGTGGAAAGTCTAAGTTTAAGGGCCTTGGAATTGGAGGCCTGGGTCCAATGGCTGGGCCTGGAAAGGATTGTAGAGCTTCCCTGAGCTGGGTCATCAGGGAGCTTCCCAGGACAGTTTTTATTACTGCCTTTGTTACTGTAAGCATGTTTTCATCCTCAAACCTTCCTTCTCTCTGAATTCCCTTCCTGCCAGGGCCTAAATCTCTCCTCCCTCCCTCCTTCCTTTTTTTCTTTCCTTCCTTCCTCCCCCCGCCCCCACCAACCAACCTCCCTCCCTCCCTCCCTCCCTCCCTCCCTCCCTCCCTCCCTCCCTCCCTCCCTCCCTTCCTTCCTTCCTTCCTTCCTTCCTTCCTTCCTTCCTTCCTTCCTTCCTAATATTTTCATACAGGAATCTGGATTACTCTCCCAAACTTCAGTTCCTCCCAGTTTTCTGTTCCCTGCACATTGGACCCTGCTCCTACCTCTGCTCTAAAATGGTTCTTGCGTACTTAACCCTCCAGTTCACTCAGGTTTGGCCAGAAAAGCCAAAAAGCCTTTAGGTATTCTAAGTAGGTAGGGATTAACATAAGGAGCTTAAAGCTCACTTGATAGTTGGCAGAACCAGGGGCACGAGGTTCAGGGAAGCTGCTGCCCAAGTGCATAGATTTGGGAAGTGCCATGGTCACGGGGAACCACCACCAGCGGCCTGAGCCTCTGTACACTCAGTGGGTAATTCTCAGGAGGGCATCTGGATGACACCAGCAAAAGACCTGTGCCATCTTCAGATGCCCACACACTTGCCCATAGCTTCAGTTGGAGAACATTGGCATCTGCCATTTTTGCCTTTGTCTCTCCAAATCTAATCTGAATCCCTGCTGGTAAGGGATTCTAGAACAGGTAGTTTTCAGGCTTCTAGCCCTTGCCATAGAAGGGGTTGCTTCAGTGATGCTGAGAATCCACAGGCAGCATCCAGCATATGCCCTTCTTCAGCAGATCTTCCATCATTACGTTACTTGGTGTCACTCTGAGCTTTCGCAACATCTGCCAACCTTCTTTTCTCAAGTGTTCCTTCTGAGCTCCATCTGCCTCTCTGACCATTCCTTGGTGTCTCCTGGGGGTGGTACTGGCTAGTGGTTAACAGCACCAAGCCAGTTACCATTACTCTGTCCCCTCATTCTCTCTGGCCTGTTGGCCTCCGAGTCTTGCAGATTCACTCTTCTGAATAGCTTTAACGTGCTTTTTCTGTAGTCTTTCTCTTTATTGCCTCGGATCACCTTCTGAAAAATTTTTAAAAATCTATATAACTTCAATAATACTTAGCTGCTTAAAACTCTCCAGCGTCCTTTTGTGCTACCTCACTCCATGCAACCCCACCTCTACATGTGTCCATATACTGAACTTTTTGTGATTGCCTGAGTGTGTCTGTCATGTTGTCTTTTGCCTTGGGGTCTTTGCACATGCAGTTTCCTGATCCTGAAAGGACCTTCCTGTTTCCTGGGCTATCGCTTGTCCTTCTGGTGTCAACATAGATGAGAAGCCTCCTTGCACCTGTAAGCCTGGTCTAGTTGATCGCTCAGTGGGCTTCCTCCTCTTGGAACCTCTATCACATTGGGTTCTGGTTGTCTGGTTTTCTTTTTCCCTCCCTAGACTACAGTGTCCTCAAGGGAAGGAGGTATATCTTATAAACTTTATAGTCCCAGCCAAACACAGTACCTGGTGCATAGTAGGGTAAATAACGGATCTTCGTTAAGTTGTGCAACAGCTGCATTTTGAGCGTTGGCCATGCGCTCAGTGCTGTTTTAAGAACACAGCATGTCACTGTTTTGTGCGAGGTGGGATGGCGATGGTATCTCTGAGGAGGGGTCATGGGAGCTACAGCATGGATGACGAGGAGGGGGCAAACATCTGAGGATCCTTAGCCACGAGAACAGGAAGGGTGACAGAGACAAGTCTGTGGTGATCTGGAGCCAGTGCAGAAGGAGGCCGCTGAGGGTGCAGGGCATATCATAAAGAGCCTGTGAGTCATGGTCATGAGTAATGGGAAGTCATCAGAGGGTTTCAACGGGGGAGGGATGCCATCAGAATTACTCTTAAAAGGTCCTTCTGGCAGTGTAGATGGCTTGGAGCAGAAGCTGGGGTCTTGTTAGGCTGGTGTCTAGGAACAGATGGTTCTGGCTTTGACTAGGTTCTAATGGGGAGATGATAACAATGGTGGTAAACATAAGGTGTATTTTAGAGGGATAGTCCAGAGGACTCGCTGATGGGTTGAAATATTTGTGTAATCAGTGGCATTAAATTGAGCAGTTTCCCTGCATCAGTATCTTCTTGTTTCAGGTTTATCTGCTTATAATTTGTTTTTTCAGCAGTGCTCCCGGATTAGTATAAAGATGACTTAATGTCCAGAGGTCGTCATGTCACTCTTCTGCCCAGTTGGACCTCTTCAGTGCCCTGTCCCCGCCGTGCACGGGACACAGGATCCCTTCACCTAGCTCATTGTCCTTGCTCACCTGAGCCATACCTGCCTGCCTTTTGGCACCCTCCTCCCCTTTTCCTCCCCCATTCCAGACCACCTGCAGCTCTGCAGACACACGGGTCTCCTACTGTGGAGCCTTTGCTGTTCCCTCCCCGTCATTTCTCTTGGCCATGTGGCTGACTTTCACTCATCCTTTAAGCCAGGCTCACAGTCACATCACTGATGAAACCTTCCCCACAGTGTCCCATGCCCTGGCAGGGTTATCTGTTTCCTGCTTTTGAGTTTTCTTTGCACGTTACTCTCTCTGCCCTTTGTTTTCCCCACGTGTAGACTTGGGATACTCTCTGTGCTTTCTTTTATGGGATGGTTGTGAGGATTAACTGGATTGATTGACTCGAACGCTTAGAGCAGCTTCACATGGGGACAGGAGGTGTGAAACCCAACAGCTATTTGCTGTTGTCACCCATGTGGTCCTCCCATTGTGGCCCACACCACACTGTCTAATGATTTGCTTCTCCTCCCAACTAGACAACAAAGGTGCCAGTTGTCTTCATGGCCCAAGCCCTGGCATAATTCTTCTGATACGTGTCATCATCCTCATCACGGCCATTGGTGTCATCATCAACAATGAGAAGACCTAACACCAATGGGTGTTTACTGTGTTCCAGGACTTTGGCCCAGAGTACTCTCTCTCATGAAGTAGCTGGAGCCAGGATTCAAAGTCAGGTTGTCTGACCCCAGAGCCTGCTCTCTGGACCAAAATATGTTGCCCCCTGACCCCCAGCTGAAGTTGCCTGGTAAATACTTGCATGGACAGATAGAAGGAAAGAATAAAAAGAGAACTGGGATAGGTTTTCTATGCATCAAATTTATGTAAAACTCCATCTTGAGTAGGTAAAGTCTGAATGGACGTGAAGGTTGCTCTGTGTTTTTCCACTTTCAAGTTGAAAGAACCTTTTCTTTCCCTGGCCATTGTTTGGGGCCAGGGGCTAGGAACTGCCTGCCACACTTATTGGCCTGCTCCACGTCTCAAGTGCCATCCGTCAAAGGAGCTTGCTTTGGCAAACAGCTTAATTTCTGTGTTTGTGCCATTCTGAGGACATCAGTCAAACCTTTCAATAAAGGCCCTGGCCTCATTCCATTTTCAGCCTCACCGATCACGGATTTTGCTGCAGAAGCTGGAAAAGACTGGTGGGTTCTGAAAACCAGTCCTTAATGAGCAGGTGCACAGCCCTGTGTTTGTGAACACAAGGTTTGGAGTCCTCTCCTTGGCAGCAGAATCGACGTTCTCATAACCTCCATGTAACTGTGAACTTGAGGCGTTGTTCCAAGTTCTCCCCATATGAGAGCCAACCGTGGGAGGCATAGACTCTGTGAGCTTTCCTTGCTACAGTCAAGCTGTGTTATGCCTGAACATCTTGTCTCTTCTCCTGCCCCATCATAATAATTTCTTGCACTTGCGCGGAATCCTTAGGAAATGTTTTGTGTCTACATTCTCACCAAGTTCACACACCGAAGTAAGAGGAAAGATGGTATTATTTCAGGGCCTCAGATAAGAAAATCAGGGCTCAGACAAGTTAAGGTTTTTCCCGGAAGAAGCAGCTGATGAGTAGGGTGATCTGGATTTAAACCCTTGTCCTTGGGCTCTGAGACCTGTTCTCATTCTGCTGGACCAAAAGCTTCTTGTGGGTCAGGACTAAGTTATTTATTGCTTGATGTCCCACTCAGTTCTTGGTACCATTCTGGTTACTTGATAGGTTCTCATCAAACACTTGTTAAAGTAAGTTGAACAGAAGGGAACTACAACTCAGAATAGAAACTCCGTAGGGCAGATTTTCCCACTGGCAATAACACCTTGTTAACTTAGCTGTACCTTGTCTTATGTAGATGTTCCCATCATCCTTAGCTATCTGGATGGTACCTTCCATACTCTGCCATTGTGGGTTTCACACCTCCGAGTAAGTCCTGGAAAAGATGTAATTAAGGGCTGGAACAGGATTTTTTTTACTGTTAAGAGTCCTCTGGGATAGGTGATTTCCTTTCGTTGTGGAAAACAAATGTTTATCCTCAAACTTCTATAATCCCGTTCATCTTGGTCTTTCCCTTCCATCCTGGACTGCCCCCTTAGGAAGTGAATGATAATTTCATTGCCCACAAAGGAAATAGCCCAGTTATCCCACAACTGAAGAGTTCTGAGGGAACTTTTCAAGGTTTGTGGTTAAGTTGACTTGATTTTGGTAATAAAGTAAGCCATTCCCAAGAAGGCTATGTAAACGGAGGGCCATTCCATAAGATCCCGGATCATCTGAAAACATTGCTTGTCTTTTCTTCCTAACTCCTCCCAGCTGCCATGGTCCTTGGGCAGCCCCTTGAGCAAAGTTTGGCTGTTTCTATCTGTAGAGGCTTCGCACTTGTTGCACTTGGGCAAACGCAGCCTTATCTGTAGAATGAGGTGGCTTTGGTTTGGAAATTGGCTATACTTGTTGATAACAGGCATTAATTTAATCAGCCTCAAATTGATGACAGCTATCTCCTGTGGATACAAAGGTAGTTTGCTTTGATTGTGATCCTGTCTTCTGATGAAAGGTCTAGGCTTATTTTGTCTTGTAAAAGTCTGATGTAGGCTTATGTAATCTGATGGAGCTGGGAAGGGGGAGGAGTGGAGGAAGGGAGGCGAGAGCCCCAGGTACATGCTCGATGTGTTTGCTCTTTTGTTCCGTTACCTGCTTTCTCTGGAAACTTTATAGATTAGCTTTTATAATCTACTTTGAAATGTTTGCTGTTTTTAAAGCAGAAGCAATCTTTGCAGTTTTCAGGCAGAAGGTCATTTTATACAAAATGTTCATTCGTGTGCAACAAAGCTTATTTCTTCTACAGGAACAAAGAAATAATGAAGGCTCCTTAAAAGCTGTTTTTCTCTAAAGAAATGATCATCTTGATAGTTGGTGATTTATATGTGTCATTTCTATTAGAATTGAAAAGTAAAAACATTTGTATCAATAAGGATTACTGAATATTGTGAAGCTCTCAGATATGACTCTAACTGTGGATTTCAGCATTTCTCACTGGGAGGGAAAGCAGTCTTCTTTAATTGTGTCCATCTTTCCAGGTAATTTCCTTTGGCCCTGGTTTATTGCCTGAAGATCTTTCGTAGATGTGGCCTCTGTGTAGGTCTCTGAGATCTGACTGCTACCAGCACATTTTCTTGCCTCCAGAACTTTGTGCGCAATGTTCCCATGGGCTGGAACACTGGTTCAGCACCTTCCCTTCTTCTGTTTTCCTTTAGAGCACAGCTTGATGTCACTTCTTCTGGGAAGCTTCCTAGCCTACTGGCAGTATTCTTTGTCACTTGTCCCTTTATGTGCACTTGCTGTTTTCCTCATGTGTGGCCCTCACCCTTCTGTAAAGCACCTCATGTTTCATGGCTCACTGGTGGTACAACCCCACACTTTGGGAAGTAGTGATCTGACTATTCTAGTGCAAAAGCAGCAAAGATGAATCAACACTGTGACAGAGTAGTAAAAACTCCATCCCAAGAACAAAGGGGAAGGGATTTCCATTCCAGAAGGAATGAAAATGTAAGTTTGAACATCTTACACCCCCCCCAACTTAATAGGTCTTAAACTATTGATTTCTGACCCCCCCTTTTTTTTTTAAGTTTACTATTTACTTTGAGAGAGCAAGAGCATGAGCTGGGGAGGGGCAGAGAGAGAAGGAGGGAGAGAGAGAGGGAGAGGGAGAGAGAGAGAGAGAGAGAGAGAGAGAGAGAGAGAGAGAGAGAATATCTCAATAAGGCTCCATGCTGTCAGTGTAGAGCTCAGTGCAGGGCTCGAACTCATGAACCATGAGATCATGACCTGAACTGAAACCAAGAGTCACACACTTAACTGACTGAGCCATCCAGGCACCCTGATTTCTGACCCTTCATACAAGAAAGGAGTGTTTGAAATTAGCCCTGGGAACAAATCAATCCCATTTTGTCCAGATTCTCAGAGACACATTTTCATGTGCTGACAGCATTTTAATGAGGGTAGAGATTTTTCATTTTATTTCTGGGATCAATTGAATTTGAAATCTGGGATGCAGATAGGACCAGGGTCTCCTCTGTCTTCGCTGCTGTAGACCGTCAACATGCTGAGTTCAAGCCCTGCCCTAAATGGTGCCAGGGTAGCATTACCCCTAGGTGCACACTGATGGGCAAAAGGTATAACTCTTCCTGCATCAAACTAGCTCTTCAAGCAAAAGCCGCTGAATCTAGTATAAGGAAAACACGAACCATGCGACACTGGGTATGGTCGTGATGGCAGTGATACTTTCTTCTGGTCATTCTGTATGGTTATTCTTCTACACCAAGTTTAGTGCTTGTTGGATTTGAAGGAAGTCTCATGTGATCTCTAACCCTGGTATTCTTGACAATTCAATCATTAGCTTCAAGTGAGTCATCAGTATAGCCCAAAGCCATGTTAGGGATTACAGGTTTTCCTTAGAATCCCCTCAGTCGAATGTAACCTCCCCCCTTTTTTTTTTGGAAAAATAATTATGTATTCATTCCAGAAAAAAAGGCAATAAAAATGTAGGTACGATTATTAAATGTACTGTTGCAAAATGAAGCACATTAAGTGCTTTGAAATCTTTGTTAAATTCCAATATCCCATTATAACAGCATTTACAAGCCAAAGCTTTTTAGTTTTAACATGAGAAATAAAAATATCATTTTTCTTTGCTTCTCCATATGGTTTTTATATTTCTGTTTTGCTTTAAGGATTTCTGTCTGTAATGGTTCCCTCCTCCGCCTTTCCCCCTTCTTATTAAAATTTTTTTCTTTTCATTTGTACATAATTTGTTCATTCTGATAGACTCAGTAGGAGTCCAGTAGTAAGTTACTATCACATTTTTCTCTTACCTTTCCCACCTCTCACTGTACTGTCTTTTCCCCTATTAAGCCAAAATGATCAGGAACAACAAAAACAAGAAATAAAAGATAAAATACAAGTAGAACAACAAAAAAATCATTTTCTTCTTCTGATCCAGTTTTTACGGTGACTTGGTGTCCTGTTCTCCCCCCTCCTCAACCATGACAGGAAGTTTGACCTCCATAGCTGTCATCTTGATTTAAGTGTTTTGGAGGAGGAGACTGGAGACTGTGTGTCCTGTAGCATCGTACTGATTATACGTGGGGTCACTGTAAGAAGAAATAAGATGTGATTTAAAATGAAACGCTTTAATATCCCACTGTTTCCCTTGGCAGTTTTGCCTTCACCGTAGCTGTAAATAGTGTCCATGGTCCATGGCTTCTAGCATTTCTTATTTATAAAGATGGCTTTTGTTTGTATTTATTTCACTAAAAGGGAAGCGTTCTTTGGAAATATAAAGTCGCTGAAACATACATCACATCCTGAATGGCAACTTTTTGGCTTGTAGATGCTTTGTTCCAAGGCCAGCATGTATATTCTAGTACATTGTTATCATTTTTGTTGAGCGAGGGAATGCTTTGGCGTTAAAGTGGGGAGGATCCGCGGGCGGACAACACTGCTGTTTCCTTGCCTCAGAGCCCGGTTTTGAATACGAGTCTTCAAAGCCATTTTTATTTCCAGTGTTCAGTTTTAATTAAAAACCACATTCACAATTCTGTAATCCCATCTGCAGATCCAAAAGGGGAATTCATACAAGAGAAAATTAACTCATTATTATTAAAAGCACACTGCCTTTCCAATAGGTATAATAGAGTAACAGTTTCCCTCGGGCTCAGTGGTTCCTTATATAATAACTAAAATATTAGCAAATTTTAATTGATTTTTCTTACCTGCAAGCAGTGATCAAACTTATTTTTAAAACATACTTAATTTGATTTAGGTGATAAAGGGATTTGCTTAGGAAAGAGACACTAGAAGCTGCTCTTTTCTACTGGCAAGCATGAGTTGGAAGTTGAATGGTCTTGACTTTTTTGAAATGGTGATTCAATTTATTTTTATAATAGGAACTTTTGTCCCCAGGACTCTGTTTTAGGTAAATTTATGGCACATGATATCCTTCTTTTAAAATTTTTTTCCAGTGTTTATTTTTGAGAGACAGAGACAGAGCATGAGCAGGGAAGGGCAGAGAGTGAGGGAGACACAGAATCCGAAGCAGGCTCTGGGCTCCGAGCTGTTAGCACAGAGCCCGATGTGGGGCTTGAATCCATGAACTATGAGATCATGACCTGAGCTGAAGTCAGACGCTTAACTGACTGAGCCACCCAGGCACCCCGGCACATGATATCCTTCTTAAATAACATTTCTTTTAATTTGTGTGTCTTTATAAGAGTATTGCAGAAGGAAGATCAACTACCCTTTATTCTTTCCAAAAGCTACAAGTTCTTGGTGTGCTGTTTGTCATTACCATTGTGCATAACCGATGAGCTTGTTCTTGAGGATCTTCCCCTGAATTCTCCCATAAAATGTAGGCCTCTCTTCCAGTAGCCCCATACTGCATGAAGTATGTATCCTTTGAAAAAGAGCCCTGTTCGAAAGTACTTAACTTGCTTTCCATGGGATAACTATTATGTGTAGCTGCCAGTGGACCATCTGTTTTTGAATCTTATTTCTTAAGGTCTTGTAGTGAGCTTGATGGTAAAATATCTTCATGGAAACAAAAAATATGTGAGATAAATTAAGTTAAAAAAAAAAAAAGCACGTGGCAAATTTAACTTGAGAATGAACGTAAAAACTGGCCAGCAGGGTACTCGCTGCACCACAGAGAACAGTGCTTTGCCTTATCTTAGTAGTCAGTACAATAGTATTGAATTGTTTCCAGTTTGTTACCTCCTCGTGCCCTATGACTTGTATTGCAGTGTTTGTGGTTGAACTGTATTACATTTCATGTTATGTTATATATGAATATGTTAAATGGTATTATGATATACATATATACACAAAGGTAAATGAAATGCTTTTTACTAAATATGTGAAATACATATCATGCTGTGTTCTTTCGTGATAATTTCAACTACCTATTATTTCCATCTTGTTCTCTTATTTGTTGGTATTATGCTGCTTTATTGTTTTTTTCATTTCCAGTTGTTCACTTCTTTCAATATTTTGTCTTGGTCATCATGAAATTTTATTTGTTCTTTTTGTCATTTGTACATGTCATTAGCATTTCTTCTCTGGATTCTCGGAGTATTTAGATATCATGAAACAACCACTTCTGTGTGTTTAAGTAAATACATAATCAAAATGCATGAGTTTGTTTTTTTTTTATAATGTAAGTGCTCAGACATGTATATTTATGTGTAAATATATATTCATACATGTTCTATAAACCTCAATATGAAACTGATTTCATGACACATACACAGAAAATCTAAATCTGTTACAAAGATTAAAAAAAATTTTTTTAAGGTTTATTTATTTTTGAAGGAGAGAGAGACAGAGCGTGAGCAGGGGATGGGCAGAGGGAGAGGGAGACAGAGAATCCGAGGCAGGCTCCAGGCTCTGAGCTGTCAGCATAGAGTGCAACACGGGGCTCAAACTCAAAGGCATGAGATCATGACCTGAGCAGAAGTCAGAAGCTTAACCGACTGAACCACCAGGTGCCCCAATCTGTTACAGAGATTAAGAGAATAAGCTCTCTAGGGGTGCCTGGGTGGCTCAGTCGGTTAAGCCTCCGACTTCAGCTCAGGTCATGATCTTGCGGTCTGTGAGTTCGAGCCCTGAGTCGGGCTCTGTGCTGACCGCTCAGAGCCTGGAGCCTGTTTCAGATTCTGTGTCTCACTCTCGCTCTGACCCTCCCCCATTCATGCTCTGTCTCTCTCTGTCTCAAAAATAAATAAACGTTAAAAAAAAAGAATAAGCTCTCACAAATACATCAATTTCTTGTATCACTGTCTGTCACTCATCTGTCGAAGTGCCTTTGCAGACTGGGTCATGTGATTCCCGGTGGCTGACATACTTCATTGTCTAGGATGATTGTAGGAAGACTGTGATGCAGTGAAAGGTTGGGGCCAATGGATCCAATCTACGTAAATAGTGTCTCTTCTTAATTTTTCTTTTCTTCTGTTTCTCATCCTCTCAACTGTATGCTTCTCCTCTAGAAAGCATATACTGTCTTATAGTGAAAATACATATGTACACAGATTTTAAAAAGACGAATGAAAGTTGAGAAAACTTGGAGAGCTGGTGCATATCATTAATCAAGGCAGCAG
The DNA here is from genome assembly GCF_018350175.1 of Felis catus. Taxonomy (NCBI): domain Eukaryota; kingdom Metazoa; phylum Chordata; class Mammalia; order Carnivora; family Felidae; genus Felis; species Felis catus. Next base: position 22,800,687 of record NC_058369.1, read on the forward strand.
GGATGTATGCAGCTCTAAGATGAATGCTGGTTTTTTGCCAGTGGTTCTCAAACTTTAGCGGCTTCCAAATCCCCTGGAGGGCTTGTTAAAACGGATTTCTAGGCCCACCCTCAGGGCCTCTGATTCTGTAAGATGGGATGGGGCATGAGAACGTGCATTTTTAACACGTTCTGGTAAAACTGATGCTCGGGTGGGGGACTGCCCTTGGAGTAGCCCTGTTCTAGGGTCACCGTTTCAGGTGTTTCCAATGAGGAAACCAAGGCCTGACAGGGGAAGGGGCTTGAGTAAGATGTAGTGGGTTGTACCTAGGCTAGGGTGAGAACTGGGTCTTCTGGCTGTGGCTCTGTAGTGTTCTCCTGGGATCTGTTCTTTGATTCTCCAGAGAAGGTGAAGCCCCTTCCTGACTAAAGAAAGTGTGGGAAGCCAGATTTGCTGCCCTCCCAGATGCCTGTCTGTGGGCAGCACTGTCTCTGGCTGACCTATCTCTTTGCATGTTCTATGGAGAGAGCTTAGTGGTCTGTATTGGCACCTAATGTTACCCACATATATTTCAACCTCTTCATTTCCATATCCAATTGAATAATTATTCATGGAACATTTGTCTGTTGATTTGTAATCATTTAGAGATTAATACCCGTGTCACCATGTTTCAAACGTGGCCTATTAAACTCAGGTCTGTGTTATGCCAAGAAAAAACAAGTTAAAGACAGCACAGGTTACAAGAGTAACCAGAAGGAAAACAGAAATGGCTGGATTTTTACTTGGATCTAAAGGTTTTGCTTTTAGTTCGATGAAATTTTAGTGAAATATTATCTCACTAAGTGAGTTTTCTGCAACATCCTCTAACCTATGTTTTCAACTTAATGTTGGCAAATTCAAATTAAAGTAAACATGATTTTGATAGTTGACTAATTGCCTTCGAATGGAATTTCATGAAATTGTTTTCATAAGAATATGGATTGGTTGAATTTAATTGGCTAAGAAGAGTAACAAGAGTTGTATATTTAAAGGTTCTGGTTATTGATCTAATTTCAGCGATTTTCTTACTGGGATGCAGATGGTCACAGTGGCATTGATGTCCCATAAATCCAAATAATTGTCACCTGATAATTACATACTAGAACTGGGTGCAGAAATAATTGCTTTGAATGAGTGAGGGAATTAAAATCAGTAGTATTTCCCAAACTGAAGGGGCAGAAAGTTAGCCCACGTAGTGTTGGACTCAATTCAGTTCAATAAATCTTGTGATGAAGAGACATCTATATCTAAGGAATCACTCTTTTAGGTAGGTTTTGTCATTCTTATTGGGCCTCAAGGACCAGTGTCTTTGAGTTGTTACAAATTGCTATGAAAATGGATGCAGAGCACGTGTGCATTTATGCACACATAACAGTAAATGTTTGCTGGAAAAATTTGATTTAATGATGAAGGCAAAACCCAGATTTTGACACTGATGTTACTGTCTCCAGTTTCATGGGAGCAAAGGGACCAAGTCACAGTGTACATGCCATGATGCAGTCTGTCATCTGGGGGCAATGGAGAAGCATTTGCCTTTTTACATTGTTGGAATGGGGTCTGGGCCACATTTCTGATCCTTCACGTTGCCTTCTCTCTTTTCAGCGTCTTGTGGAGGCTGCAGAAGAGGCACATCTGAAACATGAATTTGATGCAGACTTGCAGGTAACTGATTACAGTTGAGTTAAATTTTTTGTGTGTTGGCTGCAGAACGAGAAACACTAGGTATAGCAAAACACCAGCTTTCAGTGAGAGAGACTTTCAGGAGGATGCTATGCAGTTAAAAATATGCCTGTCCATTTCTTGACAGGGCAGGGTGGTGGTCCTTGACAGTTTTCTACCCTGACAGTTACAGTGAATGATAACACACACTCACATACATGCACGTAACCAGATTTTGACAAACCCCTCCCCAGTTCTGGAGGACTTAACCAGTCAACTAACAATAATAAGCAGAACTCCTAATGGTTTATTGATAAGATGGACAGCTTTGGACAGCAGAATATTAGCAAATCCCACTTCCCCGGCTGACTGAACGCAAAATTGTGACGGATGTAATCTTGAATTGGCTGTTATATTATATCTAAAAATTAAATCATTCATTGACATGGCATTTGAACATCTAATTAATAAATTTCTTTCAGCGGCTTTTATATCCAACTATGACACACTTGCATTTGGCAGAGAAGGATTTTGATGTTGCCATATATATATAAAGCATATTAAAAGGCATCAAGGGAATTGAATAATACCTGGAGGTTCCTTTTGGTCCCTCTTGAAGGAAATTTTATCTGTATTGTCAAAATGAGTTCAGTGGTGTTTACCCCCTGCTAAGCAGACAGAAGGAATGAATCTTAATCCTTAAATCTGTACTTTGCTAGAGTGCATCACCTTTAGTGGCATGTGGTCACAATTAGAAAGTAGTGTTTATTTTGGTATGTTTTCATTTGTTGGAAATGACAAAGGCAGATCTAAGTATTCAAGCACAAAAGAGGTGGTGATACCAAAGGTAGCCTTTAGCTGTATCTCTGTTCCATGGATGTCCCTCTTCATCACTCCCCATCTATGGGTAAAAAAATGCACACTCAAATGGGGGTAATGGAGGAAAGCTTAATAAAGGAAGTATTTACAAAGGTATGGTTCTATTTCTATGGGATTATTTACAAAGGTATGGTTACAGAGAAACCAACAAGCAGTGATGTTCTACCCCAGGGTAAGCCACCCTCCTAGCCTGAGGAACATGAGTGGGGAGTGGTTTCCAAAACCCAGGAAGAGTAGCTGTATGGAAAGGTTATTTGATAGAGGGGTGCGGCCAGTCGTGGTGAGCTAGAAGGGTGGAATTTGGGGGGATAATACCCCAATAACAGTATCTAGCCTTCTGATATCTTTCTGGTACCCACCATTGACTGAATCCAGCTATTGAAGTGGTTGATGTTGTTCTGTCTTCTGAAGCATTTGAGCTAGGTGCATAAGGGTGAAGAATTGGTCTGCAGGGGAAAGAGAAACTATCAACCCCCACCACTTGGTAGTCATTTTCAGGCATAATACCAACATATGAAGCAAATAGAGCCAGGACGGTAGCCAAACAAAAGAGATTCCAGGGAGAGGTGGAGAAGTGCTGGGGACGATCAGTAACAGTAGGATAGAGGTGGAGAGGCCAGCCCAGCTCTTTGGGCTAAGTTGCAGGAGAAGGGGCAGAGGAGTCAGCTGAATGGGGCAAGAAGCACCTTGTTTCCTACAGTCACACCTCCATGGCAGCCGTAGGAAAGTCCAGAGGCTATTTACTGGCCACATTTATCTTCAGCGTGCCTCCTCTTCACACAGTTTGGAGTTCCTAGAGTGGGCCAGAGGGACTGAATGGAAGCATCAGGAAACAACTTTGCAACTGTGAGGATTGTAAGGACCTCTTGAATGTGTTGTCAAGAGAAACTGTCTCCTTCTCCTGGGGAATGTTCTGGTTGTAAATTACAGAAACTCATATCAACTCAAAAGAGATTACCGTGTTGAATAAGAGTCCCTGAATCCACTCTAATAAGATGTAAATAAACAAGAAGATATAAATAGATAGGTAGATACATAAATAAATGATAAGGGAAAGCTTTTACAGTAGAATACCAACTAATAAATATAGAAGAAATAGTGGAGATAGAAGATTATTCAGGCAGGAATCTTTAATGGATGCTAAACCTAGTATGGAAGAGTTTGATGAAGAACAGAATATTGACAATTTCAAAGTATCTGCCCACAAATTACTTACTAATTACAAAGAGGAATATAGCAACTTTACATGGAGAAACCTGGCAGACACTTCCTTAAACAGGTAATCAAAATTAATATCACTGATGACAAGACAAAGGGACATCAAGTGCCTCCAGATGTGTGTTGAGCCTTAGGACAGCATCCCTATGTAGAATTCTTGCCCAGAATGTATAACCTGAATCTAATTATAATAAAACATAAGACAAATCTAGATTGGGGAATATTCTACAAAGCAACTGGCTAGACTATTCAAAAATTCCAAGGTCAAGAAAGACAAAGAGGGGCGCCTGGGTGGCTCAGTAGTTTTAAGTGTCTGACTCTTGATTTTGGCTCGGGTCATGATCTCATGGTTCATGGGTTCGAGCCCTGCATTGGGCTCTGCACTGATGGTATGGAGACTGCTTGGGATTCTCTCTCTCCCTCTTGCTCTGCCCCACCCCTGCTCGCTCTCTCTCTTGCTCTCTCTCTCTCTCTCTCAAAATAAATAAACATGAGAAAAAAAAAGACAAACATTGAGGACTTGTTCCAGACTAAAGGACACGAAAGACACATGACAATGAAATGCAATGCTTGATCCTAAATTAGATTCAGAACCCAGAAGCAAAGATTTGAAAATGGACCCTGCATTAGGTGATAATAATGTATCAATTTTCTGTTGAATTTTCTGATTTCTGTGTATTGTGCTTATGTAAGAGAATGTCCTTTTCTTGAGTTTTTCTGGAGCAAACATTTGCACCCACTGGTCCAAGAAATGAGTTTGTAGGAGAGTGAAAAAGATTATTGGAAGTCAGGACTAGTTTGGAAAATCTGGTGTTGATGGCTCATACAGTCAATTTTATTCTGAGATCAGTTGTCTACAAGACACGAGTGGGCAAGAGAGGGAATAATTTAATGACTTGAGAGGGTTATTTATCCTTCAGCAGAGAACAAATGTTGTGTGGTTTAGGTCAACTAACCTAGAGACACTCTTTTTTGTCCCTTGAAAGCTAGTGTTCCCTTCAAGAGTGCTCTGACTTCCTATTAGGAAGCTTTATAGTGGAATTCTGGTGTAGCAAACAGATTCCCTTGTCAAATGTGGTGCTGTAAGGATAAATGCAGCATTGGCATCTCTTTTCAAAAAAAAAAAAAAAAAAAAAAAAAAAGAGCGACCGAGAAAAGAGCCTTTAGAGTGTTACAGTTTTTGTTCTCTTGGGAACAAAGAAGGGGAGCCCAGTTTTTCCTCCCTTGGTCATATGTTTTGTATAAGGTACAACAGAAATATTAGGGGCTACATTTGTGGTCTGAACTAGAGTAGAGGTTAAAAAAAATCTGTCAGTATTACAGAGTATCATTTACTACCTGGACCTCAGACCTTGGTGAAATCTCTGGCTCAGAGTAAACCATGTGTGCTTTTGCGAGAACCTATAAGAGAGAGGCCTTTGAGAAAATGGATGTGCATGGAAGAATGTGTGTCTTCTGAGATGAAGGTTTTGAAGCCGGGAAGCTTCAGTGCTACTAAGTGCAGGTCTTAACAGCTTGGATGTCAGCCTTGTTGCTATCACCGAGGTAGCAGGTCCGTGTACGGGCTCTGGGTTTATAGCTACGACAGTCCATTAGAGCTGATCAATTGTTAATCTGGGTTCCACTGACCTCTTGGCAACCCCTGCCAGTGGATTGTTTTTATCAAAAAAATTTCAGACTATTATCTGCTCACAGTGAGATAATGCTAAGGACGTCCCTGTGCTATTAGCTCAGGAAGAGCAGAGGGAGCTGGGGGGTCTGTTTTCCTACGGAAAAAATAAAAGTGCTTTTGTGAAATTTCCTCAACTTTGTAGCTTCAAGTTGTAGCTCCCTCCTCTTTGTTCCCTACATAGAAAAGAAGTGATAAGGTCTGCCTCTTATTTCAGGTTAAATTGGAGCCTTTGCCTCGTTGCACCATTCAGGAGCTTTGGAAGTGAAGAGTTTGTTTTCCATTGGTAGAATCATCAAAAATTACCACAAGAAAGTCATGTGTCTTTTATTGTCAGGATTTTATTTTTCATTTAAATTTTGTCTTACAGTTTCTCTAGAAGTTTAACATTTTTCTCATGGGCTTATGGCCTTCACATCATCAGTGTTCTTTGTAAGGTCTGTAAACATAGAGTTAACCGTTCTTGACAAAAACTGTACTGGGGCAACAGGTAAAATACAATGTTGGAAGGGTAGCATGTGTGAACAGCCCACAATGCAGTGCCCTCCATGGAAACCAGACCTGCCTGGTCGTCTTAAGTGGCTGGAAAACTTGACTGTTGACACTGGGGTCAGTTCAGCCCTCTGGCTTGTCCCTCTCTATGGGAGGCCTGTGGGTTCTAGATGGGTCTTATCTTGGTTTTGTCCTTTATTCTCTGGTATCTCTCCCTTTGGGCAACTTATAATTGATATGAACAGAGGCTGTGTTAAAATGGCATCTTTGCTTTTTTATTTTGTGCTTTGAATTAACATAGGTTTTTTTTTTTAAATATAAAGCTTACATGAGGTTGATAATTATAATGTGAAGAGTTGAAGAAAAGAACCTGTGTCTTAATTATCACATGTGATTATTGTAGTGTTTCATTATTTTGATGCCAAACCCAACTGGAGTTGGGGAGAGAGTGGTGGGAGCAGACCCTAGGCCGGGTTATCCTAGCTACTAATGAATTTCCAGAAAACTAGGTCTACATATATAGTAGAACTTGGAGAGAATGCTTCTCCCCAACCTTGCTTACTCTTTCTTTTTGGGTTTTTCCATTGGCAGCGAAGAAGATGGAAAAAAAAAGTCCTTTTGACAGTTTACTAAAAACCTGCTTATCTTTGAACCGCAAACATATTTTCTTTGAAAGCTGTCTCCAATAAGTGCCAATTGCACAGAGCTGGTGCACAGCAGAAAAAAAAAAATGTGGTTTTGAATTGTGTATCCTGCAGAAGCCTTTTCCATTGCAAAGTTTTCTATAATAATTTTTCTTTGTTATTTTGTAAGTAATAGGAAAATAAAAAGCCTGGTGATATGCAGAAGGATAACAAAAGTGTAAGTGGGAAGGAACTGGGGAACGGAGTGTCTTGAACGTCCCTCCTTATCATCCTCAAGCCTCAGACACCTACCTTGCAAACACCGTGGACTGACTTCAACGTTGGGGTGAGGGATTTGGAGTGGGAAGGATGCAAAGACCATGAGGGGAAATCTCCCAGCGGTTGGGCTGGTGGGACGCCAGCCTCCATACTTGTGGGGCCGCTTCCCACGGCCACCTCCTGGCCACCCCTGGTGCAGCATGCGGTCCCTGCTGAGGGAGACCCAGGTGAAGGACGGGGGCCCCTTTGGGAGCCCCAACATCCTCTGCTGTAGGCCACCTGTGTCACCATTCACTGGGAGGAGGAAGCCGTTCCTGGAAAGGATTAGGAAGGGCAGTGGAGCAGCAGGGCAGACCTGTCCTTTTCCCTGACAGTCTTTCCCTGCTGGCCAGTGAGGCATTGCCCTGGGGAAACCTGCACGTTGTGGACGCAAGCCAAGGATGGCTTTAGTGGAAGTTCTTCCCGAGCGGAGGAAATCACAGTCCTCACGGGCTTTTACAGTTATTCCTGACAAGCCCCAGTCTATCCTCATCCTTTTTGCCTGAGCAAGGGGTTGGCTCCTTGCAGAGGGAGGAGGTGGAGCACAGAAGCCCAGGCCCTGGAATTAGAAAATGGTGCTTTTCATAGAGGTAGCGAATTGACTTTCTGTGCATAAGCAAGAAGGAGAGGGGTCACATCTATAGGAAAATAAATGAAAACAGAAGGAGATTTTCACACTTCCTATTAAAATAAGTGTTCCCCCCCACCTCCGCCACTTTTTTCTGATCTAACTTCTGAGAACATGCCTATTGTTTTTTTTTTCTTTCTTTTTATCAGCTTGGCAGGGGGTCACAGTCTGCATTTTAAGATATTACATTGGGATGTTTCTTAGGGGCCACATGTCATTTATGCACAAGACTGATGTGTAAATAGTTTCCCAAGAATCCTTAAATGTGAACATTCTAAAATCAAAGTCACTCTGTGTACACAATTGTATTTGTTCATTTGGTTAGAACGTTATGACTTTACATAAGGTCAGGGCATGATTGAGCTTTGTGTTAATCAGTTGTCTGGTAGTCACATGTTATGCACAGGACCCCGCCTGTTGGTCATGTGGAAGTGGAAGAAGAGGTGGCAGGTGGAGCCTCAGCTTGACCCAACACAGAGATCCTTGGCTTAGAGATCTTGAAACGTAGGTTCTAGTAGTTCTTGTCTACCCAGACCATTTACATGCTCAAAGATCTGCTACTGTGGTCTCTTTGCTCATCCATGAAATGATGTACTTGTAAGGTCTAGATGATTTCTAAGATTTCATCCATCTCTCGTGGGCTGTGATAATTCAATAAGTAATTGTCCATAACCTCCTCTGTGTCAGGCACTGTGCTATGCATATGGCCACAAGTGCTAAGCCGATGCTGTCCCTGTTCTCACATAACTCACCATCTAACAGCAGTGACTGATATTAAAACTGTGGTGACATAAATAATTATTACATTTGAATCTGATAAATGACATGAAAGAGAAGTACAGGGCATTATCGCAGTGTACAGCTAGCAGACCTCCCCAAATCTGTGCACCTAGTTCAAGGGACCTTGGAGCAAAGACTCATCCAAGAGTGGGCCTTGATTGAGTGGAGATTCAAGGTTTGCCTCCATCACAGCTAGAAGAAATGTCTCCAGACACAGAGAACCCATAATATCTTTATTTTCCATAAGTGCAAAATTAAAATTATTTGATCTGTTTTCCATATAATAATTTTTCTCACTTCTGAACTCTGATGATACTTTATTTTTGCCTCTTTTTTGATGCTTACCATTTTCTGTTCTGTTAATTTTATTCACATATGTCTATTTTTTGCTTAATTTAACATTTAGGACTGAGTACAGGACTGGGTACATGTTAGACCCTGTTCTAGGTTGCGGGACTTCCACAAACTGAGATGTGACCCTTAGAACCCAGGAAAATTCTAATTTATCTTTTTAAATGTATGCATGTGTATGTATGCATAGTGCGTGTGTGTGTGTGTGTGTGTGTGTGTGTGTATGTATGGTTGCTATAAGGATTACAGTGAACATCCTTAAGTGTACAGTGTATCTAGACTTAGTGTATGAAGTACCACTTTACCTGGAAAAAGAACTTTTCACCAGTGTAATTCTACTTAACTACCATTCTTTATGGTATTATCATGTATTGTACTTCTATGTGTTATAAATACCATAATAAATGTTATTTTTGTTTTGCTTTATTTTTGGTTTAATCAGCTATTTCCAAAAAAAAATTAAATAAGAAGAAAGATAGCAATATATTTACCCACACATTTTCCATTTCTGGCACTCTTCATTCCTTCCAATGGATTTGAGTTTCCATCTGTTATCATCTTCAGGCTGAAGAACCTCTTTTAGCTTTTTTTAATTAAAAAAAATTTCTTTTTTTGCATTGCAGGTCTGGGAGCCACAACTTCTCTCAGCTTTTGTTCATCTGAAAATATCTTTATTTCACCTTCAGTTTTGAAGGGCAATTTTGCTGGTTATAGAATTTTTATTTACATTTTTTTTAGCACTTTGAAGATATAATCCCATTTTATTCTGATCTTTAATGTTTTAATGATATGTCAGCCATCATTTTTATCTTTATTTTTTATCTTTTTTATCTATTTTTATCTTTATTCCTCTATACAGTAAGTCATTTTTCTTTGCTACTTTCATGACTTTTCTCCTTATCTTTGATTTTCAGTATACTGTATAGTATGATAAGTTAATGATGTTTCTAGATGTGATTTTCTTTGTATTTATTCTCCTTGGAGTTTCCTGAGACTGTTAAATATTGTCACCATGTTTGAAAAATTTTTAACAATGTTTTCTTCAAAATTTTACTTACCCCATTCTCTTTACATTTCCTCCTAGAACTTAAGTCACATCTATATTGGATTGCTTAATATTGTCCACAGGTCATGATAGCTTTTTTTATCATTTGTTTCCAACCCATGTTCTATTAATTAGTCTCCAGGTTCACTAACCCTTTCTTCTGTATTCTCTAATCTGCTGTCAAACTCTTTCATCGATTTTATATGTTGTATGTTTAGTTCAAGAATTATCTTTTTTTTTAATTTTTAAGTTTATTTTGAGAGAGAAAGAGAGAGCATACAAGTGGAGGATGAACAGAGAGAGAGGGAGAGAGAATCCCAAGCAGCTCCACACTTTCAGTGCTAAAATCAAGAGTTGGATGCTTAACCAACTGAGCCACCCAGGTGCCCCAGTTTGAGGATTTTCACGAAATCTTTTTTATAATTTCTCTTTCCTGCTGAAATTCCTAATCTATGCATTGATTATAGTCATGTTGTTGTTTTATTTAAGTCCTTAAACATACCTAAGAGCTGTTTTAAATTTCTTTGGTAATTCCAGCACCTGAGTCATTTCTGTTGACTCCTTTTTTCTTTTGAAGTGAGGGTTTTTTCCTCCCTTATTCATGTGTCTGGTGATTTTTCATTGTATGCTGGACATCATAATTATATCTTTGATTTTTATAAATTTTCTCATCATAACTTAATTCGATCCATGTGGTAGGTGTTCTAAAAATAGCAAATTTATTGATTTTGATTAAATTAGTAGGAAACACTTATTGAAGAGATGAAGAGACAAAATTATATATCATTATATAGCAGGAAAGCCTCCAGTGATTTGATATTCTGTATTCTAACATCACCTAAACAGTGAGTACAACGACTTCTTTGTTCCAAAAGTACCACACAAGATCATTTTCTAGCTGAAAGAATAAGTGCATTTTTGTTGATAAAATTAAACTGTAAATTTTGTTTCTCAAAACCTTATCATTTTTATAGCTTAATTATCTTAGTACAATTATGTGTTGTAAATCCAAATAAAGGTGTTAATATTAATAAATTTAAAGACAAAAAAATGCAACTCAGTAGCAAAAATAATTGGTTTTGTTTGACCAGTCATCTTACTTTATAGATCAGAGGGGGAAAATTGCATTATTTGCTCCTTTCAAAGTTATTTTTTATTTGCATGTACATTTCCATATTAGTGACCTTCTTTTTTCTTTGCTAGTTATGTGTTTAGAAACTCTGGGTCTTTAATTTAATTTCATTAACAATCTAGTAAAATGCCTGTGTGTTTTCCTCATTGTCCTAGTTTTCCTTGTTACAACATTCTTTTTTTCTATCATGACCATCTATATCTCAAATTGTAGGTAATAATGGTTATAGAAATGTGAATTATTGCTTTTGAGAGCACTTTCTTTCATACCGAAGTCATTGGTTCTTTTGTGATTCTTTCAACTTTTGGATTTTCTCAACTGGCATTTCTCAAAGCTGGGAATATTTACTTAAGATAAATATTTGTTTAAGACACATTTGTTTTAAATAATATATTTTAAACACATGAAACACCACCAGTTTAAATTTTATTGACCATTCCAATTTACGAATACTTTTAAAATTTAGTTAATTATTTTCACATGCACAATCTGATTGTGGTGTTTCAGACATCAGCCAGTTTGGCTAAAGGGGACATTTTGGGACACTAGGGCCACCTTGGTATATCCACAATAATGTTAGGTAGACACTTGGTGGTTCTGTTAATCATAATATTCAGAGTCCCACAGAACATTTACAGAAACCTTAGTGTCTTTCATTAAGATAGCTAACTGCAGAGGTCATTGGCAGAACCCAGAAATTATTTTGGATCTTTCTCCAGAAAATTCTTTGGCAGCAGTGGCAGTGTCCTTAGGTTGCTGATTTTTCACCAAGGATCTTTGTGGTCTAGGCATTTGGCAACTGCTATCGATTTTTTAAAGTAAAACTTGAACTTGGTGGCAATCCAGAAAGTAGGCAACTCAACAGAAATTTTCTAATCTCACTTAAGCCTGTTGATTAAGCACCTAATGTATACACAGGTGAATTAATTCTCACCTTTTATACTTTCAGGTTAGTTTGTGATGTGGTTTTCATAATGCATACAACATGGATGGATTTCCCTTATGTATATGTTTCTAACAATATCAGTAAAGTTATGTTTAATGGTTTCTATTAAATCCTTATATCTTATTAAGAGATTTTTTTTTTCATTTCATAAGTTTCTGGGTCAGAATTTACCAGAATTTATCAAAGGATATGGTAATCCAAATTCTTCAAATTGAAATTTCTTACATGACTGACAACTTTAGGACATTTCTCCTTGCTGGTTAATAAACATGAGTAGAATATATTAACTATGATAAGAATAATAGACACAAGTATGTATTAAGTGCAGGCACTGGCTTAAGTGCTTAACAGGCATTATTTCATTTATTTTCCTTTCCATGATTCTGTGAGTTAGATACTGTTATGATCTCTGTTTAATATATGGAGAACCAAGATTGAGAGATGACGTGATGTGTCCATGGTTTTACAACAGTGAGTGAGTGAGCCAGAATTCATACCCAAGTCTGATGGCTCTAAAGACCAGTAAGTTATGTGGGGTTATGGAGCCACAGGTTTTAATATTGACCTTAATTTTCACTGGACAAAATCTTGTAAGACAACAAATTTAAGATGAAAGTTATCATGGGTTATTGAAAAGGTCTGTCAAATTCTTCAAAAAGAAATACTTTAGAGTGGTAAATTCTGACCCAGAAACTTATGAAATGAAAAAAAATCTCTTAATAAGATATAAGGATTTAATAAAAATGATCAAACATAACTTTACTGATATTGTTAGAAACATATACATAAGGGAAATCCTTCCTCACCTGGAAATTAGATCTATCCTCTGCACAGTAACCACTGTGACCTTTTAAGATGTAAATAGGGTCAATACATATTAGCTTAGTACGCTTACACTGTTCTCATACTTAGAATACAAAATGAGCTCTCCATGTACCTACAGAGTACTACACACTCTACTCGAGATGTGCATTAACAGGCACCTCCAGAAAAACATGAGCTCCATGAGGGCAGGCACCTGACTTGTGGTTGATGTCCACAAGTACTGATTAGAATTAATTGAAATTTCTAATGGTAATATAATTACTAAAATCCACAGCTGACTGGTGATCACTAGGCTTGTGCATTCTTAGTAATTCTTGAAGCTGTCATCTGTTTATTTTCATTGGAAAGAAATTTGGTCCTTTCTTCAAATAAATACTAATGGCTTGACCAGAAGTGATTTAATTATTGCTGTAATATTCAAAGATGTTTTCATATATTAATGGCAGCCATTTATTGAAAGAGTTGGCTTTTGATATCACTTGTAATAAATTCATGAATTTGCTAATTTTCCTCATGCAAATAATAGTTTTCTGCCATTCAATATGTGGTTACAAATATATGAATATGCTAATGAAGTATAAACTAGACAATTCTATTTATTGAATATTGTATTAAATGAATACTTACCAAGTTATTTTATTAAACAGGTATGTACTTGTAGAAAAACATGTTTAAAATTGGAAACGAGAAAATTTAGAAGGGAAACATGCTCTTAAAACTTGGGTTTCCTCTTTGAAAAGGAAATCATCTGAATCTTTGTGTCTACCAGAAAGTGAACTTCTAACATTATCATCTCCTTGGAATACCTGTAATAGCTGTAACAGTCAGCCAGCCCCTCATGAAAAATCCTAGATCTCGTTGCACTTGTCCATAGCAAATAAAATAGCAATGAAATAAATAAATAAAATTGAAAACAAAACAACCTTTCTCATGCTGGGGTAGTCATTAATGGTGGGAAAAAAATATTCTTCCTTTAAGTATTTCATTAGGTAGCCAGCAGCCTGGAAGTTTTGCTCATCAGCTGTGTGACCTTGGGAAAGTCATGTGTCCTGCCAGACCTCATGTTACTCCGTGTCACTGGGGACAGGGGTATTGCTGGCTTGATTTTCCTTCCTGATCTAGAACTACCTAGGTCAATAAGGTTGTGACATTTGACATGAGAAGGATAGCAATCATTTGTCCTTAGGTTGCATGCTCATTCTTTTAGGGAATCCAGCAACTTCTAAGCATAACCATTGTTGTAAGGGAAACATCTCTGAGATTAAAATTCTTTTTCTTGTTTTTCCTCCTTCTAAATAGATACAAACTTTGTACTTTAAACTTGAAAAAGGGAGAAATTTCAAGAAAAGATAGCTTGATTGGATTATTTCCAGATGCCCCCATAAATAATTTAATTATGTTAGATTTAAAGAGGTTCTTATGAGTGATATCCTTTGTGTGTGTGTATATGTGTGTGTATGTATGAGCACGTGTGTGCAAGTGTATGTGTGTATGCATGTATGTATGCATGTGCGATTGCATGTATGTATGTGTGGTATGCGTGTGCATTTGTGTGTGTGTATTTGTATATATGTTTGTATACTGGGTATGCATGTGTGTATGTATATGTGCACATGTGCATGTATGCATGTGTATGTGTGTGTGTGTGGGGGGGGGGATTTTAGGAACCTAACTGTGGAACCGAAATGACTTGCTTCACTCCACCTTAGTTTTCTGTAGAGTTAAAGAAATTCAGAACCAAATCAAACTCTGACATATTTGGAAGTGATTATGTTGTGCATATGAATGTGTTCATAATTTATGCTTCTTCCGAAAAGGTTTCAGGTGGCTGAGAACATACAACCACCACGAAGAAAACTTTTTTCTAGGTTTTAGAAGCTTTTGTCATCATTCTACATCATGAGATTGGCTGACATGTAGTGGTAGTTCTGATTCAAGGAAGCAAGAATGGAGAGGAGGAGAAGGATTTACATTTTCATAGTAATATTCTCTGAAACTCAGGTCAAGAGCACAATGAGCCACAGCCTACTTTCATCTGGTCAAAATGCTTTTTTGATTATGAGGAAATAAAAGAAGGTTCATATTATCTGACGATTAAGAATCTGGATGAGCTGTCCAGAGAATGTCTTCTAAAGGCTGAAAGACACTGGTTTGAGTCTTGGCTTTTTTCCCTTACTAGTGATGAGACCAAGGGCAAATTCCTTAGCCTGTTGGACTCTTAGTTTCTTCTTCTGCATAATTCGGTTGGTGATACTCTCCTTAAGGGCGTCAAACTTCCATAGGGGTTTAGACCACACGAGGTATTTAGCACCTGTCTAGTACAGAAGATGATCCCAGTTTGGGGTAACTGTTGGCATCGTTGTGATTATTATTTTGACCAATACTCTTGAAATGCAGAGAAATTAATCCCACTTGTAATTGCATATGTAGCCTCTGCCTCCTTTGAGGACCATGAGCTCTGTGAGGCAGATACCACATCTGTTTTCCAGCATTATGATTGGGCTAAGGCACACAGCTGGCACTCAGTAAATATCTGAAGAGTGACTGACTGGGGGAGAAAAATGAAGGATCATCTCAAGAGTTAGATACCCATTAGGAAGGAGGTTAAAAGCATCACTTGGCAAAGAGAAAAAATGCAGTGCTGCTGGAATTGGTAGTAACTTTGCAGCAGGAAGGCTGCCCAGGCTTAGAATCTGAGCCATTTCCAGCCTCTTTGGGAGGCTGGTGAGTCACAGGATTGGGTGTTTTGTGTCCACCCAGGGGCTGAACTCAGATCACCTTTGGCCATACCTGTGCCCTCCTGGGTATGCATGGCGGATAGTCAGAAGCAGGGAGAGCAAAAGACGTGGAACAATATCCCTTTGTAATCATCAGCCGGTTTTGGAGCACGAGGCTAACTAATTGCGCAGTTTGGTTTCATTGTTGTCTAAACAAGTTTCTTTACATGTCAGATGAGAAACAAACAGGAGACTGCTGCTAGGACATATTTTATATTCCTGTTCTAGTTTCATTAATAGCTCTAAAGGAAATCTCTCTTGTAATTACCTTGAGTATTCTGTCTTCATTATTAAATACCAGCCATTTTTTATATCCTACACCTCTTTTTGACTCTCTGTGCCAAATTTTTCTGTGACCTTCTAAATAAAAAAACGACATTGAACTATAGAGCAGGTGGTTTTCTGGGAGCATGCCTTTCTCATTTAAATTTCCAGAAGCACCACCATGCTCTTAAAAATGTCTCTAGCAGGGACAGATGTCTGGAATCTATGGCTTTATTTATTTCACTTCAGAGACAACATTAACTATCAGGTTAATAAACTCAGCAAAATTCTCTTTAGTTGGGAGCCACCTAAATGGACTTTGTGTGTCTCTTATGTCATAACCTCAACTGCAGGTTTTAACCTTGAATCTCAATCACACCCCCTGCCAGGTCCACATCCTGCCTCAGGATATCATTCCAGAGGAGTCACAGGATCTTGACTCAGAGTAAGAGGTGTGCCTTAAACTTTAGCCTGTTGGGTGAGGTAACGTTTGGGGGAGGTTGGTGTTATTATTGCTTCCACTTCATGAATGATAGAACTGACGGTTAGAAAAGTTAAATAAATTACCCGGTTACATGGGACGATGTGGTGGACCTAGGGTCGGAAATTAACTGGTTTTGATTCCATGAACAGAGCTTAAATATTAACACTTTCTAGAAAGCATCCTTTGTTTATGGATATTTATTTCCCTGGTCTTTCTTAGAGCTGGTGTTGAGTGATTGGAAGTTGTAATGACTTTGGAAAGCAGACTATCAAAGGCATAGGTTGAATTCAGTTGCGTCAGGTAGGTGTTGTTTTTATTTCCTTGCTCCACTGGGCTATGTACAACATCTTCTGCAGTGTTTGATGCTATTGTTGCTATTGTTCCTACATTTTCTGAGGTCACCCTTTACAATCCACGGGATGCTCTCCCCAGGGGGTACGGAGCTCTGCTCTCAGATGAAGCCAGAGGCACCTCTGGAGAGATGTTGCTGCAGTGAGCTTGTCGATGGTGTGTGGGGACATCTGTAATCGACAGCATTTCTGTACCAAGGGCCCTGAGTATTTACTCACTCATTCATTCATTCATTCATTCATTCTTTTCTTGGATCCACCTGCCAAGGAAAAGATTTCAGAATATTTCCTCTGAGCTTTGTGAGAGCAGACAGGAAGCCGGCAGCAATCGGAGGTGCCTGGTGCAGTCTGTCAGACACGCTGTGCTCTCTTTGTTTCTTTCCCTTGCCTTTTTTCTCTCATCTTTAAGTCTAATAGACTAAAGATGGGGAAGAGGCGGAGCAGGTGACTCCTGCTCTTGAGCAAGGAAGTCCTTCGGCGTCCCTTGGGAGTGTCTGCTGCTAGGATTCAGGTTACTGATGTACGTTCTTCCAACGTGGCAGCATCTAGCTCCAATTTGAAAAGTTCACCTGGACTCCATGAGGGGAGAGCTGTTGTTGTCGTATTTGCTTTTCTGAGAGAGGGAACCATTTTCTGCTGCATGGTTATCATGTTGAGGGTTGAGAACCCAGGCACGTTGGCGATAAGGATTTAATGAATACATATGAGAAGAGGAGATTCAGGCCACTGAGCAGCACATTGCCCTAGGCCACTTCCCATTTCAGGCTGGTGAGATATTTAGGGGAGTAAATTTCAGATGATCATGGAAGGAAAAATATTCAGGGGGCATTGGGGTGAGAGATACATTCTCATCTGTGTTTTCAACAGCAGGTAGGTGGTGCATGTCACTGACAACCTTGTGCATCACCTCTCAGTTTTGTCCGTTGTCTTTGTTTTTATAATTCACTTATAGCTTTAAAAAATGTCATTAGGCCTGCCCTTGTGTTCATTATTCCACATGGCAGAGAAGATGTGCTTTTAATTTATTCTTTGCTTCTAATTGTAGTGTGTGCATGTCAGGGTTCACTGGCTAGAGAGAGAATGAGCCCTGCTTTTGTCAAGCAGATAATTGAACCTGGTAACGATTACTGTCAGAAATCCCCTGGGGTTGCGTTCATCCCTGTCCATCGTCCCTCATGGTGGTTTCCAGCATCTCATGTGCTGGGACCCTGAGGACTTTCCCATGGGAAACAGCAAATCGGAGTCTGTGTGCTGCAGACCCCGAGTGCACTAATGTCGGTACCTTTTTTTTCTGGGTTTGTACCGGGCTCTGGTGCTAGGGACTTCTGAAGACAACGTTTTTCAGTTTTGAAATGTTTAAAGAAATGTTTGCAGTACAGGCAACAAAGGACTAGTATCAAGGATAGAGACAGAGCTTCTCATACCGATAACAAAGATATAGTAAAAACTCTGTCATAATAAAAACTCCTTCATATCAATTCATTGTAAAGAAGGAGCAGAAAAATGGGCAAAAGACGTGAACAGTCAGTTGACAGGAGTGGAATCACATGGACCAAGAAAAGGTGCTCAGTTTCACTGATAATCAAGCAAAAGTAAATTAAAGCAGTGAAATACCATTTTGACTGATCAGTTGGCAAAGTAATGGAGATGAGGATGATGATGATGGTGGTGGTGATGGTGATGATATCAGAGTGGGTAAGGCCGGGAACAGCGGGGCTGTGCTGGTACAGCCACCCAACAGGTCGGGTTTGCAGAAGTTTATAAAACTGAAAACGCACAGACCCTATGAGCCATCGACCCCACATCTTGCGTCTGCTTATAGAAACACTGCCGTGTCTACTTGTGTGGGAAAGGCTGAGACAGTGGCATATCCGTGCAATGGGATTCTAGGGGGTAGCTAAAAGAAATCAAGCAGATATATACAGGTAATTGCAAGGACGATGTCCAGAACATAGGTTAACTTTAAAAATCAAAGGCAGGGGCGCCTGGGTGGCTCAGTCGGTTAAGCGGCCGACTTCGGCTCAGGTCATGATCTCGCGGCCCGTGAGTTCGAGCCCCACGTCAGGCTCTGTGCTGACCGCTCAGAGCCTGGAGCCTGTTTCGGATTCTGTGTCTCCCTCTCTCTCTGACCCTCCCCTGTTCATGCTCGCTCTCTCTCTGTCTCAAGAATAAATAAACGTTAAAAAAAATTTTAAAAAAATAAAAAATAAATAAATAAAAATCAAAGGCAGGGTTAAGAGCTATGTGTACAATATGATATAATTTAGGTTAAAAAGAAAACGATCATACAGATAGTGAGTATTAATATATGTCTGTCATTATAGAGGAAAGGTCTGTTGGTAGCACCTGGGGAGGGGCCTGGTATTAGCACCGGAGTCAAAGGGGATGTGATTGTTATCTGGGATGCTTCTTATTTTATTACAAAAAAAAATTGGGATAATCAAAATTGAATTGTAAAGTTTTCTTTCAAGAGAGAAAGAAGAGATGGGTTGGTGGGCAAAGACCCATTAGTTGTGCTGCGTGCCTTGCAGTAGCTCCCATTGAAACCACTCCTTTTCATTCTCTTTATAAGGCCTCAGGATCCCACCGCCCTGGAGGGTTCTGGCAAAGATCAAACGGGATCTGTGTGCATCTTGCCCTCCCCTGCATCCTGGGCCCTGAGCATGGTGCCTGGCACAAGGCTGGCCCTGAATCATTATGTATCGGGTTGGCAGCGAATGTGGAGATCTGCTGTGGAGGGCTTTGTTGACCACGGCTGCAGGCATGTAACCGGTGATAGATTATTGTCATCTGCCTTGCTGTCAGAGGTGTCCTGGCTTTTGATTCTGGAGAGCCCACTCTGTATGTAGGTCTGGGTTTACCTAAGCCTCCATTCGCTTCCTGAGCAGGGTGTCTCTTAGTCTGTGTAATAGAGGGGCCTCCTGTCCCTTTGTTTGAGGCCTCTCTGTGACCTGCCGGGGAGTGTTAGAGCCAGAGCTGAATTCTTGGGCACATAGGGCCCCAAGCTTGGTTTAATGCTCTGCTGTTGCCATATTGCAATTATTTTTTAGAATTAATTTGTTTATTTGTTTTTGAGCCCACAGCACATTCTTTCTGTTAACTGTACATTTGGGCCTGACTTACTGTGTATAAATTATACATCAACCTACATAAAAGACAAAAGGAAATAGGATATGGTGACTTAAATAGAAATATACTGAAAATATTAAATTATGTACTTTGGCAAAATGTTACAATTTTCATTCTTCTTCCATTTCATTGAGAAATAATTTACATACTTGACTGTATAAGTTTGAGGCGTATAGCATGATGGTTTGACCTACGTGTATTGTAAAATGGTTAGCACAATAGGTTCAGCTAACATCCATCTGATTTTTTGTCATCCTTGCATCCTTACACTGGTATCTGCAATCTGCTTGTTTGAGTAATGGGCCTCCTCTTCCAGGTTTGCCTTGGCAGACTCAGTTCTTCAGCAGTCAGCCCAATGGGGGTTTCTGGGTGTGACTGCTGGGAACGTGTTTGGGCAGGTGGGACCTGCTATTATGGTCTCTTTTCAGGAAAGGCAACTGCGAGAGCCCTGAGGACAGGGGTGGGGGTGTGCCTGGGTGGCATTGTTGGCCCGGTCCCCCACCCGAGTGACTCTGTAGGAAGGGCGCTGTGCCGGCCTGGATTCTCTGGTCAGGCTTCCGAGACGGGTGGGCCTGGGCGCTATGTTCAATGTTAGGTGGGGCTATGAATTAGCTTCCCTGCCCTGGCAGGGTCTCAGGCCACGGCCCAGGGTTTGGACAGCTCATTGTTTGGGGGCCCGAGTCAGGCCCGAGTGTGCACCGATTTCCCTGGTCAGGGGAGGCCACCGGTTTTGCTCTGCAGACGGGGGAAGCCGTGGCCTATGCTCTGTGTTCAGAGTGCCACTGTCTGTAGGGCCGCTGAATGGGCTCTGCAGCAACCCCTGTGCTCTGTTAGGTTCCCGGGTCAGACAGGCTGAAGGCTCATTTCAGGGAAGGTCACGGCCACAGAGTAGACTCCCTGCCTGCCAGAGGCCGGGGGAGGAGCAGCTCTTAACCCAGCAAAGGGCTTGTTGTCCTAGCTCGGGTCAGCTCGCAGCCCAGTTCCCTGGCTGAACGGGGCCACGGGCCTTGCTCCGTCTGCTCTTCCCTCAGCCTGAGTGCCCCTGGGCCACACAGCTTCCAGGCGTGGTGCCAGCCCTCTAGTCAGGAGGGGCCTCCACGGTGGGCGCGGCTATGTCTCAGCCCCCTTGCCTGGGTGGGAGGTGGGGCACAATCCAGCCTCCTCTCAACTTCCCAACAGGCTCTCAAGATAGGAGGGGCCAGGAGCTCAACCTCAGCCTTGGCTATGCATCAGCCTTCTTGCCTGTGCACAGCACGGAAGCCCGCATGCCCAGTGCTGGCTGTGCCCTGGGGGCGAGGGGGGTCAGCTCTGCCATCCTGCCTCTTGCACACGGCTGCCAGGAGTTGTGGCCAGCCCTTCTGGTCACATGGGACCGCAGCAGCTGGGGCTGTGACTCAGCACCTTGCACGAGTGGGAGCAAACTGGTCTCTGGACCACCCCAGAGCCCACCCCACCAAGATCTCTGGTCAGAGTCCGCCCCTGACTTGATTGTGCAGAGGAGGAGAGCCGCCGGCTGGGGTCACCGCTTGGGCACTGCGGGCGGGAACTGGGTCCACCGAGACCCGCGTGCTGGTTGTTGCCAGCCCCTCCCCCTTCTTCATCACAGTCTGATCCCCAGCGTCTGGGCCCCGAAGATTCCCCTGCAGTCCCCGTAGTGTGAGATCAGGGTAGGGGCTCCCCCAAAGTGACCCACGATGCTGGGGAAGGTTGGTTGTCACCCCTGGGCTTTCCTTTCCAACCGGTAGGAACGGAGGCTCTGGGGGATCTTCCTTGGGGTGGTCCTGCACTGGCCCGGGGGAGGGGAACGGGGTGCACGTGGAACTGCTCCTCTTACCCCCTAACGCTGTCTGTCTTGGTCTCTGTGGTGCGGGGGTGCTTCCGCTTCACCCCCGCGTTCTGGGTTTCTCTCAGTGGTGTCTTGTTGGTGAGTAGATGTTGGCCGTTCTCACGAGGGGAGCAAAGTCAGGAACAAGCCATGTCACCATCTTAGTGATGTCACTACCCTTGAAAGTCTTAATAAATTTTGAATGAGAGGCCTGTGTTTTCCTTTTGCATTGTGCCCTCCCGATGATGTAGCCAGTTGTGGTTAGAGCTACTTCTGGTGCCTGCCCCTGGCCAGGCAGGGAGTACACCTGATGAGAACCCTGGACCCTGGTTGGAAGAGAAGCTTTTGGCTCATGGCCCCAGAAAAAGCAGACAGCTCTGATGTTGAAGCAACAAAAGGAGCTCTTTATGACAGCCCAGACTTTCATGTTTCTCAAAGGAGACCATGGAATCTGTTTGTGTTTTCACCCGGAGGGCAACAACCACTTTCTCCTTTTGTGCCTGAACGCATGTTAAATGAGGACAGTTCCTGATGGGCCTGCCCCTCTCTGAAGGCAGGCTCTACTCCATGGCTGATGACGATGATGAGGCTTTCATCCAGCCAGTGGAGGTCTCTGGTTTGCATTTCAGTCAGGTCCTGAGCTGCAGACGGAGCCAGGACCTCCGGCGGGCTCTGCACGCTGTGCGACGGGGCCAGCGGCCAGGAGGCAGCCTCTGCCGCATGCCCAGCAGCTTCTGGACTGCCATGGTCCACGCACTTGGATTTCTCCGCACGGCCACTGTTTACCATTTCCATCATCTCCCCACATTCCTGCATCTCTACATCCCTGCGTCTCCCATATCTTTGCACCTCTGCATCCTGGCATCCCTGCCTCCCTCACATCCTTTGCATCCCTGGACCCCCACCCCACATCTCTGCATCTCCATACTTCTGTGTGTCTCCATCCCCTCATCCCTGCATCTCTGCACCCCACACCCCTGCATTTCCTGCATCTCTGTATCCCACCTATCTTATTCATGCAGCTGGACAAGGGGACGCAGGAGGAGGAGATGGGACGTACCCATGGTTGTTCCTCCTGCTTGAGGAGGCAAGCCCCAGTGTTCTGTAGTTTTAGTGAACAAATCCCGAGCTGCAAGCGACACTGAGATCCCAAGCCCCAGGTCATCCCATAGCTCTGCTTTGTTACCCAGCATAGAGTCCAGCCTTTGGGAGATGTGATTCATTGAGTGATCCTCACTGCTCTTCCATGGACCTAGATTGGAGATGGACACATGGTCTCTTTGGGAACCCAGGTTTCAATGGAGAAGTTAAAATCAGCATATTCTTAACCTTGGAGACATTAGCCACCCCAGGGCACATTGGAGGTTGGTTGGTTGAAGTGAGAGTTAAGTTGGTCCTCTTGGTCAGACAGTTGAATTTAGTAACTATAACCCGAGTATATATATCCTGGACGACTCTCCAGGCACATGTTGATCTCTGGCGTATAGTGGGCAAGAGGTATGTCTCTGTCATCGATTTGCTAGTTGGAGAGAGCTGGTAGACACATTTTTATTTGTATTCTAAAGATGGAGGATGTTTGCAAACTTTACTTCAGACACCAAAGTCTCATTTAAAATACACTTATTTTTCAAGAATGCCATAAAATAGCAATAATTTTATAGCTCCAAATTATTTTGATCTTTTTCAGCCTTCCGTCTTTGTTATAAACTGTACTTTACGTGTCTGTCATAATGTTTGCCTTTCCATTCCTTTTAACGGGTTGCGGTATTTTGGAATCAATTATGCAATGCTTTTGTTTCTCACATTAAATAACCACCAATTCTTTCCTTAAATATTTTGAATATTGAAAATAATTTCTTAGGTGACATTAATTATGATGCACATCCCTGCTGAGTTATTCTTCCCTGGTGATATTAACGATAGTGTTTTGGCATTCCTGACTGGCTCTGTCATTAACCCATCATAAATACCAGCCCCAATTAATGTGCAGAAGTGAAATCAGTTGAGGAGTGAAATGTATGTGCAGCAAATAGAGAGTAGATGGTGTGTCTTTCCCTGGGGAACAACTGAATTTGTCAAGTGTCACATCTGAATTCTTAATGGTTTTTATTGTGAAAAAATGCATTCTTTGATTTTTTTTTTCATTTTACAAAATAATCTGTAACCACAGTTGGCAGTGATGTCTGTTTGCAAAATCTTACCCTTTGATTTCTTTCCATTCCGTTAAGTCAGAAAATCCTTTTTTGATTCAAAGATATGCCGTGTAGCTCCTTATTTATGTGTCTGCTCGTATTCTCTCTACCTCTGTGTCTTCTTTTTACTCTTGATTTTTTTTTTTTGCCTTTTCTGTCCTCTCTCTCATCCCTCCTCAATCTTTATCATTCACTCCCTCTTTTCCCTCCATCCTTCTTCCCTCCCTTTCTCCCTCCCTCCCTCCTCCCTATCTCTCCTCTTGTTCTCTTACCCTCTTTATTTGTTTCAGAGCGTTGTCAGTCCCCAAATAGTTGGGGACTCTTTGTTTATTTGTATACTGTACTCAGCTCAGGATGAACTTGAGATGTTTACTGCCTTGTCACTTGGCATTGTAGAATGTCCCCAAGTCCTGTGCTTGTGGGTCATCAGTACATATCTGTTGATGAGTAAAATTTCTTGTAAAACAGATGTTCCAAAGTGTATAACAGAGGGCGGTTTTTAAATTAGCAACCATCTCAGACACGTGTGCTTCCCTTGGGTCTCACATCCAACAATCAGCCGTTCGTTTGGTTGTGTAAGATGCACAGTGGAGGGCCTCTTCCATTATTGCCATGTGCTTGTGTGGGCTTGGATTTCGGGATCCAAAAGTAGTTACTATATCTCCAAGTCAAGATACTTTTGAAAGTGAAAGAGGAGCTTTTGATAATTACTGTTGGACTACCCTGGGCAAAAATGGTAGGATTGCCAGGTAAAATATAGGGCACCTGGTCAAATTTGAAATTTAAATTCAACTGGGCATGCTTTGTTTTTATTTGTTCTCCTGGCAGCCCTATTTGTACTCATAAATACATGAGACATGCTCCCTGCCAGCACAGAGTTTACAGTCTAGTGATCCTAACTCCAGACTTGACCTTGGGCACTGTACTGATGACTCCACCTGTCAGGACAATGCTGGTAGGTCGACGGTGCTTTCCAAATTAGCAGTGGGGATTTGGTAGGTTAATACCACCCCCCCCCCCAAGGTCAGACATTAGGACCTGGGCAGGCAAGGTGGGAATTGGGGACCAGGACATCAGATCCAGCTACCTGCCAAGGCTTTGTCCTTCCCCCACCACACCCTCCTGCCTTCTGACCAGCATGTGACAGCAGTGAGCTCCTTTTGCAGGGTTTTAAGAGGTCTTGCAGAGAAGTGAAGAGCCTTCAACATTACTTCCCCACTGTTGGATTTTTTAGGCAGCAGGAGGCAACCAGCTGTTTTCACTGTATCAAACCCAAAACATGTCACACAGAAAAAATGTCAAGTCATTTTGAAAAATGTCTGAAGCATAATATGCTTGACAGGGGTGAAATAGCATTGGCCATAGTCACGTAATTACTACCTCAGTGTTTGTTTATGGTGCAGTCCTTTCTTCTTCCACTTGAATTATTTAAATCAATCTGAGCAACAGTACAGCTTTCTAAAACCCAGGTCTCGGCATGAACATCAGTTAGATAGTCTCAGGTTCTTCCCACCCTTGTTCCTTGCCAGGTTGACTAAGCAACTTAACAGTTTATTCCGTGTTCATATCTTCAGACTAAATCCAGACAGACTTATTGAATTAAAGTAAATCAAGGTCACCTATTTTTTTCTTTTTTTTCTTTTCTTCCTGCAAACAGAAAATGTTAAGATAGGGTGAGGCACTCTGGTCCAAGATCTGATTTGAATTGAAGTTGCAGGAGACACCATAACATTACGATCCACTAGATGTCGCTGCTGACTCACACCAGCGCCCCTGCAAGCCCATTTATGGATGTTTTAAAAAGTCCTTAAAACTGGCAAGCCAGAGTTAAAAATTTGGAATTTCCAAGTATTTCTTTTCTTTCTTTCTTTCTTTTTTACCTTTGACTTTTTAATATCTTCTTTGTGTTCATCCAAATGAGCTGCCTTTCTCTTTTCAGTGATCTCTACCTTTCTAAATTTAGCAAAAAGCAAGTTGAGGAGGATAAGAAAGGCTGTCTTATTGAAACCATCTTACTGTTTGTGTATGTTGTTTTCCAGGATTTTGTGAAGCTCTTCAGTTTGGTTAGTGTGTATTCACTTAATGTATGTAGTTAATGCAGATTTCTTAAATCCAGTGAAGGTGATTTTCCTTTCATGGATCTTTGCTTGATTTACTTTGAGAAAGGAAAAATATGTCTTTGCCATTGGGCAAATGCCCCTGATAACAGGTCAAATACCTCTTGCAGTCCAGAGAGGCTGAATCTTTGGTCAGCCATTCTGGCTTGAAGACTCAGGATGGAGGGGTGCATGCTCCCGGAGGAAGACGAGATGATTGGCCATAGGGGTTATGAAGCCAGTCCCTCTAGTACACAGAGCAAGTTCTAGACTGTGCAACAACAACAAAAACAGAAAGACTAGCAGATGCTATAGATTTCCACTCCTAATGAATGACATTTTTCCCCCAGAGCATGGCTAATATGGAATGGAATCCTCAGATTTAAAAAAGGAATGTTGAAAGTGAGTAAGGTTAGCTTTAATCAACCAAAAAAAAAAAAAATCATAAAACTAATTTTCGGAAAAGCTGGAGACCCATGGAAAGTTCTTTTGTAACTATTATAATGACAAGCAGTTTTTTCCTTTTTATTCTTTTTGTTGTTAAAGAGTAGTCTCCTCTCTTTTAAATAGCAAACCGCCTGCTTGGAGGGGGATGTTAGAACCCTATATTCGACTGGGAATTTGGTCTAGATCCTGTCTTTACGGGAGAGCCCTGTTATTGTAATACCTTCTATAAGAGAGTCTTATGCTTTTCAGCTGTTGCTGGGATTTAATAAAGGGACTAGGAGATCTTCTGGGGATTATACCCGTGATGCTTCATGGACAACTGTGTAGTGAATGGTACTTTGCTAACCTCTACTGTCCATCTCCCCTGTCTACCTTGGTACTCAGCAATACAGAGTCCTCTAAAACGTGAAGTAGTTGTCTTTTTCCATGGAGGTTATTGGAATGGTGGAATGGAGTATTTGCTTGAGTTAATTTTTACATAGTCTTCTATGCATTTCATTATATTGCAGAAAATTTAACATCCATGAAATAAGAATAATGTAATCATAAGAGGGTTTGATCTCCCAGTCATTGGAAGAGAAAGGCCCATGTTCCCTGATTATAATCTGACATTCTGTTTAGAATTTCAGGGAACGAATGCCCTATAAATGTCTACTTTACTGTGGATGGAGATTGGGGAAAAAGAAGCCGCAATGCAGTATCAAAACACAAAATACTTCCTGAGTTTCCCCACAGTATGAATTAATCATATTTAATACTAATTATGTCCTTGCTACACAACAACTTCCTGTGTAAATTGTGGGAAAATGTGAAAACATTTCCAAGCCCCAAGCAAGTTTTAAAATGAGCTTGTACATGTGAATTTGTTCTTTGCTACATGTCCCTTTCGCTACAAATTGTTCTCTGCAGAATTACCAAGATGCGGTGTCGCTATTTTTCACTTTCAGAAAAATGACTGATATTTTCCCTCCCCTTCAATCAAAGTGCTAAAAGTAGTGGGGTTGGGTCAATAATACAGCTTTGATCGAGTTGTTGGGCTCACTTAGAATTATTTGTGCATATATTACAAAGATCCCTAGTGAATCGTTTGACTTTTGTAATTTATAACTCTTTGTCCCCAGAGGCAACATTTGGAATTTAAACTACCAAGTAACCATTTTTTATGTCTTTGATTAAAGCTCCTCTTCCTATTCAACATACTCGGAAGTTGACCTAGTCCTAAATATGGTTTGGTTTCTTGATGGGTCTTAGGTATTCTGGGTCCCTCAGATGTTTGCAAGGTCCATGCTGCAGGAAGTTCCCAAACCAGCCTGACCCTTGGGTGTGTTCCAGATCTGTGATAACCTTGGTAAGACCAGCACTTTCAAACTAGAGTGAATACCTTAAATCTACGAAGACTCGGTCAATGGAGGATTTCTCTACACTTTTTGAGTGTAGAGAAATTTGTTTGAGAACTCATTCTTTCATACAATAATATATATTTATTATATACATATGTATAAATGCAGATGCATTTCTGTCGCAAAGTAAATTCTAGAATACCGTGTCATTGTGTAAAATATTATAAATTAAATTTATGTCCTTGAAATAAACCTAACCTTGTAGCTTTATCAAAATATGTGCTTATAAAATGGATTGATAAATTTGGTTGTTCAAACCTCATGTCCATCCATAAGGGACTCAGATAAATTACAGCCATAAAAAGTATGATGAAGGCCAGTGTTTATTAATGTGGAAAGTTGGCCATGCACATTCTCGGGCAAAACAAAATGAAATAGAAAGTGCAATGCCTTGTGCTTTTATAGTCCCGTTTTTGTAAATGTGTGTATTTATTGATGCATGTGTAAAAATCTCTATATACCACTAGACTAGTAGAAATACACCTATTTAAATATTTTTAATTCTCTTGTGCCTTCTAATTTTTCAGATGAAATTATATTCTATTGTCAGAAAATAAATAAGGAAAAACTCTATAGGGGATAAACGAAGGTCGTATTTATTTTAGATCTTTCAGTTCACTGGGTGTTTTCAGTTGCCGATATCAAAACATAACTAGAGCAGAAAATGCAGATGCATTTCAGTAACAAAGTGAATTCTAGACTACGGTGTCATTCTCCAAGATATTGTAATTCATTTCAAAGAAGGAGGAACATGCTC
Organism: Felis catus; assembly: GCF_018350175.1. Classification (NCBI taxonomy): domain Eukaryota; kingdom Metazoa; phylum Chordata; class Mammalia; order Carnivora; family Felidae; genus Felis; species Felis catus. The sequence goes on from NC_058369.1 coordinate 22,828,991, forward strand.
TTTTCCTTACTATCTGTGAGTTTTCCCCTGGAAACAAAAGCACTGAAATCGTTTTCCTGAAGTGTCCCGTGCCAGTAGACCCATTTCATGTGTTTCTTTCCATCCAGTCTTGGTTAGGATTCTGCTAAGGCTTTATCGAAACATTACACATTTATTAGGAATGTGAGGCTTTTGGCATACGGAATTCTGTTGCTGTTTATTACTTTTTTTTTTCCTAAATCACTTCAGGCATTAATTTTAAGAAAGCCTTCCTGGATTCAATTTATTTTAATTAAAATATAAAATGAGAAAGAAGTAAAGGTTGACACTTTGGGAGGTTCTCCTAACAGGCTGTCTGCATTGTATCTTCTGCGCTCCAATTACAAATGAAGAACCAAGGATTACTGGGTCTTGCTTGATGATGTAGCCTTTTGCTTGGGCTAAAATAATTAAGTGGAGGAATTCTTAAAAAAAAAAAACTCAAAAGGTTTTAATTAGGGTAGACTAACACATTCTAATCAGAGTATCGTGGAGCTGACATTTTGATTCAAAGCAAAAAAAATGCACACAAATCCACTTATGAAATGGATAATAAAATAACTCTGTGTTGAGCTTAATTTGGCATTGGGGGTTGGGGAAAGCAGGAAGGAATATAGATTAGTGGGCTAGTTATCAGGGTTGTAAGTAGCCAGGGATTCATGTACTTGTTCAATGTCTATCTCTCTTTCCAGTTACATAAGCTCTGTGAGAATGGAGACATTGTCTGTTATGTTCTCTGTTGTTGTAACTCCAGGAACTAGCCAGTGCCTGCAACTTAGAAGATGTTCAGTAAATAAATACTAGATGAACATATTCTGGAAATGGCGAAGTTGTCCTCTTCAAGTATTTTTGCCAGGAGTTGATTTTCCTTTGATAAAATGTTCCTCAGCCTTTGACAAATTAAAATTTGAATTCTGCAGAGTAATCCCTCCTCCTTGAGAAATTTTAGAATGTTAATGACCCATCGATTTGCAGCAAAGATGGAAGAGCCTCGTTACACCCAGGTCCTCCCTCTTACAAATAAAAGACTCTAGAAATCACATAAAAAACGAACATAGGAAGACTTTGAAGGGTAGAAAGAAGAAGACAGATGGCTTAAGGACCTTCACACATGAGGAACCACATGGTTGTAGGTCCCCTGGGTTTCCTTATTTCTTGTCATACGTCATGTACAGAGCACTCCAGAATCTTCCCGCCTGGACCTCCAACAAGCACAGACTGTAAGGAAAGTCACTTTCCCTTAGACGGAGGACCAATAAAAGGACGGCCTAATAGCAGAAAGCCACTTTGGCAATATTCACCCTACACCAGCCAAATACCAATGGCAAAAATCATCCTTCACCTCCCTATAGTTTTAACAGGGCCAAAGAGAGCGGATCTCCCACATACCTGCCTCTCCCCACCGCCCCTCCTCCCCGTCCCGTGCTCCCCGCCAGCAGCATCACGCAGCAGTGCTTGAAGTGCTTCAGCCCCCCTACCCAGTGGTGTCAGCAGACCTGAGCAAGGAGCTAATCGCCCATTCCCTGCCTAACCGAAGGAGGCAGTGTAGGCTTGTCTCAATGGTCAGAATTGAGCAGGGACCTGGTCTCCCATCTCCTGCTTGGCGCAGTTCAGAGTGAGCTGAGCCTCCACCCCTGCCTGGCATCAACAAGACTAAGTGAGGCAATACAAATTGAGGGTTGTTTGCATTCTCCTTTCTGCCACCCCAGGGTGGCACTAGCCTCCCCCCTCCACGCCCACACAACAGCAACGAGGCTGAATGAGATGGTGTGAAGCAGAGCTACTTGGCACTCTGGTTCGGCCCACCTCCGTCGGTGCTGGTTGGGTCCCCTCTGACTTCAGTGAGACCGGCCAAGATGGCGTGAGGTGGGGCTGTCAGTTCCCCAGTGCCTCCAGTCTCAGTGTGAGTGGGTCCCAGTGGGGAGCTGAGTGTCCATGTCTGTTCTGCAGCAAAAGAGCGGTGTTCCACTCCTCTCTCCAATCCTTCCCTCCTCCAGTGGCGGTAGAGTCCAACAGGGAGTCAGGCTGACGTGCCTACTCAGAGGCAACGGCATGACGTGACCTGAGTCCCACTTTCACCAGAAAGATGTCAGCAGGGCTGAGAGGACAGCTGAACTGCCACCCTACTTGAAGGCAATAAAATCATATGGCTCGGTGTGTCACTTTTGCTGAGGTAGTGTGGATGGGGTCCAATGGGAAGCCAACATGCACCCACTCAGTCCCCTGCTATACCTCAGTAGGGGACGGCTGCTAAAAGGGAAGATTTAAGAAGAGCCAGAGTCTCATAATATAAAATCCAGAACGTCCAGTACATAGTGGAAATCACGCATTATACCAAGAACAATGAAAAATTACAACTTGATTGAGAAAAGACAGTTAACATCAATCAAGAATGAATTGAATGTTGGAATGATCTAACAAGGGTTTTAAAGAAGCCATCATAAAAATACTAAAAAAGCGATTACAAATTCTCTTAAAACAAATGAAAATTAGAAAATCCCACCCAACAAATAGAAGTTATAAGAACCAAATGAAAATCGTAGAACTGAAAAATAGTCTGTCTCCCTCTCTCTTTCTCTCTGTCACACGCGTGCGCGTGCGCACACACACACACACACACACACACACACACACGCTTGCTAGATAGGCTCAATAGTTGAGTAGAAATGACAGAGGATAGAGTCAGGGAGCTTGAGAACAGATCAGTAGAACTCATCCAGGAATTTACCCAGTTTGAAAAGCAGAAAGAAATAGATTGGGGAAAAGAGAAAGAATAGAGCCTGGGGGATGGGGGGTGTCTGGGAACAACAACAGAAGAACATAATATAATACAGAATATTGTGAATATAGTAGCATCTGTATTAGCAGAGACAGTGAAGGAGAGGGGAGAGTGACACTGAAAAAGTATTCAGAGAAATAATGGCTGAAAACTTCTTAAGTTTGGTAAAAGACATAACCTATAGATCCAATGAGCTAAAGTTGAGTAAACTCCAGATAGGATAAACAAAAAGAAATTCACATGAAGACTCATCAAAATTAAATTTCTAAACACTAAAGTCAAAGAAAAAAATGAATTCATTACTTATAGGGGAAATTACCTGTTTGACTTACTGTGGTCTCTCCGGAAGCCAAGGAGGCCAGAAATGGTATGATATATTTTTTTTATACCGAGACAAAGAGACTATCAAGTTTAGCAAGAATATCTTTCAGGAATGAGGCAAAGTAGAGGAATTCTTAGAGTAGGGAATACTGAAAGATTTTGTTGTCATCAGGTCTACCTGAAAAGATTGGCTGAAGGAAATTCTCTAAATGAAAGGGCTTGAATTCAGAAAGGAAAGAACAGAACATTGGGATGGGTAAAAACAGGTGTGAATGTAATAGACTATCCTTTCTTAAATCGTGTTTTATGGTTGAAGTGAAAGTTATAAACCCTAATGTGCTGCTTAGTCTATATGGAAGTACATAGAAGACAATTAAATGGAAAAGGTGGGGAGGGTAGAGGGCCCTCAAGTTTTCCACATGTCACCAGAAGCTTCTCTACCAGTAGACTCTCATAAGTCATGTGTCCATATTGTAATACCTGCAACGACCGCTATTCCAAATTGGTCATTCTCCTTCCTGAGGTTTTTCAAAACATGATTACACACCTGTGTATGTACCTTACAAAATGCACAGTGTTGGCTTAGGAGCATTTTACAGAATTGGTTCCATAGTCTACATGGTATTCTGCAATTTGCTTTTTTATTTTTTATTCAGTATACTTTTTACAATGATTCCTCGTAACTACTGTGCTAGCTATGAATGCACCACTTTATTTTTCTGTTCTTTTATTGAGAGATGATTTTCAAGACATTTTTTCAGGTTAGCCATTACAGGCAATGCATAATGGACATGCTTGTTGAAGCTCTTTGCTGTGTGTGTGTTTGTTTTTGAATTTTTCTAATTGAAATAAACCCCCTTGGGTATTTTCTCATGTATTGTTTCCTTGGCTCACTCTGGCCCATATGCTGAGTTAGATTCTTGCAGATCCCATTGCTTTCCTGGAAATGCAAGCCCTAAGGAAATCAGACAATGTATGCCTGCATCACAGTAGGCCTTGAGCCTAGGGGTTCAGACATTGCTTGTTGCTCCTCCCAAATCACAAGGATGTTCAAGAAATCTTTTCATTATGTCCACAGACCCCGGATTGCTCATAGATCCATTTCCTTGAGGATTCCTAGGGGAACTAGGAAACTTGTTCTCTTCTTGATTCCTTAAGGTATGGAGGGACATGACCCCTTGTACCTCTCTGGTCAGCCAAGATGGCTAAACTAGTCAGTAAGCCAAGTAAATGGCAGCCAGAGAGGCCAGTGCTGCACTCAGGTGGCAAGGGAAACAGACACTCTGTGGCTAAGAGTGTTTTCAGGTTGGTACTCTAGCACTCACTGGCCGGAAGTGGACAGACAGTACGGATGGCCCACAGATCATTGGTGGAGTGGGGACAGGATACATTGGTGTCAATTGTACACAGTGTTTACATCAGTTGCAGAGTGTGTATGTCAGTTTTGTAGTGGTTGTGTTCAGGAAAATATTAGAGACAAAAAGAATTATAATAAATTAGTGATGATTGAATGACTAAAGATTTTCTGAGGACAAGAAGGGCTTTGTTAACTCCATGAGAAGGGGATAGGAAGCTGGATGGAGCCACTGCTTTGTTATCATGATGCCCTTTGCATGAGGAAAAATCTGTTGGTTTCTAAGTGATTTTTTCTTTTTCAATTTCTTGTGGGTTACTTCTTAAATATGACTGTAAAATAATTCGAAAGCTGACATGTAGAGAATTTTAGTTCCTAATTTATGTTTCATGATATGCCTTAGGATGGGTGATGTACCTTTATCAGCTCCCACATAAGGGCATGAAGACTTTTACAAATAATTTTAAGTTCTGAAAATTCTCCTAAGAAAACATTGCCTTGGGAAGTGAGGATGACCTCTTATTCCAGATTTTCAGAGCAACTCTCTGGGGGGAGGGAAAACTCTTTGAGAAATCTGTGTGTAATTAATGCATATTTCTTTGTTTAAAGGAAAAACTGAATTGGATTATTATTAAAAGCATTTAAGATGACCTGTCTTCTGTAGTAAGGGCATGTAGATGGCTAAATTATGATAAAGGGGATATTGTATTTGTCAGCTATTATTAGTCAAATTTGCATAAAAGTAATCATTATAGTGAGACATTAAATGCATTAATTATCTATTAAAGGGGTAATTTAACAGTCATTAAGGGAGGCACTAGTAGATTGGTGATCATTTTTGCAAATGATGTACTTGATCTAAGCTTTATATAACACCAAAAAGATTAATCTGCCATTTTTACTTTGGTCAAATATACAGTTTGTTTCTGTTTTCTGGTAGCTTCTTTCAAGAATTGAATATTGGAATTAATGAGGAAACAAATTTTGTGCCTGTGCCGTAACTTTGTACAAGATTCATGGGAATACCAGTACCAAATTTTTGACCAGGTATGGGTTGGTGACATTGATTGGCTCCATATTTCCACCTTCCATGGGTGAGAAACCTTGCCATCGTCTCAAGATCAACAGCTACAAAAGTAGGTTCATCACTCTCCCCAGTGCCTCCATCACGTTGGTCTAATGGCAGTTGGAGGTGCCCACTTCCCATCTTCTGGACACCACAGCTAGCAGCCTGGAGTCACCTTTGTCCAGCCCTTCTCATGTCTTATTTTGAAATGTCTTTGTCTCCATTGGGGTTACTGTGCTTGCAAATGAAATAAACCCACTCACGCTAACCTCCACAGATGAGATTAATTTTTAAAAAACATCAGGATAGAGAGTCAGCTTTTGAAACCTTGGGCAGCAGAATAACAAGGTCTCCTGAGGGCCTGGGGCAGGACAAGGGAAGTTCTTAGAAACCAAGGTACTCTCTTTCCCACCCACTAGCATCTGCCACTCTCCTTTCAGCCTCTTTCAGCACCGGTTTCTTGGCTTTGCCAGGAGCATGGACCCCAGCCCTGAACTTACGTGCCTTTCTGAGGCCAGTGCTGGCAGCGAAGGTTTGAGTACCAACCCCACATTCCCAGTAGGGAGAAACTGTGGCTCTGTTGTCAGCATGCTGTGGTTCAGTAAGCCCCGGTTCAGTAAGCTGTGGCCAGAGGACAGGTTCTGTCACAAAACACGCCTCAAGGGAGGTAGTTGCAGAGAAGGCTGGTGGCTGGCAAACCACCCAAGGTAAGTCTGCGCTTGACCCCTGAGATGTACACTTTCCTTGCCACAGGAGACCAAATTCTCACCCTCTTGCATTAGGAAGGGTGGAGCTAGCCCTCACTGTTTTCCTCCCCTCCCATCTGTCCCTCCTCTCTCCCCTCCTCACAGCTGCGTGATATGCTTTTCCAAGGTAACAATGATGTCACACCACTGTCACACTTGGGTCTTTCTGATACTGTGATACTCACAAGTCCAGACCTCCTCTTGCATTCAGATGGCTCTCTGACCTTGTGTGGCCAGGTTCATCTTCACTGCCCTGTAGATCATTCCAGCACCTAGCAGGCTTGTGACCCACTGTCCTCTTACTCACACTGCAGACCCATGTTCCTGCTTTGCTTCTTCTCTGGGGTGTTCCCCAACCTGTCTTCTCTCCATTTCCGGAGATCCAGCTCAGCCCAGGCAGACTTGGGTTTAAGCATCTGGAGTTTGTGTGTGTGGAGGGGTCATACTAACTTGAGGGATTGGTATGCAAAGCAGCCAGCATTGAGCCTTTGTCCCTGGGGGCTGACGGTGGTGTTAGGAGTGATGCCAGCAGTGGTAGGTGTTTCTCTGTCAGGTCCAGGTCAAACCCCACTCTGAGCATGCTTCTCTTTCCTACCTTACCATGGTTTAGCAAGTGACTGTTCTGTAGTACATGCTTGTGTTCCTGAACACTCTTGCTGGATTATAAAGTCTTTAAGGTAGTTCTGTGCCTTCTCTTTGTTTTAAATCATTGCACTCAGCACTCAGGAAATGCTTTCTTCTTCATTGTTAGACAAATGTGATGTAGTTCAACTCAATAAATGTTTTTAAGTGCCTTTTAATGTACCAGATATCATTCACTGAAAAAAAAAATTATCCTTGACCCAACAAGGGCTTATGGGGTGAGTAAATTACGAAGGATGGTATATTTGATTGGCATGGTAATGGCACAAAAACTTTTACTTTCAAGTCTCTAATTATGCATTGTTTTATATTGACTCTTGAACAAAGAAAACCACAAAGAACTATTCCCTTTGCTTGAATTTGCTTGAATTATCGATACAGACTTAAGTAATGAACCCATCGTGGTAGACTCTACAGGATGTCTCACAGAGCCTGTTTCAGCCCCCTTCTCCCTTGCCTTCTCTGTGACCTCTCAGCCTGTTGTACAACTACGGATGTCCAGTGACCTGGCTCTGACTGATGGGGTATTGACAAGTGCTCCTGTAGCAGGGGTCTCCCGTCATTTAACAACATAAAGGTTTGTAAAGAGAAGGCGTTTCCTCTTTCCTCTCCCTGCTACCTGGAACACATGTGCTATCTATGCCTGGAGGTGCAGCAGCCATTCTACTACCATGAAGATGAAAGCCATCGGCTAAGGATGGCAGGCTAGGAAGATGGCAGAAGCTGGTACCTCGATGCTATTCTTGAACTGCACCTGCCCTTAGCTGCCCACTCTGGACATTGTTACTCATGAAAAGAAAGCAAAGCTCGTGCTTATTCAAGCTGTTGTTGGGTGGCTTTTCCATTCCTTGTGGTTAAATATACTGTCAACGAATTAAAATCCACACAGCTTCATCAAATCTTTAGCTGAAGAGTTAGAAGAACCATTTTGCTTGGTTGATCTAGCTCAATTCAGTTGCTGTTTAATCATCATGTATTCATCCATTAATCCAATCATCTGCATGTCCATTCAATATATATGAACAGAACAAGGGGCTACTTACTGTATGTGCAGCATTGGGCCAGGTTCTCTGAGAAACAGGGTTCACATCTTACTTGTGGCCAGCCACAGATGAAGGAAGGTCAGAGACCTAGTGGAGAAAGACCTTGGGCTTTGGATGCATTGTGGAACTAGCTGCTTGGGAACGTGAACATGATCTACATCTCCCTGAGCCTGCCTTCCTGTAGAAATGGCCATCCGTAGCTGCTTATAGAGAAGGGCCGTGTGCAACATTTAATGATATAATGTATGTCCTGGCACACCACACAGGTACTGAATGAAAGTCTGTGGGGAAGAAGGCAAAGGGGAGCTGTCGATGAAGAAAAGCACCGTGAATCAACTTACTTTATTGGTGAAAGAGACTACGTGCAGGCAGAGGTTTTAGGGACAGCTTTATATGCCAGAACCAGCCTCCAGGGAATTCAGGCTAGACCAGGAATTCTTCCATACCACCAGCTGTCTGCCTTTTCCTGGGTTGTTTAGTTTTGTTGTCTAAGTATATGCGTGTCTGTGTGTGGTGGGGAGGCGGGCAGGCGGGCAGTCATGATAATGAGGCACAGTTCATGTTAGGCAGTGTCTTAGGTTGTGGTAAATTTGTTGCAAAACTCATGACTGGCAGGCTCCGGTTTCTGTATACTGGATCACCATATAAGGTATCCCCGTCTGTGATTGTTAATTCTTTAAGGCTTCTTTGCTAGGAGGAATTAGGAAGATGGGCGGGGGGGAAGGACCTCTTGCACTGGGATGCTCTCCTGCCCTCACCTGACAGGTCTGCTCAGTGTTTACTGGGAAGAGAGAGACAGAGCTTCCACGGACCCCCTGGCACAGGGCTCTGTTCTCCATCTGCGGCCGGCCGGCAGGGGTTTGGCCTCCTTTCCTCACAGGGTTGGTCGTGTCGTGTTCAGCCTTCGTGTTTGTCTCTTGCCGTGTCTTGTTTTTAATCCAGGCAGATAGAAGAGATTGGGAAGGAAAACAACTTTCACGGTTTCTTCTTTTGATCTGCATCATGGGTCACAGATCAAAGTGGCCACAAAGTCATCTTTGCTTTATAGAGTTCTCAAACATGCTGCTGTTTTATTTTGTTGGGGAGAGCAGACTGAGGATTTCGGTTTTATGTACTCTAGTTCTCTTTGCTTCCGGACTTCACTGTGCTGTTCAATGTTGATGGTGGATGCAAAACCACCAGGTGATGCCCCGTTTCTTCCACCAAAGCAAGGAAAGAGTGGAGACCTGTCCACGTGTGGCGTAACAGACAGTGAGTGTGACGCCCTGTTTCCCCCTTATCATCTGTTTCCGTCTTCTTTTGGATGCTTCCTTAGTGAATGCCCTTGGTTGAAGATAGTAACCAGCTTCCCAGCTTTCCCTTAGCCAGAGGGAAGCTAGACCCAGACCTGGCCTGTCAGACTGTTTCAGGACTTCAGTTTGAACAGAATGTCCCCCTCTTTCTCTGTCATTTTCCTGACTATAAGGTGAATACTTCTTGCCACTTGGAAATCCATGGAGGCCCTCATGCCTTCTTTCTCAAGTTTGATTCTCCAGTCTTCCTGTTGATTCTGTGACCCGTATGCTTTCAAAACATTCTCTCTTGGTTTGAATTGCTACAGTGAGTATCTTTTGCTTGCAACTAAAGAACGCTGCCTGATGCAGTGGGCCTTTTCATAAACTAGCCTATTCCTTTTTTTCTTGTTAATGTTTATTTTTGAGAGAGAGAGAGAGAGAGAGAGAGAGAGAGAGCAAGCGGTGTGGGGGGGGGGCAGAGAAAGGGAGACAGAGGATCTGGAACAGGCTCTGTGCTCACAGCACAGAGCCTGATGGGGCTCAGATCCATGAACTGTGAGATCATGACGGGCGCTGAAGTCAGACGTATAACTGACTGAGCCACCCAGGTGCCCCTAGCCTATTCCTTTTCTTGCACATTCCCACTTCCTATTGTCCACAGACGACTGCCTCCTGAGATGGTAAACAAATCAAGGGGACCAAGTAACATGAGTTGGAGCCCCATAATGCTGAACCTCTCCTCCCCAGGGGGCGCTTAGAGCTGCCAGCAGCATGTAGCTGTCACTTTGGTTGGCTTTAAGTTAGTGGTTGGCCTGAATTTTGAGACCCTCAGAGCTATATGTTTCTGAATAACATGGCTGTAGGGGCTAACGATTCCTTACTCAGAACTTGGCTCATTGCTCAGGACTGCTTTTAGGGTTTTGTCTCTTATTAAAAATAGCAATCCTGTTTGCTATTACTTTAAAGATAGATATCCTCTTTTTTGGAGAAGAGTCTACCTCTCCAACTGCAGCTAAGATCCTACATCCTCCATGATATCCTCCTCTCTTCACTCCTACCCCTGTCCCTGCGCAGCGGGCCTCCGCCTGCCGTAAATAAGTCAGAACTTCATGTGCCATAGGATACAAACCCCAGAATCCACCTGAGCCAGACAGGTGTTGGATGGTAAACAGTGGTGATTCTCAGCCTCACATGAGGAATATGATGGCAGGGGAAGGGGCTGGGACTAGCACAACCCGTGTCCTCTCTGAGGGGAGGGTCACCACTGGTCAGCTCCTACCACTGCTGCCGTGTGCAAAGGTAGGTCCACTGTTGTCAGAGCTGGAAATCCATAGTTTGAAGTGAACCACCTCACTGAAAAAAGTGTTGGCAATGAATTGAAATTTGAAACACTGTGCAGACCTTACTACTTTGGCCCAACAGAACAGACCTGCAGACTGATCCTAGCCTCTGGTCTCTAGAACTCTTGACCTGCATACTATTAGGTAACAAGGCCTGAACTATATTAATTCATAGAAAAAAAAAGCAACTTCCTAAGCAAAACACAGAAGAATATGTATAGGCTGTATGTATATGCATTTGTATATTTATATAGATATGTGTGTATGGAATGTATAGATAAAGGGACAGATACCTATATATATATATATATATATATATATATATATATATATATGTGTTACATGTATATAAATACACATGCACACACACGTTTGTATATGAATGGGGAGAAAATAGAGAATGTACATCAGTGATTATTATTGTCAGTAACGATCATCTCTTGGAGGAAAGGGGTGGTGGTGAGCGTTGGGATGCTTACAGCTTCTGGGTCTCATTTCTGTTATGTGTAAGCTTTTAGTTTCAAACCTGTCTTACTTTGGTAGTCAGAAAAGCCAAAAAGGATGCATCTGGCATGGTAGGAGGGGATGGGAGCCTGATGGTGCTGTATTTGTGTGGTGACTGCAGCCACTCCCTTGTTCCAAAGGCTGAGTGTTCCCAGGGCCTCTGCCTGCTTGTCCAGAGCTGGCTGAGAGCAGGAGCTGCCTCATTTTTGTTGACCTGCAGTGCCCATCATAGAAGCTGTCCCAGCATGTGGGTGACCACTGGTGTTCTCTGAGCGGACTGAGTGAGTGGATGCAGTGGAGTCATAGAAACAGCTCTAGTAATGAAGAAGGTCGAGGGCAAGTTTGGGCTGCCAGCATTCACTGTATAGTTGCCTCAATGCTAGGTTTCATCCACCTGTGTTCATAGAAGAGGAGACATTTTCACGTCTTGCTCCACATGTCTTTGCCAGTCTGTAGTTTTACAAGATGCTTTGAGTTTGACACCCTCTGTGTCTCCTGATTGACCTGATGTCTTCCTCTCGTACCTGCACACGATCAGAATCAATGCCCTTACCTGTTCAGGTTCTCCGTTCCCAAACTTTGGCGAATTTGGTCAAGAATTGTCATGGAGGAAAATCTGTGCAGCATAGAGAGAAGAAAGACTCCCTGCACAGAAGGGAACAAGGAAGTCTCCAGAGAGACCTGAATCAGGGGAGGCCCCACAGGTGGTAAGGAGGAGGGAAGAGGCCAGAGGCCAGGTGTTTAGGCCTACAAGTCAGGCCTCTTCCACACTGCACTGTTGTTTTTCTTTAAACACGTTTAAGGGTGCCTGGGTGGCTCAGTGGGTTAGGCATCTGACTTTGGCTCAGGTCATGATCTCACTGTTTGTGAGTTCGAGCCCCACATCGGGCTGTATGCTGACAGCTCAGAGCCTGGAGCCTGCTTAGGATTCTGTGTCTCCCTCTCTCTCTCTGCCCCTCCCCTACTCATGCTCTGTTTTTTTCTGTCTCAAAAATAAATAAACATTAAAAAAAGATTAAAAACGTTCAGAAAAGGACAATAAGCAATATAACAAATATCCAGATTACCACCCAGAATTAATGGGTATTTTCCCTCTGTTCGTTGTTCTTTTGTTTCCTTTCCTTGAGGAGTATGGCGCCTTCTTGATCCAATCCCATTTGTGGTATAGTCAAAACGACTGGATTCCTAAATGGTGATATTTAAGGAGGCATCAGACGGTGGGTCTAAGCCATCCTGGAATCCAGGCTGAGGATGACGTTCTCATCCCTCCCGCAGTGCTGGGCCGCCTGCCATGAGTGGTCTGGTGTGACTGCCCGTGCCAGCCCCGCACAGTATTCTCCGCACCTCTGACTCCCCCGGAACGGAATGTGTCTGAACCGTGTGCTCCAGAGATGAGGCTGTTTCTACATTCCAGATTCTTTAAGGTGGGATCTGGGACAAGGACACCTCGGGAGGAGCATTTTTTTAAGCTGAGCACTGACATCTCAGTTAGTTACACAATAGGCGCTTTTTCCAGCCAACAGGACCATCCTTGTTTGCAAATGTTGTGAACCAGGCGTTCCAAGCTCATTTTTCCTTTGATCCGCATTACACAACTTTTCTGAATGCTCATCTGTTCCAATTCAAAATAGATTAAAACCGCCACATGAATGGCAGCTGCAGGTTTTTGTTTTTCTTAAAAGTCCTCTATCTGAGGGGGGAAAAATCTGAGAGATTGTATTATGCCGGGTGAGAGTATTAATGCTGAATTCCTTGCCAAGATGATGAGCATGGGGAAAGTATGGAAGGAAAATAAAAGGGGAATCCTGGAAAAGCAACTTGTCTGAGGAGAACATTGGGGGCTTCAAAGGCTGTTTCAGGAGGGGTACTGAGACTGGTTCAAATCTCAGAACCTCAAGTGGCTGTCAGAGGAAGTTTCCAGAAAGTGAACTATTTCCGGTGTTTTGTTTTCATGTCTGTCAAATGTAGAATACACAAGGCTGGTAAACCAGACCACAGAAGTGAAGACTCTATATCTCATGTGATGTGGTGGGGCCTCTGTGGCCTGGGAGCCATACAGTGCTTTTGTTTGTTTAGAGTCTTCTTGGCCTTGAATGATGACAGGAGGGCACCCATCTGTTGCTTCTGCTGACACTCAGGCAAGACATCGCTTGATTCTTACTAAGTCACAGTTATATATCAGAGCAAATATGGGCCTGAGAGTCCAGTTTCCCTATTCTCTTGACAATGATGCTTTGGCAGTGGTGGAAGAAAGCCATGAGGATTAGTCTGTCTGTCTGTCTATCTGTCTATCTATCTATTTATATTTGTATTGTATTTTTTTAAATTTACATCCAAATTAGTTAGCATATAGTGCAACAGCAATCTCAGGAGTAGATTCCTTAGTGCCCCTTACCCATTTAGCCCAGTCCCCCTCCCACACACCCTCCAGTAACCCTCTGTTTGTTCTCCATATTTATGAGTCTCTTCTGTTTTGTCCCTTCCCTGTTTTTATATTATTTTTGTTTCCCTTCCCTGTTCTGTCTCTTAAAATCCTCATATGAGTGAAATCATGTGATAATTGTCTTTCTCCGACTGACAAATTTCACTTAGCATAATACCCTCTAGTTCCATCCACGTAATTGAAACTGGCAAGATTTCATTCTTTTTGATTGCAGAGTAATACTCCATTGTATATATATACCACATCTTCTTTATCCATTCATCCATTGATGGACATTTGGGCTCTTTCCATACTTTGGCTATTGTTGATAGTGCTGCTATAAACATGGGGGTGCATGTGTCCCTTCGAAACAGCACACCTGTATCCCTTGGATGAATACCTAGTAATGCAATTTCTGGGTATAGAGTAGTTCTGTTTTTAATTTTCTGAGGAACCTCCACACTGTTTTCCAGAGTGGCTGCACCAGTTTGCATTCCCACCAACAATGCAAAAGAGATCTTCTCTCTCCACATCCTTGCCAGCATCTGTTGTTGCCTGAGTTGTTAGTGTTAGCCATTCTGACAGGTGTGAGGTGGTATCTCATTGTGGTTTTGATTTGTATTTCCCTGATGAGTGATATGGAGCATTTTTTCATGTGTCGGTTGGCCATCTGGATGTCTTCTTTGGAGAAGTGTCTATTCATGTCTTTTGCCCATTTCTTCACTGGATTATTTGTTTTTTGGGTGTTGAGTTTGACAAGTTGTTTATAGATTTTGGAGACTAACCCTTTATCTGATATGTTGTTTGCAAATATCTTCTCCCATTCTGTCGGTTGCCTTTTAGTTTTGCTGATTGTTTCCTTCGCTGTGCAGAAGCTTTTATTTTGATGAGGTCCTAGTAGTTCATTTTTGCTTTTGTTTCCCTTGCCTCTGGAGATGTGTTGAGTAAGAAGTTGCTGTGGCCAGGATCAAAGAGGTTTTTGCCTGCTTTCTCCTCGAGGATTTTGATGGCTTTCTGTCTTACATTTAGGTCTTTCAACCATTTTGAGTTTATTTTTGTGTATGGTGTAAGAAAGTGGTCCAGGTTCATTTTTCTTCATGTTGCTGTCCAGTTTTCCCAGCACCACTTGCTGAAGAGACTGTCTTTATTCCATTGCATATTCCTTCCTGCTTTGTCAAAGATTAGTTGGTCATACGTTTGTGGGTCCATTTCTGGGTTCTCTATTCTGATCCATTGATTTCAGTGTCTGTTTTTGTACCAGGATTAGTCTTTCTTATAGTGACATATTACTGAGAACTAATCTTTGAGCTATTTCAAATGACACTTCTGATTATTCCAAGAAGGAGCGTTCTACTATTGGCCTTGGAGCCCTTGGTAATGGATTCAGGTCATTCAATAAGACCTTTGGGAGAAGGTTCCAGAAACAAGCAGCTCACACTGAGTTTAACAATAGAAAATGCCTTTTAGTGGATTAGATAGAACAGAAAAATAAACTCAAAATAGCATAGAAGTTTATGAATGAGACCATGAATACAGGGTCTCTGATGAGGTTATAAGAACACCTGAATCCTGTGTTCATGATTCAGCCCCATATTCCTGGGCTAGTCCATTCTCAGGCAGGCTGAGGTACCACAGCACTAGCTTTATTTTCCAGGCCCAAAGCTGAGTGGAAAAGAAGAATCTTCTTCCCTGGGAGTTCAACCTAAGCATCTCAGAACTGAGGCTCATTACCTCTGATTGGCCTGATAAATTTAGCCTAAGTCACATGTCCAGCTCTAAGATGGCCACTGAGCACTGGTTGCTAAGGCCTGGGTCAGAAGCCTCTCTCCTGGAACAGGAGGAGCCATCTCCTCTAGACTCAGAGTCTAGACCATGTTCCATCCAGGGATTCAAACAATTGCCATCAGGACATGGACACATTTGAACAGTGCCATCAGGAACTTCTCTCAGTTTCTTTTCCCCGTGGGTTGTTTTCACTCTCAGATAAGTTATGTCCTCCCTAGGTCAAAAGGAGAGAAGAGGTCTGGTTCTATGAAAAAAAAACTGGAGGGTTGAAACAAGAGGTAAAATAGGGCTGCTGAAAGGCCCACACCTTGCAGAAAGTGCCAGTGAGCTAACAAGAGGGAAGATGAATGAGCAGACCTCATGTTCTTACCAGTGTGGCCTGTCTGCACCTCGTTGGTCACCACCGAACCGTGTGTCAAACCACCCCAGACTTCCAGGGTGTTTGCGAACCAGATGGATTCAGCTGTCTCTGTTGTCCAGAACTCAGGTCTTAGTGACAGGTGCTTCACTTCTGCATTATTTCATAATTAGAGCATCTTAGTTTTCCAGCTGCAAGGTGAGCTATGTTCTTCTATTTGTCTGGGGGGGGGGTCATATGTCATCTCTGAAGAGATTTGTTCATCTTTAGGTATTTTGTGCCTCTTCATGTCTCAGTTTGACTGAGGATGAATTTAATAATGGAGCCATATGAGACTTTGTCTTATATATTTTAGAGTGGTCAGTATCACTCAATCAGCCTTTCAGTGAAAAACAAGAAAAAGCAAACTACTTTTAATGTGATAGTTGAACCGTAGTTTTGAATTCTTCAGTTATGCATGCTACCTTGGAATAACATGGAACAGAGGAGTTGGATCCAAGAATCAGTACATGTTCTGTTATTAATCACACTCAGCTAATACTTGTTAGGGAGTGGATAGTACAAAACACAGGAGAGAGAGTGCTCTGGCTTCTGATATAAGCAGTATGAAGGAAAAGAATTGCTCTCATTGGCTACTATTGAAGAATTGGTTAAATACAGGAGTTTGTCTCTACATGTAGCTGAATATATAGGGCAAGTGAACTTTATTCCACTCAATGAACATAGTATGTTCATGTTTTCAATGAAAAAGATTTGCTAATTTGGCATTTTAATTTTGTTTCAAGTTTGCTTTTCCGTATATCAAGGAAAGAAATAAACTCAGTGCCAATTTTATGTCACTCTGTATCTAAATAAATATACATCCACAAGCTCTTGTACTATTTGTTTCCTTTTTGGGCATTCTATCTGTAAATGCAATAATTGTAACAACTAGTTGTTTATGGAAGAAACTGTTCTGAAGGTATTTACTTATGTAATTCTGGGGTTTTTTTTTCTTTGTAAGCTAAATCAATCTACAAATCAGGTTCACAGTTCACAGGTTTGCCATTGATTGGCTCTGGGGAGCTGAGTGAGTCTTTGTATTAGTTTCTTTGGGCTGTCATAACAAAGTACCACACACTGGCTTAATATAGCGGAGATTTATTATCTCATGATTCTGGAGGACAGAAGCCCATTCACAAGTACCTGTTGTTAGGACTTCAACATATCTTTTCAGAGGGCACAATTCAACCCGTAACAGTCTGCCCAAAATTCACATCCTCCCTACATACAAAATATTTTCAACTCCATCCCAACATCCCCCAAATCTTAACCCATTCCAGCATTGACTGTAAATCAAAAATCTCCCCTAAACATATAATGAATCCAAAAGGCCCCAACTCTCATCTTCTGAATCATCTAAACCAGGTATGGGTGAGACTCTAGATACAACTCATCCTGGAACGAAATTCCCTTTCCATCTATGGACCTGTGGAACAAGGTATCTACCTCCAAAAATATAATGGTGGGACCAGCATGGGATAGATATCCCCATTCCAAATGGGAGAAATTGGAAGGAGTAAAGGAATCAGGAATCCTAAGCAAGTTTTTAACCCAGCAGGGCAAGTTTCATTAGGTTTGAAGCCCTGAGAATAATCTGTAGCTCCAGGCTTCACCCTGGGACCAGGTGGCAACCCCACTCTTTGAGTCCCACTTTCTTTGGCCTCTGAATCTGTGGCTCTTCCCTTTGAGTCACTCTTCCTTCCCTTTGTCTCATCTCTCGTCTCTTCCGATCCAGACTGACAGTATTTCTACTGATGTAACAGTCTTCCATGAATGTCAGGGGGGGTCCGTGACAGTAAACCAGAGGGCTCTGCACAGATTCTCCCTGGATGATCCCATCTCTATTCCTTGCTCCTGTTGAGGTGGTTGATTGGATACATGACTCACACCCATAATCTCTGTAGCCAAAAGTTGGCTCACCCACACTCTTGGTATTCTTTCCAGAATTCGCATTCTCATTTTTTTGTTATTTGGATAGGTGAAAATTTTTCTGAATCACCAAGTGCTGGTTCTCTTTGGTTTCACAATTCCTTTCTCAATGTATCTCTTTCCTCTCAAATTTGACTCTAAGAAGCAAGGAGAAATCAGGCCACAACTTCCATGCTTTCCTTTGAAGTCTCTTCAGTGAAATATCCAAGTTCATCATTTACAAATTCTGCTGTCCAGTCCACAGAAGAACATAACTCAGCCAAGTTTTCTGCCACTTTCTAAACAAGGATCGCCTTTCCTCCACTGTCCATCACACGTTCGTAATTTCCTTTTAAGGCCTCACCAGAAGAACCTTACAACGTTCCTATTTCTAGCAACATTCTGTTCCTACTGGCATATTTATTGTCTAAGATGCAAGGAGCTTTCCTGTAGCTCTCTCTTCCTTCTGAGCCCTTCCCAGAATTGCTTGCGATGTCCTTACTTCTACTGACGGTCTCCTCAAGGCAATCCGGGCTTTTTCTACCCTGCGCCTCAAAATCCTTCCAGCCTCAACCCATGACCCATTCCAAAACCGCTTCTACATTTTTAGGTGTTTGTCACAGCAACCTGCTATTTCCCGGTACCAGAACCAGTGTCCATGTCCAAGGGCTCTGCCATAACAAAGTACCGCACACAGGTAGCTTAAAACATAGGAATTTATTATCTCATGGTTCTGGGGGCTACAGGTCTGAAATCAAGTTGTTGGCAGAGCTGACCTCCCTCTGAAGGCTCTAGGGAACGCTCCTTCCTTGCCCCTTCTAGCGTCTGGTGGTTCACTAGCAATCCTTGTCATGTTTTCGGTTTGCAGCTGTGGCATTCCCATCCCTGCCTCTGTCTTCACGTAGCCATTTTCCCTCTGTGTGGGTCCACATCTCTGTGTCTCTTCTTACATGGACACAAGTCATATCGGATTTAGGGCCACCCTAATCCAGTATGATCTCATCATAATTTACTACATCTGCAGAGATCCTCTTTCCAAATAAGGCCATCTTCACAGTTTCCTGGGGTTAGACCTTCAACATATCTTTTAGAGGAACATAATTCAACTCACAACGCTATCCTTCTGAGGGTTTTCACTTTCCACATTTACACAAACAGGACGTTTTCGGGTGCACGTGACAGAGCGCACCAATCAAACTGGCTTAGTCTGAAAGAGCCTGTTTGGCTCTCATAACTGCTATATTCACGGGTAGTTCAGATGTCATCAGGGCTTGGGCACTCTTTCTCTTTCTCCGTTCCCTGTTCCTCTGTGCTATCTTCATTCTCAGGTAATTCGTGCTGGGTTTTTCTCCTTTCTGCTTCTTTTTCAGAGAAAAGGCTGCTCTTATCACAGAATTTTCCACAAAAGTCCTAGGCCTTCCTGTCATTAGCTTCACTCTGCAAAGTGCCTGCCGTGCATGTTGGGGACATGCGCTTTGCTGCATCGTTTGTGCACTGGTTCTCTCCTGCATCCGGAGGTGTGGTCAGCCACATGGGCTGAGATCACAGAAATTAAGCTGCCATTACCAAAGGGAGAGGGAGAGCCCGCCAGGTAGGCCGGCACAGATGGATGACCATCTCAGTCAGTATGGGAAGGGGCTGAACCAACAGGTCTCTGAGGGCCCTTCAGCTCTCACCGCCCCCACTCCCCCCCCCTCCCACCGCCGATTCTTGACCAGATCGTTATATATGGTAGCTTTAGTTTCTTTGCCAATAGAACACTACTGCATAAGGTGGGTTTTTTAAATTTAATTTTTTGGAGGGTCAGCTTTGATAAAGTATAATTTACATATAATAAAATCTACCAATTATAAGTGTTCAGTTTGGGGGCACCTGGGTGGCTCATTCGGTTGAGCGTCCAGCTCTTGATTTCAGTTCAGGTCATGATCTCATGGTTCGTGAGTTCGAGCCCTGCATCAGGCTCTGTGCTGACAGTGCAGAGCCTGCTTGGGATTCTCTCTCTCCCCTCTCTGTCTGCCCCTCTCCTGCTCACGTTCTCCCTCTCTCTAAAAATAAATAAATAAACTTAAAAAAATTGTTTGATGAGTGTAGACAAATGCATTCAGTTGTGTAACCACCACTTATAGTAATTGTATTCACTGCATAAAATATTTCCTTTACCCCCAAAAGTTCTCCTGTACCCCTTGATAGTCTCCTTAACTCATCCTTCATCCCTGATAATTTATGATCTGCTTTCTAATATTACAGCTTTGCATAGTTACTTTTTTTTTTTTTTAAGATAGTCCACTGAAGTACTTGGTTTTTAACTTTTATGGCTAGAGTTAAAGCCCTGGTACAGTTTTACATGAATAGTAGCTTATTTATTAATGAGCTTGGAGAAATTAAAGAGAATCCATTCATCATTTGAGGATGAACCAGATGCCACTGATGATATTGAATAATTTTAACCTATGAAAAATGGCAGTTTTGTGGGGTTCAGTCTGATAAGAGTAGGATAAAGAAGCCACTCAAACTACTTCTAATGGTTGCTGCATAGGGAATATGGTGTCAGCCATCTTTGTCCCTTGTCTTTGACTCATTTGATAAGTGTGGCTTTGTGCTTGGTGATGGAATTTGGGTTGTCATCTAGGCTGGTGTAATATGATAAAGAATGTGTTATCATTTTTTTTTTAATTTTTTTAATGTTTGTTTATTTTTGAGAGAGAGAGACAGAGTGTGAGTGGGGGAGGGACAGAGAGAGAGAGGGAGACAGAATCCCAAGCAGGCTCCAGGCTCTGAGCTGTCAGCACAGAGCCTGATGTGGGGCTCAAACTCACAAACCGTGAGATCGTGACCTGAGCCGAAGTCAGACGCTTAACCGACTGAGCCACCCAGGCGCCCCCAAGAATGTGTTATGATTGTAAGAAGGGAGCTTTATTATTGAAAGTGATTTGCCTGCTGAGTGACCATTCTTCCTCTTTTAGTAATATCCCCTGATTTTCCTTGGGGATCCATCAGCCCACAGGGTTTATGCCTTGCCCCATGTCTGGCCAAAGAGTGATATTTTACTGGTCACAGTGATTGGTTCACAGATGAACACATGACCCTGCTAGAGCCAATCAGAACCCAACACTAGGACTTTGTTGGAGCTACTGAGGAAGACATACTCTTTTCTACTACAAAGATTTCAGCCCAGGGCTATGAAAGCCATCCTGCCACTCTGTGGAGAAAGCCTGATTGAGAGCAAAACTTATATAGAAGAAAGTAGAGCTGAGAGTCAAAGAGTGAGACAGAATCTAGATGACATTATTTGAGGCTTTGTCATATCCAGCTGTGCCTTAGAGTCATATTCCCAGATATCTCAGTTACATAAGCCAGTGCTGTTCTTTGCTTATATCAGTTGGACTTGTATTTTTTTCTGTCACTTGCAACTGCAGAGTCCTGTCTGTTATAGCATGCCATCCCAAAGAGATAAGTGCATAATCCTGTCCCTGGAAATTATTTAAAATAAGTACTTAATGGACATCAAAACCAAAATCATTTTAAGAATGCATCCCTTTTAATACCAACAAAAAAAGGAAGTCTTCTATCTTGGTTGAACCTGACAACAAAGGGAAAATCTAACACTTTCTGTCCTTTTCTCTCTTTCTCTCTAAGATGAGACACAAACATTTTAGAGAGAAAAAAATATCATTTTGCTTCAATCTATAGTTTAAGCTATAATATGCTTTGGAGAAACATTGGAACATCAGTGGTAGAAGAAAAATATTTGGTAGTATGGATCATCACATCTCCTATTTTTCCAGGGCAAGATAGGATCAAGGAAGCAGTCTAAGAAAGCCCCCAGGGTTCCACTTGGGAGTGACTTAGGCTAATAAAAATTGTATTTTCCCTTTTCAGTTTCTTCCAGTGTTCTCTTCTCTTGATGAGCCTGGGTGTGTGGCATTGGTTCTCACCAGTGACCTGTCCCCACTTCCTAGTCCTAATTCTCAACCAGATTTGTGTCAGTCACCCAGCCTGGTTGAAAGAGGCTAGAAAAATCTACACTAGACTCTTCAGGCTATAGTTTTCCAGCAGAAACAATTTCTGGATCAATTAGTATCAACCGGATCCTGGTCTGAATTCTTGTTCTGCTCCGTATTAGGGCGGTTTCCTTGAAGATGGATAATTGCATCTCATTGAAAGTTGGTTTATTTAACTATAATAAATGAAAATAACAACAGCAACAATTCTCCTTTAGGATCACTATGAGGATTAAATGATAGAAGGCACAAATAATGAACATTACAGCCAACATTTGAGTGTGTATTTTGTGCCAGCCCTGTGCTCAGAACTTCTACACTAGATTCTATTGGTTGCCCACCCAGCATCTTTACCCCTCTTTTCCATCCTACTAGAACCCTGATTTGGTTTAGGAATCTACTTCTCTGGAAATCCTGTATGTTTTTCCAGGGGTCTCTTCCCTTTGGGGAAAGCTTATCCTTCCTTTATTTCCTTTGCACATGATTGGTTTAGGTTTGGGCATGAGACCAAACTCTGGACAATGAAACTTGAGGGGAAATCTGTTCGTGGCGCCTCTGGGAAAATGTTCCCTTGATCCTAACCTTCTGCTTCTGGACAGCATCGTTTCTGAATGCAAAGACCAAAGCAGCTATACCCATCTTCCACGCACAAGGAAACAAAATAATCACAGATTGGCAAAGGATAGAAGTGGAAAGAACTTGGGTGTTCCAAGTCATTGTCGACTGAACCAGCCATGCTCTGCCCTAACATGGGACTTCCTGTTATGTCCCATAATACAATTCTCCATTGTTTATGTCAGGTAGAATCTAATTACTGACGCAGATTTATTTTATTTTATTTTATTTTATTTTATTTTATTTTATTTTATTTTATTTTATCCTCAAATGGCTCTCTAAGGAACCTGGTTGGTTGTTCAGTGCACAGTTACTCTTCCAGGATGCTCTGCCATCCTCCAATCTGCTGAGTGCTAGGCTGTTTTCAGCCTGCTATTTGTTATTTGATTGCACCCCTTCCTGTTGTTCATTTGCTTCTGACTTTTCACAAAAGAACTTGATGCCACACAACTCTGTGGATTTGTAGAAGGAAGAGATACTCTTTGCTCATGTTTTGGGAGGAAGACTGCTCAGTAATTGACCGTATAAAAGTGAGTATATTTCCTCTTGGAATCCCCTAGGACAGAGCTACGCACATAGTAGGTGTGTTGCTGTTTTATTGCTGCATAACAAGTTGCTGCAAATCTAGCTGCTCAAAAGAATACCGATTTAATTTTTTTCCCATGTTTATTTTTGAGAGACAGAGAGAGGCAGGGTGTGATCAGAGGAGAGGCAGAGAGAGAGGGAGACACAGGATCTGAAGCAGGCTCCAGGCTTTGAGCTGTCAGCACAGAGACCAATGCGGGGCTCGAATCCACGAACCATGAGATCATGACTTGAGCATAAGTTGAATGCTTAACTGACTGAACCACCCAGGCGCCCCAAAATAATACCAATTTATTATCCCATAGTTCCTGTAGGTCACATATTTGGGTAGGCTTGCCTTGGTTTCTGGGTCTCACAGTTCTGAAATCAAGATGTTAGCTGGGCTGGGTTCTCATCTAGAGGCTCTGGAAAAAATCCACCATCCAGTTCACTCAAATTATTGGTAGAATTCAGTTCCATGTGGTTGTAAGACTATAGTCCCTACCCGCTAGCTGTTGGCTGGGGGCTGCTTTCAGCCCCTAGAAGCTGCCTTCTGGCCCTAACATGTGGCCCTTTCATCTTCAAAGCCATCAAGGGCAGGTTGAAACCTTCTTGTGCTTCAGATATGGCTGACTTGCCCTTTGGCCAACAGCAGGGGGAAAAAGAAAACTGTCTGCTTTTAAAGAGCTTATCTGACTGGATCAGCCCCAAATCTCCTATTTTTAGGTCAACTGACTTGAGACTTCAATTCCATCAGCAGAATAGCCCCAGATTAATGTTTAATTGAATAATTAGAGGGCAGGAATTTTGGATAGGGCCATCTTTAGAACTCTGATTACCATAGCAGTGTCATGTAAAATTATTATTATTATTATCATTATTGTCATCATTTTGGTATTGAATTAAGTAGAGAACAGACAGAAATTTTAAGTAAAGTATCAAATTAATTGAGTTTTACCTCTGCTAATTTCAGGACTCCTTTAATAATGATATTAGTGTTACTCTGGTTATATTGCCCATTGTTGTAACCAAGAAAACCACAACCTAACAGAAAAAAAACCCAAACAAACCAGTAATTATGCTGATGTTGTTGCCTTTTTTATTTTTGGAAGGAAGAGAATTGCTGATCTGGGCCAACATTTTCCCCTCAATGGCTGGCACCGCTTAGTAACATTACAAGTGTTATTCATATATAGTGTTTATTTATTTTGGGGTCTTGGGAAAAAACAAAAGTTACTTATTTTTTTTTAAATAAAAATGGATTTAAACATGTGGAAAAGTTTAAAAGAAGAAGGTTAGTACAATCAATATAAAATAGTTGTAAAAAGGGACCCACTTCATTATAATGTTGTGATTTCTGAGCCGTGTTGAGTTTCGATAGTTGCTCAACGCTATAATTATGAGTAGAGCTAGGAAAGTGGGTGCCCTTCAAAAGTTTGGGACAGTTGGTTGGGATTTTGCAGACAATCCAGTGTCGAAAGGTTTGCTTCATCATTTTGTGGTGTTATCTTTGGGTTGAGAAACAAGGATCATATAAAAAGAAAAGTTCAGAGATTCCTGGTGGATTTTGCCACACTGTGGCTTATAGCCTATTTGCTAGAAACCCCATAAAGTCCTCCATACTAAAAATCAACTTTAATTAACTTTTTAAAAGAAAAACAGCTATTTTCTTTCTTTCTTTCTTTCTTTCTTTCTTTCTTTCTTTCTTTCTTTCTTTCTTTCTTTCTTTCTTTCTTTCTTTCTTTCTTTCTTTCTTTCTTTCTTTCTTTCTTTCTTTCTTTCTTTCTTTCTTTCTTTCTTTCTTTCTTTCTTTCTTTCTGTTGTCTTCAAGTGAGCAGTCGGGGCAGCATTTTCCTCCCCATACAAATAAACAACAATAGGAGTCCTCGCTGACAAAAGGTTATAGACCACTGCCTCAGTTGATCTGTCTCCAGGAAAATAAGTTCAAAGCAAAGCACCAAATGGCATCTGAATGGGGGTGTAACTCTGTGGGCTGCCCTTGACAACCAATGTGGGCTCCCTTCTGTGCTGTGAACTATAAACCTGGGAAGAGTCTTGGAAATACATCAGTGCTGCCTGAACCCACTTGGGATCGTGGAAAAGGAGGAGGAGGTGATGGAGAGAGAAGCTCAGTGGTTGAGGAGTAATTGTTATGGAATTAGCCAGACTGGGCTTCAAGTCTTAGCTTGAAGGAGAGTTGGGCAAGTTGTAAGATTCTGGGCAAGTTGCCTAATTTTTCAAACTCTAGGGTCCTCATTTGTGAAATAGAGATTAATAATAATGTAATACCTGATATGGACTGAATATTTGTGTCCTTCCTTTCAAATCCATATTTTGAAATCCTAACCCCAATGTGATCGTGTTTGGAGGTGAGGCCTTTGGGAGGTGATCAGGTCATGAGGGGGAAGGCTTATGACTGTGATTAGTTCCCTTATAAAAGAGACCCTAGAGAGCTCCCTCAACTCTTCTGCCATATGAGGTTACAGCAGAAAGAGGTTTAGTCACATAGGAAGCAGGTTCTCACCAGACACTGAATATGCTGGCACCTTGACCTTGGAATTCTGTCTCTAGAACTGTAAGAAATAAATTTCTATTGTTCATAAGCCTTCTAGTCTCGTAAAAGATACTTTGCTATAGCAGTCCAAATGAACTAAGGCAATACCTCTTATTTTTGGGTGATTATTACAAGCGATGCATAAAAGCATTTAGCAGGGGACCTGGCATGCAATACTTAGCAAATGTTGGCTGTAATTGAAGGAGATTCATGAAAGAAGGAAGCAGAAAAGATTGAGAGAAAGAGAGAAATAAGAGAAGGAAGAAAGGGAATATGCTAAAATGAAACTATTCAGGGCAAACAGAAGAGGGAAGGTAGTCTAGGTCACCAGAATTCAATGCATGCAGAAGAATACGTTTAAATTGAATATTTCATTGCCCAAGTGAGATTGAGTTCCAGGGATGAACACTGTTTACTGTGTGCATCCCTTTGAGATGCTGAGTTTCTCTATTCTTTGATTGAAACTTTAAGGGACTGGCCAACATAGCCCACAGGATGCCTCTGTAATCCAGTGGTAATATTAGTGGAGCTCCGGAAATATTTTATAACCATAAGCCTTTATTTGTAAACTTATTCTACACTGAAAATGTTGGCATCAAAACTTTTCACTGTGACTTCGAGCACAGAATCTCAGGAGAACTGTAATCTAAGTAAAATGTTACCTTGAATAGTGGAGCCAGTTGGGAATGAATGAAGGAGCTCAGGGGAGAGATTGTCCCCATGGAGCTTTAGGCTGAAGGGTTGAACTATGTTCCTCTCCCAGTGCTTAGCTTTGTTCTGGGTTCACTGCCACTGTAGCTGTCTGTTTGTGAGTTGCAAAGGAAGGAATGCACTTTTCATGACCACCAGAGTCCTCATTTAATCTGGGGCAGAATATCTCGAAGGCCTGCCAGTGATTCTGCTCTTTGGAGAATAAGATAATTGAATCACTTCCTTCAGCAAAGTTGCAAATGATGTGGAAAGTCTCAGTTGCAGCAAGGGGAGAGACAGGAATAAAGGGCTTTTTGCTTTGGTTTGCTTTGAGATTTTGGTACTGAAATCCATTCACTTAGAATAAGTGAAGAAATCTCCTTTGAAAAAAGTTAGCCAGCATACTTGGGAGGTACCATCAGTTTCCTTGGGCTCTTCTTGGGGTCACCGGGGAGCCACCAAGATCAACTATTATTCTCTACGGCTAACTTTGTCTCTCTTTCAACCCTGTTTTGAGAATCAAACCAAATATAAAGTGGGCCTCTTCGTTTATAACTAATGCCTTTGCCTAGATTTTAAGGCAGTTTCACAGCTTGTAAAGGTTTCAATCAATAATTCCTTTCTCTTTATTGATAAAGATGTAGGCGGGTGGTAACATGAGCATCTCTAACTCTGGCTGTCAAGAAGCAGTAGATAGGATGGCAGTTTAGTGGCTGGATGTCCCCATCAGGGACAACATGGGGGTGGCTTGGGCCTGTCAGGGAAGGTCAGCAGAGACTAGCTCAGGGCCATGGCTCATATTGGTCACTCTGAGGATGTTCATTGGTCAGCAAATATATCTGGCTAAATTGGTCTTCTAGGAATGATACTGATAGCTAATACTCAGAGCATACTGATTCATATGTAAAGGGATTAGATAGGTACCTGACATGGAGTACTTCACTCTGTGGGGAAACAACTGTCCTCAATTTTTTGAGTTGGGGAAACTGAGGCACAGTTATGTAGGTTAGCAGCTTGACCAAGGTCATCACAGTAATACCTAGTAAGTGTAAGTGGCAGAACAGGATTTGACACCATGCAGCTCAACTCCAGGGTCTGTGGGATTATCCACCCTGCCAGGCTCTCTGTCTCTCATGATTACTTATTTAAAACTGTACGGCCGTCTTCCCCCGACCTACTTCTCTTGTTGCAATTCCTCTCTCTAAGAATAGTTCCACCATTCATTCATTTGCACCAGCCAGCCATCTGAGGAATACCCTTGACTTGCTACCTCCTGTGTGCCCACCTCAATCAATCACCACGTTTTGTCAAACTCTACATCTCCACTATCTCACCTGATCCTTTGGCCCTATGCACCCATAGCCCTATCCTGCTCTAAGGTGCCCTGGTCTCTTGCATGGGTGTCTGGCTTAGTCTGCTAGCTTGTCTTCTGGTCGTCTCTCCTCTGGTCTGATCCCTATGGTTCCTAGAGATTTCTGGACTTCAAATTGGACCCTCTTCTGAGGTTGAAAGTCCTTGGTTGGACCCTCCATCCCATGACATGGAGCCATCTTCCCCACACGTGCCCTCTTCTGCATGATCACTTGATGGATGCTACTCAAGAAGAGTTTGAGGGCACTTTCACAGGGAGGGACCTTGGATCAGCATTGATAGACTTACTCCTTTTCAGTTAATGCCTCTGACAACCTTAGGAAGAAAGTCTCAATTTAGTATTAATACATCTTCAAGATCTTTTAAATTCTTGATTATTTTCATTTTTTAACCGAGAGAGAAAGCAGCTGTAGTTAGTTAGAATTTAATACCACTGCTTTTTTTTAATTGTAATTTTATGGTTACTTTCTACTTTATGGCTCACAATACAACTTTTTCCAGTTATAGTAGTGATACAAACTTATCTTTTATTTTTTTTAAGTTTGTTTATTTATTTTGAGAGAGAGAGAGAGCATGAGTATGTACCTGGTAGTGGGGCAGAGAGAGAGGGAAAGAGAGAATCCCAAGCAGGCTCCATGCTGTCTGCGCACAGAGCCTGATGTGGGGCCCAAACTCAGGAACTGTGAGATCATGACCTGAGCTGAAATCAAGAGTCAGAGGGGCGCCTGGGTGGCACAGTCGGTTAAGCGTCCGACTTCAGCCAGGTCACGATCTCGCGGTCCGTGAGTTCGAGCCCCGCGTCAGGCTCTGGGCTGATGGCTCAGAGCCTGGAGCCTGTTTCCGATTCTGTGCCTCCCTCTCTCTCTGCCCCTCCCCTGTTCATGCTCTGTCTCTCTCTGTCCCAAAAATAAATAAACATTTAAAAAAAAATTAAAAAAACAAAAAGAGTCAGATGCCCAACCGACAGAGCCACCCAGGTGCCCCCAAACTTACCTTTTAAAGAGTATATTTAAATTTTAAAATAACAGCATGATATAAAAACTATTAATTAAGGAACAGAAAAGGTGATACAGTACAGCAAAAATTGATCATGGCTTAAGAAAGCCTGGAGTTCAGGGAACCTTAGTTATAGCACTTTCTGGAAACTGCTCCCCGCCTGTATTCCTTGGACTCAGCTCTCCCATATTTCCATCATTTGGTTTGTTTCTTGAAAGTGGGGTCCTGTGCATCAGCTGTCACCTTTCTGCCCTTGCCTACTCAGAGACGTGAGAGCTCAGTAGGCTAGACGGCCCCACATTAATCCTTGTGCCCTGCAGCCACAGGACTGTCATTGACACACATTATTTTACTAAAATTTTTCATTAAAGGAAGATGTTGTATGAGCCATGTTTTTAAACATGGTCAAATATTTGAAAGCACAGGATTGAATAATGTATTTTCAGATCTTGGAGGAATAAATGCTCTAGGATGCTCAGTGGGCAGCTATTATTCAAGCTTTTTATAGGTACTTACTCAGTCCGACATCGTATCATCTTCAGAAGCTGGGAAATCCAGCTCTGCCTCAGCAGGCTGTCTTCTCTCTTTTAGGGTTAATTCTGTAACAATCCAGGAGAATTTCTTCTCCCCTTAATTGTTCATCAGAATGTAAGACTCGCAGGAAGCTGCTCATCCCTAAATCTCACGTGTCTGCACAGGCTCACAGAAGTCAAGTCTATGATAGGACTTAACACTTCCTCCTCACCTCTCAGCTGATACTACATGCACTCCTGAAGCAATTGCACTCAGTTTGCTGACCCTGAGAATGCATTTCTTTGATTTCTCATCATGCCTTCTCTTGGGGTTTTGAAGATAAAGTGCTTTTGCTGAGATTGTCACTTGGTACAGAACCATGGGGATTTGCAGCCACTGAGCCCGCATCCCATAATCAAAAAAGTTTTTCTGCATCTCAGATCACTTCATTATGCTCTCTTATCCTCGTTTACTGCCTTTTCCCGTCGCCAGTGTTGTTTCAGTTCCTGGGTAGTAGAAAATACAGGTTTCAGTTGGTGAAATGGAGGTCTTATAATAAGAAAAATCATAAAAGCAGGGATGCAAACAAATAAGTCATAGAATAAAATGTGTGTGAAAATTGTAAGCTTAAACATGGAACTTTCAGGAATTGCATGCTTGTGGCTAGTCACCTTGGGCTGCCTCCTGATTTCCAAGGACACTTTAATTCTTTCTCCTGTTGGGGCACTTTTGATGGAAAATGTGGACTTTTGCTTCCACATACCCGTGTGATGGCTGGTGTTAAAAGCCTCAAAATCCTGGGAACAAACTCCAGAATCTGAAGTGTATGGAAGCAGGGAGGTAAACTCTCAGGTCACCCGATGGAAATGCCTGGTTGACAGATGCAGAGACAGAGGCTCCAAAAGTTGAAGACTCACCCAGGTGCAGAAACAACCCTGAGCAGAACATCTAAGCCCTCTGACTCAGGCCTGAGATTGTTCCTGTCTGTGATGACCACAGGAATCCCTGGGCCCTGGGACGCTTTCGGATCATGGGTGTGGCTTTGCCTCTGTCGGGGAGAACCAGTGAGGTCTGGAGATGCTTGCTTCTTGATGGCTTCCTGGAATTTGAGATCCCTGGAGATGGCTAGCACTTCTGCTGTTGCTTCTGAGAAGGGGAATGTAGAGGTCAAACATGAAAGAATGGCCTCTGGCTAGGCCACCCTTGGGTAATGAAACAGGAAAGACATTTGATGAGAAGTCACACATGTATTTTGTCTTCCAAGGCTTTGGGACAATCCCTGGCTTCTTCCAAAACTTCTCTTCCCTTTGGTGTCTCACTTGCACAGCCAAAGTAGAGTTGTGTTTTCAGTGTGTTCCTGGGTTGCCTGCAGGATTTCTCGGAAACCTCAAGCAGTTGGATACGTTGTGTGATCTCCATTACCACCTTCTGGAGAACCGGTGGCTAACACTCCACAATGGCCCTGGAATCTAGGGTAGCTTCTCAGTGACCTGGCTTCTGTGGCGTCTCTGGGGCAGATCAAAGACTTCAGAACAGCTCAAGCATGTGAAATGATTGTTAACTGTTCTCAGTTCTTCCACAGCTATTTGTTCTCGAAAGCCCAGCTTTTACATCTTTTTCCAAAAATCGTACGTGGCATTCATCCTCCAGAGCAGTTGAAAGCTAATAGACATTCTCATT
Organism: Felis catus; assembly: GCF_018350175.1. Classification (NCBI taxonomy): domain Eukaryota; kingdom Metazoa; phylum Chordata; class Mammalia; order Carnivora; family Felidae; genus Felis; species Felis catus. The sequence goes on from NC_058369.1 coordinate 22,859,577, forward strand.
TTATCCCACCCCCGACTACAGGCAACTCTGTTGCTAGATGAGTGTATCTGAATTCCATTTGCTTAGACCTTATGAAGTGAATAAATTTGAATTAATGTGTCGCTTTCTGAGGAGAAGGAAGTGATGCTTGGAGGGGTTAAGCAATGTCTGTGTTAGTTTATATAAATGGATCTTTATGAGTGCAAACGTCCTCATACCACGTTACCATATCAGGTCTATTGGTTTATACAAAATTTTCATTAAGTGATGCTAAAATATACACATGGGGATTTCGAAAATGAGTTTTTCCTTTTGAACAGCCGTATATTTACGTCTTTTTGGGTTGCGTTGGCGGATTAAATATATTCTCCTTTTTAGAGCGAACACTTGGGAGAAATATGCATCAATAAGTATGTAAGTTAAACTCCAATTCCCAACAAACTGCATTTGCTGTATTTGGTAACTCTCCAATGCTGTTTCTTTCCATAATAATTAGAGCAGAATTGAGATGCCATAAAAGAAACTCCAGACTTCGTTGTCATTTGTTGGAGGGGGTGGGGGAATAAGAAGCATTTGGCTTCTTTGTAAGTAGAAATTTTTATTATTGTATTTGTATTTCTAAATGACTATGAATAGGACAGTGGTGGGTAAACTCATGAATGTTAATCTGGCTATAGCTTCTGCTTTGATAACATTTAGTTATTCCATCCTTTATTACACTCTTATAGATGTTGATAGTTCAACAATTGGAGCTTTTAAACTAATAGAAGGCTTTCAACCAAATAGAATGCCTTCATTACTAGTGAGCGGGGAGATCTGAATGTGAATTGAGGTGGTTTAAACCAATCTCATATTTTTATAAAAGACTGATACCCATAGAAATTATGGGTTTATTTTCAGTTTTCTTTGATTTGAATAAACGAGGGCAGGAATTTATGTTATTTCTCATCATTTCACATGCCTAGCCCGAGGCCCAACTGCATTTGTCAGTATAACAAACCTGAAATACTGGGGTTAGTTTATTTTTTTGCTTATGTAAATGCCACTGTGTGTCCATGAGCTTCCAGGGCATTTCTCTTCCTGAGGGAGACTCAGGGACCCAGGCACCTTCCATTATGTTATCTGGAATATGAAGCTACTGGAATTGCTATAGGGGGAAAAGACAGTGTGTGATACTGAGCTCTCTCTCAAGTACTTTAGATATTGAGTGACACTTGGTCACATCTATTCACCACCCATTGGCCAAACTACTTACATGGCCTACACAGACTATAAAGGATGCTAGAGAATGTAGGAGATTACATGGGGGTACTCAGCACTACTGTTTCAAACAGGTGCCTAGCAAAGGTTAACTGAGAGAGCAAATGAATGAATCATGAGTCCCGTTAAACTGCCTGGCAGTTGGAGAATGCTGTTGCTATTTTAAATTGATAGAGAAGGGGAAAAACACTGGGCAAATGTTAACCTTAAGGGGAGTTTTGTGTATATTTGCATCATCACAACCGCTGTAAGATTTGGTTGCCAATTTGAAGTCTAGATAGCTCGACTATGCCCCACCATGATTTTTTTTTCAAGGTACCCACAGAGGCAGCCTGAAAAAACTCCCATTTTTTGATCCTAGAGGCCTCTAAAGCAAATAGCATCTTGTAGTGTATTAGGTAGAAGTGTTTTAGAGCCTTGGTAGCGTGCCTGGTAGGAATGGACCTTGTTAAGGTTACAGAGAAGGTTAACCTCCATTGACAAGATGAAATTGAAGTCACTTTCTCCTGCCACAGAGCCGTTCCCGATCTGTATTGTCAGCACGGAAGAGTTTATCCATTTTCTCTAAAACATTATCTCAAATGAAGTGTCAGAGCACTAAATTGATTTACCGCCTTCCCTTATTTGTTATTTTGATGTTCAGTTTTTTTATTCCATTTATTTATTGTCATATGAAGTTAAAACAATAACAGAAATAAACAGGGAAGGCTGGGTGAGGAAAAGATCACAACCTCACAATCATCCATCTTATTCCTGAGTAATTGTTGCAGAATCCTTAAGGAATGTCCTTTTATTTAATTTCTTGTTTTCCCTTTTTTGACTCAAGACCTCTCATTTCCTCAACTACTATAATTCAAATAGGTCAGTTCACTCAAACATATTCAGAGCACTCATTAAATACAAGAAAACGTGTGATATAGGTATGTTGTGAGAACTGCATCCTCTTCCATGATACCTTGTTAAGCTGGAATTCTGGGAAGTAGCCCAGAGCAACCAAAAATGGCGTAGGTGTTGGACTTGGTCACATCAGGTTTCCTAAGTAGCTTTTGCCGCCTCTTCGCTGTGGGTAGCTGTGGGACCTTCAAGCAATTACTTAATTGTGCTGAGTTGCAGTTTCCTCATGGGGTAAGATGGTACAGGAGAGTGTGAGAAAGACCTTAAGAGACCCAAAGCAAGTATCGTACCTGGGCACATCACCCTCCAGGTAGCTTCACTTAACACTGGTATTTTATGAAATGACACAGAACTTACTGTGTGTTGAAAATATAACATTGTTTTCTAGATTTTGCAAAATTCTATATACCCTCGATGTGCCTAGAAAAGCTCATGGTTTCTCTTCATTCCATTCTTTACCCTGGTCCTCCAAATATCCCCACCCCAAGCATACACTAAGTCAGCCTTTGGGAACCCAGCACTACATGTTAGGCACACCAGTGCTAACTACACTTGTTGAGTTATAACTTATTTTTTTCTTTCTCTGAGAAGCAGTTTGTAAATGGCTAGGTAGTAATGGGAAAGCCATTGTTATAATTCGTTACCTTGGAAACTGGCAGTGGATGTCACCTCCTTTTGCAGTGTGTATGCTGTGGCCTTGGATATCTCATCCCCTAATTAACATCCTGTGAGAAATGCAGAAGTAAATCATCGGAGCAACTGGACCACTGTGATATTAAGTGCTGGAACATTCTAAATTGCAGTACTAATCTTCATAATGAGGCCACATATTCTGTGTTTCTCTTTTCATTACTTCTTAACTCTTCTGAGTAAGAAGAGCAAAGTTATCATGATATGTAGAGATTAGGGAGTGATCATTCCGTACTTAAATTGAACTATATGATGAAACTTTTTTTAGTTTATTGGGAATTGTGAGAGTTCCTTTGAAGAAGAACAACTTAGGTAGAGAATTTTAAATATAGTTTAATACTACAAATAGGCAGCCCCCCAAATATGGATTTGTCTTAGAGGCAGGACATATTGTCGTGCATAAAGCACATGATCTAAGACCCAAGTACCCTGGTTGAGTCTTGTTATTCCATATTTTACTACTCAGTTATGTATTCAAATTCGTAGGTGATTTTTTTTTTTTTTTTACTTTAACCAAGAAGTCTGCTTATTGGACACTGAAGGAGCTCATTATAGGATGATTAGTCTTGTAAGCTGTTTTGCTCATTTGGACCTAGAGGTCACATGTTCTTATTGAACCATCAGTTCTTGAGTGTGAGCTATAAAATGATCAATTTTTTTAATATTTATTTTTGAGAGAGAGAGAGACAGAAACACAAGCAGGGGAGGGTCAGAGAGAAAGGGAAACACAGAATCTGAAGCAGGCTCCAGGCTCTGAGCTGTCAGCACAGAGCCCAATGCAGGGCTCGAACCCACGAACCGTGAGATCATGACTGACCGGAGCCAAAGTCGGGTGTTTAACTGACTGAGCCACCCACATGTCCCCAGTCAACGATATCTTACGGATGATTTCATGTACAGTATGTTAGCTCAGTAAGTCCTTGTAAAGCCTCTATAGCGTAGTATAGTATACAAGTTTTGAGGTCTCTGCCAGACCAACAATGACCACTCCCCCTAATAGCCCCTTCATTCATGCGGGTGAGCCCCAAGAACCATGTCTGTATAGCTTGACCTCATCACCCTTTCACCCATCCCAGGACCACCGTACACATGGTGACCCAATTACATTCCCTCACCTTGGATTTGGGAATTCAATCAAAAATTTCAGTTTATCCTGAGCTCATGTCTGAGTAGAAAGATGGAAACATGAAGAATCTATGGGTCTTACTCTGCTCTGTGAGCCAGTGGCCAAGAAAGCCAGTCTGTAGAAAGAAGACTGGAAAGGAACAGAGAGGAGAAATGAAAGACCTTGGCCCAGGAGTCTGGAGGCTTTCTTGATTCTGGTTCTAGACTTTTCCTGAGGCCTGGCTGCTTTCAGTCCCTTGAATTCCATCAAGCACTTTTATATCATAGGATAAATTTTGTTACTTCTTAAAAAAAAAATAAACTAACACGAGTAGATGTTTTTTGTTCCTCACTGAGACTCAGGGAAGTCAATCTTATGGAGAGTTAATATCAGTGTTTCTGAACTCTTGGTCAGGGCTCCAGCAATCCAAGTCAAATTAGAATCAAAAACCAAAAGGGGATCTTTGATTCACTTATTTGGAAATCCCAAGATGTGACGCTGCCTCTAGGCATGACTAGAGTCAAGGATTTGACCAGAATCATTTGATCAAACTTCACTCTTCCTTTGCTCTATTTCTCTGTGGCTTTATTCCCAGAAGACTGATCTCTATATGGGGCTGTGGATGGCCACTGGCAGCCTGAAGCAGCAACACTGTGACCTGTGGCCCTTGCTAAAGGGTGTGGGGATGTCAGTCTCCCAGTGACCATTGCACTGCCTGAGAAAGGACTCTGATGGGTCAGCCTGGGTCATATGCTGGAGTGTGACAACCCCCTTGATTGACATCTCCCTCTATGTCCGAGATCTGGGGTTCCATTACTGAAATAAGGGAGAAGAGATGCTGAACAGACCAAAGCATTCTTGTTCATCACATTTGCTGTTTTTTTTCCTACCTGAAAGATGATGTTCATCTGTGTGACAGACTCCCATATGCAGTTTTTCTCCTCCAGCTGTTGGTCACCTCCCCTCCCTCCCACTCAAGAAAATCAATCTAGATACAGATAATTGCAGCTTATTATTCAGATAACCTTAAATCTACTCTAACTAATTAGAAAAGTCAGTACTTTGCAAATGTGAGTTCTCCCATCATTAGTAGTAACAAATGTGACACATCTCACAATTGCTGGGGGCACACATCCTGGGGTGGAAACCCCTGCTTTCAGATGGATGTTATCTGGACCCATCTGAGATTGATGGTGAAGATAACACCATCAGTACCTTTTTTGTATCAGTTGATACCTTTGTATCAATACCTTATTTGACACAAGCCTATGTATTCAAAACACTTTTGAGTGCCTGCCAACAGCCAGACATTTTTGCAGGCATGGGGCTTCCAGCTATGAACAAGATAGAAAAAGTCACTATATTCATCTGGTGCTCAAGTTTTTAATGGGGGAAGATGTACATAAACTTAGGAACAAATAAAAAGAACCTCAGATATTGAGTGCAATAAAGAAAATAAAACGGGGGTATTGGGCCTGTTGTTGTCCAATATGGTAGCTACTACCCATGTATGGCAATTTAAAATTTAGTGAAGTGAAATGAAATTTTAAAAATCAGTTCTGTGGTCACACCAGTGACATTTCATGTGCTCAGTAACCACAAGTAGCTGGTGGCTATTATATAGACAGTGCAGATATAGAATATGTCCATCATTGCACAGGGTTCTGTTTCACTGGGCTTGATGGTGACTGGAAAGCTATAGCTGGGGGGTTGCTTAGGAAGGCTTGCTTCAAAGCTGGCATTTATGCTTGGAACTAAAGCCACCCAAGCAAAGGTCTTAGGGAATAACATTCCAGCCATAGAGGACAGTAAATGCAAAGGCCCTGAGATGGAAGTGGTCTTGATCTTGGCTATTTCAAGATCCAGTGATGGCCAGTGTGTCTGATTGAGTTAGGGAGGCAGGGAAGAGTTAGATCAAGTAGCATCTTGGGTTTTATCCTGCACCAATGGAAGCCATTGCTTAAGCATTGACAGATTTGTTTAATTTCTGAAGGATCATTCTGGCTGCTGATGGGAGAGGGGAATGGCAAGGTTGGAGGCAACACATAGAAGGCCTCCAGAAATCATTTGATGAATGAAAAGAATGATGGAAGGGCCCAGCCACACTGAGGTGTCCATTAGTCTGACATCTTGCAAGGGCTTAGGCCCTGATGGAGCTCATGGAGGTGTTTCCAGCATGGTGTCAGACCGAGTGGTCAGCCAGATAAGCCCTAGAGGGTCCTGGGTCCTTAGAGCATTGAGTTCCTCCAACAGTACCCCCTGTCTCTCAAGGCCAGTGCTTGGCTCACTGGTGGCTGCTCTCAGCTCTTCAAAGCTCCTGTCCTGTCTTGGGGACCAGTGTAGGGCATTGCTTCCATGGGCCATTCATCCCTTCTTGTTCCTTCATTTATCTTTACTGAGTACCTGTTGTGGGCCAGGCCTTGTATTTGGTGCTGGGATTAAAATGGCACAGGATAAAAACACAATGGTCCCTGCAGACACAATTCTCACACTGTAGATGGAGGCTGTCTCAACCAGATAATTATGTGGGTAATTGTGTGATGACCCTGGGATAAGTGCTATACCTAAGTGGTTCAAGAACACCCATCAGGGGGTCCCCAGTCAGAGAGGTCGGAAAAGGCTGCACTGAGGATGAGATAATTGGGCTGGATTTCAGGAGGAATGAGGATTCTCTAAGTGGCAGCTGGATGGAGGGAACAGCATGGGCAGAGGCCACATGGACCATGGAGCAGCGGATTGACTAACAAACCCGTGAGGCTGGGTGGAGGGATCAGAGGTGAGGGGGTGCTAAGTTGGGGGGCTGGGCAGAGTGGGTAAGGGAGGACCAGCTGGGAAGCCCACCACTGGGGGGTGAGAGATGATGGTGTTCTCTCCTTGCCTTTTCAAATGCTTCCCTCTGCCCTCTGTCTGCCAGTCAGCTCCACCTGGTAGTGGCTTCTACCATCTGTCAAAATCCTGTTAGCTGGAACTATGAAATTACCAATAAACAGCGGTGTTTGACCTACAAAAGAAGGCAGCTTTATACAGCACAGTCCTTTACTGTGAGTCAAGCTCTGAACTGAGTGCTGTTTCTTTTTTGCCCCTCTATTTATTTATTTCTCACAACGACTCCACTGTAATGTGGGTGGTTGTGATCCCGTTTTACGGATGAAGTAACTGAGAGATTGTGACTAAGCAGCAGAGCTGGGACTCGAACCCAGCATGCTGGAGTGAAATGCTCCACTCCAAGTCTCTTGAAACTAAATGCCAAGTGGCCAACGAGCTTGCAGGAAGAAGCCGCAGTCCAAGGCCTGCATAAGTAGCTTGTGAAGCAGGCTGTTAATGCTCGTTCGTATTGGAGTATTCTCAAGAGGCCAGAGATTCCAGATGGCTGGGAGACGCATATTCATTATCTGTTTTTTTTCAAACAACTGTGACACTTGGGGAATTATAAATGAGTTAACGTAACATTAATACCTAGAAATATTCTGGAACAGATCATTAAAAAATCAATTTTCACACATGAGGAGAAGATGAGATTATTGAGTAGTAACCAGACAGCACTAGACCTTTGGAGAGGGGCACGCATGAGTAGCGATAGATGTCACTTCCCCACAGGATACACATGCACTGGGAGTTTGGTATTTGCTTGGCTCATTTGGAACTAATATTCCTAGTAATTTTTATTTTTTAATCTAAGTTGTAAAAATCTGGCCATCATCCCAGATCAGAGAAGGGGGAAAAAAATGAGGAAAAGATGAGAGAACCAAAACATATTAAGAGCCTGCTCTGGGCACTGTGCCCATTGCTTTTGTACATTTTATCCCATTCAATCTGCAGAAAGTCCTAAAGAGGTAGGTATCACCATTGCCTTTTCACAGACAAGGAAACTGAGTGGTAGAGACGTTAGAGTGCCCCTAGGAAGCAAACATGGTTTCAACCCGGGCATCAGGCTCCAAAGCCCCTCCTCTCCTTGCTGTACCCGGCTGGTTTCCTGATTCTAGAACAGAGCACAGGGTGAAATCCAGACAAGAGGGATCCCTGGGACAGGAATCAGGAGGCCCACCCAGATTGCTTCCCTAGCTGGGAACTAAATTCCAGGCAGGAAGTGGGAAGGCTCTTCCCAGGGGCTGGTGAAACGTGAAAATGTTTCCCTAATTAGTACAGACGAGGAGTGTTGTAGCCATTCACTCATCCTACCACCTGACCTAGGACCTCCAGGCAGTGTGTTTGTCGGGGATGTGGGGGGTGATAAAAGTGCTGTGTCTCTGAGAAGGACAGAAGCTTCTGAAATCCTGGGATGCATGGGTGTTGCCTGCCTTAGGGGGGTTACCACCCCAAACAGACCCTCTAAGGCCTTCCAGAGGAGCAAATACGATGAAGAGCCAAAACTGCCACTGATTTCCTGACTGGGGAGAGGAGATTAGAGGACGCAGGGTGACTGGGGAGGAGAAAGGTGTCACGGGAATGGGAGAGCCCTGGATCTTGCCGGTGAGGTTCAGTCCTTAACAATAGCTGCCCTTGACTGAGCTCTCTTGCCTGTGAGAGGAGCTTGACATGTAGCTGGTAGGAATTCACGGTCGCCTCACTTTACAGGTGAGGAAGTTGAAGCACATAAAGATCAGGTAGGGAGAGACGGTGATGATTGGGTGGATGGGACTGGGGCTGGGTAGAGACTGAAACCAGTGACCGGGCCAAGTGGGGAATGTGCACAGAACAGGAACCCAACCGGGCTGGAGGCGCACATCCATGTGGAGCCTGGGTACTGAGGCAAGTCTTCCTCGTAGATTCTTAGAGGTAGGTCCTTGATCATCAGGATGTGATGAGTGTACCATTTAGGACGCAGTGCTTGCAAGTAACAGAAGCCCACTCAAGTGAGCTTAGGCCAGCCTCAGAGTTTATTATAATGACTGAGGAGAGAGTGCCTTAGGGAATCCCAGGGCACTGCTGCTACCTGCCCGGAAGAGTTGGGGACTGGGGCTAAAGCCCAGAGGGCTGTGTGGCAGGAGTGGGATGACAGGCCATTCGGTGCAGGAGACCAGGTGCACCAGGCGGGCGGCTGCCTTTCAAAGAACAGAGTCTTTCAAAGCCCAGGGAAGGGCTTATTCTGAGGGTGGCAGGAAACCACTGGAGAGTGACACAGTCTGATTCACATTTCTAAACGATCACTGGCTGCTGCCTGGATGGATGGTAGGGGATAAGAAGCTGGCTGGGAGCCCAGCTGATAGGCAATTGCCGCAGTCCATTGTGAGGGGACAGACACTGTGACGGTTAATTTTATATGTCCATGTGACTAGGCCATGGTGCCCAGTTGTTGTTTGGTCAAACGTCAGTTCCGATGTTGCCGTGAAGGTATTTTTCAGATGCAGTTACCATTTACAGTCAGTAGACTTTGAGAAAAACAGCTCACCCTCCATAATGAGGGGCACCTCACCCAACCAACTGAAAACCTCAGGAGCAAAGACAGATTCCCTGAGAAAGAAGCAATTGTGCCTCAAGATTGCAACATGAAAACCCTGCCTGAGTTTCCAGCCTGCCCAGCCTGCCCTGCGGAACCTAGACTCAAGACTGTAGTAGCTTAACCTACAGATTTTGGATTTGCTAGTCAAGTGAGCCAATTTCTTTAATAAATCCATATCTCCCTCTTTCTCCCAAGTTCTTCTTTCGAATGGTTCTGTTTCTCTGGGGAACCCAGACGAATCCATTCACTTACTCATTGGGTACTTACTTTTGCTTGACCATGTGGTCTGGGCCTAGGGCTGGATCGTACCAGTTGGAATTGTCCTCAGGATCATTGGCAAGTAGGTGAGAGGGACACAGGCCCAGCTTCCAGGGCGTTCACAGTCGGTTGGCTTGACAGGACACACGCATAGGAGACAACTGGAGAACTTTATAGGCAGGATTTAATTTAAGCCAAAATGTGTGGAGCAGATACTTCCCGCCCATGAAGCAAGCCCTCTGTGGTGGGGCCTTGTAGTTCTGTTATGCAACTTACCCCTCAGGAAGGGGAAACGGAAGTCACCCTTGGAAAGAGTGTGTCTCAGCCTGGGCTGCACATTGCGATCGCTCGGGACAGGCTGAAAAAATACCGCCTTGGGACTCAAATGTAATTTCCCTGAGGTGTGGCTTGGACATCTGGATGTCAAAAAGCTCCCCAGCTGGAGTTGAGAAGCACTGCCTTAGGACATCTTGACTAGAAGATTAGGTCCCTCTCACCTGGAAGGAGTAAAGAGCGAACCAGGGCAGGGTTCAGGAAACTACATGTCCTACCAGCTGCCTGTTTTTGTAAATAAAGTTTTATTGGAACCCAGCCACACCCATTTGTTTATGGATCGCCGTTGGCTACTTTTGCTAAAACAGCAGAATTGAATGTTGTGACAGAGACTGTCTGGCCTGCAAAGCCTGAAATATTTACTATCTGGCTCTTTACAGAAACAGTTTGCCAACCCCTAAACTAGGAAGGGATGCATTTTCAAGGATGTGGGTGGTGTGGGAGAGGCTGGGCCACCCTTACCAGAAAAGCATACGGTCTTTGCGTTGAGATACAGCCTCAGAAGCCTTCGCAATGTATACAGGCAGTCACCACCAACCAGTTGGAGCGCTCACACCAACCGAAACCTTTTTGTCTTCTAGTGATATTTCCTGTTGAATCTGAAACTTGACTCTGCATGGTGACAGGAATCTAGTTGAAATCAATGAGAAGGCCTGAGCTGTTGGATGCTATAGCTGACAGAGCGGTAGAGCAATGAATTCTTTTCCCTGGCAGGGGTGATGTCAGAACTGAAGTGGACATGTTCTGTAACAGTGTATTGAAGGAGAGGGACTCTGCCAGAAGGGGGATGCCCAGACCGCCCCCTGGGAAGCTGCAGGCATGGTTGTGGAGGTATCACAGAGCTCCTGCCTTGTCCTCCTCATCTTACGGTGATCAGCACAGACCAGCAATTCCAGCCCCTTCTGGAATCACCTTTACCCCATTACTCTGGATACCCTTTCCTGTTTGAATCTGTGACACGGGTTGTGCAACGATACGACGTGCGGCTCCTATAGCTCCCTGCTGAGAACATTCCATAGATCCACAGGGCCTGGAAGAGCCAACTGCAAAGATGTGTCTTAGGAAGGTAGCTCCAGGGAGAGGCCTGGTGACCACATGGATTCTGACGTTGGTCATTCGATCAGTTATTCTGCCAACAGGTGCTAGGCTCTGGGGATACAACAGTGAGTAAACACAGGTTCCTGCCGATGCAGAACAAGTCCCATGGGGGAACCGCGTTAGTGAAACATCGCACAGGTACTTGTAAAGGGGTAAATCACCCTGGTAAATGCTGAGGAGGACACTTACATGATCGGCTGTGTTTGAGGAGTGCTGTAAAGGACAGCTCTCAGCCCAGATATTCAAAGTGCACATAGTATACTTTCAGAATGAGTTAAAGGCCCTGAGAAGTCCTGAAATGAAGAAACCCCAGTTCTTCCTGTGTTTCCCAAACTTTGCTCACCATGGCGCACATTAAAATAACATTCCTTATGAATAATCCACGGAGTGGCTTTCTGTGGCACAGGTCATCATTTGGAAATGCTGCTTTGGAGCACTGCTGAGAAATTCTACACCCAGGGGTGCACAAAGTGAGCCACTGAGATGCCCGAGAAGAATATGTCACTTTTTTTCCTATTCATTCACTTTTATTTTTATTTGTGCAGTTTGTCTTATAACATTCATATGTTAGTATAATAGGTGGTAGGTAGTACCCATGAATTATGAATGAATATAGAGGCAGATCGTACTCAAAACTTTTTTGAAAAAGACTGCATTTTTAGAGCAGTTGGAGGTTTACAACAAAATTGATAGGAAGGTGCAGAGATTTCCCCTACACATCTGTTGGTGCATAGCATCCCCCGTTATCAACATCACTCACCAGGATGGTACATTTTACCAAGGATGAACCTGCGTGGACACCTAATCACCCAAAGTCCATGGTTTACTTTGGGATTCACTCTTGGTGTCTTACATTTTCTGCATTTTGACAAATGTTTAATGGCATGCATCTTTCATTAAAATATCATGCAGACTATTTTCAATGTCCTGAAAAACCTCGATGCTCTGTTTATTTATCCCTTTCCACCCCCTTTCTTGGCAACCACTTATCTTTTTACCACCTCCAGAATTTTGCCTTTTCCAGAATGTCATATGGTTGGAATTACATAGTACTTCTCAGATTGGCTTCTTTCAATTTGTAATGTGCATTTAGGTTCCTCCTTGTCTTTTCATGGCTTGACAGCTCCTTTCTCTTTAGTGCTGAATAATATTCCATTGTCTGGATGTATCACGGTTTATTCTTCTCCTGAAGGACATCTTGGTTGCTTCAAAGTTGTGGCAATTATGAATAAAGCTGCTATACACATCCGTGTGTAGGTTTTTGTGTGGACGTAAATTTGCATTTCTATTGGATCCATGCCAAGGAGCATGATTGCTGGATCATATTGTATGAGTATGTTTAGTTTAAAAACAAAACAAAACAAAACACAACGCCAAACTGTCTTCCAAAGTGGCTGTAGCATTTTGCATTCCCACCAGTAATGTAAGAGAGCGCCTGCTGCACCACATCCTTGCCAGCATTTGGTGTTGTCAGCGTTCTGGATTTTGGCCATTCCAATAGGCAAGTAGTGGTGTCTCGTTGTTTTAATTTGCATTTCCCTGATGACATATGACGTGGAGCATCTTTCTACATGCTTTCTTGCCATCTGCTTATATCCTGTGTGGAGCTCTTTGTTAAGGTCTTTAGTCCATCTTTTAATCCAGTTGTTAGTTTCGTTATTATTGACTTTTAAAAATGTTTGGTATATGTTGGGTGACAGTCCAAATCACATGTGTCTTTTGCAATTGTTTCTTCCCAGTCCGTGGCTAGTCTTCTCATACTGTTGACAGTGTCATTCACAGAACAGAAGGGAGTTTTTCATTTTAATGAAGTACAGTTTATCGATTACTTTTTTCATGGATCACGTCTTTGGCGTTTTACCTAGAAAAGCATCACCATAGGCAAGGTCATCTAGGTTTTCCCCTGTGTTCTCATCTAGGAGTTTTATAGTTTTGCATTTTATATTTAGGTCTCTGATCCATTTTGAGTTAATTTTTACGAAGGGTCTGTGTTTATTTTTATGTTATTATTTTTTAATGTTTTATTTATTTTTGAAAGAGAGAGAGAGACAGAGTATGAGCAGGGGAGGGGCAGAGAGAGAGGGAGACACAGAATCCGAAGCAGGCTCCAGGCTCTGAGCTGTCAGCACAGAGCCCAAAGCAGGGTTTGAACTAATGAACCAGATCATGACCTGAGCCTAACTGGGACACTTAACCGACTAAGCCACCCAGGCACCCCTGAAGGATGTGTTTAGATTCATTTGTTTGCATGTGGATGTCCCGTTGTTGCTGCACCATTTGTTGAAGGGACTGTCTTTCCTTTTTTGTCAAAGATCGGTTGACTTCATCTGTGTGGATCTATTTCTGGGCTCTCTTCTGTTCTGTTGATCTTTGGCCAATACTGATGTCTTGAGTACTGTCGTATTGTAGAAAGTCTTGAAGTTGGGTAAGTGTCAGTCCTCCAACTTTGTTCTTGTTCAGCATGGTGCTCAAAATTTTTATTGAAAGAAATACTTGATTTAGTCAAGCTGGAAATTTTTTATTTCAATAATTTTATTTTTTCCTTTGAAGAGTTGGCAAACTACAGCCTGCAGGCCAAACCTTTTTTTTTTTTTAATTTTGTAAATTTCTGGTAAATAAAGTGTGAATGGAACACAGACAGGCCCATTCTTTTATATATTGTCTGTGGCTGCTGTCACGTTACAATAGCACAGTTGAGGAGTTGCAGTAAAGACTCCATAGCTGACAAAGCCTAAAATAATTACTATCTGACCTTTTACAGAAAAAAGTATGCTTACCCCTGCCTTATTGAATCACTTTTAGACACCACTGCTTTCTGAGCTGGTGCTGTGCTGGGTTCTGGGGAACAGCACACCCACCGTTTTGCCCCTGGTATATTTTACTACATTTTGTCCCCTGAGTTAGTGTCCTTTTTGCCCCCTCACACTTAGTAGGCTATCAGATTTACTCACAAAAGAACTAATTTACTTTGACCCCATGGGTGACAGGGATTCAGAAATACTGAAATGGATTAAACATTATCTTTTCCTTGATCAATATGGACAAAGCCACTGAGCCCCATAATTATAGCGATGAATTCGTAGGGCCAAGAAATGATTCTTGTTTGCACTGAGTCAGGCTTTTCAAAATCAATATGGAAGGACAAATGGATTTGGGGAGGAGGCACGGAACCCCCAGTCATCGGTGGTGAATGATGAGCAACATTGAGTGAAATCCTGCCTGTGCATCCATTCTTTCTTCGTTTGCATTCTGGGCTGTGTGAATTATTCATTTAAATGGCAGTTTAGAAGCTGCCTGCAGAGAGCCTTGTGCAGGAACCATGATTGCACTGGCCTTCACCAAGCAGCCTGAGACTTTGTGTGTTAATTTAGCATTCAGTTATAATGAAACAATGGCATTGAAAGCTTGAGTTTTTAAAACCATTGTAATATTATGTGAAGAACTTGGGTCTGCGGAAGGTTAAGATCTCAATTAACATGGAGCTGTGGGAGGAATCTCCACTGAAAAGTTTCCTACAAAGCAGAGCCTTTCAGAAGAAGGGGCCTCCCCTTGGTGCAGGCAATTCATGGGCTAGACAAGGTGTTTCTGCTTGGTAAGGCATTCCCTGGATTTATGTTTAGCAGAAAGGTATGATTTCTTTTGTTTCTGGGTGTTATATCATAGTAAATTATGTTTCAAAAAAATCGTCGTGGGTGGAACTTATTAAACTGAGTTTTGTTTCTGTAAAGCTTTTTTCTTTTTAATGTTTCATTCATTTTTTGAGAAAGAGAGAGACAGAACGTGAGCGGGGGAGAGACAGAGAGATAGAGACAGAATCTGGAGCAGGCTCCAGGCTCTGAGCTGTTAGCACAGAGCCTGATGGAGGGCTCAGACTCTTGAACCACAAGATCGTGACCTGAGTTGAAGTTGGACACTTAACTGACTGAGCTACCACCCCCCCGCCTTAATGTTAATGTTTTTGTAAGTTTTGTATTTAATAATTTAAAAAATTGAAGTCTTTGTGACTTAATTTTTTTATTGAAACATAAATTCTATACAGTAAAATACATAGTTCTTTGGCATACAATTCAATGAGTACTGACAGATGAATGAATACACCTGAGTTACCCATACCTCATCAAGATATAGAACATTTCCAGCAATCCACAATGTTTTCTTATGTCTCTTTGAAGTGGTTCCCCACCTTCCTGCCCAGAAGCAACCCATGATTGCTCTTACTATTGAGTAATAATTTTACCTGTTTAGAACTTCATATAAATGGGATTGTACATATGTTCACTTTTGTTTCTGGCTTCTTTCACTCAAAACGTTTATGAAATGCACCCATATTTTGAGTATATCAGTAGTTGGTTCCTGAGTAACAATCCACTATATGAATGTATCACAGATTTGTTTATCTTTTCATCTGTTGATGGGCACTTGACTTCTAGTTTTGGGCTATTGTGAATGGCGCTTCCATGAACATTCACACAATATTTTCGTGGCTGTGTTTCCATTGGATAGATACCTAGGGGTGGAATTATTGGATCATAGGGTAGATACATGTTTAACTTTACAAGCAATGGCAAAATGTTTTTCCAAAGTTTTTGATATATCCGTGAGCAATGTATAGGATTTCAGCTTACTCCACATTCTTGTGAACATGTAGTATTTTCAGAAAACTTAATGTTAGCTCTTCTAGTGGATGCAAAATTGCATCTGGTTGGTGTTTTATTTTGCATTTCCCTGTTGACTAATCACGTTGAACACACTTAGGCTTGCATATTGGCCATTCAAATACCTTCCTTTGGAAGGTGTTCACCTCTTTGGCCTTCTATTTTCACTGATGTTTAAATTATAGGAGTTCTTTACATATTCTGGGTATAAGTCATTTGTCAGATGTGTATTATGAATTGTTTTTCCTCAATAATGGTTTTTCTATTTGTTTTATATTGATAGTGGATTTAATGATCAAAAGTTTTGAAATTTTTAAAATCTAAATTCTCAATTTTTTAAAATGTTTATTTATTTTTGAAGGAAAGAGAGACAGAGCATGAGCAGGGGAGGGACAGAGACACACACACACACACACACAGAATCCAAAACGGGCTCCAGGCTCTGCACTGTCAGCACAGAGCCCGACACGGGGCCCGAACCCCGAACCGTGAGATCATGACTCAAGCCGAAGTTGGTCGTCCAGTCAACTGAGCCACCCAGGCGCCCCTAAATTCTCAATTTTTAAAATTATAAGTGCTTTGTATGTCCTAAGAAACCATTGCCTACCCGAAGGCTACAAAGATATTTATCATTTTTTTGTTTTTAAGAAATATTATAGGTTTAGCTTTTCCATCAAAGTCTATCATCCATCTTGAATTAATAATGTGTGTGTTGTGAATTAGGGGTGAGGATGTTTTCCTATGGTTAAGTCACTTGTTCCAGCACAATTTGTTGAAAATATTTTCCCCATTTAATAATGTAGGTACCGTTATTGAAACTCAGTTGACTGTATGTGTACAGCTTTATTTCTGGACTGTGTTCCATTGATCTGTTTGTCTATTCTAATGCCAATACCACACTGTTTTGATTAATTAGGTTTATAGTAAGACTTAACATCAGGAAATGTGACTCTTTGGATTTTTTCTTCTTTTTCAAAATTGTTTTTGATATTCTAGATCCCTTTCATTTCTCTATAAAATTTAGAATTAACCTGGAAACTCCTAGAAAAAGACCACTGAGATTTTGATTGTGATTTCATTGAATTTTTAGATCAATTTGGAAAGAATTAACATCTTAATACCAAGTTTTCTAATCCTTAAGTAAGGCATCTCTTTTCATCTATTTAAACCTTTTAAAATTTCTCACAGCAATATTTTGTAACTTTTAGTATACAGGTATTGCACATAATTTAAAAGATTTATATTTAATTTTTAAATCCTTTTTATGCTATTGTAAATGTTATTGTTCTTTGAATTTCAATTTCCATTTGTTCTTTGTTAGTATATTGAAATACAATTGATTTTGGTCTGTTAATTTCCTATCCTGGCCTTGCTAAAACTCACTAGTTGTAGTAGATTATGTGGATTCCTTAGGGTTTTCTACATAGACAGTCATGTCCACAAATAAAGACAGTTTTTTCCTTTCCAATTCCTATGGCATTCATTCATTCAAACATTCATTCATTCATTCATTCATTCATTCATTCATTCATTCATTCATCTTACTGCAATTGCCAGGACCACCAGTACACTGTTACATAGATGTAGTAACCCATCCTTGCCTTGTTCCTGATCTTGGGGGGAAAATATTCAGTGTTTCATCATAAACATAATGTTAGCTGTAGGTTTTTTTTTAAGATGCTCTTTATTAGGTTGAGGACATTTTATGCTATTTCAAATTTCCTAAGAGTTTTTAGGATGAGCAAAAGTTGAATTCTTTCAAATGCTTTTTCTGCATTTATGTGGTCATGCAATTTTTTCTTCTTTATTCTGTTCATGTGGTGAACTGTGTTGATTGATTTTTCAAATAAACCAACCATAAATTCCTGGGATAAATATAATTTAGTCATGATGTATTATCCTTTTAATTGTAGTTGGATTTGATTCAATATTGTGTTAGAATTTTTACATCTAGGTTAATAAGAAATATTGGTGTGTAATACAGTTTTTCAAATATTCATGTCTGATTTGGTATCAGGGTTATGCTGCCCTCATTAAATAAGTTGGGAAGTATTCCCTCCTCTAATTTTCTGAGTGTATATCAGATAGTTTCTATTTTTTCCCTACATATTTGGTAGAATTCATCATTTAAGACATCTGAACCTGGAGCTGTTTATATTAGCTTGGCTAGTAATTGTGAATTTACATTTTTGTGTATATATAGAGCCAGTTATATTTTATATTTCTTCTTGTGTCAGTTTTGGTAGTTTCTGTTTTTCAAGGAATTGACATTTAACTCAAGTTACCAAATATTTGCATACATTGGTTTGTAATATTTCCTTATTTCATTATCTGTAGGATCTATTATAGTGTTTCCTCTTTTATTCCTGCTACTGGTATTTTGTACTTTCTTACATTTTTCTTCATCAATATAGCTAGGGTTTAAAATTTTCATTAATCATTTTAAAAAACCAACTGTTGATATCATTGGTGTTTTTTCGTTATTTTTTTTTCCATTTTATGGTTTCTCCTTTTATCTCTTATTTTATTCCTTCTTTCAACATTGAGTTTCATTTCTTCTTCTTTTTCTTTTTACAGGAGTATCTTAGACTATGCATCTTAAAGTTTTCTTCTATTCTACTATAATCTTTCAAATCTGTAAATTTTTCTCTAAACTGTGTTTTAGCTATATCTCACAAATATTGATATTTTTCATTGTTTGTTTTAAACTATTTTCCAGTTTCCCATGTCATTTTCTTACTCAACACCTGTATTATGAAGTAGTGTGCTGTTTAATTCCCAAATCTTTGGGGTTTCTCTAGACACCATCTTTTCTTAGATATCATTGATATTTTTCATATCACTATCATATATCGTCTTCTAAAATTAGCCCATTATTACCAGAGAACATAATATGTGGATTTCATTCATTTTAAATTTACTGGGACTTGTTTGGTAGCCCAGTGTGTGATCTGGTAAAAAAATATGTGCTCTGCAGTTATTAGGTGTAGAGTTCTATAAATTCAGTGAAGTTATGTTGGTAAATAGTGTTGCTACATGACCACCCCGCAATAAATGTCCTTAGCACTGAGTCTTACCAAGCCTCCCCGGTGAGCAGCATTTCAGATGTTTGTCACAGCTCAGCACTGGGAGAATTAGTGCATCTTATGTGATTGCACCAGGAGAGAACTCTTGAAAACCTGAATGTGGATTCCTCTGGACTTTGCCCCCTGTAGTTAGTCTCTTCTGTTGGCTGATTTTGCTTTATATCTTTTCACTGTAAGGAATCTTTTCAAAGAAGCAACCTTTGATTTTATTCATTTTCTCTATTGATTTCCTGTTTTCAATTTCATTGACTTCTGTTCTGCAAATAAAACAAAATTATTTCTTTTCTTTTGGTTGTTTTGGATTTAATTTGCTCGCCTTTTTCTAGTTTCCTGAAGTAAAAGGTTAGATGACTATTTTTCTTTTCTAACACGTGTTCAATGCTGTGAATATTCTTTTAAGCTCTTACTGCATTTCACAAATTTAGTGAGTTGTATTTTAATTTTTATTCAGTTTAAAATTTCTTGAAACTCTTTTTTTTGACCTGTGTATTACTTAGAATTATGTTCCATAATCTCCAAATATTTTGGGATTTGTCCAGCTATCCTTCTGTTATTGATGTCTGGTTTAATTCCAGTATAATATAGAAGCAGACATTGTGTGATTCCAGTACTTTTAAATTTGTTAAAGTGTGTTTTATGGCCCAGATTGGGATCTATCTTGGTGGTTGTTCCCTGTGAGCTTGAGAAGAATGTGTAATCTATTGTTGCTGGATGAAGTATTCTATACATGTCAATTAGATCTCCTTGATGGGTCTGTTCAGTTTAACTATATCCTTACCAATTTCCTGCTTGATGTGTTTGTCAGTTACTGATAAGAGGGGTGTTGAAGTATTCAATATCATTGTGAATTCATTTATTTCTTTTTGTGGTTCTGTCAGTTTTTACCTCACATATTTTAACACACTGTTGTTAGGCCTATACTATTGAGAATTGTTATGTTTTCTTGGAGAATTGATCCCTTTATCATTATGTAGTGCCCATCTTTTTCCCTGGTAATATCCTTGCTTTGAAGTCTGCTTTGTCTGAAATTAATATGTCTACTCTGGCTTTCTTTTGATTAGTGTTAGCATGGTGTATCTTTCTCTGTCTCTTTACTTCTACTCGGTCTGTTCTTTATGTATAGGGTGGGTTTTTTGTAGATAGCATATAGTTGGGTCTTGTGTTTTCATCTACTCTTAGCAGTCTCTGCATCTTAATTAGTGCATTTAGACCATTCATATTTAAAGTGATAATCAATATAGTTGGATTAATATGTACCATATTTGTAACTGTTTTCTATTTGTTCGTCTGCTTCTCTCTTATTTTCTGTCTTCTACTTTTTTTTTTGCCTCCTTTGATTGTTTGCCTATTGATTTCCTGTTTTCAATTTAATTGAGCATCTTATATGAATTAGTATTTCTTCTCTCTTAACATACAAATTATACTTCCTTTGAATATTATTTTAGTGGTTGCCTGATATTTTGCAATATACATTTACAGCTAATTCAAGTCCACTTTTAAATAATCTTATATTACTTCATGGGTACTATAGGTAGCTTTTAACTACCAGTATTCCCAGCTTCTTGCTCCTGTTCCTATAACACTGCTGTCATTCATTTCACTTATCCATAAATCCTATTCACTTATCTTAGAATATCCATCTCTGTACTTAGATTATCCATCTGTTCTTACCTATTTTCTATGTTTTCCATTAGTGCCTTTAGCATATTAATCATAGTTGTTTTTTTTAAATGTTTATTTATTTTTGAGAGAGAGAGAGAGAGAGAGAGAGAGAGAGAGAGAACAAGTGGGGGAGGGGCAGAGAGAGAGGGAGACACACAATTCGAAGCAGGCTCCAGGCTCTGAGCTGTCAGCACAGTGCCCAACACGGGGCTCGAACCCACGAACTATGAGATCATGACCTGAGCCGAAGTCAGACACTTAACTGACTGAGCCACTCAGGTGCCCCATTAATCATAGTTGTTTCAAATTCTCTGTCATAATTCCAGCCATACCTACCATCTTGGAATACTGCTCAGTAGATAAGAGCACAGACTCTGGAAGTAGAGTGCCTGTGTTTGAATTCTGGCTCTGCTCATCAGGTGTGTAATCTTTGACAGGATATGTCAGTTCTTTCTACTTTAGTTTCTTCATTGGTGAAGTGGAAATACTCACAAAACCTACTTCATAGAGTTGTTAGGAGAATTGAATGAGTTAGCATGTGAAAAGCACTTAGAATAATGTCTGACACAAAGTAAGCGTTCTGTATACGTTAGATGATGCTGATAGTGACGGTGACTATGTTGATGATGAGACAGCCGTGTATACGACATACTAGCACACTCCCATCCAAGGGCCATTCATTGCCTGGGATCTCTCCTCTGCCTGGGGTGCTTCCCTCCAGGTGCCCACACAACCTGTTCCTCCTGTCTGTCAGTCTTTGCGTGAGTGTCACCACAGCACTGAGACCTTTCCTGAACACCGTATATAAACACACAGCCCTTCTGCTACTGCTCTCCCCCTTGCCCAGTTTTGCTATTTTCTGTAGCAAGTCTGGTTACCTGACAAACTATAGGTTTACTTACTTTTTGTTGACTTCACGTCTCCTTCAACTTAAATGTAGGCTGCGTAAGGGCAGGGTCTATCTTCGAACTTTAAATAATTAAAATATTTTTAGGGCAGTTTTCTCTATAGTCATATAAAAAAGTCCTGTGCAGCTCCTTGCAGTAAGGTTTTCTAAGAATATTTTATGACATCGGGAATATTTATATGGCGCTATCATATCTGTGCAAAAGCAGCCACAGACAGTAGAGAAGACTAAGAGAGATAGTGTGACCAGAACAGGATCCATGCATGTAGGGACCGCCCGCAACCTGTGCCCACATCTGTCTGAGTTCACAGCCTTATGCCCTAAGCCACAAGTAATGCCTTTTGACTTTCTCTTTCAGTATGAATACTTCAATGCTGTGCTGATAAACGAAAGGGACAAAGATGGGAATTTTTTGGAGCTGGGGAAGGAATTCATCTTAGCCCCAAATGACCATTTTAATAATTTGCCTGTGAACATCAGTCTGAGTGACGTCCAGGTGCCAACGAACATGTACAACAAAGGTAAGGCTCACCGCTGCGGCTCCTTTTAGAGGGTGAAGGGCAGGGCTTGTGAGGGACAACCCCGGCTGGTTTGGGTATTGGGTTTTATGAAAAACACAACTACAAGCTGGCCGTGTCAGCAGGAGCTGGATAGGTGAGGTGTGCATGCCTGTTGTGCCTGGAGATGGCTCACTGTTTCCCCAGCTGGTGTGTGCATCGAGCAGTCTAACGTGGAATCCAGGGGCTGGCAAACCTTTCCTGTAAAGGGCCAGATAGTAACTAACTTAGGCTTTGTGAGCCATAGAGTCTCTGTTGCAACTACCCAGCTCTGCAGTTCTGGCACCAAAGCGGCTGTAGACACGACATAAATCGGCGGATATGGCCGTGTTCCAGTCAGACTTTTTATCTACAAAAACAGATGGCTGGGTTTGACCTGCAGGCTGTAGTTCACTGACCCCAGGTGGAGTCTTTCTCTCTTCTCTTCCATTTCTTATAATGCTTTAGTGGATCAGAAGCCCCTGGGGTTGCGACAGGATCAGCTGTGGTCTTTGCCTAGAATACAAAGTAGAATGGACTTTGTTTTCAAGTTTGAATATAGAATCTGCTCAAATCCAGCCTTCACATAGACTCTAGAGTTCTTTCCCCCAAATTCCCATCTGCCTGTGGAACCTGAGATTATAATGTCCAAAGACAGGGTTCTGGCCTCAGACTGCCTCTGGTTGGTCCTGCATCCATCGCTTACTGACTGTGACCTTGGGTGCACCATCTTGTCTTTTTATTTGTTTTTTTTTTTTTTAATTTTTTTTTTTCAACGTTTATTTATTTTTGGGACAGAGAGAGACAGAGCATGAACGGGGGAGGGGCAGAGAGAGAGGGAGACACAGAATCGGAAACAGGCTCCAGGCTCTGAGCCATCAGCCCAGAGCCTGACGCGGGGCTCGAACTCACGGACCGTGAGATCGTGACCTGGCTGAAGTCGGACGCTTAACCGACTGCGCCACCCAGGCGCCCCATTGTCTTTTTAGATCTTAGTTTCCACATATCTAGGATGTGGATAATAATTGTGTCCATCTCATAATAATACGGTTAAGTTCAGGATGTTGCCTTCCTCATCCTCACCTTTAGTGAGTAGGATTTTGCTCTGCGTTCTCAGGCCTGGGAGGCTCCTACAAAAAGAGCCATCCTCCTGGAAAAGTAAGTCAGAGAGCCATGGCATCTTCAAAGTAAAAATCTGCCCCATTGTCTGCCGCCGAGCTTTCTAAAACATTGGGGGCCGGATTCCACCACCCACCCAGTTTCAGTGTCATATCCAGAGGGCAGCGGTCAAGAGAAGGGCTCTGGGTTTGAGTCCCACTCTTCCTCTTGTCAGCTCTGTGATCCTAAGCAGGTAATTGTGCCTTCCCAAGCCTTGGTTTCCCTTTCTGTAAAATAGGGACAAGGATACCACCTCCCTTCCGGGGGTTGTTGTGAGGATATGGAATGATGTGTCTACAGCCTTCGCGATGAGACGCTCATGGAAAGTGCTCAGTGCATCTGAGCTGCTCTTGTTGTTGTCGGGAAGTACCGTGAATATAAATCGCATTTCTAAATTATTCTAGATCATTATTTGAAAAGCTTGGTCAATGATTAAAGAATTTCTAACTCAATGCCTGAAACATTCTTCTCGTGCTTGTCTTTTGTGGCCGTGCTACTAATGGCTCCCTTCCCGGTTTACCTACTGCCCATCCTTAAAATTCAGAGGAGGCGGTATCCCATCTATTAACTGCTCTGACACTTATTGGGGACCCCATGGTGAACCAGACAGAGCCCCTCCCTCTAGGGGGTCACAGTTTATTTGGGGGAAATGGATAGGTAATGAGATCATTAGAACGCTGTGTGTGTCACCTGCTGGCTACAGTTACAGACATCTGGGGGCAGTGGGAGCTCCAAGACGGAACCTGACCACGTGCTCGTGTGGGCAGCCACATGTTTGTCTTTCTCTGTCTCTCTTAGAGACAGTGATGCTGGGCTGAACTGTCCCTAGTGGGCTCTGGGCTGGACTATATCCTGTGACCTAATCTTTACTTTGGACTCTTCCCTAGGACAGATCCCTTAGAGTCTAAGCCTCCTTAGAGGGCTGAGCTCAACCTTGTCCAGTGGTTGAGGACCTCGTCCTAGTCCTCCAGGGTGATCCCATTAGCTGAGGAAGGAAACCCCCTTCTGTGCAGTGTGGCTGGAAGAAAGCCATCCTCTCAGCATTAAATACATTCTCAACTGAAGATGAAAAATTAACAAGATTTTACAGAGCAATTTCAGGCATAAAACAATTCAGAATGATCTTTTAAAATATGGCAGCTGCTTCAAGGTTGCTCGAGCCATTAGCACCATTATAGAGGTTTAATTGCACCTTGAGCTTTAAAGGCATAATTGTACCTTTCGATGGCAGCAACACATAAGGGACCAGCACTGCCATTGATCACACAGGCTGCAGAATCAGGGCTACGAGACTTGCTAGGCAGAATCTTAATAGATCACTTGAACCATGGAAGTAGGTAATAATATTTAAAGTCAACCTCAGCAGCCCTTGTAGGGCCTGCCTACCACCCCTACCCAGACTCACTGGTCCCCCAGCTAGGTCGTGGGGTCACGGGCTGAGGTCAGCCAGGCACTGGATCTTGTCTCTGCCAAGCAGTGAGTAGCTAGTGGCCCAAGGGGGAGAGGAAGGGACTTTAGGAAAATTCCTGTCTCCATTCCACCTAATTCAAACCAGCCTCAAACAGTCTTTTTTTCTTTTCAAGCTGCAGAAATGTATTTCATGTTAAGAGGGCTTGCCAGCTCAGATCTAGTTATTGATGACATGTACGTGGGACACGTGCTCAGAGCTTGGTCGCTGACTGCTGTGACATTCCTAGGTTAGAAATCTTGCCCTGACAGAGGAAACCGGTACAGGGTCCGCTTTCTAGGCAGCTTGGACATAACCGAGTGGGCTCGTAGCAGGGTGGTTTGATACTTGCCTACGAGCTGCTGTGTGCTGTGCTCTTGCCATAACTTCTTGTCACAGCTGAACACAGCTGGTAAACACTACCTGCTTGTCGCAGTCTGCTCTTCGCCTCCTTGGCTGGGCCTTGCAACCAGGCCGTTCACCCAGGTCAGCATATGCCCCTGCTCCAGGTGCCTTTCTTACAGGCACTGCGAGAGACTGGGGCATCAGAGTGCATGGCACGTGGGCAAGCCATGAGAATTCAAAGAGCCACATTCCACGTCTTTAGAAATGTGTCTTAGGATCCTTGTGGCGCCCTATGCAGCAGCTTCTTCACGAACCTTCTTCAGTAGAGGTTTGCTCAGTGGCTACTCTGGCACCCCCAGCCTGTGCATCTTGCTGCCCGTGACACTTCTTTGAAGAATGGCTGCCCATGCCTCTGGAGCCGTGGAAACTCCACTGCCTGGACGAGTAAAGCATGGGGCAGGATGCTTGTTTGAGGACCACTGATGGTCTGACAGTAGATTCAGATAAAACTGAATTCTTTTTTAAGTCCTCTTTGGGCTGAAATGGTGTAAAATTCACATGCACACACATGCACACATGTGCATGTACGCATGCCTACATATGTGCATGTGGGCATGTGTATAGTTTGTGTATGTGTGTTTATATATGTGTGTATGAAAGAAAAACTCTGCTCTCAACCTGCCCTTTTATTCCCACTTGCACCTCTGTGCACCCAGGTGAGAGTTCATGGAGTATACCTTTGTCTTTCTTCCATGATGCCCTGTTTCACTCCATTTGTCATCCCTGCCTCCTCTTTCCTCCTTACGCGAGTGTTCTTCTCAAAACCAGTTCAGTAAACCTTTCCTTTGCTCTTTTATTACGTGACTTGGGTTTATTCCTTGGTTTTAGCATTGTTTTGTCCCAGGAGTGCATTGCATACTTTTTTTCCTTTTCCACTTGGAGTTCTCTGAGGGCGGGGCACCCTGCTGGCTCAGCCTGGTGCCCCACTTTGCCCTAAACAGCATGCTTCTTGCTTATTGGGTTTTCTAGAGATGTGGGATCAGCTGGGAGATACCAGTGCCCATGCCTCCTGGGCTGTGAGAAGTCAACCCTGGTTGTAGTGTTCCCATGGTGTTCACAAGCAGCAGAAACATATCCTGGCTGATTTAAATGGAAAAGAAACCTTTTGAAAGGACATTGGGTCACTCACAGATTCTCCAAGAGAGATAGAGAATAAGACTTGGAAAATGGTGGGGAAGGAGGGTGGCCAGGGGTCAGTCACACCCAGAGCCAGCCTGGTGAGGCTCCTGCACTGATTTGCCCCACCAGTGCCCCTGTGACTGCATAAAGTGTCTGTGCGTCATTTTCCTCAAACTTAAATTGGAGATGATAATCCCAGTGACCTGCTTCAGGGGGTTGCGGTGCGAGTTAAACATTTAGAAGGATGCTTGGTGCATGGTGACTGCCTGGTACACAAGCTTGGGCTAGTTTCTCTTCTCCTCGATCCTCAGCATCCTTAGCTATACAGCAAGTGGAATAACAATCCTAACCTTATGGAAGTACTGGGAGCATGGCAGCAGCGATGCCCATGTGGGTTGGGAAGGAGTGGCTCACCCACTGATGTTGGCTCCTGTCACCTGCTGGCTGGAAAGTACAACCCATGTCATGGGGCTGCAGTCAGATAGCACAGACAGGTAAAGCATGTGGCCTGTCAGGGAGCCTGGTACTTGACGAAGGCCAATGCACTCCGCTATTATTGTGACCATATGAGTTTGTTCAATTCTCACCACAATTATGGTTAAGAGAGGAGGACCTTCAGGCGGAGGCAGGGTTAGAACCAGGCATTTTCATTGTGTCCTGTCTGGACCCCCCACCACCTCGGTGCCTGGGTTGGTAGACTGGGAGTCATTTTTCTCAAGGGCTTGGAACCCAAGACCTGGATATAGACCAGAATTTGGACTGTAAGCCTCTGCTTACATCTTGTCATGGCTGCGGAAGAACACAAATGGGCAGTTCCATGATGCTGGGTTGTTTTGGGGTTTTGGCTGCCAGTCTGAGAGTTTTCACCTTCCTTGTCCCATTCTGCTCCCACACTTCCCTCCTTCCTTCCATCACTGTGAAACAGTGGCGCTGCCTCTGAGACGGAGGAAAGCCAGAAGATAACCGTGGAATAGAAAAGGTGACGGGTTCAATATGTGCCCCTAGATAACATTAAACACACATGACTCTATGATTCGGCTGGGGGGTCAGCAGGGAGGGAACGAAGCCTATAGCTTCTGAGTATTTTTAGACCAAGCAACAGAGAGGCAGAGGTCACAGCTTCTTTCTTGGCAGTTTTAGCCTGGATAAAAAATGCAAATCTTAGAAGTTAATGTGTTTAAACTTTTGCATCATTTTAGCACCTTGGCCTTGTTTTCTTCCCTCTTCAGCCCCATGAGGGCACTGAGGCGGTGTTCTCGTGTCTGTGTTTCAGATGAAGAAACGAAGGGTCAGAGAAGCCCCATGACTTGCTCCAGGTCACACAGGTAGGAAGGCTCATGCCAGGGTGGACCTCGACATCCTGATGAGGGGTCTAGCTTCCTCTGATGCCTCTCTGGGCATGAGCTCTGAGAAAGTAAGGACCTGGTCCCCCAGGGTCCCCTGTCTGGGGCTCAGTCACTTCCTGTCCACTTTAGGATATAGGAATTTTTGCTCAGGCTGAGAACCTCAGCCCTAGGCCTATCACCAGCCTTCCTCTGAAGCTCTAACTCTCCCTGGGCACTGCCAGGGCACAAGTCCCCACGGTAGTGATACCCCAGACGCTTCTCCTGAGTCTTGTCTCTGGCCACTCTCTGGCCAGCCCTCCTCCCCCTTCCATGACACACAGCCTAATGATTTCAATGACTTGAGTTCCCACTTGAGCTGGGGTGAGCTGCTGACCCAGGTAGCTTTTGCATATCAGCCCTGCACACATTTTTGGCCTAAGAAGTACAAAGGCTCCAACTGTTGGCTTAGGATACAAAGGGGGAGATAGCAGAGAGAGGTGGTCTGCCTGGCAGAGGTGGGAGAGGGGCATGACCTAGGCTACCTTTTCTTCTTCTTGTTTTCCCCGGCAGGGTGTCTGGTCAAGTGGACTGGGTTGCACAGCTCTCCTCTGTGTGTGTGTGTGTGTGTGTGTGTGTGTGTGTGTGTGTGTACGCGTGCGCGCGCGTATTGGGTCGGGGGAGAGTGTCCAACCCCTGAAAATGAAACAGGCCTAAGGAAAGTGAGACCCGTAGCCAACGTGGCAGAACCCAAGGATTCAGTCTGTCTGCTACAACCCAGTAGGTTCTTCTAAAAAGCCCAGGGAAGGACAGAGGTCTGGTGAGGGGGACTTGGGTCCCTGGCTTGGAAGCAGAGTATGCTTGCTGCTGTACGGATGAGCAGGACTGCTGGGTTTGGATTTGTCAGATGTCACAACCTGTCTTTCACATGTTGGGTTTGATAAATCGCAAAACACGCTTTGCCAAGCACTTCTCCCCTTAATTACATGTGTATATTTTAAGGGAGATTTAATCCATATGTTTCTGATTTGTTTACACGGAAATCATTTAAATGTTTTCTAAGAGCCATTTGATGTGCAGGAAGGCTCATGAACCTTTTAAAGAGCTGTGTTAAAAGTGACATCACCAAGACAGCGATATAGGTTGTTCCTGACTTTGCTCCCCTCGTGAGAACGGCCAACATCTACTCACCAACAAGACACCACTGAGAGAAACCCAGAACGCGGGGGTGAAGCGGAAGCACCCCCGCACCACAGAGACCAAGACAGACAGTGTTAGGGGGTAAGAGGAGCAGTTCCACGTGCACCCCGTTCCCCTCCCCCGGGCCAGTGCAGGACCACCCCAAGGAAGATCCCCCAGAGCCTCCGTTCCTACCGGTTGGAAAGGAAAGCCCAGGGGTGACAACCAACCTTCCCCAGCATCGTGGGTCACTTTGGGGGAGCCCCTACCCTGATCTCACACTATGGGGACTGCAGGGGAATCTTCGGGGCCCAGACGCTGGCGATCAGACTGTGATGAAGAAGGGGGAGGGGCTGGCAACAACCAGCACGCGGGTCTCGGTGGACCCAGTTCCCGCCCGCAGTGCCCAAGCGGTGACCCCAGCCGGCGGCTCTCCTCCTCTGCACAACCGAGTCAGGGGCGGACTCTGACCAGAGATCTTGGTGGGGTGGGCTCTGGGGTGGTCCAGAGACCAGTTTGCCCCCACTCGTGCAAGGTGCTGAGTCACAGCCCCAGCTGCTGCGGTCCCATGTGACCAGAAGGGCTGGCCACAACTCCTGGCAGCCGTGTGCAAGAGGCAGGATGGCAGAGCTGACCCCCCTCGCCCCCAGGGCACAGCCAGCACTGGGCATGCGGGCTTCCGTGCTGTGCACAGGCAAGAAGGCTGATGCATAGCCAAGGCTGAGGTTGAGCTCCTGGCCCCTCCTATCTTGAGAGCCTGTTGGGAAGTTGAGAGGAGGCTGGATTGTGCCCCACCTCCCACCCAGGCAAGGGGGCTGAGACATAGCCGCGCCCACCGTGGAGGCCCCTCCTGACTAGAGGGCTGGCACCACGCCTGGAAGCTGTGTGGCCCAGGGGCACTCAGGCTGAGGGAAGAGCAGACGGAGCAAGGCCCGTGGCCCCGTTCAGCCAGGGAACTGGGCTGCGAGCTGACCCGAGCTAGGACAACAAGCCCTTTGCTGGGTTAAGAGCTGCTCCTCCCCCGGCCTCTGGCAGGCAGGGAGTCTACTCTGTGGCCGTGACCTTCCCTGAAATGAGCCTTCAGCCTGTCTGACCCGGGAACCTAACAGAGCACAGGGGTTGCTGCAGAGCCCATTCAGCGGCCCTACAGACAGTGGCACTCTGAACACAGAGCATAGGCCACGGCTTGCCCTGTCTGCAGAACAAAACCGGTGGCCTCCCCTGACCAGGGAAATCGGTGCACACTCGGGCCTGACTCGGGCCCCCAAACAATGAGCTGTCCAAGCCCTGGGCCGTGGCCTGAGACCCTGCCAGGGCAGGGAAGCTAATTCATAGCCCCACCTAACATTGAACATAGCGCCCAGGCCCACCCGTCTCGGAAGCCTGACCAGAGAATCCAGGCCGGCACAGCGCCCTTCCTACAGAGTCGCTCGGGTGGGGGACCGGGCCAACAATGCCACCCAGGCACACCCCCACCCCCTGTCCTCAGGGCTCTCGCAGTTGCCTTTCCTGAAAAGAGACCATAATAGCAGGTCCCACCTGCCCAAACACGTTCCCAGCAGTCACACCCAGAAACCCCCATTGGGCTGACTGCTGAAGAACTGAGTCTGCCAAGGCAAACCTGGAAGAGGAGGCCCATTACTCAAATGTGCAAATACTAGTGTAAGGAATCAAGGCTCACGAAAAGTCAGATGTTAGCTAAACTTACTGTGGTAATCATCTCACAGTATGTGTAAACCATCTTGCTCTATGCCTTAAACGTATATAATGGAGTATGTGAATTATTTCTCAATAAAACTGGGGAAAGAAGAAAAAAAGAGAGCGCCAAACAAGAAAAAAAGATGGATTTAAAATTTTTTACTTTTGTTTTTGCATGTGTATGTGTGTGTGAGAGACAGAGATAGACAGATTCCAGGATATCAGAAACAAATTTAGACTCTACGCGGTTTGTTTTCTCCTAGGAATTCTGAACTGAAGCTTCTGGAATAGGCTTGAATCTTGCTTTCATGTTGTCTCCCTACACTAAGTGAATGTGCTGGTGCTGTGGCCAGAAATTTGAATCAGGCGTCAAGATCAGAGGTCAGGCCTGAACACATTGTTTTGGTCCTAGGGAGGGAACCTCCCCGCCACATGGCCCTCTGGCACCTGCATCCTCACCAAGACCAGGTGAACTTTCCCGACCCCTGTTTCGTCAGTTCGAGAGCAGCAGGACCCAAGTGTTTGGCAAGATGCACGCAAGATAATGGTGCTGGAGTGACTCCACAGTTGTCACCCTGAAGTACTCACATTTCTTCTCTCCTAGTTTAGGTGTCATATTTTCATGTCACAGAATAACTCTGTCTTGACATTCATGGTTTGAGTGGCTGAGTACAAGTTCTTTTAGAAGTTCCTTCACACTTGTGTGTGTGTGCGTGCATTACACCAACATAGGTCTGCATAGATGTGTGCATGTGTGTGTGACGGGTTTGTGTCTCAGAAGTGGTGTTAATGGAAGGAGGGTGTCCTGTGCCCACAATGCCCTTTAATGCTTAGGCTTAGGCTCAGGTTTAGGCTTAACCCAGAAGTTGTGCTTGTTGAATACGTGGCTGAGTGAATGGATGAACAAACAGATGAGTTGATTACCCTGTACTGAGCACCTTAGCTGTATCATCTCGTCTGCCACCAGCCCTGTGTGGTAGGCAGCACACCTACACCATCCTTCACCACCTACTATGACAGCATTCCAGGGCGTGCCTTCCATGGCCTCTGTGCTACAGTTGGGTCTGGCACACAAAAACGGGGTAAAACTCAACACACGACTTTGGGTGCTAGTGGGCCATATCCTAAAAAGCAAGTGGGAAGGGCCCCTGCCTGAGGCTCTCTGAAACATTTTGATATTCCTTCGGTCTCCTTCGCCCTGGGGACTGACCCAGGCAGAGGCCGCTGTCTCCATTCTGGTCCACTTCCAGGCTCTTCCCAGAGCCATCAGGGCGTCTTTGGAGCACGGCAGGCCCAGGCTTGCATCACAGTCTAGAGGTGCCAGTTTGGTGGACTAGGGAAAGGCAGTGACTTCCCTGAGCCTCAGTTTCCCCATCTGTGAGGTGTGGAGTGTCATTTGAAGATTACAGGAGATAAGCGTGCAACGCCCAGCATAGCATCTGCATGTGCAGACACTTGACTGATACACTTTGGCTTCTCACACCGAAGCAGTTTCTAGCCCCGTGTTCCCTAGGGGAGTTCCTAAAGTGGCCCTGCCCCCAAACCCGGGCACAGCCTTGTGCTTCCCTTCGGCTTAGTTTGTAGGGTGAAGTGCAAATAGGCTGATAAGCATGCCCATTTATTGTCTCCCTCCTCTTCCTGGTCATGGACTTAGGACTCCATTCTCCTAACAGCCTCCCCTTAGGCTCTGTCCTCCCCCACCCCCCGCCAGCATGCTTTCACCCTGCGCCCCCTCTCCCCGCCCCCCCCCCGCCCCCACCCCCTGCCCCTGCCCAAGCCAGGCTTGTCCTTTCCTGTGAGCTTCACTAGTGACTTGTCTTTTCTTCTGGCCTCAACCCTGCTCTCCAGAATAGCCCCCTGTCCTTATATCCCCAGTGTAGTGGTTCCTTTTTCATTTGACTCTCTCCCCTTGAACTTGAAGGCAGAGGCTGGTTTGTTTTCTTCCATCCCCTTAGGAACCTAGCAGAAGGAATGGAATAGGAAAGATTGTCCACTGAACTGAACTGAGTCCTATATTATTACATAACTACCTGAATCCTGCATTACTACAGTACTACCTGGTTCCCACATCACCACATTCCCACATTACTACCTGATTCCCACATTCCCACAGGTCGTCATAAATGGATTGGTATTTTTTGTTTTCTGTTTTTTGTTTTATTTCCTGCTTGTTGATCTGTACATTCTACTTCTATTTGAATTTGATTTCTGAGGGGAATGTTGCTTTTGAAGACAATAGTTTTAGATGTATGTCTAATGAGGTAATACTTTCAGGGTCTTTTACTTTGGTTGTATTTTGTAATCTCTCTCTTTTTTTCTGAATAATAGAAATTGAGATGCAGGCTTGAAATGGGATAGGAGCTGAATCTGGGCTAAGAGGAAGTCTACAAGCCGGTGCCCAGGCAGTAAAGGACATTGTAAGAACAGGAGTGATTGCTAATTGTGTGTTTTTTGTTTTTGTTTTTTTTTTTCACCTGGTGTCTCCACATTTATGAAATGTCACAGTAATCATAGAGTTGGAAGCTGACTTTTTTTAAAAAATTTTAATGACTTGGAATTCAAAGTCATTCCTATGATAACACCACTCATAGGAGCTTGCTTTCTGATCTGTCTTTGGTTGGGACGGGGAGCCACCTTCCACACTCCGAAAGTGATAGCAGTGAGTGTTGGAGCCTTGCTGACAGTCAGGTGTGTTCCAGGAAGGAAAACGGTAGGACCACTGTCCCCGGACTGACGCAGCCAACCACGATATGCCGCAGGTCCCCAAGAGCGAGAAGGGGACCGCTCTACTGGAAATGCATGCAGAGCCTCCAGGATTTGGGGAAGAGCAGGGGAAACATGTGGGTAGGCCTCCTCAACAGTCCTCCCTGCAAGGCGCTGGCTCAGGGTGGGGCTTGTTCAGGGGCGTGCTGTTGGTCTTAGTGTGAAGGTGACACATGTTTGTTGCCGCAGTGAAGACCTGGCCCCCCCCACGAAGGCTCAGGCTGTACTGCTTGCTCACCCGTAAAGTGGGCATTCTGGCAGCACCTATCTCCCAGGGCGTGGGGAGGGTTAAACCAAGCCCTGTGAAACCGGCACTGTGGCTGGTACCTTGTAAAAGCTTAAGAGTCACTTTTGTTAGTATTGCTATAAGAAAGGTATTGAAAAGCCCACGATGGTGAGGCTTATTCCTGGGAATATCTCTGACACCCAACAAGGTAATATTCTCTTTTCTCCTGCACTTTGCAAGGCCTTTTATTACTGGAGTTTACATCAAGAAAATTCAGTGAACAGCAGACTGTGTGGACCCAGAGTTGCTTGTGGGTATCAGAAGCCCAGGAGCACCTTCCGTATGCGGTGGGGTCCCTCGGGTCCCCGGCCCTCACCCCTGCCCTCCTCTGCCTCATCGTGTTCAGATTTGGACACGGGCAGCCTCTGTGAGTCCAGGCCCTACTGCTCAGGCCACGTGGCTGTCGGGAACCTTGATGTCAATGTCAATTAGATATCAATTATAAGGCTTCAAATAATGCTCTTTGCTTTCCTTTTGGGGACCCTCAGCTGTTTGGTGGCACTACCCTTAGAAAGGACATGAAGCAAGATTTCTTCCTTTTCACATCTCGCACTCGTTCCCCTCTTTGTAGCTCCCAGTTAATGGAATCTTCTGTCCAGGATGCCCTACCCATTGTCCTTGGAGACACTCACCTGCCCGTGAGTCCACTGATGTCTCCCTCTGTCAGTATGTCCCCTCTGGATAACATGCTACGTGCAGGCACATGCATGACCGGATACAATACAGTCCTACCCACAACCCAGTGAGGTAGGAGCCCTTATTGTTTCCATTTTACAGGTGAGAATACTGAAGCTTTGAGACCTGCTGAGGATGAGTCAGTGAGGGAAATGGGCAAGTCAGCATGTAACCCTGGCCCTGTCTTCAGAACCACTGGGACACCTGCCTCTCCATACTGTGTCCTGTGTACTGCCAGTGCACCCACTGGCTGTGCCCCAGTGTTCAGTTAGCCGTGTCATGCCTGCTTACAGGCACACTTCACATGTGCAGCACATGCAAGGCCCTGTTTTGTCAAAGTGTGCGATTTTCTTCTCAGCGTGCAAAAACGCTCCATAAATGAAAACCAGTCTTATTTTACATAAACACTCCCCATCTCTTCCCCTGATCAAAATAAATGTTGCGGCAGAGAGCCTTTTTAAAAATGTAAAGCAAATTCTGCACCGGAATGTCAGTGGGTACCAACTGCTCACACGTTAGGGATATTTCTGTCGGGGGATGAGACAGTTCCACATTTAATCCTGCAAACCTGCCATGCCAGAATGCATACAAGTGGGTGAGGAGATAATGATTCGCAATGCAGAAAGGCTCTTCACCTCACCAGAAAGATCCCCACAGCATGTTCAGGAGAAGCAAATTCCTCCAGTGTAATGGCTGGAGTGACATTTGCAGAGCTGGGACCCAGGGACCCTGCCACCATATATTGATTTAATGGATACTCACAGAGAACCTCTTGGGTGCAGATCTCAGGCGTGAGAGGTGAGGTGAGGTCTGGTGAAGAATGGGGAGACGCTGCCCGTGCTCTCGTGAAGCTCAGAGGCCGGCCGGGAGGCAGGTGGGAAGTAAGCCCTCCACTCAACATTTGGTGAGACCAGAGGGCTGCTGTGAGAAGGGGGCTGTGGCCCAGGGACGCTGTGGCCCAGGGACAGTGTGGCCTAAGGTGAGGGACACACTGGGCCCATGGTGATATAGTGGTGAGGGATGACCACGATCAGAAGGCATTTTCCTGGGGAAGGGTGAGGGGGATGGTTTGATGGTGGGCTGGGGTGGGAGGGGTAGAACAGGGGGTGTTGCAGGAAGAGGGATCAGGTTGCACAATATATCGCTAAGGGGCCCTTGAGAAAATGTTTTGGGGTGAAACAAGGAAGGAGATGCTGTGTAACATTAGTCACACTTGGTGGTCCGCTGTGTACATGAGGTATTCAAGGAGCATGTGTTTCTACCACAGAGAAGGCCGTTCGGTTGTATGAGTCTGCTTTCTCCAAATTTAGTTGATTTGAGTATCACGTTACCATGGAATAGCCACCAGTTTCTCAGAAGGCATGGGATTCTCTGGGATCAGGAGACGCTGGTGAGCTGGAGCTCTGTGTGCCCAGGTAGAAGGCCCAGTGGTGCAGCAGAGGAAAAGATGTAGAAGAAAATGCATTGTACAGTGTGTGTGTGTGTGTGTGTGTGTGTGTGTGTGTGTGTGTGTGTGTGTGAAGGATATACATAAATGGTTGCGTATAGAGAACATTACTGGAGGGATGTACAGGAAATTAAAGTACTTACTTTCCACTTTTCACCCTTTTGTTCATATTGAATGTTTTATCATGAACATGTGTTTTTGGGGGCCAATTAAAAGCGAAAGAACAAAAGAACTTGATTTACAAAAGCTACTCATCTACAAGTAGTTTTCAGGTATGTGGGAAAACACCTGCATGTCGCTTGTTACCGGCTTTCCAGCTGATAGTTCTTTTGGCTTCGTGGTGGCCATGGTTGACAATGGTTTTGTTTGAGGCAGGACAACCATTGAGTAAGTTGTTTGTGCGTGGACGCTGCCTTCGTTGAAGGTTGTATTTAGTGTCATATTGTGTCCTTATGGTGGAAGTGGTTATTTTCATACAAACGATGTTGGCCTCGGAAAAGAGAAATGTGCTCCCTCTAAAGTGATTCCATAATACCCCAGTCACCCGCTGGCGAGTGTTGCAGACATGGGGATGCCCTGCCTCAAATATGAAGAACATTCTGCACTTGGGGAAAAAATGTATCAGTGCTTCCAAGGGTCAGATGGAAAACCAGGATTAGAAGTGAGGGTTTTTGGTTTCCAGGCAGAGGCAGGCAGCGTGCAGTCTGGTTTTGTGCTCCCTCGTGGGCATTATCTCGGATAACTCGCAGAAGGGCCATGAGGTCCGCTGTCCCTGGGCTTCAGTGTACCTTTCAGAGGTGAGAAAGTCCCTGGTGGAGGCCCAGGGCTAAGGGGGCCAATGGTGTGTCCCAGCCAGCCCCTGCTGTGTCAGGTCCCCTCATCAAGCCTGGCCAGCATTGGTGACATGTGTCATGGGGATTGGGATCAGAGATGGCATCTTCACTACCTGAAGGATGCCTGATGGCACAGGTAGGCATTGGGGACAGGACACCCACTCGCAGGTGTGTTCTCTGCTCTGTGCCACCAGGTCCTCAAAATGCCTGCTAGTGAAATTGTGATGTCCAAAAATGTGCCTCAGATATTTGAGGCGGGCCTCTAGTAAAAATGGCTTTGGTTGCTTTACTTATTTTTCAACACATGATTCTCTGTGTGATGGGGAAAGCTCCCTTTCATAATCTCCAAAGGCCACTGTCTCATATTCTTCTTGCACTTTGAAGTGGGAGAGCCTCTCTGCTGATCTTACTCTCTTCTTTCCCCTCTTGCTTCACCACAGTACAATTCCTGAGTGTCCTCTGCCTCATCAGCTGCCACTGCCCTGTTTCGCGTCCACATGTAGATGTTTGTCTATCTCCATATGCAGACCGGCACAACACACTGTGACTTTACCTTTTGGCAGGTGGGTTAATCCACATCCCAGAGAGATTGAAGCCATGAGACGCTTACGTGGCAAAACTTGGACTGGAGTTAAAAAGTCTTCCAGCTCTCAATCTGCGCTTTCCTCCCTAGAGCTTGAAGCAGAGCCTCTACAGTTGAATCTGTGTGGACACATCTTCCCTCAGGTCTACTTTATTCAAGGCACGGTGCTGGGTCCAAGGAAGCTGGATCATTCTCATTCTTCAGAGACTCTTCTGGGGTGGGTTTTCATATCCTCCATTCACTGCCATCGAAGGCAGCAGAGAGGATGGTAAATAGCAGGACACAGGGCCTCGGGAACCCAGATGAGGTGATGAGGGCCTGGCTGTTGGGGCACAGGCTCAGGACCAGTCAGGTGCCCATGACAGGCCAGCATTAGGGAGGTGGCGGGCAGCTTTCCTTGGCGGGAGCAGGAGCCCTGAGGAAAGGGAGAATTTGGTTGAGCCCTCCTGTGGTACGCATAGAATGGGGTGGTGGTCGTTTGTTTTTCCACAAACCAGACTTTAGAGAATGCTTAGAAGCTGTTTGCTCAGTGAGGCCTGACAGTGTTCCTGGAATGATCTCTCGGATTTCAAGAACAGGGTGTCACAGGATGTCGCACTCTCTGTTCTCGTCTCTCTACTTTCCCCCGCATCCCTTGGCAGCACCTGCCTCGGGATCCTTCCCCATCCTTCACTCATTAGCCATGTCTCCCTTCACAGGATGTCTGCCTGGCTCAAATAGATGAGCTTATATAAGGGTTTATCCTTTTTTTTTTTTTCTTTTTTTTTTTATTGCCAGTTTACTCTCCTCCCAAAGATTTTCAGTAAAAAAAAAAAAAGAAAAAAAAAGTGGCCAAATCACCTTTTCGCCCTGAGCCCAAATGGTCTTTCTCCTTTGCTCTTCTTGCTCTGCCCTTTCCTTTGTGAACAGAGTCTCGCAAATGGCTGAGTGAGCCTCACAGGCTGCCAAAGGCACTAGTTTTTAAAGTATTGTTTGGGGCCGTGGTGATGAATGAAAAGAAGGGCACTAAAGAACAGAACTGTCAGCTTTGCATGCAAGAAACACAGAACTCACAGAGAAGTGTCATTCTTTTTACTCCTTTTGAGGGAAACAAGTTGATACCGAGAAAGTGTCAACACAAGCTCCATCAAGGTGCTCGTGTTTCCTGAGGGGGTAACGATGGGTAAGGAGGACAGCAGTCGCCATGTCTGTGTGCTGACTGTGGGCACCTGCTGCCTGGAGTGCTCTGTCTACACTGTCTCCCCAGACACGCACAGCCACCCCCATGAGGAGGAGATAATCAAGTCTGGTGGCTCAGTGGATGGGCTGTGAGGCCAAACAGCGTTGGATCAAGGCTCCATCACTCAGCTGCTGTGTGATTTGAGGCAACATCTTTGAGCACTTTGTGCCTCAGGGGAGAATAACTATGCGCAACTCAACACGTGGAGTTTTTGTGGGGACGAGATGAGAGAAAGACAGATACTCTAGCATATCAGAAGGCTCAGAGAGGATTAGCCACCGTTACGGCCACTCTTCACCCATGTTACAGATGAGAAGACCGAGGCTCAGGGAGGTGCAGTTACTTGTCCAGGTCTGAATTCAGATCCAGTTCTGCTAGACTCCAAAGCCTGTCATCTTATCTGCCATGGTTTAATGAGTACTGGGAGTCTCCCAAGGGAGGGGTCAGGGGGAAGCCCAGCACGCAGGCTGTTCCTCACTGACATTCAGCCTGGTCACAGCCCGATCATGATGGCTCCATGGCTTTTGTTCTCAGTGACAGTTTGTTCTCAGTGATGGCTCCATGGCTTTTGTTCTCAGTGACAGGCCAACCTGTAGCCGAGAAGCATCAGTGTGGCTGAGTTGGTGGTTTGAATGTTGAAACAGCGTGTGGAGTTGGTGACTAGCCTTCAGGGCTGAGGCTTATGCCCATCGTTCCTGGTCAGCACCTGCCAGGTAGACACCGAGTATTACCCAGGTGTGGTGGCTCTGCATTCTTTTGGCTGCAGTTTAACATGGCTCATTGGCAGTGACCTCAGCAATGGGTAGATGTATGTCTTCTCTTGGATGCCTAGGGGCTCTAACTCTCCTCTGAGAGATCTACGCCTTTGCCTCATCTCTCCTGATGTACCCCTTGGCTACCTGGCTTTGGTCCCAGATTCTAGCTGCTCTGACTCCCTACTTGGTTCACACACCTAGAGGTGGCTAAGGACCTCTGGGGCTTTCCCATAGCCCGGGGACCAGAACCCCGCTCAGCTAAGGAGTGAGCCTAGGGTTTCCCTGGGTATCCCAGCAGAGACGATGAGGGTGGCAGCCTACACCCCAGCTCATAGCCCTCAGAATCCCTGGGGTTCTTATTCTCGGGTGAATCTTCCTTCTAATGAAACATAGTGGCTTCCATAATTATTCTTGATGGAATCTTTTCAGGGTCTGCAGAGATTTTTTTTTTTTTTTTTGGTTTTAAACTGGGGTGAGTTGGATGGGGTAGAATCTTTCACTGGCAGGTGTAGTGCCAGCACCATAGCTGCTGTGTGTCTGGGTGGTTATGAGTGCAGGCTTGGGGTCCAATCCTTGCTCTGCCAGACTGGACCAGCTGGTAACCTCTGTGAGAGTTAGTCAATTACACAGGGCCCAGGATCCCCATAGTCTGATGGTCAGAAGCCACATGAGAGACTGGAAAAGAGCAGTCGAGAGAGGGTTGAGGGAAGAAAGCAGCGGAGGGATGGCGGAGGAGAGGAAAGGGGAGGGATGGGGAGGGGGAAGGAAGAAGGAGTGAGAAGGAGAAGGATGAAAGGAGGGGAGAGGGAGAGAGGAGGGGAGGAGCGGGGGGAGGGGGAAGGAAGGAAGAGAGAGAGAGAGTCCATGCCAGGGTCCCCTTGGCCTCAGCCACCTGGCTGGTTATTTTAGTGGCTGGTATTATTGAGACTCTGACTCCAGAAATGTTCTGTGCTTATGCTGACACATTTCATTCTAGAATTGAGATTTCTTTGCCCCTGTAGCTCATTCTAAAGAGTTTGAAGAAGAAGATACGACCAGAAGTTGTTTCAACTGTCAAGATATGAAATACCTTTTGACACTTTTCACCCGTTTTTCCCCTCCCAAGTCTCACTCAAGTTAATAAAAAAGGAGACAGGACTGGGGGTTTGATGGTTATTTTTTACTTATACAGGAAAAGCCACCTTCATCCTTCAAATTCAGAGTTGCATAAAGTATTTGGAAATGACATTTATTAGCTAATATTAGGAATTGACAAGTACATTATCACTTGAGCAAACACAGGACTCAGAGGAGGAGGGTGGAAAACTAATAGATCGTCCTGGATGCAGGAGCCCAATGTGCTGTCTGCACAAGCAAGGCACACTCACACAGCTCCGAGCCAGCCTGTCTGCGGGGATGGGCTTCCACCTGCTGGCTTCCATCGGGTGACAGGTGAGAAATGAAATGGCACCACACATGTGCGGTGTGGGTGTTATGAAGGTCCATTGTTCCCCACTTGCCAAGAAGTTATCCCTAAGGAAGGGCACTCCTCACGGGCCATTTATAAATTAGAGGTTCATCCCTAGGTGTTAACAGAGGTGACTCTGCTAAGCAAGGGGGCTTCACAGATGGGGACTGAGCCTGGACCGCAGTCAGCCCAGAGGCCACGGGGTGGACACTCCCATCCATCCTCCAGAGTCTTAATGTGCTCTTGGTCATACATACTAGTATGTGACAGGCAGGGATGGCTCTTTTCATGGAATCAGAATCTGGAGACCAGCAGACCCACACCAGCGTGAATCTGAGATGAAGTCAGACCTCCAAACAGTGGTGTGGAGCCTCTGCTGAGCTCTGTCCCCTTTTCAGAGAACGCGTTAACAAAGGTAATATGTTTTTCCCATTTTAAGAAGTCTCTCTTCTTAATAAATAGCTTAGTCATAGGAGACACGTAATACACTTTCAGGTTGTGCCAAAAAGAGCTTTATCTTCCATTTCCGGGCCTGTGGCATATATTTCTGGATAATGGATGGCCAACTTAGGAAGAACGGTTTCAGAGATACTCTGCGTCTGGAGAGATGTGGTTTACGTTAGCTCAACTGACAGAAATCTAAGTCAGACGTTCTGTTGACAAAGGATGGAGATCAAAGTCTGATTTTAAATGGGTAGTGATGATTAACTTATTTGCTGAGAAGTACAACTGTGTGCTGGTGCTGAGTAGCTTAAGCAGAGGCCACTGGGGGGCTTGTCCAGTGTCAGATGGTAGAGGGGAGATTGCTGGGGCCAAGGCAGTCCTGGCCAGGAAGAGAAGCAAGGAGTCTGAACACATCCCTTAGGGGTTGGTGTGTCTGAGTTAAAAATACCAAGATGAGAGATCTCAATACCGTGGAAGTGGCAATGGCTGGCAGTGAGGAGGCTGGTCCACAAAAGGACAAGTGAAATTCCTAATGGCTAATGTTTACAGTGTAAACACTGTATAGGTGTTTACATGTGCAACAGCTGATAATTCAAAAATGGCTCATGCAGTCTCCCCCCCCCCCCCACAGCCTTTCTCACATGGTAACACGCTGGGCTACCAAGAAGAGGCCACTTACATCCATCAGAGGTGCTGGGCTGGCACTTCTCCCAGCCTGAGAGCTGAGGGGTCCGTGTCTTGGCCCAGCAGCCGGAGGACTGGCCTTAGTGTTTGATCTTAGAGGCAGATGAACCTGGGGCTTCACGTAGCTGTTTTGTCAGTGTACTTGGCTCTAATGCATGAGCAGTTTACAAAGCCCAGAAGTGACTGAGTCCAGAGCCAGCATCATGAAGGTGTCAAAGAGCCAGAAGTAATTTTCAGTACTAAACAGAGACCCTGGGGACACCGGGCAGCAGAGGGTGGGGCAGTGGTTCTCACCTCACGCCATTTACTCCTTAAAAATCAGTCAGAGAGCTCCTTTTAAAACAACAACAGGGGTACCTGGGTGGCTCAGTCAGTTGAGCGTTCGGCTTTGGCTCGGGTCATGATCTCATGGTTCATGAGGTCGAGCCCGTGTTGGAATCTGTGCTGACAGCTCAGAGCTGGGATCCTGCTTTGGATCCCGTCTCTCTCTCTCTCTCTCTCTCTCTCTCTCTCTCTCTCTCTCTCTCTCTCTGCCCCACCCCCCTCTCAAAAATAAATAAACATTAAAAAAGATTTTTAAATAAAAACAACAACAAACAACAGCTTTATCGAGATCTAGTTTGCTTATTCAGAGTGTACGCCTCTGTGTTTTTAGTGTATTCACAGAGCTGTACGATCATCACCTCAGTCAATTTGAGAACGTTTTCATCATCTCAGATGTATCCTTTAGGGATCAACCACCTAACCCCCTCCCCATGCCTCCCAGCCGTAAGCAACCACTAGCTTATTTCCCATCTCTGTGGGTTTGCCTTTTCTGGACATTTCATATAAATGTAATTGTATATATGTAATCTTTTGTGACTGGCTTATGCCACTTAGCATGTTTTCAGGACCCATCCATGTTGTAACATCATTCAATATTCACTCCTTTTTTGTGGCTGAATAATATTCATCTGTAGCATATACTACAGTTTGTTGTATATCATCTATCCATTCATCGGTTGATAGGATTTAGGTTCTTGCCTTTTGACTCTTACGAGTAATACTGCTATAAATATTCAACTACAAGGTGTTGTGTGGACATGTTTTGATTTCCCTTGGGTATATACTCAGCAGTGGAGTTGCTAGATCTTATGGTTACTCTGTGTTCAGCCATTTGAGGAAGTGCCAGACTGTTTTCCACAGTGGCTGCACCATTTTCCATTCCCACCAGCATTGTTCTTATTTCTCTGCATTCTTGCTAACATTTCCTATTGTCAGGGTTTTTGTTTGTTTGTTTGTTTATAACCATAGATGTGTGAGAAATCTCATTGTGGTTTTGTTTTTAATTTTGTTTTTATTTTAGAGAGTGTTCAAGGGGGGAGAGGGGTAGAAGGAGAGAGAGAATCTCAAGCAGGCCCCATGCTCAGTGAAGAGCCCAACACAGGGCTTGATCCCACAACCCTGGGAACATGACCTGAGCTGAAATCAAGAGTCAGAAACTCAACCAACTGAGCCATCCAGGCTCCCCCTCATTGTAGTTTTGATCTGTAGTTCCCTGATGACTAATGATTTTAAACATCTTTTCATATGCTTGTTGGCCATTTGTGTATCTTCTTTAGAGAGATGTTTATTTAGATCCTTTGTTTTTAATTGAGTGTCTTTTTATTATTGAGTTGTAAGAGTTGTTAATTTGTTCTGGATATAAGATATGATTTGTGTATAATATATCAGTTATAATTTGTAATATTTTCTCCTATGGGTTGGCTTTTCACTTTTTTGATGGTGTTCTTTGAAACACAAAAGTTTTTAATTGTGATCAAGTATAATTTGTGTATTTTTAAAATTGTGTTGCCATGCTTTTGGTATCATAGCTAAGAATTCATTGCTCAACTAAGGTTATGAAACTTTAGTCCTATGTTTTCTCCTAAGAGCTGTATAGTTTTAGCCCTCAAATTTAGGTCTTTGATCTATTTTTAGTTCATTTTTTGTGGCATAAGATAAGGGTCCAACTTCATTCTTTTGCTTGTGCTATCCAGTTGTCGTAGCACTATTTGTTGAAAAGACTATTCTTTCTTACATTGAATGGTCATGCCTCTCTGTGGAAAATCAATTCACCATAGACAAACAGGTTTATTTCTGGATCTTCAATTTTGTTCAATTTATCTGTATGCCTATCCTTATGTCAGTCTTGATTACTATTGCTTTGTAATAAGTTTTGAAATAAGCAAGTGTGAATCTACCAACTTTTTTCTTCTTTCTCAAGATTGTTTTGGTTATTCTGGATTTCTTGCAACTCTATCTGAAAGTCAGCCAGGATGCTGATAGAGATTGTACTGAATTTGTAGGTTGCTTTGGAGTGTATTACCATCTTAACAATATTAAATCTTCCAGTCCATGAACATGAGATATTTTCCATTTATTTGGATTTTTAATTTCTTCCAACATAGTTTTGTAGTTTTAAGAATATAGGTTTTGCATTTATTTGTTAAATAAATTTCAAAGTATTTTGTTTTTGATGCTATTGTGAATGAAGTTATTTTAATTCATTTTTGGGTTGTTTATTGCACATTTATAGAAATGTAATTTATTTTAATATATTTGATCTTGTATTCTTCAACTTGCTCAACTTGTTTATTCTAATAGTTTTTTTAACTGATTTTTTAGGATTTTCTGTGTGAAGAGATGATTTGCCATCAGTGAAGAGATGATTTTACTTTGTGCTTTCCAATCTGGATTCCTTCCTTCCTTCCTTTCTTCCTTCCTTCCTTCCTTTCTTTCTTTCTTTCTTTCTTTCTTTCTTTCTTTCTTTCTTTCTTTCTTTCTTTCTTTCTTTCTTTCTTTCTTTCTAATGGATTTACTTATTTATCTTCCTAATCACCCTGATTAGAACTTTCAATACAACATTGGATAAAAATGGTGAGAGCAGACATGTTTGTCTTGTCCCTGATCTTAAGAGAAAGCATCCAGTGTTTCACCATTAAGTGTGATGTTAGCTGTAGGTTTTATGTCGATGCAGTTTATCAGGTTGAGGAAGTTCTTTTTTTATTCCTAGTTTATTTAGTGTTTTTTAATCACAAAAGGATGTTGGATTTTTTTCAATTTTTTTTCCTGCATCAGTTGAGATGATCATGTGACTTTTGTTTTTTGTAATGGTGCATTACATTGTTTTTCAGATATTAAACTGACCTTGCATTCCTGGGATAAATTTCCCTTGATCATGGTGTATGATTCTTTTTAAGAGTTGCTGGATTTGTTTTGCTAGTATTTTTTTTAAATCCATAGTCATAAGAGATAATGGTCTGTAGTGTTCTTGTGATGTCTTTGACAGGTTATTATTGGTCTCAAAGGATGTGTGGGGAATAGTTCCCTCCTCTTCTATTATTTTAAAAGAGTTTTTGAAAAATTGGTATTCTTCTTTAAATGTTTCACCAATGAGACCATCTTGGCCATGGCTTTTCCTTCTGAAGTATACTTTTGATTAATAATTCAATCTCTTTACTTGCTACAGATCTGTTCAGATTGTTTCCTTTTGAGTAGTTTTAGGTGTATATGTCCTTTTAAGAGTTTGTCCGTTTCATCTAAGTTATCCATTTTATTGGTATATAATTATTCATAGTA
Organism: Felis catus; assembly: GCF_018350175.1. Taxonomy (NCBI): domain Eukaryota; kingdom Metazoa; phylum Chordata; class Mammalia; order Carnivora; family Felidae; genus Felis; species Felis catus. The sequence continues at coordinate 22,904,544 of NC_058369.1, forward strand.
TTTTTTCTTATTCTTCTTATTTCTATAAGAATGGTAGTACTGTCCCCTCTTTCATTTATATTTCTAATACTTTGACTTTCCCTCTCTCTTTTTCTTATTCAATCTAGCTAAAGATTTGTCAGCTTTATTGATCTCTTCAAAGAATATTCTTTTGGTTTTATTGATTTTGTCAATTGTTTTTCTGTTCACCATTTTATTTTATTTTTTAAATTTTTAAACGTTTATTCATTTTTGAGAGAGAGAGAGACAGAGCATGAGTTCAGGAGGAGCAGACAGAGAGAGAGAGAGAGAGAGAGAGGGAGACACAGAATTCAAACCAGGCTCAAGGATGTGAGCTTTCAGCACAGAGCTTGGTGCAGGGCTTGAATTCACTAACTGCGAGATCATGACCTAAGCCCAAGTCAGATGCTCAACCAACTGAGCCACCCAGGCGCCCTTCTATTCTCCATTTTATTAATTCCCGTTCTTTTTTCCCTCCTACTGCTTGCTTTAGGTTTAGTTTGCTTTTCTTTTTGCATTGTGTTAGGGTAGGGATTTAGATTTACGATTGATCTTTCTTTCATAAGCATTTACAGCTATAAATTTCCCTCTGGTGCTTATTTAGCTGCATCCCATGAGTTTTGGTCCATTGTATATTTACTTTCCTTCATCTCAAAGTATTCTTGTTTAATTTCTTTTTTGATCCATTGGTTATTTAGGAATGTATTATTTAGTTTCCACCTATCTGTGAATTTCCTGAGTTTCTTCCTGTAACTGTTTGTAATTTCATTTCATTATGGTAATAAAATATATTCTTGATTATTTATACTTCTTTAAATTTATTATTTGTTTTATTGTCTAGCCTATGATATATTCTGGATAATGTTCCATGTGTACTTGAGAAGAATATGCGTGCAACTAGTGTTGGTTGGAGTGTTCTGTAGGTGTCTGTTGGGTTTAATTATTTTATAGTGGTGTTTAAATCTTTTATTTACCTTTTGATCTTTTGCCTACTTGTCCTATGCTTTATTCAAAGTAGATATTGAAGTTCCCAACTATTATTGTTGAGGTATCTATTTTTCCCTTCATTTCTATCAGTTTTTGCTTCATAAAATTTGGTGCTCTATTGTTCAGTGTGTATACGTGTACATTGTTATATCTTCCTAATGGATTTACTCTTTTATCATCATGAATTGTTCCTCTTTATCTCTAATAACATTTTTTACTCTAAAGTCTATTTTGTCTGATAATACTATAACCACTCCAGCTTTTTGTGGTTGCTGTTTGCGTGAAATAGCTTTTCTCATCATTTTACTTTTAATCTGTTTGCACCTTTAAAGTGTGCCTCCTGTGAACAGCAGGTCAGTGTTTGAGATTGTTCTCTCCCAGTTGTTTCTTCCTCAGATTCTCTCCAGCAAACTTACCAGCCTACAGTTTAGTTTCTATCTCCAATGTGTCTGTCAGTCTCCTACCAACTGTCTCCACTATAAGCTCTGCTGTTGGTGAGAATTCCTTAGGCTTGGACTTCCCCACACTTTGTTGTAAATGAAGTCAATTCCTTTGGGAGGAGATTTCAAAAATTTTTTGTGACCTGCTTTTCGTCACTTTTCAACCCTGAGTCATGGCTTTGGGGCTGGTGGTGGGACAATGGTGTGATTCTTTCTAAGTGACACCTATGCTTTAGGAGCTAAATGCTCACTGGAAAGGGAAGCAGTACCCTCAAGTGTTTTCAGCTGGCCTCTCTTGGCATAGAACCTTCACCTTAGAAGTCCAGTAAAGGAGGGGCGCCTGGGTGGCGCAGTCAGTTAAGTGTCCGACTTCAGCCAGGTCACGATCTCGCGGTCCGTGAGTTCGAGCCCTGCGTCAGGCTCTGGGCTGATGGCTCGGAGCCTGGAGCCTGTTTCCGATTCTGTGTCTCCCTCTCTCTCTGTCCCTCCCCCGTTCATGCTCTGTCTCTCTGTCCCAAAATAAATAAACGTTGAAAAAAAAAATTAAAAAAAAAAAAAAAAGAAGTCCAGTAAAGGAAAGTGAGAGCCCCAGTTTTTTCTGTGTGCTGAGCCCAAGGTAAGCCTTTATCCTATGGGTACAGGCAGTGTGGAAGAAGGGCCCCCTTACCTATCATCTGTGCATGCTCAGAACTTAGCCTTAGCAACAAGTACGCTGATACTGTGCCCCTTTAAGGATTAATGCCTTACAACTGCCAGTTTGGGAGAGAGAGAGAACCCTGTATCTTGGCTGTACCAGTCTGCAGTGGAATTTGTGTTTTGCTGAGCTGGGAAGAGAGAGAGAGAAAGTGTATCTTGGTTCAAACAGAGTAGACTTTAGGGTTTCTGACTTTTAGTGGATTTTCTTTAACAAATTGTTTCTTAATGCACTGTATGCCATTAGTACAATTTCTAGAAACTTTAAATTATTATTAAAAATAATTTATACCAGTTTTACTGGGGAGCATGTCTGAGAAGCTCCACATGGTTTTGTGCCAAAAGTGGAACCTCTCAGGGTCCTTTTTTTTTTTTAATATTTGTTTATTTTTGAGAGAGTGAGAGAGCGTGAGTGGGGAAGGGTCAGGGAGAGAGGGGGACAGGGGATCTGAAGCAGGCTCTGCACTGACAGCAAAGAGCCTGATGCAGGGCTCAAACTCACCAATGGTGAGATGGTGACCTGAGCCGAAGTGAGATGTTTAACTGACTGCGCCACCCAGGCACCCATCAGGGTACTTCTTAAATAACCAGGTGCCTATTCTCCCTCTGGAAAATTAGAAAGTCTGAGATGTGGATAGGGCTTGGGAAACCCCAGGAAATTTGGGTGAATCCAGGGTTAGGGTTACTAGTATAGTATGAATGAATGGGAGCATGGGCTTTTGATCTGAGTTATAGCCCTGGCATTTAATGGTTTGTGATCTTAGGTACCATGTCATTTAAAGATCAGTTTCTTGATCTATAAAATAGGGGTGAGAATGGTTCCCACCCCAGAAGGTTGTTGTAGTAAATGAGTAACATGGTAAAACATGTAAATAAAAAAAAAATAAAAATACAATATAATAATGTATTATATAATAATAACCAAACTATTATTTCTTTGAATTAGTAAGCTTTGAGCTTAAAGAAAGGTTTGTATCCTTCTAGTTGATTATCTTACTTTATTTGTAACTCTGATTTTTGTTTTTTCTTTTTTTTCAAGTTTCTTTATTGTGTGTGTGTGTGTGTGTGTGTGAGAGAGAGAGAGAGAGAGAGAGAGAGAGAGAGAGAGAGAGAGAGAGAGCGTGTGAGCAGAGGAGGGGCAGAGAGAGAGAGAGGGAGAGAGAGAATCCCAAGTGGGCTCTGCACTGTAAACACAGAGCCCGATGTGGGGCTCGATGCCACAAACCATGAGATCATGACCTGAGCCAAAATCAAGGGTGGATGCTCAATGGACTGAGCCACCCAGGCACCCCTGATTTTTGTTTTTTTCTTATCTGGTTTGGGATGTTTACTAATAATTTTTTAAATTGCTTTACTTTGGATATTTTAGATTTCACAGGTGGTCATCAGGAATACAGGTCTGTGCATTTGGGTATGTGGGGTAGACTGGTGGGCAGGGCACAGCTCCTGTGCCTGTAAGAATTTCAGGGTTGGAAACAGAGTTAGCTGACTGCCAGGCCTCCTCAATGCTGGGTATAGACACTTGCCCTTGGCCTTGGGCAGGGTCCTGAATTCTTACCATGCTTTCAGGGAAGGCATGACAGTGCCCAGGACAAAGACTTGAGAATGATAGGACCTTAGGCTGAGGTTCCTTTAGGAAGGCTTCATTTCTGAGAGGGCCTCAGCATCACTCAGTTCCTTGGTCACTTGCTTCAGAAAGACCCTTCTGATTGCACAGATGAGACCAGGTGTCCCTCCTGCGCTACCCCCAGTGCTCTGGTCTTGCAGGCACCGTGCATTGTGTTATCACCTCGGGGCTACTCTGCCACCCTGTCGGCGGTGAGGTCTCCAGCCCAGCACTTGGTGGGCGCTCTACAGCTGTGGGCTGAAGGATACAGATAGACTTGATGAGCCCCTAGAAGCAGGAAATGGCACATATTCCATGCATGTGATTAAGTTGGAAGGGAGTAAGAAAGGAGTATTTTTCTCTATTCTGAAAGGCTCTAGACACACCTGTGGATAGTGTAAAACAGAAGCAACCCCGGGGAAATTCTTCCTTCCCTTCTTTAGCACCTCGTAAGAATAGCCCAGACCAAGCCTGTGTGTCTTCAGAGTAAGATAGGAAATCTGGACTCAACTGATAATACCATTAACATTTTTGAAGTATGTACTCTGTACCAGGAATGGGGGTTTTGAACATAATTCCTTCAGTCTTCACAGCACGTCTCTGAAGATCAGCTGTGGTTTTATCTGCATTTTATAGATAAAGAATGGAGCTCAGAGATAGCCAGCAACTCTCCTGGGGTCGCACAGCTTATGAATATACTCAACCATATACAATATTGCCTGCCTATGAAATCTTTTGTAGGACATGGACACCTGGCAAATTGTGTTGCGTTGTCCCAGCTGAATAAAAGAATAGATATGCCTTGTTGTGGCCCCTGCCCCAGACACACACTCCACTATCACCCAGATTGGCCAAATGGGCCAAGCAGGCCAGAGAATACTTTCCTTCTGTGCTATAGTCCTAAGAAGATGGGTCCTCTTTGGTTTAAACAACAGAGTTCAGGACACCAGAACCAAAGCCCATGAAGAGCCTGTAGAGACATAGTCTGGCAGCTGCCATGGCCTTCAAGATGTTCTTACTCTGCCTTGTGTTCTGGTCAAGGATAGATTATCAGAAGCTGTGGGAGTGGAGGACATGCTCTAACAGTTGGTCTGATTCATATTTTTGCATTCTGTACTTTTCAGAGGAGGATTTTTACATATCTGCTGTTTATAGATTATCATCACTCCACACCGGTTGGGGATAAACTTGGGTTGGGAGTTCTCGTGCTTCAGGAACACAGGTATTCTTGGCCCAGTTGCCTTTTGGATGAAGTTGATAGGGGTGTATGATGGAAGCATATTCATAGCTCCCTTTGAGTGGCAAATTGAAAAACCCTGCTTAATGGAAAAAAAATGGCAGTGGTTCATCACATTTCCATCTCATTTGAGCTGCCTCTATACCCTCAGAAGATTTTCCCCCTGTACAAGCAGAACTTTTGATTACTACCTGCATTTATCAAGTTGGAATGAATACGCTCGTCTTTGAGCATGGCAGTGAGAGCCAGGCTCAGGAAATGTCACTGGGGGGAGGACCCCATTGCTTGCTGAGCTGCAGAGTTTGAGTGGCCAAGTTCAGTGTGTTTCTGTGGGAATGTCAGATGTCACTGTTCAAAGGCAGAAGGATTGGCTGGCCACTGAGAAACCTGAATTGCTTGGGTGGGACACTGACCAATAGGAGTCCATAGGAGATAATATTAGGAATTTGCAAGGGTGCCTGGGTGGCTCAGTGGTGAAGCATCTGACTTCTCAGGACTCAGGGTCTGGAGCCTGCTTCAGATTCTGTGTCTCCTTTCTCTATGCCCCTCCCCTGCTTGCACTCTGTCTCTGTCTCTGAAAAATGAATACACGTTAAAAACAAATTAAAAAAAAAAAAGAAATTTGGAACATGGGAAAATGTAGGGAAGGGAATTGTGGTCAGCTTGTTTGCCCTATTGCCACTGTCCTTGTCATGCTAATTTTCCTCTTGGAAATGTAAATGTAAAATCCTTCCACCAGTGATTGGAGTTCCTGGAACTAGCAGACCCAGAGCTATTGTCTGTTTTGGTTCATCCTTGGGCTGCCTGTCAGTGTCTTTTCTCTCTGATGCGCCCATCCTGCGTCTCTGACCCCATTTCCTACCTCAGTCGTCAAGTTCCTGCCAGCACACGGTGGCCTTCTGTCTATCACTTGTGTGTGCAATGCCTATTTTCTCCTCACGGTCTGTGCAGACTGCCCTCCCCGCTGCTGGGCATTTCTTCCCTTCTTTCTCCTGTGTGTCTAAAATCCTGTGCATGGACCCTCATTTCGAGCTCTGCTGTGTTTCTGAAATCCTCCTGCATCCTGTTGACCTTCTTCTCAGAGCTCTGGCACAACGTGTTGGTGGAATCGTGCTATCTGGGGCTTACCGACTTTCTCATGTTGTCCCAGCTGTGCTGGTTCCTAGCTGGGTTGTATCATGGGCTGATACTGTGTTTTCTGTTGAGCCCAGTGTCATGACCACCCCAACCAGCCACATGTGTAAAACTGGACATAACACGCTGGGAACATTGTGGTTCTGAGGTATTTAGGGAGGAAAGGCCACAATGTGTGTGGCTTGTTCTTCAGTGGTTTGGAAAGGAAAGGGGTGTGTGTGTGTGTGTGTGTGTGTGTGTGTGTGTGTGTGTGTGTCTGTCTGTCTGTCTATGGGGAGAGTGTGCAAATGTTGAAGCAAATGGAATAAAGTGTTAAGGGTGGGAGCATCTAGAAGGGTTTACAGGTGTTCTTCATGCTATTTTTTTTAAGTTTTTATTTATTTTTGAGAGAGTGCAAGCGGGGGATGGGCAGAGGGAGTTACAGAGGATCCAAAGCAGCCTCTGCACCAACAGCAATGAGCCTGATGTGGGGTTTGAACTCACAAACCCCGAGTTCATGACCTGAGCCGAAGTCAGACACTCTACCGACTGAGCCTCCCAGGCACCCCTCTCTATGCTATTTTTATTCTTGCAATTTTTCTGTAGGCTTGAGAATGTTTCCAAATAAATGTTTTCTTTCCATCTGCCATCCCCCAGCCCCAGTAAAAACAAGACAAGACACTGTGGTCATCCTTAAGCCTTCTCTTCCTCTCACCTCACGTCCCACAGGAAGTCTCTCAGCGCCCCCTGCAGGATATCTTCCTTTCCAACCAGAACTGCGAGTAACCACCTGGTCCAAGCAACAGCATCTCTAAGTGCCTCCCAGCTGGTCTTCTCCAGACAGCCTTCTTTCCACATCTCAGAATAGCCAAGGGTTTTCTGGTTGTTTTGTTTTGTTTTGATTTGTTTTGTTTTAATCAGCAATCATGTCACATCATTTTTCCACCCATCCCCTCCAGTAAATCTTGCCTATCTACTCTGCCCTTCTGCCTGCATGTAACTCCTCTCCTGCATGTCTCTGCTCAGACTGGTCTTGCTGTTCTGGACGTTTGAAGCTTGCTACCACACAGGGCTCCTCCCACGAGATGCTTCCTTTGCCTGTAGTGCTTTCCCCTCCGATTTTGCAAGGCCTCTGTCTTCATTCACTTCATTTGTTTGAAGGTTACCCCCTCCGAGATGCCTTCTCTAACCATCTTCTTTTAAAACTGCTTGATCATCCTCGGTTCTTTTCTGGCTTTACTGTTCACGGTGGAGATAAGTTTGTCACTAATGAAATTACATTATGCTTCATTGTTATCATACTAATAGAATGTAGGCTTCTTGGGAGAAGGGCTTTGATTTGTTTTCTGCTGTATTTTTATAGCCTGGAACGGTGGTTCTCATACTGTGGTCCCAGAACAGCAGCATCAAGACCATCTGGGGACTTGTTAGAAGTGCCAGTTCCTGGGTCCTTCCCAGATCTATTGAATCAGGTACTCTGGTGCAGAGGGGGAAGCAGCAGTCTGTGTTCTACAAGCCCCTCAATTGATTCTGATGCATTTTAAAATATGAGAATCACTACTTTCAAATAATGCCTCACATCCATTAAATTCTAAGAAATATTTACTGTAATGTTTTTTAGTATTTATTTATTTTTGAGACAGAGTGTGAGCAGGGAAGAGGCATAGAGAGAAAGGGAGACACAGAATCTGAGCTGTTAGCACATAGCCCGAGGTGGGGCTTGAACCCACGAACCGCAAGGTGGTGACCTGAGCCGAAGTCAGACGCTCAGCCGACTGAGCCACATTGGTGCCTCAAATTCTAAGAAATATTTAAATGAATAAACAAACATCTGGTGCCTGTCTGTGTTATAATGTCCACTTTCTGTTACCTTCTTGATTCAGAACCTTAAAATTCTAGTCTATAAAGACATAAGTTTTTCATTATAACAGTGTTTCAACCTTGGACTTTATAAGGACCCACGGCTAAAATATGACTTCTGTTTTTATTCTCTCTGTCCTTACTTCTTCCTTGGTTTTATGCTGATGCTAAGCTCTTATTCCTTGATTTACATTTTTGATAATGGCTGCTATTGGGGAAACAATATCAAATTATGAATGATCATAGAGATATCACTTTATGCTGCCGAGTGTTTGTTGAAAGAATATGTGATGGCAAGCTGTGTCCTGAGCTGGTGAGCTGGCCCAAGTTGGGATTCATATCAGGCCTCGCTGCTCAGTTAAAAGTAGAAGTTTCGAGGTGGACAGGTCACCTGTCAGGATGCTGACTAATGTCTGGCATGACCAGAACTTCTGCTGGTCAATTTGTCAGTGTCAGTTCTGAATTCATTCTTGTCTGGAGAACAGATGAAGTGGCCACCAGGTAGAATGGCCAAAATAAAAGGTACCAAAAGGTTATTTGTTAGAAAATTAGAAGTTTCAACCTGGAGAGAATCTTTTGGAGGTTTTTAGTGCTAAGAGCTATTTATATATGAGTATTTGTGGTTATACTTAAGTAATCCATCTAAAAATGTGGGCTTTCCATTTGAATTACCCTAGAGCAGAAATAAAATTATTAAAAACATCCAGTTTTCAGCCTCTACCTCTAACCCTATGGTATAGAGCTAATAAAAAATTGCCAAGCTGATGTTGGCATGTTTCATGCGCTAATTGCCCTGTTCTACGTAGCGGGGCTGGGCAGGTGGTAATATAGATAGGCGTTTCCCAGTGTTACAGGTGATAATCTTGTGGGTAACTCAGATTGTGGGTTGCTGGTTTTTTTTTTATTCTCTCTTTCTGTGCTTTCTGGATTTTCTACAGTGAACATAAAAAAAATTAATTCCAGTTAGTTAACATACAGTGTTGTATTAGTTTCAGGTATACAATATAGTGATTCAACACTTCCATATAACACCCAGTGCTCATCACAGCAAGTGTACCCCTTAATCCCCATCACCTATTTCACCCATCTCCCCACCCACCTCCCCTCTAGTAGCCATCAGTTTGTTCTCTATAGTTAAGGGTCTGTTTCTTGGTTTCTCTCTCTCTCTCTCTCTCTCTCTCTCTCTCTCTCTTCTCCTATGCTTGTTTCTTAAATTCCACATATGAGTGAAATCATACAGTGAACGTTTTTAAAAGATCTTGTGTGTTTGGAAAATTATTTGGGTAGGCTGGGCCACTTTCCGTTTGTGTGTAAACTAAGGTATTCAGAGAGGGAGCCGGGCAATCTCAAAGACAGTTTGGACCCACCCCACCAGGGATCATCCAAGATCCCCTGACGAAACCACTCCAGAAACCATCCATGCCTGCCGGCCAGTAGTAATGTGTTTTCTGCAGGGTGACCATGTGTCCCGATATCACTCTTGTTTCCCTGGCTCACGTTGCCTGCTGCTCTGTGACCCAGTTTAGGGTAGGTGGTCAGGGCACAGGCTGTCCCTCGGCAGCACAGAGCACCATGTGCTGGGGAGAGATCCTGGCCGAGAACAGGACAAGATGAGGACGCTGGGAGTTTCTGAGAAGGATCTTTCCTAACTCTTTTTGTCTCATTCTCTTTTCTCTTACTTGATAGAATAGCTAAAAGCTATTCCATTATTATCATTATTATTTTTGCTATCATTAATATTATAAGCAGCTGCCACGCACTGAGTGTTCACAGCTGCACAGCACCACGCTAACTCTGGAGAAGCACGTAAGCGCTCTCATCTGTGAAATGGGGCTGTCGCGGCCACGCCTCAGTGAGAGAGAGGTAGTGCTGGCTCCCGAAAGACTGGCATGTGTTAATAAATGCTCAACAAATGGGTATGACTCCTATTAATAATAATCTCCCTCCAATCCTATCAGCTGAGTATTATCCTTATTTACAGATGAGGAAAGTGAGGCAGAGAGAAAGAGAGACAGATGGAAGGAGGAAGAGATAGATGGGCACAGAGAGGTGGACAGGCAGGGATGCTAGCATGTGGATGAGCACGTGTGAAGAGTTCCTGGAGTGGCCGTGTGAGTGGCGAGGGTCACCCTGCCCTGGCACGCCCATGCTCTCAAGCCCTGGCTCTGAGAGACGTACCGTGTCGTCGGGAAGGAAGTGGGCGCTGGTACTTCACCGGGGCGTGGGTCAGCTTTTATTCTCCGTTCTCCTGCTGCGTGACCTTGGGAGAGTACTTCCCTGGCACTCTGACCTGCCCCTCTGAAAAACGGGGGTGTTAATAGTACCACCTCGTAGGAATCACTTAGTTAACAAATGTTTCTTGAACATTTACACTTTTAGGGGACTAGCCCTACCAGGGTGCCCTGGCGTCTTTGCTTGTTACTTAAATAGACCACAATAGCAAAGGCTTGAACCACAGTGAATCTGAGTCTTGGCTGGATGCCTTGGGATCCTCCTGGAACAGGAGAGAATGGGAGGGGTGCGCATGTGAGGAGCTGCTGTCTCCCTGGGAGGCTGTCATGAGACACTTGCCATCTTGCCATCTCCCCTGGGTTCTGATGAGGAGTGGGGCTTTCTGTCCCCTCCCCCAATAGAGCTGCAGAATATAAAGCCACCGGGCTGTAGCCTACATCGGGCCCCTCAGCAACGACTTGCGCTGCAGTCATCTGGCCCTTTTATCTCATGTCATTCCTGTTGTTGCGTGGGGACGAGAACCACAGGGACCTGGCTGGTGCTGTGGCTTCCTTTTTCTGTCTAGGTAAGCGACACACTGCCCAGATCTAAAAGTGGCTCTTTGTATCTCCCCCTGTTGGATCAGACAGGCCCTGGCTTTGACTTGCTTTGTCTGTTTGTGCAGTTTGACAGCACTGAGCGAGCCACAGTCTCTGTGCACGCTGGAAAAGATAATGACCTTGGTTCTCTGCTCTCATGGAATTTCCAGCCTCACAGGGGGATGAAAAACAAACACACGCACACATAAATGAATAAATCCAAATGAGGCAGATGCTGGCAAGGTAATGTGTTAAAGCACATACCATTGTCCACTGTGTGCAAGCACTTAGCAAAGGGATCCTTTGACACCCCTCCCCTGCTCCCCCGACCCTGCTGCCAGCCTTGGTTCTGGAATTTCAAAACGCCATCTAGAGCGCACACACCATCATGTGAAGTGACTTTCCAAAGAGGCTTCTTGAGGATTTGCACTGGCCCCTGAGCGCGTGGACTGGGAGAGCCTGACACCACGCTGGCCTGGCTCCTGGGCTCACTTTCTAAGAGTGTGTGCAAACAGCACATCCTGGCGATGATGGTTACAACTCCCAGGTGGCCAGATCCCTGCAGGTGGGCCGGCCCGCCCGAAGGCCAGGGTCAGGCCTTCCCCACAGCCTGAACAAGAGCTCCTCGCATCAGGCCTTTATTGATTTGTCATGGGGACGAGTATAGCCCAGGCCATGCAGCAAAACTTACTCCGTCACTTTTAGCTTCAAGTCTCCTCCACAAGCCTGGCCCTGAGCAGTCAGCTCAGCCCTCAGATTGCACTGCCCCCTTGGAACACCAGCGCATGGCAGTTATTCCCACATGGAGTGTAGACTGCTCCTTAAGGGCACCTCAGAAGCTAGACGTTAATCGCAGCAATAACGTTTTGAGCGCCTGCCATAGACCAGGCGCTGTGCTAGTGCTTTTCCCCGAGGCGTCCCTAACTTCACGATCACAGCGAGAACAAGACACGGTGTGCTCTGTTTTGCAGAGATCCAGGGGCTTCGTACCTGAATCGAGTGGGGACTTGATTTTGGTACGTGAGGTCCCTGCTTCTTGGGGGCAGGCAGCACCTATAGACAGGCAGTGACAGAGCATGTGGGGAGGGTGCCACCGCAGTGGCGGCAGACCTGAGCTGGCGCCCAGGGCCCTGGGAGAGCGGCGCCTCTGCCTTGGCTTCTGGCCTGGATCAATAGCTGCTGTGGCATCGCTTTGGTGAGAAGCAGCGTGGCGCCCCGCCCCCCCCCGCCCCGGTTCTGGTCCCGCCACACAGGGGGGTAGAGCGGTGCAGTGGGCAGCACTGGTTCCTCTCTGTGACCCGCGCCCCCGATCGTGGTCATGCTCTCCTTGCTCACCATCATCCACACCCACACGTGTCCCATCCAGTCTGTGTCCACTTGCGGAGTAGAATCCAGGAGGCAGTCTGGGCTCTGGTCTCCGAGTTGCTGAGAATTGGCTCTGCACAGGTCACATCACCTCCCTGGGCCTTTCAGGTAATTAAGGACCTGCCTGTGCTGCTGCCTCTGTCCTCAGCGTGGGCTGCCCTCCAGCATTCCGAGGGGCTTGACATAGAGCAACATTGGGCAAGTTAGGTGATGTGAACACTAATCTCAACTCATCCCTTGATGAATCGAGCACCACCGTGCTGCATATACATTCCCAGGATACACAACGATCTTCCTTTTCCTTTTTCCCCTCAGCCCTTCTTCCCTCCCCTTCCTCTCTGCTCCCCTGGAGGACTCCTCTGTCATCAGGACACCCTGTCAGGGCCATAATCCCCCTCTGACCATGCGGAGGGGATTTGAGGATTCGGGGGAGCAGGGAGAGAGGTTGCCAAGTTTCTGGGCATTCATCACTGCTTCCTCCAGGGAAGACCGGCTTTACCCTGACACACTTAGCCAGTGTTCTGAGGAATTTGCTGTCATCCTGCGCTGCTTTGTTCTCATTCCCCTTGGCCGTGGTACAGAGATGCACAGAGCTCGCAGGGTCCTCTATCTGCTTCTTCTCAAGGCTCGCCCATATGCGAGTGAGACCCCAGGCCCACCTCTCTTGAGGCTGCCACTTTATTTGTGCAGCAGGAGCAGAGGGGTCCACGTTCTGTATGCATGGATTGTTTTGAGCTTTTGGAAATGTGACCCCTGTAATTATTCTCTTTGCATTGGTTTCTGCCAATAAAATGTGGTCCAGAAGACCTACCTAAGGGGCTCTGCTCCTAACTCTGTGACCTTAGGCGTGTTACTCAGCCACTTGAGCTCAGTTTCCACATCTGTAAAATGGGGAGTACATGAGTGCCCACCCGGCCATTGTTTTGAGAATCAAATGTTAGATGTCTTAGAACAAACTAAGGTGTTCAGTCCTTGCTGATGGCATTCATGTTCCACAGCTTTTTAAAGGTACTGCCTTGGGTAAATGACTAAAGTTGTCTATTGCCCCAGGCTCCTCCTTTCTAAATGTGCGTGGGGGACCTATAATAGGAAAAAGTGGACCAAAGGATGAAAAGAGCTTAAGCAAATGCCAAGTACGCATACAAGGCTGTTGTCATTATTTTTAGTGTGATACATTTTTGAAATTGAACCCATTCTCCCTTTTCCTGTGTTAATTCTTACTCAGATAATGCCTGGTGAACAGTTCATGGTACCCTTTCCAGGACCACCAAGATCGCGTATATTCTGTTGTTTTTTGAGTGTGTGTATGTGTGACGTAAGTGCATATTAAGTGGTTTTTTCCCACATGGGCATGTGTGTGGCGCGCATCCAGTTGCCATGGGAAGACTTGCATCTCTTTGTCTTCCCTGATCAAAGACATCTCAGCCAGAATAAACCTCCATGTGGACACATGCATGACGGTGCTTGTGTGAGTTAAGTGTGTGTGTGTGTGTGTGTGTGTGTGTGTGTGCATGTGCGCTGTGACTATTCATTTTTCTTTTTCTTTTTTTGTAAGTTTATTTTTGAGAAAGAGACAGAGAGAGAGTGGGCAGGGGAGGAGCAGAGAGAGAGAATGTCAAGCAGGCTCTGCGCTGTCAGCACAGAGCCTGATGCAGGGCTCAAACTCACAAACCATGAGATCATGACCTGAGCCGAAACCAAGAGTCTGATGCTTAATCGACTGAGCCACCCAGGTGCTCCTCATCTCTCTTTACAAAGCTTTATCTTTTTGAAATTGGTAAACTCGGCGCTGGGACAGTGGCTCACAGACTGAGAGCCTGAGGGGTCTCCTCTGCTTGAATACTGAAATTGCCAAGAAATGTGTCAGACTCTTCGTCTGTTGAGATGTGCTGGAGAGTATTCTTTGGGTCAGCCAGCTTGTGACCGGGCATCTCGGCCATGGAGCGGGCTCTGCTGCTGTGCTGGAAAAGAAGACCATGGTCTGTTTTACTCAGAAGGAGAAAAAGAAGTGAGCCTGGAAACCCTACGAGTCGTAGCAAAATTACCGTCAACTCAATTTGCAGACATCTTGAAAAAGACAAGCTGCTGTCTCTCCCCTAGTGAGTCTCTGCCGGGAATAAATCCTGCCAAGCCAACCTCATCTCCTTCCCTAATCAAGTGGCGGCCGGGCTATTGAACATGGTGATTGTCCCAATTGTCCTTTTCACGGGGCCTGTGAGGCCGAGAACTAGAGTCTTGGCAGTTCTTGGAAATAATGACCTCTTACAAGAACATCCAATTCAGAAGCAGCTTCAAACTCTGGCTTCCTTCTAGACAAAAGTGTTTACATTTCTCCTCTCATCAACGGACTGATTGCGGGTATGTTTTCAGCTAGAGTAAGAGACAGTAGTGAGCTGTGAAGCCGCTGCTGAGTTGTATCTATAATTGAAATGCCAAATGTAAAACTAAATATAATTTGCCATTATTTTCCCCAAGATCCTATGGGTGTTTTGAGCTTGTTTGAAACTAGTCTAAGAAATAGAATAATCCTTTCACCTGCTCCTGCTGTCTTATAATAAGGTGATGTGAGAAATTGTTGAACAGGGCTCAACCTAGTCATTGTCCCGAATATATATTTTGAAACAACCAAATTGAAGGACATTGCAGTGGATTGAATAATATTCCCTTCAAAAATTTGTATCCACGTGGAACCTCAAACTGTGACCTTATGTGGAAATAGGGTCTTTGCAGATGCAACTTTTTAAGGATCTGGAGATGAGATCGTACTGGATTTTAGGGTGGGCTCTAAATCCAATGGCAGGTGTCCCTGTAAGAAGAGAGGAGGACACACAGAGGCACACAGAGAGGAAGGCCATGTGAAGAGAGATGTGGAGATTTGGAGTATGTGTAGAAATACCAGGGATTGCCAGGAACCACCAGAAGGTAAAGAGGGGCATGGGACAGTTTCTCCCCCAGAGTCTTCCCAAGGAACCAGCCCTCCGATGCTTGACTTCAGACTTCTGACTTCCGGAAGTGTGAGAGGCAGCACTGGGAAAGTAACATACCTGCCAGGGTCCTTCTGAGTCCTTTTCTACAGTCTCTCAAGTCACCTCCACATGGGGCTGCGTGGGCGGGTGGAAGGCATCAAGGTCAGGAGACGAAGAAAGGCTGAGGACCTTTGCTGAGAGGTGGAAGAGACAGGACAGCTAACGTCGTGTGTGATCCTGGGTCGGTTTCAGGCCCAGACAGAGGACAGCGGCAGGGCTGTTGATGCAATTTAAATCGGATCTGTAAAGAGTGTTGGTATTGTGTCTGTGTGAGTGTTGTGGTTTTGATTATTGGACTGTGGTTAAGTAAGAGGTTAACATTTGGGGAAGCTGGATATAGGGTATTTTGGATTCCCCCCCCCCCCTTTTTGCAACTGTTTTAGAGTCTGAAAGTATTTCATAATGAAAATTTAAAACAGTGATACCATGTATAGGTGTATAGGAGCAAGAGGGTGAGCAAGAGGTGTGGGGGATGATTTGGGATATGGTGAGGACTGTGAACTGGCTCCTGTCCACATTACTGCAGTGAAGACACAGGCATTGCTTCTCAGCACACCAGCAATTTTCTTCCCATACTTGTGAGGAAGGTTTGTTTGTTTTTGTTCATTCATTCATTCATTCCTATATAGAGAGACAGTGTGAGTGTGGGAGAGGGGCAGAGGGGTAGAGAGGGAGGTGGGGGGGGAGAATCTTAAGCAGGCTCCACACTCAGCGTGGAGCCTGATGCGGGCCTGGATCTCATGACTCTGAGATCATGACCTGGCCCAAAATCAAGAGTTGGATGCTCAACCGATTGACTCACCCAGGTGCCCAGTATATTTATTTTAAAAAAAAAAATTTTTTTTTTCAACGTTTATTTATTTTTGGGACAGAGAAAGACAGAGCATGAACGGGGGAGGGGCAGAGAGAGAGGGAGACACAGAATCGGAAACAGGCTCCAGGCTCTGAGCCATCAGCCCAGAGCCTGACACGGGGCTCGAAACCACGGACCGCGAGATCGTGACCTGGCTGAAGTCAGACGCTTAACCGACTGCGCCACCCAGGCGCCCCTATTTATTTTAAATCAAATCCCTGCAAATTCTCTGGGTGCTAAGAACGTCACTCATGAAAACAGCCTCCTTTCCTTCTCCCCACTTGAAATGGAATGCTATACTGCTATTACTGAGGACAGCAATGTGTGTGGTCTGGGAAGCTAATAAATGGAACAGAGAGGGAGGGTTTAGTTGGAAAGGAGTGCATATAGCCCACTCCCATTTTATACAAATAAAACATACAGAGAAGGGAGTAGATGGCCTTAAGTCAGGATGCTAACAGTGATTATTTACAGGATGGGGGTGAATTTCTTTTTTTTTTTTTCTTTTTCTTTCTTTTTCTTTTTTTTTTTCTTTTTGGTCATTTGGTTTTTGGTTAATTGAGAAGTTATTTTTTAAGGGAAAGAATAAAATTATTTTTAGAGGGTGATTCCCACTCTCTTCCCCCTACAAAAGAGCTCTATGTTTGGTCTAAGATAAAAAGCCCCGAGTGGAAACTTCTTGCAGAATTCATTTATCATTCCACTCTCTCCTCAGGTAAGACTGAGGCTGGAGCTCTATCGCTATTCTCAAAGTGGCCAACGTGACAGCAAAGTCTGTTTTGGTGGTCTAGTTAGAGTCTGAAATATCCAGCTGAGGAATAGTCTTGGCTCAAGACCTCAAGATTTTTTTTTGAAACACTGTCTGCATTTTGTTTATCGAAAGGTCTTTCTTTTTTGGCACAATTAAATAGATTTTAGAATTTGCAGTTGTGGGTCCTTAATATATTCATCCCAAGATGCCTTTGTGCATCTGGTATATATTTCCATATTGTTTTTGCTAATAGTTTTGGAGAGATTTTAAACATTTGAACCTTTCTTTTTTCTTGCTTTAAAGACAATGTCTGGAGAAAGTTAAGTACCCAGAAAGTTATTAATTTTTTTGTACCCTTCAGTGCGCTGTAGTCAGCTACTTCAAGACGAAAGGGCCCATTTGTTCTTGCCCTTCTTCCCTTTTCTCCTTAAATAGACTTCAGGATTGGATTGACCTTCTGGTATGAATTTTTACTGATTCCATATGCTAATTAACTATGTCTTATCCCTAATTCAATTGTAAGAGATAAGATCTCCATATATGTATATGTGGTAAATACATAATATGTCTTAGAGAACGAATTTTGAACAACTTAAAATTAAATTAAATATCTGTTTTAAGTAACATGTTTTCTTTTAAATATTTCTACCTTTTATGATGGGCTATTATTTTGAAACAAGCTTTATCATCCTCTCTTCACATCTTTTGTTGTTCTTGTTGTTGCTGATTCCACCCATCCCCTGACCATGCAGCAACCAAGCTAGACTTTATTTTGACCTTGTAAACGTTGACTGGGTATCACAGATACCCTTGCTTTGGGATATTCCATGAGTAACACAGCTTTCAGTTCTTACACTTTGTTGTATTCTAATAATGTAAATGGTATTGGAATAGCAACACCTTTAATTTTACATGTCCTTTAACTCACATACAAAAGAGAAACAAGCCATTTAAAGATAATCAAACAGACCAAAGGGTGAAATCAGGGTGGATTAAATGAGAACGTGGAATTGGATACTAGCAGCAGAGATGGCCTGTCTTATTTCTAGTGAACTGCTGTAATAAAATTAGTCATCAAATGTGTTAGGACTCCAAAATGTTATTGGAGTTTTGATTTACTCTGTACTTCTGGCAGTTTAAAATATGTTCCAAGCTATTTAATCAAATTGGTTACATAGATCAGCATCAGTATATTAAAAGTTTTAGCATCCTTTTTTTTTTTTTTTAAGTTTTAGCATCTTTATTACTAGGAGATCTTTCCAAACAAGTATTTCTACAAATATGAAAATAACAAAGTTTGGGCTACTAAAATTTTTAAGAAAAGATTTTTCAAACCTTGACTTATAAGCACACTTTTATGAAAACACTTTCAGCTGAAAATCTGTAAGTAGTCCTGTCCTTGAAGGTTTTGGAGGTCAATCTCCATTTCTGCAGGCTTGCCCCGTCATACATCATTTTCTTACATATAATTTATTGTCAGATTGGTTTCCATACAACACCCAGTGCTCATCCCAACGGGTGCCCTCCTCCATGCCCATCACCCACTTTCCCCTCTCCCCCACTCCCCATCAACCCTCAGTTTGCTCTCAGTCCTTAAGAGTCTCTTGTGGTTTGCCTCCCTCCCTTTCTGTAACTTTTTTCCCCCTTCCACTCCCCCATGGTCTTCTGTTAAGTTTCTCAAGATCCACATGAGTGAAAACATGGTATCTGTCTTTCTCTGCCTGACTTATTTCACTTAGCCTAATACCCAATGGCCAAAGGCCAGATTTCATTCTTTCTCACTGCCAAGTAGTATTCCATTGTATATATAAACCACATCATTTTTTTTTAATCCATTAGTCAGTTGATGGACATTTAGGCTCTTTCCATAATTTGGCTGTTGTTGAAAGTGCTGCTGTAAACATTGGGGTACATGTGCCCCTATGCATCAGCACTCCTGTACCCCTTGGGTAAATTCCTAGCAGTGCTATTGCTGGGTCATAGGGTAGGTCTATTTTTAATTTTTTGAGGAGCCTCCACACTGTTTTCCAGAGTGGCTGTACCAGTTTGCATTCCCACCGGCAGTACAAGAGGGTTCCCGTTTCTCCACATCCTCTCCAGCATCTATAGTCTCCTGATTTGTTCATTTTAGCCACTCTGACTGGCGTGAGGTGGTATCTCAGTGTGATTTTTATTTGTATTTCCCTGATGAGGAGTGACGTTGAGCATCTATCTTTTCATGTGCCTGTTGGCCATCTGGATGTCTTCTTTAGAAAAGTGTCTATTCATGTCTTCTGCCCATTTCTTCACTGGATTATTTGTTTTTTGGGTGTGGAGTTTGGTGAGTTCTTTATAGATTTTGGATACTAGCCCTTTGTCTGATATGTCATTTGCAAATATCTTTTCCCATTCCGTTGGTTGCCTTTTAGTTTTGTTGATGTTTCCTTTGCAGTGCAGAAGCTTTTTTTCTTGATGAGGTCCCAATAGTTCATTTTTGCTTTTAATTCCCTTGCCTTTGGAGAAGTGTTGAGTAAGAAATTGCTGCAGCTGAGGTCAAAGAGATTTTTTCCTGCTTTCTCCTGTAGGGTTCTGATGGTTTCCTGTCTCATGCTCAGGTCCTTCATCCATTTTGAGTTTATTATTGTGAGTGATGTAAGAAAGTGGTCTAATTTCATTCTTCTGCATGTTGCTGTCCAGTTCTCCCAGTACCACTCGTTAAAGAGACTGTCTTTTTTCCATTGGATACTCTTTCCTGCTTTGCCAAACATTAGTTGGCCATACATCTGTGGGTCCAATTCTGGGGTCTCTGTTCTATTCCGTTGATCTATGTGTCTGTTTTTGTGCCAATACCATGATGTCTTGATGATTACAGCTTTGTAGTAGAGGCTAACGTCTGGGATTGTGATGCTTCCCACTTTGGTTTTCTTCTTCAATATTACTTTGGCTATTCAGGGTCTTTTGTGTTGTGGTTCCATACAGATTTTAGGATTGTTTGTTCTAGCTTCGAGAAGAATGCTGGTGCAATTTTGATTGGTATTGCATTGAATGGGTAGATTGCATTGCATAGTATTGACATTTTAACAATATTTATTCTTCCAATCCATGAGCATGGAATGTTTTTCCATTTCTTTGTAGCTTCTTCAATTTCCTTCATAAGCTTTCTGTAGGTTTCAGCATACAGATCTTTTACATCAAGAACCATAAAATACCTAGGAATAAACCTAACCAAAGATCATACATCATTTTTGTAGCAACTGACTTCTTCCTCTTTGGGTGCAGTTCCTGTTAAATATGTCTAGTCTTGTTGGTTTTATGTTAGTAGGAATATATTCTTCTTTTTCATTGTTTTTTGTAGCATGTAATCTGCTGGACTTGTAGCATTATTTCCCATGAAATACTTCTTTTTCTCTTCTTTGATTTTTTTTCTTTGCATCCCAAGAGATCTATCTTTTTGCATTAAACTTCCCTTGATAAAGTTCCTTCTGTCTGCCATGTAGTTTTAGAATGCTCAACATACCTCTTGTATACTATTATGGTATAGAAATGCTTCACTTGGGAAATGGTCCCTCCAAATTTAAATTCTTTACGTGAATTAGTAGTTGGGGAAATACTGAGTCACATGGGTTTTGTGGCCTCTGAGTTGATTTTTTGGGTGTTTGTGACCATATCAGAACCTTAGAGGAGATGTTTATGGCTTGGCACTTTTACCTTCCTCTTGTTGCCAGTGGCACCCTGATTTTCTTTTCGGGACCCATCCTTTATGGATGTTGGACTTGAAATCAGACCCAGGACTTAACAGGTTCAAGCAGGTGGATCAGCATGCCCCATCCCCATCCCGTGCTGACTTGTTCAGGGATGGATTTACAGTATTCAAAGTCAATAAATGTAAGGAGACATTTGGAGATTTCACGTTCTACCCCTGAGTAGAGTGGGGAAAAGATTGATGGCTCTAAGTGCTGCAGCAGTTTTGTGACCCTATGAAAGGAACGGCCAGAGATGCTGGGGCAAAGGCTGTAGGGAGAAGGGCCAGTTGTGTGAGAGGAAGGGTCTGAGGATGCAGCCAACTTAGTGGGATTCAGGACAGAAAGAAAGTAACTGGGTCCTTGGTGAAATAATTGGCCATCTTGGGATAAGTCTACCCCTTAACCATTCCTACCCGTCATCTTCTTAGTTCTAGAAGCCAATATCTTTTAAGGTATTTTGAGTAGGATGTTTGGTTCTTTAAATTGAAAAGATTCCCAACTTGAAGAAGTAGAGGGTGCATTGATTTAATTACAGTAGAACACTCTTGAGTAACCTCCAGTTAAGCAATGTAGTGGGTTAATGAATGTTCTTCAGCTCTTCTGCCATCAGTTAAACAGTTTGGCTGTGTCTAAAGCATGCTGAATGCCCACCGCTAGCAAACTGCCTCAGTGCTCAAAAGGCCATGATCCTACATGCAATGATTGGCCAAGTATTAAAAGTAAGCGTTTGATGTATTATTTCAGGAATGATTTCTTGCTTCTATCCCTTTTTGCTTAAGCAATCATGATCACATCAGAGATCAAAGTGCACGCACGCACGCACACACACACACACACACAGTCACTCAGTTCCATTCTCTGTGGAATGGGGTGAGTTCTCAATGGGGTGCTTGTCTGTTTTGGCTTGCCAAGGATAGACCTACTTGATGCTGCTTATCTCTCTATATTAATAAAAAGGGGCCCCCTTATCAAAAGGGATTTGGTTTGGATGATAAACAGTATGGTTGTTCTAGTGATAAATCACGTAACAGAATTAAACCTATTCCCTGCGATGTTTCATGACAAGAGGAGGGGCCACTTGGGAGTCAGTGAGCACTGCTACTAAGGTCCATAAAGTCAATCATTTGGTCTCAATTAATTGAGCCCAAATGCTATTGTTCAGCAAGACAAGAAATAACCAATGAAAGTGTTCGCAGGACGACCGGGTGGAAAGACAGCTGGAACCTTATTGTTAATAGTACTTGGTCAACATTATTGGCAGCTGGCATTTTTCTCAGTGTGTATCATGCTCTTGGGGAGTAGTCTGAACTTCCAGTGGTAGAGTCCAGGGGAGTTTACGACCTGCGATCTTCACATGAAATTGGGCATCAAAAGCAAACTCCTATAATGTTCTAGCCATGTGAACCCAGCCCCCTGGTGCCATATCCATCAAAACCACCTTGGCATGAAATTGGCTTCCTCCCAGGAGCTCGGGGGGTGGGGTGTGGGGGGGCGGGGGGCGGATCTTCCCTGCAGTTTACGAGCAGAGAACACGATCTGCTTCTTGGGGCTTCTTTCTGCACTTTCTCAGATGATTTCTGACTTCTGCTTACACGCTCTCAGGGTGTAGAACTTGGAATGCCCTTCATGATGCGACCACATCTACATTTTTATATTCTTGGGTCTGAATGCCTTCAGGAGTTTGTCAGGTTGAGAGAAGGGATACATAAAGAATGTATTTATATTTTATTGAAGAAAAAAACACAACTTTTTAAAATGAGGAATGGGGGCCTATGTCCCCTGTCATCCCACACACTGTTAAGGCTTTGAGGTGAGTTTCCTACATGGGGAGATGTGGGAGGAGATGGTGGGCATTGCTCTTCGGAGCCACTGGAGCTGCATTTTCCCAGCCCCGGTCATTCCCAGGCCACGCTCATGATTTCACCTGTTTCTACCCAGCACCTGTATGATTCCTTAATGCTTTCCTTTAAATCAACTCTTTGTTTCTAACTAAGTAAAAATAACCCCATTCTGAGTAATGATCTGAGTATCTGTGGTTCCATGTGTTGGTTAAAACTTCTCTAACATTGTGAAATATGTTTTTTTTTCATTTCTAATGTTTATTTATTTTTGAGAGAGAGAGAGAGACAGAGCACAAGTGGGAGAGGGGTAGAAAGAGAGGGAGACACAGAATCTGATGCAGGCTCCAGACTCTGAGCTGTCAGCACAGAGCCCGATGCAGGGCTCAAACTCACAAACTGCAAGACCATGACTTGAGCCGAAGTCAGGTGTTTAACTGGCTGAGCCACTCAGGCACCCCAAGAAATATGTTAACTACTAAAGTCTTTACAAGTTCCTTAGTGTTCGACTCAAAAGCGCTTGTCTAGGGCGGGTTGTAGGGTGTGTGTGTGCGTGCACGTGTTGCTCATATGTGTGCGTGTATGTTGGGAAGGGGTAAGGGCAGGGCATAAACCCCTCTCCATCCATGGTTAAAGAAGGAGGAGATTAAGATTCCTTTATTCTACTACCCCATTGGCTATTTGCAGCCCAGATCTCTGGCAGCAGCATTCCATTTGAAAAGGTGCTCCTCTCCTAGGAATTCAAGAGCAAATTATGACAAATGGTTCTGTTACTAAACCTGGTTCTTCTGATCCCCGAACCCAAGCCATTCATTAAGTACCACTCCCTTTCTCACCCCATGTTTTTCAGTCACGAAAGCCAAAGCTCCAGGGCCCCTCAAAGGATGACTAGAGATCCTGGCACGGGGTGGAGATCGTGTCTGCACCTCCATCCCCGTGACCGTCCCCATCCCCATCCCCACCACCGCTGGGTTCCCTGTGAAGTCAGTACTAGCCACAGGTGTGGGCAGGGCTTTTGCAACCAGAACTGGCAAAAAGCAC
Source organism: Felis catus (assembly GCF_018350175.1). Taxonomy (NCBI): domain Eukaryota; kingdom Metazoa; phylum Chordata; class Mammalia; order Carnivora; family Felidae; genus Felis; species Felis catus. The sequence continues at coordinate 22,927,886 of NC_058369.1, forward strand.
TCCTTGGTCCTCCTCAAGGCTGTGCTCAGATTCCTCTTCTGTTAGCCCTGGCCCTCCAACTGGCCTGTCTTTCCTTCTTCCTCACTCAGAACTCCCCTTTCATCTCCATGCACCCCATCTTTCTTAGCCACAGCCAGTTTTTCAGCCTTCTGCCACTATGACAACTCTTAAAAGCCGTGCAGAAAACAAATTCCTTCCTATGCCCTGTCCTGGGATCCCCCACCCAAGCCAGACTCAAGACTGGCTGCATGTTGTCTCTGCAGTATAAAACTCAGAGCAGAGGCAGGAGAGCTGGCTCTTGGTCTTTGTGTGTTGAAAACAAACACCAAGTGAAACCCAGCTTCATTTCCCTTTTTGAATGTCCATAATCCCCTTATCTCCCTGTGTGGGATTTCTGGGCCTGCTGCAGGACAGATGTGCGAGTCTCCCACCCATTTCCTTCCCACAGCCCTCTGCTCTGTCTGCCTCCCTGCTTGCATACATCCCTCCTTCATCCAGCCCGCAGCTCTGTGTCCACACCAGCAATATCCCTGACAGTTCTTTAATTGCTACACGCATTTGTATGGTTCCTTGGCAATTATATTTCAGACCCTGTCAGGGTACCTGCTAGCCTCGGGGTTCTGTTTATATTAAATATCAATAAAAAGCTGATAGCATCAGTACAGATGGCAGGCTCCACAAAATCATATTTTACTGGGAGCCAGGCCTGTCCAGAAGATGGAAAGAAGGAACGTTTAAATTTCTTTCTCTCTTCCCAAAGGTTGAAATTAGAGGAGACTTTCTGTGTGAATATCAGGAATGGGTTCTTACTAAAGGATGACAGCTATATATTCTCCCACTGGGGTTGTCTTTTATTGCGTGTGACTTGTCATAACATCAGTTTTCTCCAGAATTGTTTCTTTATGTCCCCCTACCCAGCCCCAGAACATAGGACAAGGTTTCAAATACCCTAGATTTTTTTAAGTGTTTATTGACTGATGGGTAAGATTTTATTTGGCTTTACTTTGAAGGGGAGTGATTTTGGGGCAGAGGCCCAGGGCTGAGCGTCATAAATCCCACTGCCAAGGAACACTTTAGGGGAAGGGACAGCCTAGTTCCTCCCTGGCTGCGTGGCCTCCCCTCACCGGACTCAGTTGCCTCATCTTTCAGAAACAGTACGGGCCTTCCCAGGAGCCATGAGCATGATGGAGAAAGAGGGTGAGGGCAGCTGGGGCTGTGTGGATGCATAGCTGCACCCAGAAGGAGAGCCTCACTGAAGGTTTGCAATACCCGGATGTGGGTGGTCGAGGATTTCCCACTCTTATTGGTTCCCATTCTTTCATGCTGCTTATGAATAACGTCTGTCAGTGAGAGGCGTGCTGCAAGAATGGCAGGCAGGGACGTACATTCCGAGGACTGTGACAACAGAGCAGTCGGTGGTAGCAAATCTGGGACAGTCTAGCTGTCTGGGGACATAGTTTTCCCGGTTGCCGTCAATAGATTTTCCCATTTGTGTGCGATGTGAGGAGCATGCCAGCTCCCCTTGGGCTAACTCCCCCTCGGTGCGGTGCTCAGGAGGGTGTTGTCCAGGCTCCCTGCTGCTGGGGACTCCCCGTTTAGATACTGGGACTGTGATGAAGAGGGCTTCTACCTTGGCTTTCAGAGTGCAAAACCTGGACCCTCACATGTTTGCTGAGCTCCTTCTTTCTACATACCACTGACTTTCTCACACTCTGTCATTCTAGTGCAGGCACCGTTATGTCCCCCTTGAACGACAGCAGGAGCCTCTATACACACTCCCTCCACCCTCGACCACCTGCCTCTCCAAATGGCAGGGGTGTTACTGCCCTGTCTTTGGGCCCTCCAGGGCCTCCATGGCTCTTGAGATGGACAGCAGACTGCAGACCAGGGTCTTCAAGGCCCTGCCTGGTCCCCTGGCCCTGACTCCTCCCACCTACCCCAGCCTCCTTTCTGTCCTCTGCACTGTGGGTATTTAAACTTAGAGTTGGCAACGCCAGCAGTGCCTTGCCCCTCCCCTCTGAATGACTATTCATTCTGAAGATTCCAGCTCCATCAAATCTGGGCTAGCAGGACCTCCCCTAAGAGCATGTTTCCTAACATTGTGTTTTGCCCTTCTTATACTAATCATGACTGTAAATTTATACACAATTAGGTAATTACTGGGTTGTCTGCCTCCCCTACTGGTCTGTACGCTTCGTTGGGTTAAAGGCCATGTCTGGTTTTGCCCACTATTTTATCCCCAAATCCTAGCATGGTTCCTGGCATTCAGCAAATGTTTTCTGAATGAATGAATAAACAATCCATACTATAATAAGTACATGATGTACACCTTTTAACCAGGTTGTCCAGTGGTAGTAGAACTAGTTGCTGTAAATGGAATAATTAAACTACAAGAACGGAGAAGCCTTAGTGAGCTTGGCCAGGGGCAGATGTGGGTGGATGCTGGAAGCTGGAAGGGAAGTGGATTTGAAAAGCGATCCTGGGCCAGACCAGAGCATCTTGGGGCACCACCCAGTGGGGTACAATCTCCGTGTGATGGGTTAGCAGGAACGACTGATGCTTCTGGAGCAAGCTGAGTGGTCTAGCTGTGTTACGTAGCACAGATTTTCAAGCAGGATGCTGAGCTCCAGGGAACCGCTAGGAGGGATTTGCAAGGCTGTTGTTCTGGTACTGTGGTAGGAAAATGGTGCCTCCGTGCTCACCCCATCTCCGAACCTGTGCAAGATGAGGTTTGTTCCCTTTCCAACCAGAGTAAATCCCCGAGAAGGAATGAGGCTCTGGTTCTTCAGCTTTTCATTACAGACCTGAAGGGAGACTTGGTTAGTAAGAAAATGATCTCTGAAGACAGAGGTGTTTTAAATTAGCTAGTGAATACTGGCTTAATTACAATTTATCATAAATGCCATTTTAGAATCAGAAGCCTCTTGAGATGTGCTTATCTTCACTCTAGAGTGTGTTATTCAAGATTTTATGCCTTGTAAATGTCCCCTCTGTAAGCAGACCCCAAATCCAAATGCAGGTGGTGACAGAAGACCTTCCCTGGTGGCTCTGGCTCGGCAGCAGAGAACCCAAGGTGGATGCATAAGGGGACTCTCGCAGAGAGCTCTGAATTGGTTCCCAGCACTACCCTCTCTTCGTTCACCGTGCCCTCCTGAGCTCATGCACACATCCTGAGCATTATTAGGTACAAAGATGCCGTGTCCAGCCCTGCCCGAAGACATCCTGATCCCAGCCCCTTTCTCCAGGGACCACCCACTCCATTCATTTGCTGACAGCTGGGGACAGGCAGCCTGCTGTGAGCCACCTGTTACCTGGTGTCTAGACTACACGTCCTGTGCCTTCCCTTTTTCCCTCCCTCTACTTACTGTCTTGTAGGCAGTAAATAGAGTTCAAGGCCTCCACGCAAGTCATCTTTCATCTAATAGTTTAGATGAGGAACGTATCTAATCTCTCCCGTGGGTAAGGTGATGATGTCCTGGGGAAATGAACTTCAGTGCTCCAAGGGTCAATTTCCTCATGTGGAAAATGGGGTAGGAAGAGGAGTTGGTAGCCATCTTGCATAGGACGTGGCCCGTTGGCAAGTGTTCCAGAAATGGCAGCCTCTGCTGCTGTCATCATCATCGTTATACTTTGATTTCTGTCATATCATTCTCTTCTTCTTAATATCTCCAACAAAGACTTGAAAATGATTTATTCCAGGGTAATAAGAATGATGAGGAGGGAGAAATGGGAATTTCTCCACAAAATTTAAAATATGTTAAGGGAGGAGGGCCATTTAAAGTTGATATATTTAAGGCAAAACAAACAAACAAAAAATCACACAAACAAGTGGAGTCATTGATGTGAAATCTCACTGGGCAATTAATCCTGACATCTATCGTGCTGAGGCAGTAGTCTGAGACGGTGTCCAGCACCTTCTGGGATTTGCCAAACTGGTAAGTGTGTTTCCCGTTCATTTTGCGTTCCAGATCCATGCAGAGTGGTTCAGCATTGGACCATGAATCCTCCTCATCCCTTTGGTTTCAGGACTGCCAGAAATTGACTCCAGCTTTGTGGAAAGCAACCTGCATTTAATATGTAGCGCGTCACTAAGTTTAGAGGAAGGGGAAATGTTTGGCAAATAAGTCTATTTTATAATTCAACACACATTAGTGGCTATTTTCCAATATATATAAGTGCTTGATAATTAGCATCAACACTACTCATTATTTAATCTATGACCTATTTAGAATGAATTAGAGATAGCGTTTACTTGCTGAAATGGGAGACACAAAGACTCTCCAGCCATTCTCCCTCTGCGTGTGGTTCAATGTGCGACACTGTAGAAGAGCTCTTGTGTGGACTCAGTCCCCTGTGCCTGCTGTGATTTCACATCCAGGAGTCACACCTCTTCAAAGACCTTTAGGCAAACCTAAGACCCTTCCTCTAGCTTGTTCAGGCAGGAAATAACCTTCTTTACAAGGGCCACGCTTCAGAAACCCAGTTGAACGTGAATTCAGACCGTTCCCTTCAATGGTTTTTGGGTTAACAGTGGTTTGTAATTCTAGATTAGCCTGTAATTCTTCATGGACACTCAGATTCGCTAGAAATGGACCCATATTTTGTGGTAGAAAATGTCAAGTTTAAATTAACACAGTGATGCTGCTAATTCACTGGAGAATAAATGATATTGAGAAAAAAGATGGTGAGCGTATCAGGTGACTTTGAGGTCTGGAGAGGAAACCCAAGTGCTAAGGCATCCGTAAAGATCCTGATTGCTTGAAGGAAGTAGGCTATGCCGGCTATAGATTTCATAAGACAAGAAATTTGATTTTGGAACCATGAATAAAAGCGTAGTGAGCCTTGGCACTGGTGGAGCACAGATTATGTCTGTGAGAAAATGTATGCTTGGCAGGAAACTTTGTCCATCTGCTAAGACCTTCACCGTGGCCTGCCCATCTTGCCAGCCCAATTTCAAACCTCTTCCCCTTTGCTTACGGGGCCTCAACGACACTCGTTGTTTTGCTGTTTCCCAGGACACAGGTTTCTTCCTGGCTCAGGGCCTTTGCCCTTGCTACTCGCTCTGCCTCAAAGCTTTTGCTGGCCAAGGTGTTTTTAAACTGACACCTTCTCAGCATTCAGCTCTCTCCTCAAAGAGGTCATCTTGGACCACCCAGCTAGAGTAACTCCCCTTTCCCCTTTCCACACCTGGTAACTCTCAAGCCTACCATCCCTTTTTATTTTCTTTGTCACACCCACTTCTGTTTGAAACCTTCTTTTATGTGCCCATTGTCACCCCTCCTCAGACCGAAATGTCCACTTCATGGTCTGCCTGGGTCACTGCTGAATGCCCAATGTAGTTGGTACTCAGTGAATATTCATTGGATGAACAAATGAATGTAAGAGTTGTCAAGAGTACCTTGCCCTGATAATTGGAGGAAGGGAGGAAGAGACTTAGGTGAAGTTTCATTTGGATAGCTATGGGAGAGCGGAACTGCCCGGGATGGGGAGCAGGGGACCCACCCCAGAGCTGTGACTAGTGATGTACCCCCTGATGGTAACAGAGCCCTCCCTCTGCTGAGCACCCTACGTGCCTTTTCTCAGAAACCTTTGAGTGAAAACCACTCTGGTCAAAGAAGACAATGGGGCTCAGGGAAGCTAAGTCACAAGCCCAAGGCCACTAACTGACAAGGGCCAAGTGAGGTCTCATATCGAAGACTCCCAACTCCAAAGCCTACATTTCACACTGACATGCTGTAGTATTAAGATGCTGTGCAGGGACTCTTGCTGCAGAGAACAGGGATAGAAGAAGTGGGGTGATCTTCTTGGGACCTTATTTATTTCCTCACACCTGGCATAAATAATGGCCAATGTGTATGGACCATTTTGTGTGTGCCAGTTGCTGTGCTGAGTGCTTTATGTGCATTAATTTGCTTGAACCCAAAGGGCTGATTGACTGAGGATGACAAGAGGGGCTACCCACTCAAAGATACAGAACAGAAATGGAAAAGTGTGTGAGTGTGTAGGGGAGCATGCAGAGAGAACATTGGCCATCCGTAACATCAGAAAACCCCCATGTAGCGAAGTGCAAACTTGTTGAGGGATAGGGAAGCACAGGTGAGAGCAGTTATTTGGGTGGAAATAAAAGAAGGAAACTACAAATTCTTTATGGGTTATATGGTACATTATAAAGACAGAGCAGGGACGTGTGAGCTGCTTTTCAGGTACAAATTACAAATAGATCACAAAGGTGGTGTGGGACTCTTACTCTCCAAACATCTGCTTGTAGTCTGTTCTACTAAAAAGCTGAACATCTGATAAATTTCTGACTGGCATTGGAGGTGATTTAATCTCTCAGAAGGTAGAGGAAGCAGGAAGCAGAACTGCTATTGCTGGACTTCACGTTGACCACTGTGAATAATAAGTTGACACTGAATGGACAGGGACATTGGAGAAAATGACCATGTGACATGGAGCTCACTGTATTGAGCAGAAAACTGGGCATTGACACATACATGAGGCATTAAGGGAAATGAGTTTAGTCCGAGTGAGAGCCTCGTAGGTAGGACCTATCAACAGAGATTGAGAAGAATGGTAAGCTCGTAAAATTATAATGCAGACGTGAAAATCTGAACTGTTTCCATTAAAAGGATCCTTCACTAGGAAAAAGGCCTACCCATATGAAACTCAGATTTTAAAAAGAACATATACAAACCATGAAATATGGGTATATTGTGTAGCATAATTAAGGGAGTCTGAATACATGCAGGGGGTTGAGTGGTGGCCTCCGGAAGATATGCCCCAGTCCTGACCTCTAGTACATCCTGCAAATGTGACTTTATATGAAAACAGGGTCTTTGCAAATGTAACTAAGTGAAAGATTTGAGATGAGCTCATCTGGAGTTTAGGGTGGACCCTAAATCCAGTGACTGGTTTCCTTAAAGAAAGAGATGACACAGAGGTACACAAAGGGAAGGCCGCGGGTAGATGGAGGAAGACATTGGAGCGATTGTGTCTATAAAGCAGGAAGCACTAAGGGTTGCTGGTGACCACCAGAGGCCAGGAGAGCAGTGTGGAACAGAGTCTCCCTGAGAGCCCCTGGTAGGAACCCAATCTGCCAATTCTTTGATTTTGGACTTCTGGCCTCCTGAATACTTTTCTTCTGTTTTAAGTCACTCGGTTTGTGGTAATTTGTTATAGCAGCCACAGGAAACTAATACAATACATTAACCTCCTAAGAAGACTAGGGGTGGAAGTGAAACCCACGCTCAGATTAGTCTGAGACTCCTGAAGAATGCTAAATGAGGCAGAGGGGGAGGGCTTTTCAACAAAGTTAGAAACAAAGCACACACAAGTAGAAGGGAAACCTACTGCTTAGGAAAATGCTGTTATTTTTGCAAGTGACCTTAAAAAAGCACACCTGCTCAGCACCCATAGAGGGAACATCTGGCTGGGATGTGGCCCACAGTGTCATGTTCACCTCCTCCTCAGTAGACAGTGGAAGGATCTGAGGACCTGGGTAAGCAGGATGTGATGGGTGGCACTGACCCTTTGGGCTCTTTCATTTCTGCTCTCTGCCAGTGATGTTGGGAAAACCATTTTTAACTTAAGTTTTAGTGTCTGTTTTAACCCAGATATTTAGATGCAGGCCCCATTTTATAACGTTAGCATTTTCCTGTTTCTTTTCATCTCTTAGATGATGAATAATGGACAGCAGTTCGAGATTTTCCCTTCTATTAAAATTGCTTGCTAAGCAAGATTGTGAAATCAATATACTGTGATTGTTTTACAAGCCAGAGGACATGTTATCTCAAATATTTGATCAAATAGGTGTGTGTAACACAGCCCTCATTTTAACTAGACCATATTCTTTAGTGATTCTCCTGCCCTTGTTCACCGTGCCCTGGGAAAATCAAAGCCCCCTTTTCTTAAAGAGGCATAATTTCAGAGCGACATTTAGTGTCAAAATGATTGTTGAAATAACCTCTGACCATCACAATTCTTTTTGCATTTCTGAAGGTGCTCACAGGTCCCCAAGGGGCAACCCTAAGTTTCTAGGACCACCTTGGGGTATGAGTGGCCTTTTACTACCCCCAAAGAAACCACAGTCAAGAAAAAAGAATCTCTAACTGGAAACTGTTTGACTGCTTAACATGTTGAGACAGTGAGTGAGGGAAATGGAATTTTTGCTTCTAATTGTGGAAAGTTTTTATATGATGGCAACATAATTGAGGCCATTGATGGGGGAGGCAAGAACCATGGAGTTTTCAGTGTCATTATTGTATTTACATCTTTGTGGATTAATTTCAGTGGCTTTTGTAACAAGGAGTGAGTCACAGTAATTATTGTCAAGCTTGTACAGGAGCAAAAAAGGGTTCCATTTTCCAGGATTGTGAGGATAAAGTCTTTCTCAAAATTACTTTGTGGTAAAAGGTTGAATTGGTCATTTTCACTCTCCGAGCCTATGATGTGGTTTACTATAGTTTATAAGAGTTTGAGCACTTACGTTGAGGTGAGATTCAGAATCCCACTTGTCTATGGAATCTGGGTAAGCAATCTCAAAGAATAAGACAGGCTGGAGGTAAGACAATACAAGACACCATGTCTGCCTGCTGGGTTAGGCGCCATTTTGTGGGCTCTTTCTCAGACCTCTTCAGATGGGCATCTTGGGGGCAGCAGTCTGGCAATGGGCAGGCCACTGTGGAGGAGGGATGGGGTGCACTGTGCCAACAGTGAGTTTCCTTGTCACTGTACCTAATTCACATGACCATTTCTAGCATTATTTTGCTAATTGGCTTACTACGCAACTTGAGGACTAGAGTGACCAAATCTGTCTTTATCCCCCTGGTGTAGAATGCAGGAATCTTTGGAATAAAGATGCCATGGTGGGATTTCTGTGACTTGGGGTCCCACAGGAAGTTCTGTTGAGGGTGTTGGAATCCAGGTGAATGGAATTGCTCCATTGATGACTTTCTGAAGGCCTTTTGCTGTTTGTTGTCTTCTGTAGATTTGTTTAGCCTTTCAAATAGCCCTTTAAGATGTGTATTATTATCCCATTTATAAATCACAGATCAGAAGCTTTGTCACTGATGAGTTGGATGCTTTTAGGAAAGAACCTAACTTCTTGGTACTCTGTTTCTACTTGTGGAGCATGGAGGTTACTAATGGCGCCTGTCTTGGAGGGCTGTGGTAGAGGCAATGGGAGATGAGCTAAGTACGTGCTTGCACCACGGGAGAGACTCAGTAAAGATTTCTGCTCCTTCCCCTCCTCTTCCTCATCATTAACATGCTCACCCTGTTGTCATTCTTACGCTCATCATGCTGGGACTGGATGGTGATCTCCCCTCTTAACGGAATTATGCTTTATGTGGCATCATTTTGAAACAGGATCTTAAGAAGTTTAAGAAAAAGTGGATGGTCACCAAGCATCCTTAGTGATCCATCTTTCTTCAACCACTATGCCAAAAAAAAAAAATACTTATTGTCCTTCTTTGCCTTTGCCCTTAATTTTTATCTGTGGACAGAAGGCAAAGAGTTAGCTTTGGGCTGCCAAGGGTGAAGAAAAGAGATTTATTCATGGGATCACAAGGGAAGAAGAGTAGACGGTTGTGATGAGCAACCTTTGTTTTATTCATCTATCCATCCATTCATCTCTTTAAAGAATTTTTTTTAATGTTTATTTATTTTGGAGAGAGAGAACAGGACAGAGCACAAGCAGGGGAGGGGCAGAAAGAGAAGGAGACACAGAATCTGAAGCAGGCTTCAGGCCCTGAGCTGTCAGCACAGAGCCTGACGCGGGGTTCGAACTCACGAACCGTTGAGATCATGACCTGAGCCGAAGTCCAATGCTTAACCAACTGAGCCATCCAGACACCCCCATCCATTCATCTCTTCATGTGTCCATAAATGTCTGGAATTTCTGCCATGTGCTGGTCAAAGGGGCACAGCAGAAGACCACATGAAATGGTTCCTGCCCTCCTGGAGTTCACCATTTGCTGAACAAAAGAGGTAGAGAGATGTAGTTATGTAATTGCAATTTATTTATTTATTTTTTAAAAAAGCAAACTTCTAAGTCAGAGGTGAAGAGAATTGGAACAGGACCGTGTTGGCTGAGGTCATTTCAGTGAGAGAAAACACATTTTTCCTGTTTTTATTGCTGGGTTCTGACCCAGGAGAGGCAAAAGGTGGAAAATAATGCTGAGAAGGTCTCTCTCTGCTTTCTCAAGAACTCTGTGCTGTACAAGGTTGAAAGTTACAAATAAAGGGATATATTTTTCAAGTAAGGAGTCATCAATAAAGGCTCCTGGGTGGCTCTGGGGGCTTGGGCAGGATGAGGAATCCCTGATGTATGGAGTTCCCAGGAGCTAAATGTTTGGGAAGCTATAACTTTCTTCACAGCTTCCTGTAAGATGAGTCTCATGCTGCTGCTATCTACCGGCTCCAAGGGACGCCAGCCGGGGTTCTCTCTCACTTTGGTTTGTAACTTTCTCTTCTCTCTGTTTCTTTTCAGACCCAGCAATCGTCAATGGGGTTTATTGGTCCGAATCCCTAAACAAAGTTTTCGTAGATAACTTTGATCGTGACCCGTCTCTCATATGGCAGTACTTTGGAAGTGCAAAGGGCTTTTTTAGGCAGTATCCAGGTGAGTATCCCTGCCTTGAGAATTATGATTGAGATTAATGACCCTGTGATATTTTTCTTTCATGTTCAGGGTTAAATTTTTCCCCCTCCCATTAGGAGAAAATGAAAGATTAAATTCAAATCTGTTATATCTATTGTCATGGTCCAGATAGGCGTGGTAGCATGGCGTCCGTACACACACACAGGCATTTAGATCTGCACGTGGTTTCCATGTCTTTCTCAATAGAGCAGTTCATCGAGCTGCACCAAAAGTGACGAGTTGGGGTGTGAGACACAGCATATTTGATCTTTCTGGACAAGAGTTTGCTTTATTACTATTACTACTACTATAGTTACTATCATCATTGTTATTACCGTGGAAAGGAACAAGTCATAATTGGGCTGAATTTTAAATTCTGACCAAAGGGGTAAGAAATGGAACATGTGAGGGGTGCCTGGGTGGCTCAGTCGGTTCAGCGTCCGACTTCGGCTTAGGTCATGATCTCGCGGTTTGCGGGTTTGAGCCCCGCTTCGGGCTCTGTGTGGACAGCTCAGAGCCTGGAGCCTGCTTCGGATTCTGTGTCTCCCTCTCTCTCCACCCCTCCCCTGCTTGCACCCTGTCTCTCAAAAATGAATAAATGCTAAAAAAAAGTTAGAAAAAAAGAGAGAGAAATGGAAACTATGAACTGAGGTTTCCCCACTCCAGAGCTGACCGCCTCGGAGGAAGAGCTCGGACTGGCCCGAGCACCGCTGATGGCACCAGCTCATCTTCAGGGCCGCCAAAAGCACCCTCAGATGGTGTGTTCATCAGAGTTTGTCCATCATACCTTTGGAACAGGTGTTCCTGAGGCCTCCCCAGACCTCCACTTTGCAATAAGAATTTAATTCTGGCTTGGTTTGAATTTTAATTAAGAAGGGAAGTTTTAATTTTGCTCACAAGTTGTGAAAACAGGACTCGAGGCTGCAATTGTGCCAACATCACAGCTGCAGAAATTAACAAGCTCAACCTAAAAGAAGGAAAAAACTCCCGGCATAATCTTGGAGCAATTAAGTGGAGACTTTTATGTTTTCATTAAGTAAGACTAGGCACCTGATGTCTTCCCACTTTGAGGCACAGAGACCGCCAGCCTCCGCCTCGAGGAGCCGTTTGCCCTGCACACAGCATCTGTCCCCTGAGACTTGCCTGCCAAGTGTCTGCTTTGCCAGATTATTCGACATTTCCCAAGAGTTGTGTTCAGCGGGGCACACGTGGTTCCTCCTGGAGCTCACAGAAATTTAAACAATAAGCATCCTAGTAAAGATAATGTTATAATAAACAGTGGTCTATTAAAGTTCCAGTGTCACCAAATTGCAATCTGTTTTGATACACTCAACAGAGAGCAAATTTAACGCAGATGTTGCTGAAAATAAAGCGTGGGTGAGGGCTGATCCATAGACGAAGCTACATGGACCTCTTACCATCTTACCACGTGGTGTTTGGATGAGGGTGGAGCCGATAAGAAGAAACCATAGATCATCTTTTGTCTCCGCCAGCAGGAAGTCCTTAAACTATGGTCGTGAGGAAATTTGAAAAAAAAAATGGGGGGGGGGTGCAGTAGACATCTCAGGCTGCCATAACAAAATACCACACACTGGGTGGTTTAAGCAGCAGTGTTCATTTCTCATAGTTCTGGAGTCTGGGGAGTCTAAGATCAAGGTGCTGGCAGACTTAGTTCTTGGTAAGAGCCCTCTTTCTGGCTTGCAGATGGCTACCTTCTCCTTGTAGCTGCACATGGTAGGGAGCCAAAGCTCAGGTATTTCTTACTCTTCCTAGAAGGGCACTAATCCCACTGTGGGAGCTCCATCCTTCTGACCTCATCTAAACCTAAGTACCTCCGGAAGGCCTCACCTCTGCATACTGTCACACAGGGTCATGTTAGTTTTCAGCCTATGAATTTGGTGGCAGGGACAAACATCCAGTTCATAACAAAAGGACATCCTCGTGAAGGGTGTATCTAACAGGGGAGATGAATTTATGTACAAGGTTTTTAATCAGTCAGAGCCATCGACTCAGAAATACTTACATTTTTGTGACATTTGTGGCAGAATTTTAACTTTGTAAAATTCCTGCATCTCTTCTGTGCTGGTAAAGACATGAGTCATGGTCCTGTGGTGTTTCACTGCCCTATTAATGTCTTGTGGTCACTCAGTGCTTGGTTCTGAACAGAAAACACACCTCTTGTCTCTTGGACACAAAATGATTGTTAGAAGAATGACTCATGGACATTTTTTTGCTAGGATTTTTTATCTTCAGGAAACTTTGTTCCATGTTTAGAGTGGTATAATAGTATGAATCAGTGGTAAGTCTGTGTGTTCTTAAAGAGAAGGGATATTTCTTCATTCTTTATTCAGTGTGTGCTGAGTTCTTGTTTTGTTCCAAGCACTATGAGAGGCTGAAATGGTGAACTTAATAGAAAAGGTCTCTGCCCTCATGAAGTTCCCTCTTGTGGGAAAATGCATTCCTCAGGATTTTGGTTGCAAGTGACAGAAACTGCATTCTAGCTAGCTCCAGCAAGGAATACATTTATTGGCTCAGGTAACTTGAATTCTAGGGAATGTGCTGTTTTGAGACATGGCTGGATCCAGTATTCAGCATTGTCATTTGGATTTTGAATCTTTCCTTCCCTCTTTCCTCTCCACCTTCCTCTATTCTGACCATGTTTCACTGGCAGGTGATCTCCTAGTGATGGAGAATATGGCTGTGTGCTTCCAGGATTATTTCTCACTATGGTCCCAGAGGAAGAGAGAGCATCTGTCCTAGTGGCTTAGATGTAAGTCCAAAGATTATTCTGGTCTGGGTCACATGTCCACAGCCTCAAGTGAGGGAGACTGGACAGTGGTAGGGCTAGCCATCTGAAACCATGGGGATTGATCAGGATTACATTACTGTGGCCTCACTTGGTGGGGATCCCCAAAGGAAGGAACAGGGAACATGAGGGAGGGAGACAGGTGAACAGGTCATGATGGTACAGTGTGTTTAATGCTAACATGGGGGAAATAGAAGGTGCTAGAGGATCACTAAGAAGGAGGGCAATCTCAACTTCTGTAGGTGGGAGCATGGAGTTCTCAGAAGGGGGATTTTAGTCAACATCACCCTAATAAAGTACCTGGGATGATGTTGTCTCTTTCTGAATAGATTTACACAGGCCTTTACAAGTTCAGTGTAGGGCCTTTAACCATGTGGCAACACTTCCATGCGCTGTCTTTTGGATGATGTAAGTGTTCTATATCTATAGCACCTGTTATGGTAACCAACGGCCACATGTGGCTATTGAGCATGTGAGATGTGCCTAGCGAAGACAGGGGAACTAAAATATGAGTTTTATTTAACTTCAATTAACTTAAATCTAAAATTAAACAGCCACATGTGGCTAGTAGCTGGCACGTTCAGCTGTGTAACTCTATGGGTAAAGACTTTTGTAGTCTGATACCCAGTTTCCAAGGTACCGGCCTACCTTTTAGTTCCTGTATTATAAAAAGGTCTCACTGAGCAGAGAGAGAACTCTGGTTAGGCTCTTCTGAACAGCAACAGCCACAACAGCAACAAAATATAGATGACGGGTCTTTGAGCTCTGCAGGATTTGTTACTCAGGCCAAAGCTCTGCTTATTTCATTGTCATCCTTGGGCGTCTTTGGGAGTATGGTTAATATTAATATAATATTAATATTAATGCTGATCATAGTGATAGTGACCATCATTTATTGAGCACTGTCCTAGGCGTCTATACAAGCATTGTCTGGTTTAATCCTCAATAATTCTATGGGCTGGAGCTACTATAAAACGCATTTTACCAATGAGAAAGCAGACCAAGGAGTTAACTGACCAAACCACACCAGCAGGATAGGAGGGAGTTGGTAATGGTGTTAATATTTTCACCACCTCTTTCATGCTTTGTTCTTATGGCAGTTCTTAGTCTATAAAATATGAATTCTGGCCTGTAATCCTGAGCCATCGGGCTTTCAATCCCCATCTCCTTTGCTAAGATATCTGCCCCAGGAGGACAGAGACATTTGGCTATCACTGTGGTACCATCATCAACAATAACATATTGTATAGGTGTTCAGTACATATTTTTGAATGAATGAATCACTCAGTGGACCAAAATCTACCAGACATATTGGTCTCATCACACGGTTAGTAGCAGCCCTGCCTCCTCAGATACAGTAGAGTTACTGCCTCTCTGAGAAGCTGGTCACTGGCTATAGTCAGTGGGACACAGTGACTAAGTAGGGAACTGGCATAAATACATTACAAAGCCATGCTCCCTTTCTTTTCTCTATTGCTTCCCTCCTCAAAGTCTTCCTGAGCCAATGACTACATAATTCCTTTTATCTTGAGGTTCATTCCCCAACCAACCTGGGTGGGATCCCAAAAGGCATAGTGGCAATTCCAGAAATTATATAGCTCATGGGGTGCTTCTTGGCTACGTATCAATTTCCTGGTTCTCAAAGATTTAAGATGAGCCAACTGTTATTTCTCGGTGATTTAAAGTTCTTTGAACAGTTTCAAAATATCTGTGTGTACAAAAAATTATATACTGAAAAGTTGATTTATCCTAGGGGAGATAGTACCAGCTGAGACAGGGTTGCCTGGTGTTTGCCTCCAAAAACACATTTTGTTTTGAGATTGGGAAAGGAAGGGCTCAGTGGTCCAATTAGTTTGGTAAATGCTGCCTCTGCTGAGCCGGTTATGGAGATTCAAGATGCTATAAACAGATTAAAGGCCCACGGTATCCATCCCATGGCATAGTTTTACTTTTATTCATTCAACTCATGCTGACATCCCGGAGGACTTCTCATAGGACATCTTCATGTAACGCCTGTGTAAGGAAGAGCATGGTGACGTGGCATTTGGGAAATAAGTCCTATGGTCATAACTGGCAATCTCAGGAAAATCTTTTGAACTCTGAGAGACTGGAGTCCCTGCTATGAGTTGAAAATTTTGACCCAAGTGCCAGGTTTGGGCAAGATGTCTCCTCGGTGCTCATCCAGTCCTGACTTGAGTCAAGTTATGACCTTTATTGTTCTACCTTAGGCCACTATGCCTAGAACTGTCTCAAGGTACTGTCTTAATCCCCACTCAATGTATGCCTCACATCCTGACCGGGAAAGGCCTGGGTCCCATGGTTCCTGCTGCCACCCAGGCTCCTTTCCTTTGTCAGAGACATTCTCTATGCACAGCCATACCAGAATTCCTCCGGTTCCTTGAACTTGACGTGCTCTTTTCAATCTCAGGACCTTTGCACATTTCATTCTTTATGCCTGGGATATTCTTGTTCACCCTGTGGCCACCACTTTTGTTTTATGAGTCCTACCCATATGTAGTGGGTTAAATAATATCTCCCTCCAAATTTATGTCCTCCTGGAGCCTCAGAATGTGACCTTACTTGGAATTAAGGTCTTTGCAGATGTAAATAAGTAAGTTGGGATGAGATCACACTAAATTAGAGTAGACCCTAAATCCAGTATGACTGATACCTTTATAAGAGGAGAGGACTGACACAGAGGGAAGACAGGGGCAGAGATTGGGGTGATGAAGCAACAAGTCAAGGATCACCAAAGATTGCTGGGAGCCAGCAGAAACTGAGAAGACACAAGGGAGGGGTCTTCCCTAGGCCCTGTCGACACCTTGATTTTAGACCTCTATCCTCCAGAACTGAGAGTTCTTTTCTGTTGAGCCACCCAATCTGTAGGACTTTTGTTATATCAGCTCTAGAAAACTAATATACCATCATTCTGCTCTCAATTTGAAGAAGATCCTTCTTCCCATTAGAGATCGGAATCCCCTTTTGTACACTAATGTAGCCTCAGGCACTTCTCCTTTGTGACATCTCGGTTCCTGGGATTTCTTATCCTTTGCCAGCTTCCCTGCCCAGCATGAGGCTTCCTGAGGGCAGGCAGGGGCCAGGCCTGTCCTTCCCAGTCAAGGCTCTGGGGTTGTCCCATCTGTTCCACTTTCCTTGGAATTATATCCTTTATAAGGTTTTCCCAACAGACTCATTTCATGTCAACTTTTTCAAAAAGCACCTAGTAGGGCAGTGCTTGGAATTGGAAGCAGTTACAAGCCCACGTGCAGGTGCAGGGGAATGATCTCAGTCCAAAAGGAGAGCACTGAGTGTCATTAATCCCTTCCCCCCAGGTCCTAGCCTAAATGCTGGAACTGTAAAAAGAATTGCACATTTTCTTGTCCCAGTGGGGCACACAGAGATGGGGCTGAGATGGGGAGGAAGGACAGCAAAGTGGGGAGGAGTGAAGCAGGATCAGACACAGTCCTTGTCTAAGAACAGTCACCACAATTTAATTTGAGAAATGAACATCCGCTGAAGGTCTACCATGGGTCAACACGTTATAAAATAATTATCTTTATTTGGGCTAAAACCAACTCTTTGTGAAATTATTAAATTGGAACATTACCTGGCCTCATCATGGGTAGAATTTCAGTGTGTGTTAAGACCATTCTATCCTAACTATACTTGGCTTTACACAAAGCAGTGCATCCGTTTTATTTTATTTTATTTTATTTTATTTTATTTTATTTTATTTTATTTTATTTTATTTTATTTTATTTTATTTTATTTTAAACGTTTATTTATTTATTTTGAGAGAGAGAGAGAGAGAGAGAGAGAGCATGTGCAAGCAGGAGAAAGGCACAGAGAGAGGGAGAGAGAACCCCAAGCAGGTTCTGCTCTGTCAGTGCAGAGCCCAATTCGGGGCTTGATCTCAGGAACCGTGAGATCATGACCTGTGCCAAAATCAAGAATCAAACACCCAACTTACTGAGCCACCCAGGTGCCCTTCCATTATATTTTAAATAAATTGTGTTCTGTCTCTTGGTGTGCAATATCATGTCAGTTTTACTTTACCTTCATTGCCTAATGACCTTCAATTGGCAGGGGCTTCTCATACTTCTGTTTTCTGATTTGGTACAGGAAACTCTTTACATTAGGTCCATTTGTAGGTGGGACATGTAGGTACAGGAGAACAGAATAAAATGATTTTTGGGTAACAAACCATCTCATGGTTTTCTGAGTAATAATTTGGGAGTGTTATCTCAGACACATATTATTATTTCAGTGTGGTCCAGAAAGTTGGCCATCAGTAACTGGAAAGGAGACTCCCACTGCTACCATTTGAGTCAGGATTTCCTCCTGTGAAAATCAGTTTTCTCTTTTTATTTTCGTAACTCTAATGTCTGTATTTCAAATCCATTCCTGAGCAGCATTAATGGTTGAAAACAATGATTTGCTATCTTATTTTTAGGGAGCACTTTTCTTTTTAAATGAAATTTTATTCTTAAAAACCAAGTTGTAAATAGAGAATGTTAACCTTGGATGTGTCCCGACCAGTCTGCAAACCACAAGATGAAGGATATGGGATCCTATCTTACACATGGGGAAAACTCCCCAGGCTTCAAAGCCTGAAATTCAAACTTTGTAATGCAGCATAATTAGGACCATTTTTTTCCCATTTCAGTTGTAGAAAACCAGGCCAGTATTCCTGATGGTAAATACAAGAGTGAGGGGAAGACAGGCCTGTGTATATTCTTTTTTTTTTTTTTAATGTTTATTTATTATTTTTGAGAGACAGAGCTTGAGCAGGGGAGGGGAGGGGTAGAGAGAGAGAGGGAAACACAGAATCTGAAGAGCTGTCAGCACAGAGCCCGACTGGGGGCTTGAACTCACAAACCATGAGATCATGACCTGAGCCAAAGTTGAATGCTTAACCAACTGAGCAACCCAAGCGCCCCAGGCCTGTGTAAATTCTAAGATGGAAATGTATCGAGCTCCTACCTGCCATGCTACACACATTGCGTTACCTGGACCCAGAGACATGGCCTGACTCTGCCCCGAAGTCTATGAGTGATGCTGCCAGGTTCAACAACTTGCTGGACAGTGAGAAATGACCTTGGCTAATTTCATCATTAGCCACGGGAAGGGGCTGGAGTCCTGTCCTTCCCTGAGAGACAAACGTTACTGAAGATGTCCCCACTCTCCAGCAGGCCTTAAAGCAACTGAGCTAAGGCCATGTTTGCTATAGTGTTCTAGCCCTGAAGCACCTTCCCTGAGCCGGTGATGGAGCATGTGATGAGCTGGTCATTGCATGTGATTTTTCACCCTGTCTGTTCAATCAGCAAAGCAGAGCAGCCTTGAAATGCTATGAATAAATATTTGGAGTTCCTGGGTTTCTCATAACTCTATTTTTCTTCTAGGGATTAAATGGGAACCAGATGAGAATGGAGTCATTGCCTTTGACTGCAGGAACCGAAAATGGTAGGAAATGGTCAAACCTCTTAGTTACTTTTTAAAGAGAACTTGTGGAGAGGTTCATAATTCATTTTTTGCTTAATTTTCCCCTGACCTAGGTACATCCAAGCAGCGACTTCTCCGAAAGACGTGGTCATTTTAGTGGACGTCAGTGGCAGCATGAAAGGGCTCCGTCTGACTATTGCAAAGCAAACCGTCTCATCTATTCTGGATACGCTGGGGGATGATGACTTTTTCAACATAATTGCTGTGAGTGCAGCTGTTTTGTGCTTTCTCTGCGCTTTGGGTTCATTTGATCTTTTAGCAGCAACCGGTTCACATTCTCATTGCTTTTGTACACACAACATTAGAAGTCCTTCCCGAGATGAGGACCAGTTAGCCCCATGTGAGCTCCCTGAATCACAATGTTGGAATGGCTTTCAGAGTCTGGGAAAGCAGTCGAGCACATTTCCTCTCCTCACCTCGCACTCAGGCACTGCCATCTGGAAGAGTAGCACCAGATTTGGTTTTCCTGGGGAGCCAACCTTTTCAGAACCTTGGGGAATTAAGTCTTGCAAGATATTCCTCAGACGGCTAGTGGAGATTAACTTTAAGCTGGTTTGGTCTGAAGACCATGATAGGAATACTAATCATGATGACAAAACAACTATGCTGTAGAGAGCTGTTTAAGGCTCACAGAACCCTTTGACTCAGCTTCATAAACAAAAGTGCGTTTATTAAGTGCATACTGAATGCCGTTCGCTTACCCTTCATATTTGCATGGTCTTTTGTTCCTCACGGCAATTTTAGCACGGTTTTTGCGTTTTCTCCGATGAGGCTGCTGGGGTTGCGAAGGTCAGTGACTTGCCCAAGGTTATAGAATGGGGAGGTGGGAGACCCGGGACCCAAACAGGATAGTAATAACATGCTTCCTGGAAAGGGGCAATGGCTTCTGAATTCCATCTCCAGCTCTTTTTCCTCTTCTCCCCAGTTCTCTGGTGTGAGTCTCATCACGCACCTTATGTCCCTCCTACTCTTTTTCCAAAAACTATAGCCACAACAAGCCTGCTTCTTTTCCCTGAGTACTTTACCAGGAGCTCCTGCCTGGTAGTCACCTGTGCTTTGCCGCACCACCTCTGCCTAGGACACTGAGTGGCTGCAAAAGGCAGTCAAGGCAGCGTGGTGTGGTGAACAGAGTGTGTGCTTTGGGGTTGGGGCTTAGTTTTGAATAGTTCTGTCCCATACAGCAAGCTGCACATCTTGAGGCAAACTGTCAGCTGAAGCTTGAGTAATCATATTACCTGCAGAGTTGCTGCCAGGACTACCTGAGCTGGGGCACAGGAGCCCCCCCCCCAATGGCAGGACATGAAAGAAGGGGTGTTGTTTGAAGAGTAGTGCAGACAGGCTCCAAGCATGCCCTTGCTGTGGTCTGTGTGGCTTCCCCAGGCTCCTGAGCAGATGTGTCATCATGGGATCCTGTATCTAGGCAGCCTTCTGCATGGGCACAGAGCCTACTTTTATTGGCGAGGCAGAGGGCACGGGTGTTTAAATGGCACTTAAATGGCTCGAATTAGTGTCCTGCCCGCATGCTTCTGATGAGACTGAGCAGGAAGGCACAACTGTGGGCCACCATGATTTGTAGCTTCAGATTTTTAAAAGCCCTAAAGAAGAAAAGGAAGAGAAGGAGAACAATAGATTCCATGGGAGCAGGGGTTAGGCTTGTTTATTTATTCAACTATACCCAGTGCCCGAGACAGTGCCTGGCAAATAGTGAGAGTGTAAATACTGCTGAAAGGATAATCCCTGCAGCTGCCTCGCCCACCTTATGCCAGCCCTCATGAGTGTCTCATGTGGGGGATCTCATGGGATCTTCGCCCCAGCTCTGGGCACAGAGGAACCGACAGGTAGAAGCTACCATCTAGGGGTGCCTGGGCAGCTCGGTCGGTTAATGTTCAACTCTTGATTTTGGCTCAGGTCATGATCTCATGGTTCATGAGTTTGAGCCCCATGTTGGGCTCTGTGCTGTCAGCATGGAGCCCGCTTAGGATTCTCTGTTTCCCTCTCTCTCTGCCCCTCGCCCCCCCCCCCTCTCTCTCTCTCTCTCTTTCTCTCTCTCTGCCCATCCCCCACTGCCCGCAGGCTCTCTCTTTCTTAAAATAAGTTAATAATAAGAATAATAAAAAGAAGATACCAGCTAGAGGTCACACAGCCAGAAAAAGTGGCCCAGTAAAAACTCAGAAACTGTCTGGCTTTACCTCATCCTGCTTCCTGAGCAGAAGTGAAGAGATCATAGTTGAGTGACTCAAACATCTTGCTGTGAAATTCTATGGCCCCAGGGCACAGTTCTTTAAGGAAACTTTCAGACAGAACTTCGGGTTTCTAAATTCAGAAAAGCTACTCTAGTTACCAGTCTCATTGTGAATATGCAAATGTAGCCTGATCCCCACACATCCTGAAGCATTTACAGATAAGAAGCAGCTAATTTGGGACTATCTTTCTTATTAATCTTTAATTACTCATTACAGAAGTATCAGAAATTAGCATAATAAGAAGTGCTAACTAATTACATTGTGGATCCTTTATCAGTCAGGATTTATTGTTCTGTTAACAAAACCAATCGATTGAAATAATCTCTGTAAGTTCATTAAGATATACAAACAGTGTCAACCCAATAATGAAGACGGAGTGATTAAGATAATTAAAAGCAGACATGCTAGTTATTATAGAATAGTTAAGGAAGAAAATTAATTAATTTTTTTTTACCCCAAATTGTCCCCTTATATAAAGAAACCCGTTAGAGGTCCCATTAACCCTCACTGTACATCTGCTTGTAAGTTTTCAACATAAATGATCAACTTCAAGACCATTTACATAATTATTTGGACGATTAGGAAGATACTCTGAACTTTTTTATTTGAAGCCTCGATAGTAAAATTGTGAAGGCTGTCCCCCTAAGGGGTAAGAGAATGGATCAAATTCTTTAGTGAATTTATGTTAAAAGCCCCAGGGTGAGAAAAGGAACCACTAATTAACAGTGACTTTTACATGTTGATTGTTTTATTACAGGCAACTTATGTAAAAATTTTAAACAATCAGAAAAGTTGCTATTCTCTTGCTGTTTGCCACATATTTCAAGTTTTTCCAAGTATATGAACATATGTAATTTTTCCCCAGCAGTAGAATCCTGTTTTCCAGAGTACTCAGCAACTTGCTTCTATGCTTTTATTGCAAGCAAGTGTATTTGAAGAGCAGAGCATTTCATCACCCTGTAGTTGACATTAATTATTTAACCAGTCCCCCTTTGCTGGACATCATGCTGTTCTGGGTCTCTTTTCTGCTCGAGAGTGCTGCAGAGAACGGACTTGGGCATGTATTCTTGCAGGGTTGGGTGTGCTTCTATCGAATAATATCTGGAGGTGGAATTGCTGCACCAAGATGCATGCATATACTTAGGTATTACGAGAATGTCCACTAAGTAGGGTCTTATAATGGTTACACACTTAGAAACTGCACAGGCATACCTTGGAGATATGACGGGTTTGGGTCCAGACCACTGTGGTAAAGTGAATATCGCGATAAAACGAGGCAAATTTTTGGTTCCCCAGTGCATATAAAAGTTATGTTTACATGACAGTGTAGTCTGTAAGTATGCAATAGCATTGGGTCTAAAAAACAATGTATGTGCCTTAATTTAAAAATACTTCATTGCTAAAAAAATGCTAACCATCATCTGAGCTTTCATTGATGATCCCAGATCACCATAACAAATATAATAATAATAAAGTTTGAAATAGTGCGAGAATTACCAAAATGTGACAGACAGATACAAAGTTAGCAAATGCTATTGGAAAAATGGTGCCCACAGATTTGCCCTGCAGAAAGTTGCTACAAACCTTCAGAAAGTAACCTTGTGAAAAAAACGCAGACTCTGGGAAGCACAATAAAACAAGGTATGCCTTTAGTACTCAGCTCCATCCGCTGTAACAAAATACCATAATGTGGGTAGCTTACACAACAGAAATTTATTTTCTCACGGTTGTACAGGCTGGAAAGTCAAATATCAAGGTCCAGTAGGGTTTGGTTTCTGTGAGGCTTCCCTTCCTGGCTCGTTGACAGCCATTCACCTTCTCACGGTGTATGTTCCCGGAGAGAGAGAGAAAGAGGGAGCCAGCTCTATCCTGTCTCCTCTCACGCAGGTGCCAGTTACGAAGCCCCATCCTCATGACCTCACCTAGCCCTAATCCCCTCCCAAGGCCCCATCTCCACATTGTGGGTTAAGGCTTCAACATGAAACTGTGGGGAGGGCGCACAAACATTCAGTCCATGACGCCAACATTTTGAGAGTTCTAAATAGTGGATTTGTAATTGGCAAACGTCCATGTTCATTCCCTTGAATTGTCTCTCTCAATCCTAAATATGTTTCACCAATGTTGCCTTGCCACATCATGGTGGTGTTCTTTTCCTCCATTACCTTCGGTTTCTACGCTGGTAAAATTGCTCGAGTAAGATGGTGTATGTAGGTTTTTCAGTCCGTTGAGAATGGTTACTTGCCTCCGCCTAGAGGGAGACCCTACTGCAGATTCTTGTACGTGCAGGACGATGGGAGGTTTGAAACTCCATCCAGAATGCCCCGCAAATCTGTTTGAGTGCCCTGTTCTTGTCGGCTGGAGTCCATTTATGGGAGAGGACATGATCATTTCACCTTTCATTACACTGTCCACTTTCTCCTGCTCGTTGGGTAGATGTTTGAGGAGACATTTCAGAGTTTCAGAGAGAAGTAAAGAATACACTCTTGTTTTACAGTGTTGGAAGCCCATGTGCACCCTAGGTATTTGTTTATACAGATCTACTTCATCGTTGCCCCTTGGTTTTCAGTGCCTTAATAAGGGAAGGGGGGAGAAGATGTAAATAGTAAGAGTCTTTCCTTGGCTGTTTCAGTCCTGTGTGCACGTGTGCATGTTTGTATTAAGCTCATTGGCTAAATGCATCTTATATATTATACTGAAAAGCTTCCAATTCAGGTCTTTCCAGAGAGTAAATGTGAAACGATAATGTTAGAAACTGTTTTAGCTTTCACGGACAGGGTATTGCAAAATCTAAGACTGATGAACTAAATGGGTAAATTATAAAAGAATAGAAGAAATAAGAGAGTGATTTTGTGCAGCCAAAGTTAAAATTTAAGGTCAAACCACTGGTGCATGAAGAGAGATGTCACTGACAAGAGAAAAGGCATATTTTTCTGATTTGCTTTGAAGTCTAACTACAAGCCATGCATTAAATTAACAATATTATCATAAAAATGAGGGTGCTAATTCTGTCCGATGCTGAAATTTGAAAAATGGTTTTACAGAAGCCTAAGCCATGCATTAAACGAACACAGTATTAACTGGACTGATATTGTTAAATCAATTTAAATGCTTCCTGCAGCCTGTGTTTGTGCCGAGTTGAATAGAGAAGAGCACCATTTGTTAGTTCAACCCAGAACTTTCTGGTGCCCTGGTTTTAATTTGCAGAATTTTCTTTAGAACCGTTCCTCCAGCGCTTTGTCTGCTACGGATTTACTCTTTAAAGTAATCGATTCCGTATTAAAAGTATGAGGCTGGTATTTTCTTTCAGTGCTCATTTGTTCTGTACTACTAATTACGTCCAGTTGTGTTTCAAATTACACAGGAAGCTCCTCTAATGCAGAAGATCCCTGGGATGGCTGTACTGCTGAAAATACTGTGGGCTCATCTGCTTCATCACATAAACCCTACACATTTTCATTCGAAAGGTTATTTAATCAAAAGCGCGCCCAATAAAACCGTATAAATATTTAATGGAGTTCCAGCAATTCTGCATCAGTTTCTTGCCCTGCATGAGCATGCCAGCCTTGTAATTCTGTGGTTTGGTGTGTGTGTGTGTGTGTGTGTGTGTGTGTGTGTGTGTAACTTAGGATTCTCTAAAATGTACCCACTTACTTCATTTAATTTTTATCTGTTTTTTGAAAGGGATAGAGATTCTCTTTTTTTGTTGTTTTTTGTTGTTTCTTCTGTGTCAGTTCCGCCCCCCCCCCCCCCCAGGTTTGTGCCTCTCCTTTTCCCTCCGTAATCTTCTCTATATCTTTGCCTTTCATCTCTTTGTTCTGATTATTTATTCTTTCAACAAATACTATTGAGTGCTAAGAGTGAAGTGTTAAGTACTAAGGCTGCCTTTGCAACTAAAGAAGACAGGCTGTGGACCTTGAGGTTTTGTGTGTGTGAGTGTTGGGTATGGAGAGAGACATCCAGGAAGCAGGTGCTCAGGGCAGAGTCGGGGCAGTGTGATCTTTGAGGGTGCAGTGAGGGGCTCTAGGAGCGCACAGAGCTGGGCAGGCTGGGGACTCAGTGATGGTGTCTTAGAAAAAGTGATGACTAAGGGAACAATAAGGTAAGGGGCTTCTGCAGGAGATGGGATAGGCGGGGAGAATGCACAGGTGAGGAGGAAGTTGCTCTTTGCAGGAGGTAGGTAGTCACTCCTCTCCAACCCCCAGGAAGTACGGGCCTGAAGGGCTGGGCCTGGTGGGAACACCTGAAAGGAGCTTATTTTCTGGACGCATTGGAAGGGGGGTGGGGAATGTGGGAGGTGGAGTTGGTGGCTGGGGTGAGGGCTGGGGGGCGGTTGATGATAAAAAGAACGGGGCTGGATTGAGAGAGGCAGGCCAGACCAACCCACACAAAGAACTGGAACTCTACCTGGAGGCAGCGGAGGACGTGGAGGGTCAGCTGCAGAGTGATGTATAGGGACATCCCCCTAAAGTTTCCCCCTTCTTGATTAGGTCTCCCCTCATCCTCTTTTTTAGGCAGTTAATGGTCTTCTTCTGTTAGGCCTGGAAGCTCCATTGCTTTCATCCTCCAGCCCAGCTTCCGGCACGAAGTAGGGTTGAGCTCTCAATATCATCCAGAGCCCAGAGTCAGCTGGTTTTCACTCCTGGGCTCTAGGCTTCGATTTCCGTGAGCCAACATGTGGCACGATCCTACACCAGTGCCAAAACTTGTGTGAGCCTTGGTGGGCGAGCCCGGCCCACTTAACTCTTTATTTTTAGATCCTTCTCCAGCACATTCCGGCCATTCATTTAATGAAACCTAAACCTCGCCTTTCCTATTTCAGATCATTAAACTTCCCATTGAGGATTTTGCTGTGTCTTTAAAATGACAGAGGTGACGAATGCCTACAGGGATTGTGCAGAAGGAAGGAAAAGGCAGGTGGTGACGTGTCCTCACTGTCAGAGCCCAGAGTTGTGTGGTTGGCCTGGGAGGAAGGGAGGAACAGTTCCCGAGAGGAGAGAAGAGTGGGTGGTAGTCTAATCCCTGAAGAAGACCACGGGTTTACATCAAGCCTGGTTTTGTTTTTTGGATGGACCATGGCAGCATCATAGATATGCACTTTTTATCATGAAAGGAGAAACAGTATCTTCCAAAGCAATATCTTTGGATGTAATGAGCATATTCTTTAATGGATACAAGTAGGAAAAAGTGGCTCATGAGAACTCTGCAATGATGTTCACGTGCAAGTTTAGTCAGTGTTTTATGTTTTATGGCACCTAGCAGGTTAGTTACTATTCAGTGAACAAACAAAGGAACAAAGGGCCCGGTGGCAGATGCCTTCCTGGGAGGGGATTTGGCAGTAAGCCGGCTGCACTGTCTTGACTCCATGTCTGCCACAGACCCCCGTCACTGAGAGGGTTCAGAGTGTGGCATGGAGTGGGACAGTGTGCAGCCGTGCACCGTGGTGGTTTCCATCTTGAGTATTTAGACAGTCACGTGGGCCTATGGCCGCAGCACTTCTGTCCAACGAACGCAGCGCCTCACTCTCCAGGGGAGGTCGGGGCCTGTGACCCCTGTCCTCAACACCCCCTTCCTACTCAGCAAATGTCAGCTCCAGTTGGAGGCCACATCTATTGGTCTTTCTCTCTCGTAGCACACATGACACTCACGTATATATTTTCTTGGTTCCTTGTGCTTGTGCATCCAGATGCTGTCTTCCTCTTTCTTATATGCTGAGTTCTGTGTTGACTCTTCACCCACTTACCTCTTTTCATCCTCACAGTGAGTTCACGGAGGGAAATCCAGTTACAATTCCCATTTCCCCAACACAAATACTGAGACTCAGAGAGCTGAGAAGCCTTGGCCAAGGTCACCCGGCTGGTGTGTGGCAGAGCCAGGATTTGAACTCGGGGCTGTCTGCCTCTGTTGCTTTGGCTCTCCTGCTCTACCCGTGTGTGAATCAGACGAGGAGAGCCAACAAGGAAGGAGAAGGGGAGAAAGAAACAGATGTGACCATGTGTCGGTCCTAGCTCTGTAAGGGGTGAAAATTCTTTGTCTACCTTCTTAGTACGTAGTTGGTGGAATGGCTTGACCATCTCCGGGGCTGCCTCAGCTCTCTCCCACCGTGCTAAGAGACTCTTCCCATTTCCCCAAGATTTACAGGAAGGACTACCCACTTTGGGGGGAGAGAAAGAGATGGCTGAGCGCCTCTCTAGGGTTCATTCCTAGCAGTGGGAGGGTGCAAAAGCAAATGGCAGAAGAGAATTCTACCTGGCCAGTGACGACGGTGCACACTGCATCCGTCTCTTTTTTAGACTAATGATGTCTGATTGTTTAAGTAGAGACGAAGGAGAGCTGTTTATCAGGCCGTTGGATCTTAGGGCTGGAGTTGACCAGATCTTCAGTTGTGAATTGATCTGGCCATCCCACGTCATCGTTTCACAAAGTAGAAATCCAGAGAACATCCATTAAACTGTAGGAACTGGAAGGTTTCCAAACGGCGAGCTGCTGGGAGCGTGGAAGCAGTTTCACATACAGGGTGCCCTTGGCGTTCCCCTAGGGAGGAGCAGTGGGTAGTGCGGCGAGCATGGTGAGCACGCACGGCCCATGGGCCTCCTCGGCACAGCTGCCTGGTGTGCACCGTTCCCTCACACAGACGGCTGAGCCCAGCTCCCTTTGGTGATACACACCAGATTGCTCAGCATAGCTTTATCCTGATGCAGTCAAGGGAAATTAGTCAACTGCAAGCTTGGATGATGCCACTAACAAGCTGGCGGGGGTTCAGAAGAGCAGATTCCTCCACTGTGGCCACGGCTCACACAGCGATGGCGAGCATGGTTTTGATTACTGCACATGTTCCTCCCTGATGAGGGCAAGAACATCTTGGTCTTCTTTACTTTCCAGCCCCCTCTGCAGCCCCCCACATGTACGGACCTTTACACTAGCCAAGCTGTTTCAGGTCTGTTGCCTCACTGGATCCTCACAGGAACCCCTGGAGGGTAAACAGAAGATGAATTAGCACCTTCTTATGCATACGAATCTGGGACCCAAGGTTCAGTGACTTTCCCAAGGCCACACAGGGAGTATATGGCAGGGCAGGATGTGGACCCAAGTGTCCTGACTCCTGCCTCAGAGTACACAACCCCAGGAATCAATATTGATGATATATATTAGGCAGAATGTAGATGAAGTTTAAAATTTACGTGGAAAATGGAACTGGGAAGTTTGGGACTGCAAGGTATAGGACACCTGAATAAAGGCTGCTTTAGCCTATAGGCATCTCATAATCTCACGGAAGAGATGTGGAGCAGGGCGGCTGCAGGTTTGGTATGATGCTTCAACAGTGTCCTCAAGGACCCACATTGGCTCCATCTTCCTGACCTTTGCTCTCCATTCTTAATCTTGTCACCCCCATTGTTGCACAATGACTGCTACAACCCCACAATGGCATCCCAAGTGGGAAGGAAGGAGAGAAGGAAGGCATTGGGTAGAGGAGAGTTTTCCCATAATGGCAAGAAAAAAACTCATTAAACTTTCCAGAAAATGAACCCTTACGTTTAGTTGGCTGGGAATGAATCAAGGGACCATCTCTAGCTTCAAGACAAGCTAGGAAAGCATGCTTTCAGCAGAGGAGGATGGGATAGATGTGATGGGCTAAGTCTGGTTTTGCTTCAGGCTTTAGGAATGGGCATCTTGTCACTCTCAACCAATTCAGTCAGCAAAGGAGACAGAGGACAGGGAAATAGCTGCTTTTTTTCAACAACTGCCCACCTCAGTCCAATATGGACTGAGAACGTTGGAGAGACTCTTCTTCAGGTTGGACTATGAATTGCTTCCTGGATCCTCAGATGATGTTTCCATTTGTGGACTGAAAGTCATGGTCCATTTGTCAAGGGCTAATTTCAGAATTGTGTAAATGTGTTTTTGTTTTGTTTTTTTTTTTTTTTTAGTCCATGCCTCCTCAGAGGAGATCTAAGCTCTATGACCATTGAGCGACAATTTTTCAAGTGCTTTTCTGTGACTAAGAACCAAGATTAAAGAGGAAGCAAAAGTCAGACTGATGGAAAGCATAGAATCTTGGGGGCCAGAGAAGAGAAATTGGGGGCTTTGAGGTCCTCAGATCAGTAGCTATAAAGTCAAACTACCTGGGTTTGAATTCGGACTGCACCCCTTGTATACTCCCCAGGGACTTTGGGCAAGTTGGCTATCCTTGGTTTGCCCCAGTTTCTCCATCTGTGAAGGGGGAGTAATTGGAAGGGCTTACCGCATGAGGTTGAGGTGTCCCGTGAATGAAGTCTAGTCTGTGCCCAGGTGGAGTCAGGGCTCAGTAACAGTGAGTTGCATATATCAGTATTCTCACTGCTCCTACTTGCTTATTAGCAAGCACCTCGGCACTGAAACAGGATAATCTCTGTCACTGTTGTAGGAGCTGTAGTTCTGGCCCTCTTCAGTCTGTCCCTGTAGTGTGTCCAAAAGCGGTGGGCCCAAGCTCATCTCTTTATTTCCCCCACTTCCCTGTGCATAGCCCTCCATGGTCCTCACTCCACACACTTAAAGTCCAAACCCCTTAGCCAGACTTTGCTTGAGAGCTGGGCCTGTGAGAGGTGGTTCTGGTTCCCTTCCTCTGGAGCTCTGGGCTGGGTTTTTGGTTGCTGCAGTGGAAACATGATGACACTCATTTGAACACGTTGTACTTGGGCACCTACTGTGGGCCCACCCCTGTCGTTGTCACTAGGGGACATACTGAGGAACCAGATATGGACCCTTACAGTGTGGCCCCACCTGTGGTGAGGGATCCAGGCACCAGGCTGTTAGGATTTGGGAGTTTACAGGAGAGGAGCCTCACCTACACCACAGGCTGCTTCCCAGAGGAGGCAGGAATGAGCTGATCCAGAGGATGAATGGGAATCAGCTGGGAGATGCCAGAGCAAGGCTCCAGGCAGAGGGCCCTGTGTGGGAGGACAAGATGGGATATATCAGAGGACAGGAAGGGAGTTAGGGCTGCCAGTGCCAAGTCTCTAGGGAGGGATAATGAATGAGTGAAGTTGGGAAGGTCAACAGGGCCAAGTGTCCAGAGCCCTACCGTACCTTGGGAAGGCTGATTTGCAGAGCAGTGGAAAGTGTGAATGGGATTGGCGGGATGCGGCATGATCCAATTTGTGTTTTAGAAGGACCCAGCCTCGCCATAGTGCAGAGAATCATGCTTGATGAGAGAAGTGAAGATAAGAGCACTCAAATTTCCACTCCCTAGTTGTGAGTTTGGACAAAAACAAATGGTCATATTTTGGGTATTCTGGGATAAGAAATAATGGGAAGGTCGGCCTTGGCCTGTGTGGAAGGTGGTGTCACTGCTCATGAGTAGTGCTCTGACCCATACCCGCAGAGCCTCCCAGAGTGACCGGGGAATATCAAGGTCCTCTCCTTTCCTCGATTCTGTTGTCACTCACGTGTGACCCATACACGGGTCCTTTGGCTCCGTAAAACCAAAGACAGGAGCTGGAACTATATCTGCCCGAGTGTGGGATGCTCTTTAGATCCCACCTGGATCATGCACTGTCAGCCATGGCCACGGAGCCACTCCTGAAGGACTGTCAGTTAACTGTATACACCCTAAACACTGCCATATATCAGCACATGCTCTAGAACTTCCTTCCTCAAACAAGGAAAGAATATTGGGCACTTAAGCACAATTTTATATGGGGCACCAATTGAGAAAGTCACCTATGTGAACAAATCGAACCCCTAGTTATGTTGCTTTTCTGTTTGTTGGCATGTATCCTTAAGTTATTTAGTACCACTAAAATGGTTAATTGTGTTCTCTTGGCTATTTCATCTCTTTGCAGTATAATGAGGAGCTTCACTATGTGGAACCTTGCCTGAACGGGACATTGGTGCAAGCTGACAGGACAAACAAGGAGGTAGGGTCTGTGGCCGGGCAGGTGCATCAGGGGTCATGGCATGGCCTACTCTCCCTCACGGTAGTGGCTGATGCTAATTCTATTCTACTTTTTAGGAACTCATCAAATGTATTGCCTTTAATCATGGCAGTAAAATAATTACATTGAGTTCAGAAGCTCAGTAGTTCTGAAATAATTGCATTGATTTACTTTTTCTTGCTTTATGTACGTCCTGTGTCATGCTTGATACCTATGTTGAAACCATTGAAAGAAAATAGCTTTTGCTGAGATTTCAAAGAAAATTGAACCCACTTGTTAAATCTGTTGTTGCTCTTCCTACAGTTGATTAAATAATCATTGGGGTATCTATGGGGGTAACTTGTCTCCCAGGTTAGAAGGTAAGCTTTATGAGCACAGGGATGATGTCTGCTCACTGCTGTGTGTTCAGTGCTCTGAGCATTGGAACAAATGAAGGATGTGTTAAAGGAGGACCTTGGGAAATGAGGTAAAAGTTTCTCTTCCTATTGGAGCATTCTGGGAAAATGCCCAGAATAGGTTTCTATAAAATGAATCCTTTTTCCCCCCTTACCCATCTTTAAACTTATGAGTACAGACCACTATAGCTACCACCATAGCACCCCCTACAGGGCCGGGTGACAATTTAGGTCGAATTAGCTGTGTAGCAACAATATCACACCTCCTAGGACACACAGCTGCCATTACTCGTGTTGTTTCGTTGTATTTGCCATGAAGGGCTGCTCCTCTCCTGGAGAGCAGATTCCCACGAGGTAGCTCAGGGCACTGCCAGGGTAGGTTTCTGTGAGGCACTGTGCCTGTGCTGGGGAGACCCCTCGTGGCTCAAGTGGGCAGGGAGTGGCATTGGTGCCATCTTAGGTGCAGGTGGCATTTCTGAGGGAGTGAACAACAGAGGATTAGGAGAAATTCATTCCAGCTAGAACACAGAGTGAGAAGGAAAAATTATACCAGAGTTAATATCCAAGCTTCAATTTGAGGGGCAGGAAACACTGTAGTAGGCTTTATGTTAGGAGGGTAGAAGAAGTGCATTGTAGCTCAAAGAGCAGGTGTATCTAGGGAATGTTTGTTCATGGTCACTTCGTAGGGAATGAATGACTTAAACCTATAGCCAAACTTTCCTAGGGACCTTCCCCTTGTTTGACCATTGCCTGGGTCTGGATTCTGCCCCATTCCCAATATTATAGCTTTGGAATATCCTCCAGAGCCTCAGATAGGTGTCCAGTGATGGTGCCTGCAACATTAAATAGAAAAGATGCTTGGGGTGCGTGGGTGGCTCCGTCGGTTGTGTGTCCGACTTCTGATTTCAGCTCGGGTCATAATCCCAGAGTTGTGGGATCAAGCCTGCACGGGGCTCCGTGCTGAGTGTGGAGCCTGCTTAAGATTCTTTCTCTCTCACTCTGCCCCCCGCCCTGTCTAAAATAAATAGATAAAAATTTAGAAAAGATGCTTAAAATGGTCAAGGCCTCCCTTCAGATTGCTTCCCAAATAAACAAGGAGCAGTGTGATATTTGGATGTATGAAGTCTTATGAAAGGCAAAGAAGATGGTTAGATAAAGCAGGCTAAGCATTTATTTAAAACTGTCTTTGGAAATGTGTGAATATTTCCACACATTGGACTGGAGCAGTTTTGAATATAAAAATGTATCTAGACATCTAATTCTGCCAATGAGGAACAGCCACATTCCAATCAGATTCTTCCCCTTACAACTAAAAAACCCTGGAGGTAACCCAGTAAACAAGAATAGGAAGACTCTGGAAGGTGAAAAAGGAAGATGAGCTTCCTGGACTTAAATGCATGAGCTGAGTTCCCTGGGTTTTCTTGTTGATTCCCACCATCTGTCTGAATGGAGCACTCCAGGACCCTCCCTCTCATACCTACAATAGGCAGAGACCAAAAATAATAATTAAAAAAAAATAATTCAAGAAAAGCCTGTTCCTTCTAGCCTAACAGCCAGGAAGGGGGTAGCCTCAAACAGAAAACCTTCTTGACAATACCTTTACTACTGCACACAAACACCAGTGGGATGACCGTAGTGGGCAGCCCTCCACCCCTTCAGGGCCCAACGAGGAATCGACCTTCCACCTCACCCGCATCCACTGGGCCCTTGTGCTATACCTCAACACAGAGACTGGCTGCTAGGAAAAAGATTATATAGGATCCAGAGTCTTGTAACATAAAACCTAACGTGCCCAGAAAGCAGTCGAAAACCCCTAGTCATTCCCCAAACCAGGCAAATCACAACATGAATGAGAAAAGACCATCAACAGAAGCCAATGTTGACATGAATCAGATGTTGAAATTATAAAATTGCTTCAACAAGCAATTAGGAATTCTCTTGAAACAAGCGAAAAAAAAACTCAGCAAAGAAATAGAAGTTATTAAACAGAACCAAATGGAAATTATAGAACTGAAAAATACAGTCACCAAAATAGAAAGCTCACTGGACCAGCTCAGTAGTAGAGTGGAGATGACAGAAGACAAAATCAGTAAACTTCAGGACAAATCGATAGAAATTACCCAATTTGAACAGCCGAGAGAAAATAAACTGGAAGAAAATGAACAGAGTCTCAGGGACACGTGGAGTGATAACAGAAGAGCTAACATTCATAGCACAAAAGTCCTAGCAGAGGAGAGGCAGAGCAAGACTAGATATGTTGGCTGCAAACTTCCTAAAATTAGTGAAAGGCATAAACAGACATATTCAAGAGGCTGAGTAGACTCCATATAGCATAAACCCAAGTCACTCCATGGAAGGGCACATCATAAATATAATTAGAAAAGGGGAAAAGAAATAACTTGATAGCCACAGAGAGAAGGGGCACATTGCTTAGATTACCTATTTGTATGACAGCAGACTTCTCATATGAAATCTTGGAGGCCAGAAGGAAGTGGCATAGCATCTTTTAAGTATTCAGGGAAAACAGCCATCAATCCGGGACTCTGTATTCAGTGAAAATGTGTTTAATGAATGAAGAGGAAATAAAGACATATGCAGATGAAAGAAAACTATGAAAATTTTTTACCAGCAAACCTACCCAGAAAAAAAATGGCTAGAGAAGTTACCTAAATAGAAGGGAAATAACAGAAAGAGGCTTGAATCTTCAAAAAGGACAGATATTGGAATGGGTAAAAATAGGAATAAGTGTACTAGAGTATCCTAATTATCAAGAGATTATTAGGTCATACTTGATAATTGAAGCAGAAATTATAGCATCATCTGATGTAGAGGCCACTGTTGCTGAGGAAACACTTAAGCCGATTATATTTTTAAAGTATGGAGGGTAAAAGGACCTAATTAGAAATAAGATTTCTACATCGTTCTGAAAGTGGTAAGTGCTGATATCAGTCGACAGTGATACATTACATATTCATATTACAACACCCAGAGCAATTAAGAAAACAATGAAAAGAGGTATACAGGTATCCTCCACTTTTGAAGTTCACTTTACACTGTTTTGCTTTTATAAAAGACCTACATTAACACCTGTTTTTGCTAACCGAAAGATATCTGAAGAGGATTTTCACTTTTTTTTTTTTTAATTTTTTTTTCAACGTTTATTTATTTTTGGGACAGAGAGAGACAGAGCATGAACGGGGGAGGGGCAGAGAGAGAGAGAAGGAGACACAGAATCGGAAACAGGCTCCAGGCTCTGAGCCATCAGCCCAGAGCCTGACGCGGGGCTCGAACTCACAGACCGCGAGATCGTGACCTGGCTGAAGTCGGACGCTTAACCGACTGCGCCACCCAGACGCCCCATGGATTTTCACTTTTATAAAGAAAGACAAAAAGCAAAAATAGCATCCAGCGTTTGTTTTGCTGTGAGTTATTATAGAGGCAGGGTGCACCCTGAGCAGTGAGAGCAGTCCTGCC
The DNA here is from genome assembly GCF_018350175.1 of Felis catus. NCBI lineage: Eukaryota > Metazoa > Chordata > Mammalia > Carnivora > Felidae > Felis > Felis catus. Next base: position 22,962,856 of record NC_058369.1, read on the forward strand.
AAGCTCTTTCCCCAGGAATCACACTTCGCAACTTTGCATGAAGCCTCCAGAGCTTTGAACCTTGTCTGTGAGCATCTGTGCTTTATCTCCGTTTATTTTGTGTGTCCCTTAGCAAGATGTGTCCTAAGGTGTCCGAAAAGCCTAGGAGATTATTTTTGGGTCTGGGAACACTCAAAAAAGTTTCCATATAAATTATTGGTAATTGCTTCTTTTCTTTACACCATTTTAGCTTATGACAAGTTTCATACGAATGTTCTACTTGCGGATAGAGGGGGGAATGTACTTAAAAAGTAACTGATAGGAATGTAAAAAATAAGACACAACAGGAAAAAGGATAAATTGACAGACTTAAGCCCTGCCGTATCACTAATGATCTTAAATGTAAATGGTCTGAGCACACAGATTAAAAGACAGAGGTTGGCAAGTGGATTTAAAAAAAAGTCTAATCATATGCCAACTACTAGAGTTTCACTTGAAATGCAATGACATAGATATGTTGAAAGTAAAAGGATGGAAAAGATATACCATGCAAATATTAATTTAAAAAAAAGCAGGAGTGGTTCTGTCAATATCAGATAAAGCCACCTTCAAAGCAAAGAAAATTACTATTACTAGAGACAAAGAAGGACAATACATAATAATAAAAGAATCAATCCACCAGGAAGACATGACAATGCTAGATGTGTTTGGACCAGAGTTTCAAATATGGAGTTTCAAAATACATGAAGCAAAAACTAATAGAACTGAGAGTAGAAATAGATAAACCTACAATTATAGCTGGGGACTTGTACACTTCACAGTCAATAACTAATAGACTACTGAAAAGAAAGTCGGCAAGGATATAGAAGAACTGACCGACCGATAAGATCTAAATAACATCTATAGAACACTCTACCCAACAGCAGCAGAATACACATTCTTTTCAGGCACTCATGGAACATTCACCAAGATAAAACATACTCAGGGTCGAAATACAAACCTTAATAACTTTAGCAGAGTTGAAATCATATAGAGCATGCTTTCTGTTGATAATGGAATCAAACTAGAAATCAATAACAGAAAGACGACAGAAAAATCTCCAAACACTTAGAAATTAAGTATACCACTAAGTAATCCATGGGCCAAATGGAAGTCTTGAAGGAAATTTTAAAAATATAAAACCAAATGAAAATGAAAAGACAATATATCAAAAGATGTGGCACAAAGCAATCAAGTGATGAGATGGAAAGTTATAGCACTATTTCCTTATATTAAAAAGAGGAAAGCCTCAAATTAATAATCTAACTGGGGTGCCTGGGTGGCTTGGTCGGTTAAGCGTCCGACTTCGGCTCAGGTCATGATCTCACGGTCCGTGAGTTCGAGCCCCACGTTGGGCTCTGTGCTGACTGCTCAGAACCTGCAGCCTATTTCAGATTCTGTGTTTCCCTCTCTCTCTGCCCCTCCCCTGTTCATGCTCTGTCTCTCTCTGTCTCAAAAATAAATAAACGTTAAAAAAAATTAAAAAAAATTAATAATCTAACTTCACACCACAAGAAATTAGAAGAAGGAGACCAAACTAAACCCAGAGCAAACAGAAGGAAGGAAATAATAAAGAGCAAAAATCAGTTAAATTGAAACAGGAAAACCACAGAGAAAAATCAATGACACCAAAATCCGGTTCTTCAAAAAAAATTTTTTTAAACTAATAAATCTCTAGAAAGACTGACATAAATGAAAGGAGAGACATCACAAATCACCAACATGAGGCATGAAATGGGGAATATCACTACAGAACTGCAGTGATTAAAAATTATTAATAAGGGAATATTACAAACAACTTTACACTCATGAATTTGACAACTTAGGAGAAATGAACCAAATCCTTAAAACTACAAGCTACTAAGATCCAACCAAGGTGTAATAGATAACCTGAATAATCCTATAAACAATTAAAGAAATTTAATTCATAATTTAAAACTTCCAAAGAGAAATCTCAAGTCCCAGATGGTTTCACTGGACAATTCTAAATATTTTAAAGAATTACTATGAATTTTACCGAATCTCTTCCAGAAAATAGAAGAGGAGGTAAATCCCTCCAACTGATTTTATGAGTCTAGTGGTTCCCTGAGAATCCAGACAAAAATGGTGCAGAAAAAGAAACCTATAGTTACCTTCCAGGGGAGACTCCATGATGAGAAAAAGAAACCTACCAACCATAACCCTCATGAACTTACAGCGAGAGTCCTCAGCAACATTTTAGCACATCAAATCTAACTATGTATGTATCTATATCTATAGAATAATATATCACCACCAAGTAGGATTTATTCCAGATATGCAAGGCTGGCTTGATATCAGTGTCAATCAATGTAATTCACCATATAAACAGGCCAGAGATGGAAAATCATATGATCATAGCAATTAACTCAGAGAAAGCATTTGATAAAATCCAACACACATTCATGATTAAAAAACAAAACAAAACAAAAACCTCTCATCAAAATAGGAACAGAGGTAACTTCCTCAAATTGGTATCGACTATCTACAAAAACCTACAGCTCATATCAAACTTAACAGTAAAGGTTTGAAAGCCTTTTCTCTTACAATTGGGAACATGTAAACATGTCCACACTTACCACTCTTATTCAACATAGGGTTGTAGGTTCTAGCAAGTACAATAAAACTAGGAAAACAACTAAACAGCATACAGTTCTGAAAAGAAAAAATTAAACTCTCCCTATTTTCAGGTGACATGATTATATATGTAGAAAATTCCCTAGACTTTTCCAAAAAGGCAAAACCTGAACTAATAAATGAGTTAGACAAAGTTACATATACAAGATCAACACCCCAAAACCAATCCTATTTCTATATACTAACAATAAACATATGGAAACTGAAATTTAAAAACCAATACCATTTACAATTGTTCCAAAGAAATAAAGTTTAAAAAAAACATGTGCAGGTTCTGTGTGATGAAAATTACAAAATGATCCTGAAAGAAATCAAAGGCCTAATTAAATAATGGAAAGACTTACCATGTTCATAGATAGAAAGACTCAATGTAGTAAAGATGTTAGTTCTTTTCTAATTGATCTGTAAGTTGAATGCAATTGCTATCAATTCCAGCAAGGTTTTTGTAGACATAGACAAGGGTATTTTAAATTTTACATATGCACAGGACCTAGAATAGTAAAACCATCATGGAAAGAATAAAAGTAGGAAGAATCAATTTACCCTACACTGAAGCCTATTATATGGTTACAGTAATCATGACAGTGTTGTGTTGATGAAGGAGTAAGCATATAAATCAGTGGAATAGAAGAAAGAACACAGAAATACACCCACACAAATATGCCCAACTGATTTTTGACAATGGTGCAAAAACAATCCAATGGAGAAAAACTACCCTTTTCAATAAGTGATGCTGGAGCAATTGAACATCCATAAACAAAAAATGTACAAATAAAAAAAAAACAGTTAAAAACACTTAACCTCGATCCAAACCTCCCCACTTAAACAAAATTTAATTTTAATGGATCAAAGACTTCACTGTAAAGTGGACAACTTTAACACTTTAAAAAAACATAGGAGAACATCTTCAGATCTATTGATAGCAAAAGCACAATCCATAAAAGGAAAATTTGATACAATAGATCTCTCTCATTAAAATTAGAAAAAAAACCTTTTGCTGTGTGAAAGACCCTGATGAAAGGCTGAATGTGGCTTGCAAATATCCTCTCCAGTTATATTTGCAGGCCACATATCTGATAAAGAATGAGTATATAGAGAATACATAAATAACCCAAAGTCAACAGTAAGAACAAACAATCTGATTAGAAAATGGTCAAAAGACATGAAGAGACATTTTACTGAAGAGGGTAGATAGATGGCAAGTAAGTACATGCAAAGATATTCAACATGATTAGCTGGGGAAATGCAGATTAAAACCCCAATGAGATATCACTACACTCTTATCAGAATGGCTAGAACAAAATTTTTTTTTTAAATTAAAAAAAATAAAGCCCCAAAATGCTAGTCAGGATGTGGAGAAACGGGGTTGTTAGAAATGTAAAATAGTATAGCCATTCTCAGGGCACCTGGGTGGCCCAGTTGGGTGAGCATCCAACTCTTGATTATGGCTCAGGTTATTATCTGATGGTTTCTGAGTTCGAGCCCTGTGTCAGGCTCTGCACTGATAGCAGGGAGCCTGCTTGGGATTCTCTGTCTCCCTCTCCCTCTCTCTCTGTCTCTGTCTCTCTCTCAAAATAAATAAATAAACATTTAAAAAGTAAAATGGTATAGCCATTCTGGAAAACATTTGGCAGATTCTCATAAAAACGGTACATGCAGTTATTTTGTGTTCCAGCAATCACACCCTTGGGCATTTATCTCAGACAAATGAAAACTTACATTCACTCAAAAATCTGTGTGCAGATATTCATAGCAGCCTTTATTCATAATAGCTTCAAACTTGAAACAACCCAGATATCCTTCAGGAGGTGAATGGTTAAACAAACTAATATATCCATGCCACAGAACAGTATTTAGCAATTAAAAAAAAAAAAAAAAAAAGAACCAGTAATGCACGCAGTAGCTTGGATGAGTCTTTGAATCTTTGGGAATTACCTTGAGTTATAAAAAAAAAAAAAAGCCAATCCCCAAATAATATATCTTGCATGACTCCATTCATATGCCATTCTTGAAATAACAAAAGTATAGAAATGGAGAGTAGATTAGTGGTGGCCTGGGGTTAGGGGTGGAAGCAGGGGCGAGGTGAGGGATTATAAAAGGGCAGCTGGAGGGATCTTTGTCGTAGCATAAGAGTTCTATAGCCAGACTGCATCAGTGTCGATATCCTGGTCGTGATATTGTTCTGTAGTTTTGCAGCATGTAATTGGAGAACACTGGGTGAAGGGTGTATGGTGTCTCTCTGTGTTATTTCTGACAACATTTGGATCTATAATTACCTTAAAATGAAAGTGTAATTAAAAATAATCTACAGTATATGAGGAGATATTAAAAGGGGCTTTATCAAATCAGTGTGAATCCAATGTGTTAGGTTGCTTTATTTATCTTTTAAAAAGTACTAGTCGTAATTCAGTTTCTCATAGCAAGAGGTTATAATGTTTTTACCTTACAGGCTTTTTTATTTGGAGAAAATCTCAGAAGACAAATCGTTTATTTCATTGAAATATTGGGATATTTCAAAATAAAGGTGTGTTCCTTTGGTGAATTTGAACCAATTTCCATTTTTACCATCAAATTGATGTTAGGCCATTGTGCGTTCAGGACTCAGTGTCATGTGACAAAGACTGACAAATTCATGTAAAGCAAAATGAGAATTTATGTCAGTTCACCTAACCGCAGAGTCCTGGGGTGGAAAGAGTATATACCCATTGCACCTTAAACGTGATGTCAGGAGTCACCCCCCTCTCCCCGGCTGCCTCCCCTGTGTCTTCTGTGGACTCTGATGGATTCTGTTAGGCCAGATGCCCATCCTGGATGCATAATGCCATCTGCAGTGTGTGGGGCAGCCCAGTCAGCAGCATGATCCAGGCCTGTGTAACTGTGGCTAGAAGGCAGGCCTTTGTTGGACAGACCTGCTTAGTGTTCCAGAACGAAAAGACTGTGGGTGACCAGGCCAGTACCTATGAGGTACATGCTCTGTAGAAGCATACATGCATACATGAATGAATGAATGAATGAATGAATGAATGATGAGCCACTGGGAGAGGATTCTCACTGAAAATCAGATTTTCTTTTTGTTTCAATAGAAGATCCATGAAACATTAAAAACAAAAGCGTGAAGCTCATTCCCTTTTAAGATAACTAGAACAATCTGAATTAGATTGCGGTTGAAATTACCGGATACCAGGTCGACAGTGCTCATTTGTTTAGACGAAATCCCCTGAATGGCAGCTTGGAAGACATTCTCTCAGGTTGTGTGTGAAATGGGGGTGGGGGATTGTGACCTTCTGTCTAAACCTGTGTGGAATTTGCAGTGCGCACAGTGATGCTAGCCTTCCATCCTCTGAGCTCAGTAATTCTGACTGCAGCGTGCCAGGTCCTTTGCGATGCTTCATCTTTCACTCAAAATGTCCATGTGCCTCCTGACGAGTTCTCATGACAGCAAATAATTGAGATCCTTTCCTACCCGTACCTTTTCATCTCATGGCTGTTTCCCTGGTGGCCACTGTAGTGTGACTTCCAGCTAATGAAAGGGCTTCTGGACGGTGACATCTGGGATTATTATGTCATGTACCTTTAGTTCAGTGATATCAAGCTCTGGTCTTACCATATAATATGCTGGTGACATCCTGAGAAGCCAGAGCTAGATGATTTTAAGTAAAACAGTATTTGATGAAATTCATTTAACATTTTTGAAAGAGGAGAGCATCTTAGTGAGTCTTGAAATGGAAGAGAGGTTAGGGTAAAAATGCCGGCCTTGGTCAAACTAAATTCACAGACTTCCTGTGATTTTGCTTGAAGTAGCCTATGGCACATCTTTCCTGAACAAGTGATCTCCAGGTTCTAAGTTTTTGGTTTTGTCTTTTAAAGGTATTGTTTGCTGTGTGGAGAGAATTTTGCTTTGCTGCTTTATGTACCGATTACTGACTTTTTTTTTCTTTAAGGAGAAAGGAACCATGACAAATTGGATGAGCCTGGAGCTCAAATATAGAATTCAAATGAGTAAACTCTCATCCTAATCTACTTCAGACCTTCTGAACCATTCATCAGACCCAAAAATGAACCTCCTGTGGTCTCTCTGCAGGGGGAGGGAGGAAGGAGAGTGGTATGGTCTTTCTCTGGTTTTACAATGAAGATGTTCTGAAATCCACTGAATTTCATGGCTCTGTTTAAGATCCTCGTGTGAATATTTGTTGCAAAATCAACCCATCGTAGAATCCCATGTCACTCTCATCTTTGGCAGTTTTGACCTTTTCCTGTGGGATCAACAGACATTGAACTTCTGTGCATTGATGAAAGTACACATCAGAATCACTGAATTTTACCCAGTACCATTGTTTTCTAGCCTGTGGTCTGTCAAAAGAGGCACCCGAGATTTTAAAACTTGCCCCCATGGCTTTATGGGCCTCCAGTGCACTTGCCAGTGATATGGGAGTGAGAGGTATGTCATGAGCTGTAAGCAGAAAGTAGCCCTCTGCATGTCACTGAGTGGTGGCTGCCCCCACACCAAGAGAGAGCAAGTTTGCAGAGGGAACAAATACCAACCCACTTTCATTCAACGCAGAACTAATAAAAGGTAGTGTGAATTGTGTCATGAGTACGTTAAAAATAACTTACACAGAGAAAGATTGGGAACAACTGAAATGTAAAGAAATTCTTCTAGACCCAATATAACTTAACACAATGCAGCTTTAAACAAGAATAAGGTATGTTTATGCATATTAGCATGAAAGAGTAATGGGGTGTGTGATTAGATTAACTGTAGGTATGAAGTTCTGAGCAGATTTATAGAACGTACTCATCTGGCATAACTAAGACTTCATACCCACTCAATAGCAAATGTCCACACTGAGCCCCTTTTGCAATCAGAAATAAAATATTTTTTAATAATTAATTCCCTATCCTTGAAATTAATGCAAATGTTTTACCAAAAAAAGTATTTCTGTAGGTCTATAAATACGAGTCCAATTATCTTCCTATGGTTGTGAGAATGTCCTTTTTGCTAATTTCTTGGTAGATCTTTCCGTTTGAAAATGGACTGATTTCTGCTTATCAAGGTCAAGAGATAATAGCCATATTTTAAATCCGTATCTCCCTATGAGTTTACATGAATTAGAATATTGCTACTAGTTGTCCAAATTCCTTGTGTAGTAGCTCTGTAGAGTTAAACATATGAAAATGGTGATCCAAGGCCTGTTTCTATAGGAGATGCATCCTAGAAATAATGCTCGGTTATTTATTTCCACCTTTATACTTTGTTATATATTTATATTTATTCGATAAAATTCACTTGTTTGAAAATAGCCAAACTACTGCTACATAGTTTGAGTTAAAACCATTAATTTAGCACAATTTTTTTTTTTTGCTAATCTCCACTGCAGTATAGCATGCTGATTATGAGTTCCGTAAGAGTCTAGATCAGGGGTCAGCAAATGTTTTTGTTAAGGGCCAGATAATAAATACTTTAGGCTTTGTGGGCCATGTGGGCTCTGCTGTAATGACTCAACATTGACATTGTGGCATGAAAGCAGCTATAGGCAATACATAAACAGATGGACAAGGCTGTGTTCCAATAAAACTTTATTTACAAAAATTGGCACAGGTTCATATGGTCCATGGGCCGTAGTTTGCTGATCGCTGGTCTAGATTGTAGACAACACTGGAAGAGGTCTGTTATTGAATAAAGAACATACATTACATCAGGTTAAAATCTTTCAGAAAGGGCCACATGGAAATTGGTGGTTGAGAGCTTGAATAGACTGTGTCATATTCATTTGCTCTTCTCATTTAACTGTTGTGGTAAACGAGGGGTTGAGTCAACCTGAACCTTTGACTGAATTTTTACTTTGAATAGACTGGACAGCCCACTGATTTCTATTGCTTGGTTCTGTGTGAGCTGAGAACTGTTTGACTTAAGGGCAAGAAAACATGGATATATGTTGTGAGTAGTGGTGAATATAAAAAATAATACCACCAATAATACAGTATTTTACAATTCAGAAATACTTCTCTTTTGATTCTCGTGGTTATTACCTTTCTTATTCCCAACATATACATCTGGAGCCCTGGGCTGAGATGCATATGGTCAGCGGAGCTGGCAGAGGAATGGTAGAGGGGGATGCAGAGAGTGTGTGAATGTCTCTCACAGGTACATGCAATCAGTACATACAGAATCCCATCACCAGTACCAATCTTATGTTCCAGATCCTTCCACCACCCTCACTACCTGAGCAGGTAGGGTTATCTTTCTCACATGGTTCAACGGTACTTCATTCTACTACAGTCTTGCTGTGTGGAGAAAGCCCAATTTAGATTTAGGTTTTAAAAGAATGCCATTGAATACGATGTGTTGAGGGTGTCTGTGTGATAAGCTGTCTTTATGCAGCTGTGGTGTCCGCCCTACTAGAAAGGGCTGAACCACATGTCTGCATGAAGTGTAAAGCAAGTGATAATCCAGAAGTTTGTTCATCATTTTTCTCTCCCCATGTGGGAGTTCATTGAGTTCTTTATCTTGACCTTCTGTGTGGCTGCACATGGCAGGTCTGCTGCAAGCTGTGTGTGTGCCTGTGCGTGTGCGTGTGCATGTGTGTGTGTGTGTGTGTGTGTGCTGCTCCCATCTCTTGGTTCTACCACTCAGCTAAGGAGTTGACTATTGAAGTAAAATGGTGTCCTGTGGTTGCTTGGGGGTGGCCTGGTGGTTGTGCTCCTGCCATTTTCCCCAGTCCCCAGCCAGAAAACACTATGGAGACCACCTTTTATAAACTCCGTCCTCTACTCCCCATGCTTTCACTGGCCGTGCCTTGATTTGCCCGGTGACAGCTGTTTGGGCCCCAGTGGCCTTGTCTGTGTTTCATTTCAGCATCCCATTAAACACATAGATGGCCCTCTTCCCGAGGCTTCTTCTCTGGTGCCCTGTCTTGATGTCTCAAGTTGTGTGGGGCTTTGGGGTGGCATAAATAAAAACTATCAAACCCTGAGACCCCAGGGGTAGTTTCCCAGATACACTCAGATATCTTATCATAAACGTGCACACCTCATTTACTCAAAGAACACAGATCTGTTCACTACTTAGACTACAGTGGGGGACCAAAGCTACTTACCCTATATGGGACCCCTTCAACCCTCAGAGACCGTTGACTCTCACTTGACACACAGTTTTAACCAATTTGAGTGTTAGCTGACATTGAAGGGAAAGCAGTTGGGTGGGCAGGGCAGGGCCAGCAGAACTATCTGGAGACACTGTTCTCTTTCAGCATTCCCCATCCCAGGCATGGTTCCTGCTTTTATCCAGATGCCCAAAATGTAAACGTACAAGGTCCCCACTGGGTCCCTTCCTCAGTCTCCAAACCCCATACTGACATTTCTTCCTCAAGTCTCTGCTCTCTCCCACACCTCTGCTCCAGATGCCTGTCTCCTGGTCCTGGCCCCCATGATCGCTGTCTTCCTCTGCATCCCAGAAGTGGCCTCCATACAGAGTTCCTTGCCTGAGGTCCTCCCTACAGCACACCTGCTTCTGCACCAGAGGCAGAGGGGCCTGGTGATGCAGCAAAACTGCTCTGTGCCTTCTCTGCTTACCTCCCTTCATGGCCCCCCTGTTATTTTGGGATAAGGGCAAACTCCCTGCTCATAACCACGGGGGATACATCCCCTAGTATTAAGGGCCAGATAGTAAGTATCTGTATGGCCCTCCTGTCAAGGTCTAAGTGGTAAGAAGCATCCCAACTTGGATGATTGCATTATTAGGCCCCTCCTTATCCAGTCTTCCATTATAAGCCTACTGTTTAATCCCTGTGTTTTTATCTCTTGCTTTTATGGCATTTTCCCACCCCCTGTTCTCCATTAGCTCTCTGTCTCTCTCTTCTCCTCCCTTCTTCCCTCTTTCTTTCCTGACCCAGCCATGTTGAAGTCCCTTTATTCTCAAGGTCATCGTGCACCTTCTTAAAACCAGGCCTTTATATAACATTCTGTTTCCCCTCCCTGGGACATACTATCTCTCTCCTCCCCTGCACCCCCTGTGCCTGGTGAACTGTTTTTCATCCTCTGATCTCAGATAAAATACCATTCTCTTTAGGATACCTTCCTTCCCACCCACGACAGGGCTCTGCACCCCTGTAGTTTCCTCATGAGGCTGTGTGCTGACCTGGCTTCTCTCTGCCCTCCCCACCGGTTGGGGCCTCCTGGATGATGTCATGCTCTTCCTATTTCCAGCCCATCCAGTGTTGGAACAGGCTGCCCCTAAAGAGCACTGAAGGAAGAAAGGAGCAAACCAGATCCAGTCTTTGGGCCAAAACCCTGTCAAGGTCTCCTACAGCACTAGAATGAAATCTAGCTTCCTTTCTAGGTGAGTGCAGCCTCGGGGGATGCCACCCTGCTGGCCTGTCTGCACTCTCCCCGTGCTCTGGGTGCACAAGGCCTCCTGCCCCTTTCTTTGCCTCCAGCTTTCTCCTGGAAGAAAGAGACACGCCCCTTCATTTTGTTACATCTTAGACCAAAGGTCACCTTCCCTGACCCCCTCCTCCTTGCCACTCTGCTCCCATTCTTGAAGCTCTTGTGACAGAGATTTCTTTCTTTTTTACTTATTTGTCCACTTGCCTGCCTCTTACCCGCCTTTACCCCAACCTGAAGTCTACTCTGCAAACTCTCACGCTCTGCATTTTATTACTGCTGCATCTCTTAGAAGGATCGTGGGCCCAAGAGAGCTGCTCTGTAGGTGAGTGAAGGGATGAAGGGATATTAGTTTCCTCATCCTGCTCTAGCTAAAAATGGAGCGTCAAGTCTTTAGTAGAAGGAGAAGTTAGAAGTGGGCAAAGCGACGGTTGAAAAATGGGAGATGACAGTCTGATGTTTGCGAGCGGGGGTTGGAGAGGGGTAACAAAAGCTGTTCAGGTACAACAGGCAGGAAGACGCAGGCAGCCACTTGGCGTGTCTGGTATTTGGGGGAAAGTTACAGTAATATACGTATATCCATCAGCATTAATGTTCAGCCTGGCAGTTTGAGCCACTGGGGTGAATTTAAACTATCCTCAGTTGTCTGTATTTTATTTTATTTTATTAAAAAAATTTTTTTTTACATTTATTTATTTTTGAGACAGAGAGAGACAGAGCATGAGCCGGGGAGGGTCAGAGAGAGAGGGAGACACAGAATCTGAAACAGGCTCCAGGCTCTGAGCTGTCAGCACAGAGCCCGACGCGGGGCTTACTCACGGACCGCGAGATCACGACCTGAGCCGAAGTCGGCCGCTTAACCGACTGAGCCACCCAGGCGCCCCCAGTTGTCTGTATTTTAGAGAGAGGAGGTGACTTTAGAGGTGGAAATGCCTGGTGGTTGAGAACAAGGTGAACGTAGCTGCACGTCTTGGCCACAGGACTGGCTGTGGGGCAGTGGGCCACCTTACCTCTGAAGGCTGCCCTTTCCATCCACAGAATCAGTGGTACCCTTCCTTCCTATACCTCTCACCCCAAAAGGTTGACATACAGAAAGACAGTGTATGAAAGATAAACTGCACTCTCCAGGATGAGCCACTTTCCAGATTATTCTCCCAGAGGAACGAGCCTTCTGCATCAGGTTCTCAAGTGCATAAATGACCTCCCAGCCACCCACCCTTTGACATTTTTTTAAACTTTTTTTTTTAATGTTTATTTTTTTGAGAGAGAGAGACAGAGCTTCAGCAGGGGAAGGGCAGAGAGAGAGGAGACACAGAATCTGAAGCAAACTCTAGGCTACGAGCTGTCAGCACAGAGCCCAGCGTGGGGCTCAAATTCATGGACCGCAAGGTCATGACCTGAGCCAAAGTCGGACGCTTAACCGACTGAGCCACCCAGGCTCCCCTTTGCCTTTTTTAGTGGCAACACCCACTAAGCTAGAATGTGCCATCCATGATTTCACAAATGTTAAGTTGATGACGATGGGAATTTTACCTTAGAACGTGCCACAGAAATAGGCCAACGCTTGGATGCACACATGTTTTTGGCCATCAGTAAACAGAACGGTCTTTGAGTCAAATGTGACTAAGCAACCCACAGCATGTAGCCCACTTTACAGGCCATGCCAGAGATGTGTTTGAATAACACTGTTTGTGACTGTAGTCGAGAGGCTGGAGTTTTGGCCAGCATCACATGTCTGAGAAACCCTCGCTTTGTGCTGAAATCCATGTGATTCTTATGGCAGGTGCCATGGGTAGGAAGATACACAAGAAAGTGCAGCTGGCAAGAGGTCCCACCGCGCATTTTAAAATCCTGTCCTGTTGAGTGGCTCGCAGGGGTAGGCAGCTTGGCTCCTCTCTTTGTAACTGGCTAGAACGTCACAAGTCTGATCAAGATAATGGGGACACAAGTCATGCCTCCCTCAAGCTTGCGTGTCGACTCCTTACTTTCTAAGCCCTCGTCTTATCTCTCCTTTCATTTGGTCATCACTGACTCCATGGCAGAGGAAATCACACCGTGCAGTCTCATCCGGGGACTTGTTCAGAATAAAAAGCTATTAGGAGGGACCGTCTTACACTGCTCTTTTTGTAGATCAAAAAATGCGCGAATGTTAGCCATTTCCTGTGAGTGCACCCTGATACTTCAGAGTTTCTCTTAGACCTTGCTCTGGCCAGTCCTTGTTAATTGGAGGTGACCTCAGATATAACCTATTAGCTCATGTGCTCCCAATTTTGTTGTATTGCAGATTCAATTGATATCGCTATTAATTGCATTAATTAAGTGTGCAGGAGCCTGCAAGCAAGTAAAGTAATAATTTAAAAAAACCAACATGGCAGGGAACACGATGGGCTTTCCTGTGAAGGTTACCCTGCCAGTGTGGGAAAGGAGCCTTGTAGTCTGCCCTCTATCTTCAGTCATTTCTGGGGGGATCAAGCCTGTTGCTTTTGCCCAAGCTGGTTAAAATGAGCTATGAGAGATCACCCAGGGTTTTGATGCCGCGTGACTTCACCTTGCGCTTGTTTCTCTGCTCTGGGTCTGGATGCAATCTGAGCATTAACTGGCCCCCTGGCCGCACAGGCAGAGCCTGGGGAGGGGCTGGCTGCCAGGCTCCCTGGCTCAGCCTCGAGCATGACCTCTGAGCCTGGGGAGGAACCGTCCAGACGCCAGGCCGGGACCCTCCGCTCTGCCCGTCAAGGGCTCTGGAGGTGTGGGCCAGCTGGCAGGAGCCCTGCGCAGTCCCCCAACTTTGAAGTCCAGGACCAGAGGGAGCTGAGTGCAGTTCCCAGGCAGAAGCTGCCGTCTCACCTGAACCTGGCCAGCTCTGCATCCTTGAGCTTTTGTGGATGCGGCCTGTCGCCTCCCAGGAGAGCAGGGGTGATGAGATAAAATGGCCCGTTTGGGTAGAAGGCCCAACAATAATGGAAGGAACCTCCTGCAGCCTTCTCCCTCCTCCCTAAGCCCACTGAGCTTCTGTCCTCGGGTCCCGTTGCCGTCTCCTCTTCAGGAGCCGTCTCTTCTCCCATGAAACACACCCACTGCACAAAGCAGAAACTGTTTCCACTTGTGTCTCTGCCTCTTCCTTGTCTTTACAGAGAGATGTCCTTCTATTGATAATACTTAAAATAGTCACCTTAAATCCAGCAGCTTTCTTGTGTATTTGCCGCAAGCTCTTTCCGAGTTGAGCTGGACTGAGCTCAGTTAACAGCTAGCTGGGTCTTCAACGAGAGCATCCAGCGCAGATCGGCGTGCCCTGGTTGGAACTGATTTTTCATGATCATTCCACGGGGCCGGGGGTGGGAGGGAGGGGCTCAGAAGCCACGTGCCTGGCTTTTCCTCAAGGACAGGTTTGTGGAAGTGCAGACTGCGGGGTAACCAAGATAATGTAGTGTGCTGCGAGGCACAGAGGGAGCCGCCTCGTAAATGGAGCCCTCGAGGGAGCCGCCTCGTAAATGGAGCCCTCCCGCTGCACTTGTTGTTGGCTTGCTTTTCACCAGCTATGTGAGCCTCCCACATGATGGCTTCATTGTGTGTACGTCTAATGAGCCGTGCTTGGAAGCTGCAGGTCTTAGAAGGAGCAGCTCATCAAATACAGCCCACCCCCCACATCTGGAGTCTTCCCTTCATTACATTCTGGGATGCTGCCCTTCATCTTCCTGCCCATAGGTTTTATTACTTCTGATTCATTTTCACTGAGGATCCAATGGATGTTTGTTTGTTTGTTTGTTTTGGTGACACCCAGGTCACATGCACTTGGAATTGTGTGATCGGAGTAGCTAACCAAGACCACACGCTCACCAGATTTGCATCATAGATGCATCATACTGCATGAGATTGGTTACATTTGGCTAAGAGCATTTTGACTTAAATATTTTCTAATTTCCGTCCTGGTCTTTGAGATAGGGGATAATCATAACTTGGCAGCTGGGCCTAAGAATCTCATGCATCACATTAAAAAAAAAATGTATAGATTCCCAAGCCACCCATGCAAAATCTAGGTCAGAACCTTTCAGCCTAGAGCCTCAGGATGTTTTTAAAACAAGTTTTCAGAGAATTCTGTTATAGTCAGCCCATGAACCTACCATTAGACATCACTGGGATATAGTATGACCCCCAAAACATTTGCTCTGGCCACTCTATAGAAACTAGCAACTCTGCTTGGATTTGTCTGAATATAGGAGCTTTCTGAGCACACACCTTCTGATCTCTCATTGCCATCGCCGGTCCAAGTTTTGGAGCCTGATTTAAATGTATGACTCCTTCTTGGAGTTAAAATATTAAATATTTTCATGATCAGGAGCTGCCTTCTAAATCTCTTTTTTCTGATGTTCGACATCCGTTAATCTTAGTGGCTAGCACATCAAACTTACAGTTGTGAAGGACTCTGTGAGCAATTACTGGTTAAGGAAAAAATTCTGTGTTCTTATTTTAGCCTTTCAGGACACTGGGAAGTAAAACCAGGCATTGGTGAACACGGGTTGACTTTACATAGGGCAGAAATGCCATGAATGGATACAGTCTTCTAACACAGTGTCAGATTTTTGTCCTTATGTCTGCCCTAAGCCATGGCTGTCATCAGGACTGGCTACATAATTTGCAGCCTTGGTAAAAAGAAAATGTGGGGCCTCTTGTTCAAACATTAAAAATTTCAAGATGGTGACAACAGAGTATTAAGCTGAGAGCCAGGCTCTTCTACAGATGAGTTCTGCTGTAAGACCAACCCAGGGATTGATCTCAAATGTATTAGTCCTGAGAATAAATATTTCCTTTTTTCTACCTGTTCATAAGATGCCTTCAAAAGAGCGTTATTTGTGGGGCTCCTGGGTGGCTCAGCCAGTTAAACATCTGACTTCAGTTCGGGTCACGATCTCCTGGTTTGCAAGTTCAAGCCCCATGTTAGGCTCCCTGCTGTCGTTAGCATGGAGCCCACTTGGGCTCCGTTCCCCTCTCTCTGCCACTTCCCTGCTTGTGTGCATGTGCGCTCTCTCAAAAAATAAATAAATAAATAATACACATTTAAAAAGAGCATTTACATAGTAAATAAGAGAGTCTTGAGTTTTTGTAGAAATTTCTGAGGTAGGTACACTGAGTTTTAGGGCTCTGTCAGTATTATTTTAGCCAATACGATATTCGTTTCCACTTCACTTGTGGTGGTAGGAAAGCTTATCTGACCACTAGAGGAGGCAAGTCTACTACCCACACCCAGGAAAGGGCCCCGTATCGGGACCCTTTCAAACACACCAGCCACATAGTCTCGGATTTGAAGTAGTGCAGTGTCTGTGGCTGTTTAGACATTGTTGTTGTCTGAAGTTGAAGGTTTTTGTGGGTGGTCTCCCTCTGTTCGGTGTCACTATCAACAAACGTGTGTAAGGAAGAAATAACCGGAGATGCGGGCAGGCTTCAATCAGCCCTGCCTTAATTGGCGCGTCGGCTGCATTGCAGTGCAGGCAGAATGAATTAGGGAGCAGGCCCCCAGAGCGCCTGTGGGTGGCTTCTCCCAGGAGGAGGCTCTGTCCCCGCCCCCTCCTACATAGGGCCCCAGGGCTCAGCTGGGTTCAAGACTGTCTTCAGTTCTTTTATCTTCCGAGAATTCCTTCTACCTGCCAGCCTTTCTCCACCCCTCCATCCTCTCTTCCTCTCAAGGGCCTGCCCCTCCAATGATCACAGGAGGTCTTTCTGGCTCCCTCGGAGGCAGGTGCCATCTTCCCTTCCACCGTCCCCACTGCCCAGGCCCAGGGTCAGGCACCCCATGGGCGCTTGATAACATGTCCGTCATCCCGCGGAGCAGGCGGGTGTTGCTGGCAACTTGGAAGGTGGCTTTGAGGCCAAGATTCCAAAATATAGAATTGTTCCACAAATACAGACAGGCTGAGAGGCTCCTTCGCATCGGTGAGGCTTTGTCTGTATAATGATGCTTTCATATTATTTAAAAATTTTTTTTCTTATTTATTAGTGCACAGAGTAATCAAGAACATGGATAAACAGAACAAAGGAGAATTTTAACAGCTGCACTGTAGTCCTATTATCAAAACAAAAACAAAACAACTGTTATATTTTTGTGTTTATCCTGAAGGCCATCATATCAAGTATATGTGCTTCAGGTAAAAAGGTAGATTGTAAGTTCTTTAAGTGCTTTTTAAAATTAACAATAAATTATGATAACCCTTCAGACCTTGAAGTATTCTACAGTATTTAGGTGGCTACATAGCATTCTAACCTCCTCATTGTTGAAAACTATAACTTGCTTTCCATTTTTATCTATTTTTTAAAATATTTATTTTTGAGAGAGAGGAGAGAGAATGGGTGGGGGAGGGGCAGAGAGAGAGGGAGACACAGAATCCAAAGCAGGCTTCAGGCTCCAAACTGTCAGCACAGAGCCCCACGCAGGGCTCAAACCCACGAACCATGAGATCATGACCTGAGCCAAAGTTGGACGCTTAACCGACTGAGCCACCCAGGTGCCCCCCTTGTTTTTTTCTATTTTAAACAATGCTGTGCTGTAAATATTTGGTATTTAAATCTATGTATAAGCATTTGAGTACTAATTCCTTAGAATAAATTAATAGAATTGAAATTGGGTCAAATAATATTTAACTTTTACATAACACGTAAAGGCTTTTTATATGTATTAGCTTGCTCACTAATTCAACAAATATTTGAGTGTCTGCCTTGGGCTAGGCACCATTAGGGCATTGAGGCATAATGTGAGTGAGACTCATGAAGTCCCTTCTCCTGTGGAGATGGTAACTTCTGGTGTGAGGAGAAAGAAGGATAATAACCAAAGTGATTATTAGACCAGAACTGTTGACACCGGTAATACCAACACTCACACCTCCAGCCGTGATCTCAGCCCTGCCTTTGGAATATCCACCAGGAGTCTCAGGTTTCTTGCATCCAAACCCCACCCCCATCATCTTCCTCATCTCAGCAAATGGCGGTCCAGACTCTCAAGATTCAGTCCCCCAAACCTGCCATCGTCCTTGTTTTTCTGGTTCCTCCCACCCCCAGCAAGTTCTGTCACCTCTGTCTTCCTCAGAACCGGAATCTGCCCTCACTTCGTGTCTTCCTCCACTGAACCCCGGGCTGAGCCACCACCCTTTTCCCTGAAATTGTGGCAACAGGTCTCCTGACTGGTCTCCCTGCCTTCGTGCTTCCCCACCTGCAGCTTCTCCTTGAGTATAGTCCATTCTTCACTCAGTGGGCAGAGTGGTGCTTTATCTTTTTAAAACAAAGGTCAGATCACGCCCCCTGTGTGTGTAACATTCCACAGTGGCTCAGGGTCTTAGACTCCTGCCAACGAGGATCTCATTACTGGTCACCCCTCCTCTCTCAGACTTCATCTCTCCGTCACCTCCCGCTCACCCAGCTCCAGCCACGCTGGCCTCCGTGCTGTTCCTGGGACCCACAGAACTGGCTGCCACCCTAGGGTCTTGGCACTTGTGTTCCTTGCTTGCAGAGACCTGCCCAGACAGCCGTGTGAAAGATCCCTGGCTGCCTCAGGTCTCTGCTCAAGATCTGCCTCCTCAGAGACACCTTCCCAGCCTCTCTGAAACTGTAGCCTTGTTATCCTCTTCCCCTACATCACAGTCATGCAGAGAACTTACCCCATGAATTCTGTCTTGTATTTGGTCGTTGATTGTCTCCCTCACACATCCGAGTACAAACTCCGTGAGGGCCTGGCTCATAACAGGTGCTGATACATGTCTGTTGAAGCGATCAAACACACACAGAAATAAAGAGCTAAGTGTTGTAAAAGAATACAGCAGAATAAGGTGGCAGAGAGCAAGCAGGTGGGGA
This sequence comes from Felis catus, assembly GCF_018350175.1. Taxonomy (NCBI): domain Eukaryota; kingdom Metazoa; phylum Chordata; class Mammalia; order Carnivora; family Felidae; genus Felis; species Felis catus. The sequence continues at coordinate 22,981,744 of NC_058369.1, forward strand.
CAGGGCCACAGTCAGGGAGGGCGTCTGGGAGGAGCTGCCGACTGAAAGGGGACCAGCATGAGAGAAGGCTGCCTCTAGCTGCCCTGTCAGAGGCCGGCCACAGCCATGTTGGGGTTCTGAGGAGGTCACATTCCACATATAAAGCTTCTGGGATGCATCATGTGGGGGAGTGGCCTGGTGCAATGTACATTTTAAAAAATCTCTGAGTGCTATGAGGAGAATGGTCCTATCAGGTCAGAATAGAAGCAAATGACCTTAAAGAAGCGTTTTTCTCAGTGCAGAAGAGGGGTGCCTTGGGCCTTGGAGGGGGCAGATTCAGCTCCATGCTGAAAATGGAGTTGGCAGGATTTGCTAGTGCTTTGAAAATGGACAACGATAGAACGAAATTACGAAACTGTGTACTCTTCGGGGGAACTCTGTTAATTTCAGCGGCCATATATGGGGGTGCCCATGACCAGTGAGGTTGACTGTTCATGTATATACTGTATCAATATATACCATGCAGTACCCATGTACTCTATGAACGTACTGTACCTACAGTGCTCTATCTGAAGACATACAAAGGAACGTCAAAGTAGATTAGCGTGCTTATAAAATTTGATGGACTGTGTGGGGTCCTCCTGTTTCTTCCCCACAAGGATTTAAATTGTTCTGAAGTGTCCGTGTTGGCACAGTTCCAAGGAGAAGAGAAGCAATCCAGATAGATCGTAACACCCCCAAAATTCTCTGGGAAGGGGAAAGACGAGAGCTGGCTTTCGTAAGTAACATGACTCTCTCTCTGTGTAAATAGAACATGAAAGAAGGAGGATAGTGTTGAAGGAGAAGAATACAGCAATGAGTTAGTAAACATGAGGGTCTGGTTCTTGGAGGGCCAGAAAAGGTCACAGAGGCATCCTGAAGGCACCAGATATGTGAAAGGGTGCTCTAAATTGTGAAGAACGACACCAATGCAGATCACTGCTTCTGCAGTTTTTGTGGGGGGCACATCTTGTTATAAATAAATAAACAATGGTGGTGATTTCACTATTTCCTGGGTCTCTGTGAGAGACAGCTTCCCACAGGAAAATGTCTGGTGCCACGATTATAACTAAATTTGGGTTTCAGAAGGGATTTCGGAAATAGGTATGACACATTTAGCACTTACATTTTACCCTGCTAAGTCAGAAGAAGGTTCATTTTTATCTACTAAAACAGCCTTTAAAAAGATCTCTCAATTTGTTAAATGTGTGAACACTGTAGTACTATTAATTAGACCAACTGTGTTCATTTGCAAAGAGCTAGTGATGACTTCCGAAAATCTCTGTAAGTTTATAGAAAAGCGATCACCAGTGTTGTGGAAGAAAGGTCCCCGGCTCGAAGATCTGAAAAATGGTTCTGGCCGCTTATTAAAGATCCATATATGGGAAGAGATGAGAGGCTCACTAGCCAGAGGCTGGGGCCACCCCACCTCAGCTCTTGACATACCAATGTACAGGTTCTCCCGTATACGCGGAGATGACCCCAGATGCCCACTGCTCCTTACAATGTGCAGGGAAGTGCTTACAATATGCAGGGAAGCAAGGGTCTTATAGTCACAGGGAAACGGGGTTCAAGGAGTTACCGTGCTTGAAAAGAAATTCAGGGAACCATTAAAAACAAACAAACAAGGGGAGGTCCTGCAAAGGAGGACCCATAATATTTTTACAGAAGAACAGAAGAGACGATGTTGCCAGTTTGTCATGGAGTCGTGGTGTTCGTTCAAGAGAGGAAAATATTAAGGATTCCTTTTACTTAGTTGAGTTTTTAACTTGATGAGTAAGTGTCATCAAGGTCTGTTGGGTATAGAGCCACCAGCTGCGGGACACTGTGTCCCATGGCCTGTGCTCCTTTACAAGTCGGATGCGGGGTTATCTGTGGGGTTGGGCTGCCCTGCATGCAGCCTCCTCTTTTAGAGTGCCTTGGCAGGAGAAATTGTTACGTCAAGGTCTGCGCCGCCGCCTCCCCCCCCCCCCCCCCCCCATAGAGGTTGATGAGACTTTCTGTTCAGGAGTCTGGGAAGTGAAGACAGGAAAGAACTGTTGGAGGCAGCTGACTGCAGCCAGCACCTGACTCTTCCCATGGATTCTGAAAGCTATCTGACAGCCGGCTGGACCAAGTTAGTTTCCGTTGCTTGCAACCAAAGCATGCTGGTGCCTCAGCACGTGAGCATTTTAGTGAGTTTGAGCGTGTGCACGGTTATCACTTGAAGGGTGTCACGGCCATAGCATCTCTGGAGGGAGAGGGATGGGCTCCGACTCCTTGCATCTATGCCTCAGTGTGTGCACCAGAGTGTGGCTTCTGAGCACGTGTGACATGGGCCTCTCGTATGTAAAACCTCTAAGACTACGGCTGAAGAAGGCAGAATACAACCAGATGCCTCAAGCTGTATGCTTTTCAAGCCCTCAGAGAATTGTAAGCCAGTGGATTTGTTGGTAGAGTTCACTGATCTTGGAGACCTTGAAAATCATACAGCTTGCTGTATGCAGTGGTTTGCTAGGGCTGCTAAGAAAGCAGCACACGCTGGGTGGCTTGGGAGAGCAGGACTGATGGTCTCGCAGTGATGGAGGCCAGAAGTCTGAAAATCAGAGTGTCGGCAGGGCCATGCTCCCCCTGAAGCCTGTAGGGGGTTCTGTCCTAGTGTCTGGTGGCTTTGCCAGCAATAATTACAGCTACATCACTTCCTTCCTGTCCTTACATGGTACTCTCCCTGTGTTTCTGTCTTCTTGTGGCCCTCTTCTTGTAAGGCGTCTTCCTCTGGGCTGCTGTGACAAAAATACCATAGACTGGATGGCTTATGCAGCAAACGTTCATTTCTCACAGTTCTGGAGGCTCGGAAGTCCTAGATCAGGGTGCCACAGATTCAGTGTCTGGTCGAGATCCCATTTCCTGTTTCACAGATGGTGGAAGGACTAAGGGATCTCTCTGGACCCTCTTTTTTAAATGTTTATTTATTTTTGAGAGAGAGAGAGAGAGAGAGAGAGCAAGCAGGGGAGGGGCAGAGAGAGAGGGAGACACAGAATCCGAAGCAGGCTCCAGGCTCTGAGCTGTCAGCACAGAGCCCTATACGAGGCTCAAACTCAGGAGCCATGAGATCATGACCAGAGCCGAAGTCAGATGCTCAAATGACTGAGCCACCCAGGTGCCCCTGGGGCTGCATTTATAAGGCTCCTAAACAACTTCCAAAGGCCCCACCTCCAGATGTCACCACACTGGGGATTGTTTCAACATGTCAATTTTGGGGAGATGCATTCAGTCTATAGCATAAGGATGTCAGTTATATCAGATTCGGGGGCCACCCTACTCCACTATGACCTTATCTTACTAATTACCCCTGCGGTGACCTTTGTACATAAGACTCTGAGGTATTGGGGGTATCTCTCTCTTTTGAGGGACACAGTGCAACCCATAACCCTGGTTGAAACCCATGATGGTTACAAGAAGTTTCAAGCTCTTTGCCATGTATTTGTCCCAGTGTGGACTCACCTTCTAAGCTCATTTGGTCCCAGTCTCTGTCGTTCATACTAGAAGGACACGGCTGCCTGCCCTGGTGGTGGTGTGGCCCTGTAGACACAGTCCCACACGGCACAAACAGGGGAGCTGGACCCCTGGGCGTGGGACCTGAAGGAGACATGGCTTGATCCCTTCTTTGTACCTTGTCTCCGGTCCTTCTTTACATCAACTCAGAGCACGAAAGGCGAAAACGAAAATGCTTACATGGTGTCTGCATCCTTTAAAACAAAAAGCACCTGCCTGCAGTTCCTTGCTATGGATGCCTACTTCATGCCTGGCTTAGTGTCGCTCGAATACCTTCAGACCTTCTTCACTCCCTTGCATGAGTTCTTGGAAAGTGTAGTTTGAGTTTGCCTTAGAAATGAACTTAACAGTCTTTCCCACGTGTGGTCCTTGGAGCCGGAAGAGAAAAACAGACAAAGACCCCAATCTTAAGGTTTTTACTAAAATGGTATTTTCTTGCTGCCACTGAGATTAAGCCACACTGGAGAAATTCCTGGGCAGGGTTATCGGGGCTGTGCAGCCTGAGGGCACACCTTCTGTACCTTCGGTGGCATGTGTGTTTCCCCAGAGATCTGTTTCTCCCTGACTCCTGCTGAGCACCCCTAAATCTGTCAGTGTGCAAAGCAGCCATTTCTGAGTGTTTAGCACAGCAGGTCTTTATTGCAGAGGGGCTCCTGGCTCGAGGCTGTTTTTATTCACACTCTGCATCACGGTGGTCCCCTTGTGAGTCTCCCAGCACCACACCCCGAGGGCTTAATACTCCCACAATAGCACAGCATATCTATCAGCGTGGCCCAAATTAGAAGAAGGAGGAGGAGGAGGAGGAGGAGGAGGAGGAGGAGGAGGAGGAGGAGAAGAATACAGCTAATATCAAATGTTCATCAGGATGCCAAGCAACTAGGTCATTGGTGGTGATATAAAATGGAACAGCCACTCTAAAAAACAGTGGCAATTTTTCCTAAGTTGAAACACACACTTTACCTTATGACCCAGAAATTCCACTCATGGATATGAACCCCAGCAAAATGAAAACTCATTTCCAGAAAAACCTGTTCGTAACAGCTTTCATGGTAATTGCCCAAACTGGGAACAACCCAAATACCCTTCAGCAGGTGAGCCAGTAAACAAGTGCTAATCCCTCCATATAGTGGAATAAAAAGAAAGACCTGTGGATGCTGTGACAACTCAGAAAGATGGATGGTATGGGTAACTATGTTGGTGAAAAGAAACAATCTTAAAAGGTTACATACTGTAAGATTGCATTTGTGTGACATTCTCAAAGTAAAATTACAGTGATCGAGAACCATCGATCTCTGAGAGATCGGTGATCTCAGTGATCTCTGAGGGTTCGGAGAGCGGGAAGGGTATCAAGATAAAGGGCCAGTACCAGGGACTTTGTTCCTCGTGCTGGGGCAGCTGTGTCCTCACTGTGGTGGTAGTTACAAGAGTGTATTCATGTGATCAAGTTCCATAAAAGTATACACTCAATAAAAATAAGGCACTTTGTAAAAATGGATGAATTCCACATAAAGCCTGTAGTTTTAGTTGAATAGTATTATCTCTCTCTTGTCCATTTCTTAGTTTCAGTGATTGTGCGGTGGGACCGATGTTATCAGTGGAGGAAGCTGGGTGAAGGCTTCCATAGCTGAGTTTCCATAACTCTGTTACTATTTTCGCAACTTCCTTGCAAGTCTGCAATCATTTAAGAGTAAAAAGGTTTTAAAATTTTCCTTACTAGCAGCTAACAATTTCTGAATATTTACTAGTTTCAGGCCTTTTGCTCAGGACCCGATGTCTATTATCTCGTTTGACTTTCCCAAACAGCCCTGGCTGGTATGTTCTGTTTTCCCCGTTTATTGGTGAAAAGACTTTACCAACATCATATGCAAACACGGTTTCGAACACCTGTGGCCTGGCTCCAGAGTCTGTGCATTTAACTCGGTTCTTCCTCCCTTACCAAGCTTTGAGATACAAACACCAGTGTAGACCACACTGTGAATAGACCACGTTGCTGAGAATCCCGATGGTATTGCTGAAAGATGTGGGTTTTGATTTGCTGGGATGAACTGGCTCTTGCAGATTTAAAAGTGTCTTTTTCAAATTTCTTTTCACAAGAAAGCAATAAGAATGCATAAAAGAGAATGCTTAATCTATCACACGTTATTAGAGTCTCCCTTACCACAGAAGCAGCTTGCTGGGAGTAGGGGGCAGAGCAGTGTGGGGAAAGAAAAGGAACCCTTGGCTTTGAGGCTGTTGAGTTGTGATCTAGGCTCTGATATTTACTGGTGACCATGAGCAACTTACTTAACCTCTCTGGTCTGTTTTTTTGGTTTTTGGTTTTTTTTGTTTTTGTTTTTGTTTTTGTTTTTACCTGCAAAACAGAGACCTATGCCCCCTGACTGAACAGCTGGAAGAGTGTAACAGACTGAATTGTGTTTCCCTAAAATCCTTATGTTGAAGCCCTAACTCCCAGTGTAACTATATTTTCAGTTGGGGCTTTTAAAGGGGTAATTAAAGTAATGAAATGAAGTCATGAGAGTGGGGCCATAATCTGATATGAGGGCTGTCCTTCTAAGAAGAGGAGGAGACACCAGGGATGCACGCACAGAGAAAAGGCCATGTGAGGACACAGCAAGAAGGTGCCGGCAGCAAGCCAAGGAGAGTGGCCCCAGGAGAAACCAGCCCTGCTCACACCTTGATCTAGGACTCGCGACCTCCACAACTGTGTGAAAATACACTTTTGTTACTGAAGCTGCCCAGTCTGTGGCGCTTTGTCATGGCGGCCCCTCCACCACCAAGCAGTTCTCCGGTTCTCACTGGGCACTGACCGGGTGTCCCACAGATGCAGCTCCGTTCTCACACTGTCTACCCAGGGATAGCATCAGAACCTCCCATTGAAGGCTCATTCCCATGAGACTGCCCCCACCCAGCCCCGTTCAGACACCAGTTTGCAAGTTCAGGTTGCCACTTGTGCTTCTGACCCGATGGCTGTAAATCAGAGGTTCCCATCACACCCTCCTTGGGTTCAGTTAATTTGATGGCAGGTCACAGAACTCCCGAGAAACAGTTTACTCACTAGATTACTGGTTATTACAAAGGACCCAACTCAGGAACAGCCAGGTAGAAGAGATCTACAGGGCAGGGTATGTGGGAAGGGGCCATGCTCTCCCTGCCCCCCCACTTTCTCAGAACCTCTCCCTCTTTCTCTCTCTCTCCCCCTCCCTCCCTCCCTTCCGGCACTTCCACATGTTCACCAACTCAGAAGCTCTCCAAATTCCAAATCTTGTCCTTTTGTGCTTTTATGGAGGATTCATTATATACATATATGACTGATTATGTCATTTTCCCTTGGTGACTGAACTGGAGGTCTTGGGTGTGGGAGGGCTCCAGTTCCAACCCTCTAATTCCGGTTGGTTTCCCTGACAACCAGCCCCCATCTTTTGGGGCTTTCCAAAAGTCACCTCATTAACATAAAGTTGGGTGTAGCTTAAAGGGGCTTACAATGAATAACAAAAGAAACTCTTTTTACCTTGTAGCTCTTATCACATAGGAAATGCCAATGGCTTTAGGAGACCTGTGCCAACAATAGTGATGAATGAATATCTATTTCTTACTTGAAGTCACAATATCACACAGCCCTAGCACACACATACAGAGAATAACTCCTATAGGATCTGAAGGTGTTAGAAAAGTCTTCAGTGCTGATTGCATATCAGGTGAGGAGGTTGGCATGGAAATCTAGCACCCAATCTTGTTTGTCACAAGTCTGCACCATACTTCCCGTGTTTTTAATTGTCCAAGCCAATGTGTCTTAAAAATATATTTGAGGAAAGAGTAGTTCCGTGACAAGATGTGAATAGAGGTGCTTATGGGGAACAGGGAGGTGGAGGTTTTGTGATCAAATAAAACTTAGAAAAGACAGATTAAACAAATTTAAATAAGCTTCTTTGCTGCAAGACTGCCCAGAGCCTTTTGAAATACGTGGGTTGTGACTCTTTAGAAGCGTTAGATAATTCATTTTATAGCATTTCCAAATTTTTTCTAGGAACACCATTTAATCAAGTAAGGTTTGTGGGTGACAGCTTGGGAAAAGGTGCTGTGTTCCTTCCCCGAGGGCTGCTGTAACAAAGTATCACAGACTGGGTGCCTTGACACAACAGAACTTTATTGCCTCACCTGTCTAGAGGTTGAAGTCCAAAATCAAGGCATCAGCAGGGCCATGGGCCTTTTAAAGCCAGTTAGGGAGACTCCTTCCTTGTCTCTTCTAGCTTGTGATGGTGGCCAGCCAGCCTTGGCACCCTTGGCTTGTAGATGTGTGAGTCACTCCAGTCCCTGCCCCGCTCGTCACAAGGCTGTCTTTTTTTCTCCCTGTGTGTGTCTGTGTCTCTTATAAGGACACTGGCCAGGCTGTATTAGGGGCCCATCCTAATGACTTCATCTTCACTATTATGTCTGCAGTAGATCTCTTTCCATATAAGGTCACATTCTAAGGAACTAGAGGTTAGGACTTAAACGTATCTTTTTGGGAACACAATTTAACCCCTGGTAGCTCTTAGAAGTATTTTACAACTATGGTAATAAATATCCTAAATTTTACTTTGTTGATTTTGTCTGTCTGTTTTTCGGTATAAGCTGCTCATTTAAATTTTACGTTCTTTAAAGCAACAGATTTTAATCAAAAGTGCATAGAACAACCACATGTAATACTTTTTAAAAAATCTGTTTCCATCCCCTGCCCAACTCAAGATTCTGATCCAGTGGGGGCTTGTGTGATAGACTTTAATGCAGGCTTGTTTGAAAACTGCTGCATTTGAGACACTAGATGTGACTGTCTGTCTTCTATGTTCCAGAGTTTTTCAGGGCCTACATGTGGGTCTTCTTTTCAAACACTTCTGATACCTACTTTTCACGGTTTCTCCTTCCCCTGAAAGTGCGTTGCTATACTTTGCAAGTATGTGGTCATGATGCGTGGGATGGCCCAGTCTCATCCCAGAGCACAGGGAAGAATGTGTAGGTGAGGGATGCATCTGGGAGTCTGATCCCGTGGCTCGGCCAAGCCTCCTGCGGCAATAACTTTGAAAGCTTTCTCTCCAAGGCACTATGGGCCAGGGCAAAGTATGGACACGGCCAGACTGGATTAAATACATTAAAATTGTGCTCTGGGCATGGCATTTCATGTGTGGGAGTTACGTGGAGCTGAGCTGGGATTTTGAGTCACATGACATTTCTTTCTTTTTTTTTTTTTTTAAGTTTATTTATTTTGAGAGGGAGAGAAAGAGAGTACACGAGCAGGGGAGGAGCAGAGAGAGAGGGAGAGAGAGAATCCCAGGCAGGCTCTGCGTTGTCATTGCAGAGACCCAACTTGGGACTTGATCTCATGAACCCTTGAGATCGCAACCTGAGCCAAAACCGAGAGTCAGTCACTTATCCCACTGAGCCACCCAGGCACCCTAGAGTCACATGAATTTTTTTAAAAATTTTAAATCCAAGTTAGTAAACACATAGTATAATAATGATTTCAGGAATAGAATTTAGTGATTCATCACTTATATGTAACACCCAGTGCTCATTCCAGCAAGTGTCCCTTAATGCCCATCACCCATTTAGCCCTTCCCCCCACCCAACACCCTGCCAGTAACCCTCCATTTGTTTGTTCTCTGTATTTAAGTCTCTTATGGTTTGTCTTCCTCTCTGTTTTTATATTATTTTTGCTTCCCTTCCCTTATGTTCATCTGTTTTGTATCTTAAATTCCACCTGAGGGAAATGATATGGTACTTGACTTTCTCTGACTAATTTCTGTTAGCATAATACCCTCTAGTTCTATCCCTGTTGTTGCAAATGGCAAGATTTCATTCTCTGATCTCCGAGTAATACTTCATTGTATATATAAACCACATCTTCTTTATCCTTTCATCAGTCGATGCACATTTGGGCTCTTTCCATACTTTGGCTATTGTTGATAGTGCTGCTATAAACATGGGGGTGAATGTATCCCTTCATAACAGCATGCCTGTATCTCTTAGACAGATACCTAGTAGTGCAATTGCTGGGTCATAAGGGAGTTCTATTTTTAATTTTTTGAGGAACCTCCATACTGTTTTCCAGAGTGATTGAACCAGTTTGCATTCCCAACAGCAGTGTAAAAGGGTTCCTGTTTCTCTGCATCCTTGCCAACACCCGTTGTTGGCCTGAGTTGTTAATTTTAACCATTCTGACAGGTGTGAGGTGGTATCTCATTGTGGTTTTGATTTGTATTTCCCTGATGATGAGTGATGTTGAGCATTTTTTCATGTGTCTATTAGCCATCTGGGTTTCTTCTTTGGAAAAGTGTCTATTCATGTCTTTTGTCCATTTCTTCATTTGATTGTCTGTTTTTTGGGTGTTGAGTTTGTTAAGTTCTTACAGAGTTTGGACACTAACCCTTTATGTAGTATGTTATTTGCAGATACCTTCTCCCATTCCATAGCTTGCCCTTTAGTTTTGCTGATTGTTTCTTTTGCTGTGCAGAAGCTTTTTATCTTGAGGAGGTCCCAGTAGTTCATTTTTGGTTTTGTTTCCCTTGCCTCTGGAGACATGTCAGGTAAGAAGTTGCTGCGGCCAAGGTCAAAGAGGTTGTTGCCTGTTTTCTCCTCTAGGATTAAAAATCTTTTTTTTTTTTTTTAATGTTTATTTATTCTTGAGGGAGAGAGAGACAGAGTGTGAGTGGGGGAGGGGCAGAGAGAGAGGGAGACACAGAATTGGAAGCAGGCTCCAGGCTTTGAGCCATCAGCACAGAGCTGACGTCATGATGAACGTCAGGGCTGAACTCAAGAGCCGCGAGATCATGACCTGAGTTGAAGTGGAACGGAGCCACCCAGGCGCCCCTCTCCTCTAGGATTTTGATGGCTTTCTGTTACATTTAGGTCTTTCATCCATTTTGAGTTTATTTTTGTGTGTGGTGTAAGAAAGTGGCCCAGGTTCATTCTTCTGCATGTCGCTGTCCAGTTTTCCCAAGACCATTGGCTGAAGAGACTGTCTTTTTTCCAATGGATATTCTTTCCTGCTTTGTCAAAGATTAATTGGTCATATGTTTGTGGGTCAATTTCTGGGTTCTCTATTCTGTTTCATTGATCTATGTGTCCGTTTCTATGCCAGCACCTTACTGTCTTGATGCTTACAGCTTTGCAATATAGCTTGAAGTCTGGGATTGTGATGCCTCCTGCTTTGGTTTTCTTTTTCAAGATTGCTTTCGCTATTCAGTGTCTTTTCTGGTTCCATACAAATTTTAGGATTGTTTGTTCTAGCTCTGTGAAGAATGCTCATGTTATTTTGATAGGGATTGCGTTGAATATGTAGATTGCTTTGGGTAGTATTGACATTTTAACAATATTTGTTCTTCCTATCCAGGAGCATGGAATGTTTTTCCATTTTTTTGTGTGTGTCTTCGTCAATTTCTTTCATAAGCTTTCTATAGTTTTCAGTGTATAGATTTTTCACCTCTTTGGTTAGGTTTACTTCTAGGTATTTTATGGTTTTTGGTACAATTGTAAATGGGATCGATTCCTTGATTTCTCTTTCTGCTGCTTCATTATTGGTGTATAGCAATGCAACTGATTTCTGTGCGTTGATTTTATATCCTGAGACTCTTCTGAATTCATGTATCAGTTCTAAAAGTTTTTATGTGAAGCCTTTTGGGTTTTCCACATAAAGTATCATGTCACCTGTGAAGATTAATTGTTGACCACTTCTCAGACTGTATTTCTGTTTCAGGAAGTTATTTGAAAGATCATTGCTAAGCAGCTCTTAAATGACTCTCTCTAAATTCTTGGCACCACCTTAGCTGGGTGGTCTTTTGTCTCTGTCCTCAAGATCCTTAGGATGCCCCTTTGAGTCAAATCATTCAGCAATGAAGTCATATTTCATCTACCGTGCTGACCAGAGAGGCCAGCTTGTTAATTTAGTATGCCTGCTCTTGTGCTCAAAGAAGTTTCCATAAATCTACAAACATGGAAGGATGAGGCCCGAGGCATGTGGCCATCCATTCTTTTCTCTAAAAGGGTTGGAATACTCAGAAGAATCTTTGTAGACTTGGACCAGAATTACCGTCTCAGGGAAGGTTGTATGTAATAAATGGTGCTACCCTGAAGAGGACATTCGGATTTTGACAGGGTGCAGAGGGAGAAGAGTCAAAAATCAAATCAAATCAAATCAGTCAGTGCCTATTGCAGAATTCCTTATTTGAGTCATGTGGCATTTTCTTTTTGAAATAAACGAATTCAGCACACATAATGTTAGAGGGGTGCTTGTGTTTTATCTTGTTTAGAAGATTAGGCATCGTATTAACTTGCTCTTAGTGTGTAGCACGTTCTCTGAAGGCCCACATTAAAAGGACAGGTTTAAAGAAAGCATGCTGGTATCCCCATCGTCTTGTCCTGTTGTCGAGATCGTGCCAGCCTGATCCCTCTCCCAGCGGGCCTCCTTCCCCTTCCTCTGCTCTCCTCGGGGAGTGAAGCAGGGCTCACACCCTGACAACCTGCAGAGCTGATAAGGTGGCTTGTGTTAAAGAGCTCCCAATTGGAAGAGAATTTCTTCTTTTCTTTAATGGCCAAACCTTTCTTGGCCAGGACACCTTTGACCTTGGTGGACTACAGGGGCCCTCTCTAGATTGATCCAGGAGACCCTCTCCTACATTGCCATCACATTAATCACTAGTGCTGGAGACTTGTAATTATAGCTCACCTGGAATCAGAGGCGGCCGAAGAACCCGATGCAACAGAGGAAAGTGGCAAATAGACTTTGTGCAGGTAAAGTCAGGGGTGGTCCAGAGAGGGCCTGAACCCCAAATAATGGACCTCCTCTCCTGCCTTGATTATATTTGTGAAGCGCAGTATCCAGATGTCAGGTGATTAGCATACTTTGCTTTTCTCACTACCTGATGGGAATAATGATTTTCTTCGTAGAGTCCCTTTAATTTCAATTAGAGGTGAGTAGAGATTAAATTAAACTCATCAAACCTACTGCCTACCAGGAGGAGAAGCACGTAACCTCCAGGGCACCAAGAAAATGCTCTGACAACCAGGGAGGACAACCAGCTGCAGGAAGGGGTGAGGCCAGCTAATTAGGTTGAGGCCACCCAGTTGGCTGATTACCATGAGAGAACCTTTTCGTTTTTCTTAATTTTTAATTAATTACTTTTTAAAAATTTAAATCCAAGTTAGTTGACATATAGTATAATAATAATTTCAGGGATAGAATTTAGTGATTCATCACTGACATATAACACCCGGTGCTCATCCCAACAAGTGCCCTCCTTAGTACCCATTACCCATTTAGCCCATACCTACCCCCCTAACCCCCCTCCAGCAACCCTCAGTTTGGGGAACCCGTTTTTTTTTTAATTATTAATTTTTTTTAACATTTATTTATTTTTGAGAGACAGAGAGAGACAGAGCACAAGTGAGGGAGGGTCAGAGAGAGAGGGAGACACAGAATCCAAAGCAGGCTCCAGGCTCTGAGCTGTCAGCACAGAGCCCGATGCGGGGATCTCACAGACCGTGAGATCATGACCTGAACTGAAGTCGGACGCCCAACTGACTGAGCCACCCAGGCGCCCCCAGAGAAACTTGTTTTTGAGCCAGCTGAAGTGACTGGCATGCCAGCAGCAGATAGGACATGATTCAACCCTGCCTTCTTCAGACCAGCCGTCTGTGTGCTGAGGATGGGCCCCCGCATCCTCGGTGGCTGGTGGACATGGGCAGTGGCCTCAGTGCCTCCGTGGCTGGACGTGAAGATGAGCAGCATGGGTGACCTGCACAGGTGGATACAGATAAGGAACCTTATGAGACTGTCCCCAGGAAAGAGACCAAAGTAGTAGAATTTAGCACAGTTGATAATTCTGTTGATCTGTCACTTTGAGCCACAAGGTTTCTTATAATATACGTGTTTATTAATTTGCATTTTTACCTGTCAGGTAGACTGCACATTTGTAAAAGAGGCATTTTCTTTGGGAAAAAGAACTTGGATATTTAAACAACAACTTGGATATTTAATCTTACAATGACAGTGAATCTAAAAAGTTCCTTTATTCACATGTCTTAAAATTCTTTGCTGGAGAGATTTCTTCTGCTATTTTGTTCACCTGGCCAGTGACTGAATCTTAAATTTCCTGGAATATGAAGATGCATGTTATCTATAAAGCTCTGTGTTGACCTCACGTCCTGTGATGAGGATCCGTGTGTCCATTTCCTGTGGATTACTGCAGTTTGTTTTTCAGTGTGTGAATGACCCTGGGCCTCTGTCACCTCTTCTTTGAGGTCTGTGTTTTGGTTTACTCTCATGGCCCCCCTGCCGCTGATCTCGGAGTCCTTGGGAAAGGCTTCTTGTTCCATATTATGTCATTCTATCTTAGCTCTGAGTTCTGATCCTTAACAGCCTCTAATTAATAATTCATTGAAAACAGTCCTGGATGTTGCCTACAAGTTCCTACCATGTCTGGCTCCTTCCTGGCTCTCCAGGCCCAAGCTTCTTTTCCCTCTCTGTGCTCAGTGAGTTTATTACAATCATTTAAGTGTGCGCTGTTTCGTCCTGCCACAGGATCTTGGCACATGCTGTTTCTCTACCTGTGACTCTCATGTCCTAGTCAACTTGTCTCTGGGCTCTCCCTCAGTGCTCCTGCTGTGTAGCATCAAACTACTGTAAGCCTTTCCTTGATGGCTTTTGTTACTCTTGCATATACTGGTGTTACTTACTGATTGCTGTCTATACACCAGATCTGCTCTTGCTTATTAATTGATCTAGTATGTGACATTTCAAGAGTTCTTAATCATGGGCTGTCCATGTTATTGGAGTGAGATTCATCCCACATTTTATGCCCTTCATGAGCTTCTCACATGACTGCTCCTTCTCTGACTCTTCAGTCAGCCCATTTTTGCTTTTTCTTCTGTCCCTCCATCCCTCTCATTACCCGGATGTTACCCAAGGAAAACACAGATGCTGTGGAGTGTGAGTGGTTACAAAGGGGGTTTTATTGGGCTCCTTGAAGAAATGGCCGATTCTAGCTCAGGGCAGAAAATGAACAAGACTAACCTGGCACATATTGCCCGTTGTGAGAGCAGGAAGCTGTCGACTCTTGTGAAAGGACTTGGTTGCAACCCTAAAGGGAAGAGGCTTCCACTGACCAGAGATGGATTTACTGGGAGTCTCTCCTTAAAAAATTAGCAACAGATCAAAACACATGATGTATGTTACAATCCATGCTGATAATAAAAATAAGAGGCAGCAAAACCACAAGTTCAAAATAGTACCCAAAAAAAGAGGGTCACCATTGGTCCAATATTTATTTTGGAAACCAATAAAAAATGAAGAGTAGCAAGCATTTATCCAACATTCCTCTACAAATGGTTCCTCTGTCAGCTAAATGGTACAAGAAGTGGGGCGCCTGGTGGCTCCTTCAGTTGAGTGTCCAAATCTTGATTTGGGCTCAGGTCATGATCCCAGGGTCGTGGGATCGAGCTCCACATCAAGCTCTGCACTGAGCATGGAGCCTGCTTGAGATTCTCTCTCTGTCCCTATGCCCCTCTCCCTCTCCCTCTCCCCAGCTTGCTCTCTCTCTCTCTCTCTCTCTGTCTCTCTCTGTCTCTCTCTGTCTCTCAAAATAAAAATAAAGTGCAGGAAGGGAACCTTTTCTTTCTAGAAATTTCTGGAAATTTTTAATAAACGATGAGGGTTGATAGAATTGAAATGTGACCCCTAGTGAACTAATCTAGGCATTGAGCATCAATGACTGTCAACATCACAAGAAGACTACCAGACATTTGTCTGAGGGAAGTAACAGTAGCATAAATGAAGTAAATATATCCATCCATCCATAAGTAGTCAGCCCTGAATCTGATCAAGCCTCTAAATGTAACCACCAGTTCACATATAGGGGACAGAAGAACATGTCAAATGATACCTGAGAATTGTTATCAGTGAAATGTGGATTCTGAGACACTCTTCATGACAAACAACTTGGTTCCTTTAACGAAAAACTGTGAGAGAAATAAGGAAGGGAGTTAGCATGAGAGACTTAAGAAATCCCTCAACAAGGCACAATGTGGGGGCTTTATTTGGATCCTAATTCAAACAGTGGCTGTGATTGGCACAATGTGGGATGACTATTAAGCTTTTGTCTTTAAAAGTCCTTTTCTTTCAGAGACCTATATTGACATGTTCACAGATGAGATAATGTGATGTCTGGGATGTTTCACAATAATCTGGATGATCTGTTGTTGTAGAACAAATCACCCCAAAATTTAGCGGCTTAAAACAAGAAGCATTTATTGTCTCACACAGTTTCTGAGGGTCAGGGATGCAGGAGGATGGATGGTTGTGGCTCAGGGTCTCTCACAAGGTTGCGTGCAGGGTGTCGGCTGAGGGCTGTGATCATCTGAAGGCTTGACTAGGATGGAAGATCTACTTCTAAACTCATTTATGTGGCTGTTGGGAAGAGATCTCAGTTCTTTTATAGCTGTTGGTTGGAAGCTTCAGTTTCAGTGGGCAATCTATAGGCCTCTTTCCATCAAAGCAGTTGGCCTCCCTAGAGTGAATTATCCAACAGAGATTGGGAAAGCAACCATGACAGAAGCCATGGTGTCATTTACAGCCTAATCTTGCAGGTGGCATATCATCACTGCTGTATTCTCTTGATCACAGAGCCCAACTCTGGATCCCAGAGCAGCAACCCTGGAGGCCCCCCCCCCCCCCCCGTGAGGCTGTGAATATCAGGAGGGGAGGATCATTGGAGGCCATCTTGGAGACCATACGGGAGTTAGAGGAAAGTGGTGGTGGGATGCTGATAAAATAATATTCACCATGAGTTGACAATTAAAAATTTCTGTAATAAAAAGTTTTGGGGGGGATGGGAGGAAATATATTTTAAAGACAGAATGCTTAGATTTCAATTTCAGCCCTTGTATTAGCTGTGAGATCTTGTCAAGTGATGTGAACCATCTGAATCTGTTTCTCCATTTATAAAAAGGGAGTGATGAGAATGCAGTATCTCGTGGGGGTTGCCATGAGGCTTGAAGGACACACTACTCGTGTGTGCTCAAGCCAAGGCTGGTGTGTGGAAAGCATGCAATAAATACTAGTTATCAGCAGTAATATCTTTTCTTCTATCTCAGACATTCTTTCTGCTGAGATATTCGCAGGACCATTCGCAGGACCACCTTTTTTCTAGAAACCCTTTAACATTTTAGAGGCATATTGTGATTTTCTCTGGAAAAGCTACCATTTGTTTCTTATCTCCTCTTTACATGTGTTTCCTGTCAATATGCTGCAGAGTAAAGACCTTGCTCACCGTGGAAACTGTGTGTGTGTGTGCGCACGCGTGCACGCGTGTGCGTGTGTGGACACGTCTTTGCTTTCCTGGCTGTGTCAGTACGTTGAGAATGTGGCCTAAGCCAGTGAAGGGCTGCACCTCTCCCACAGCTGATTATACATTCACTGTGCTGCAGTTCTTATCTGTCCAGCACCCCCTCCTCCCTCCTATCAGTGAAATCCCTCCGTCTTTACCAAACCCATTTGGTGAAGTTTAAGTAGGACTTTCCCCAGCTCTTGCTACTACAACCTCAAGTTCAGAAATGGGAGCATGATCCAGACCTGGGTAAGTCAATGGTCCCATTCTCTGGCCACCTGATTGGCTCAGCCCCAGACACATTACCTAAGCTGGGCTAATCAGTGTGTTTCCGGGGACTTTTCTGCTAAAAAATATTGTGGAAATCGGTCTGGTGTCATGGTACCAGATTTAGCAAAACAGGTAAACAGGGAACCCACTTAACTTTGAATTGCAGATAAACATTAGGTACATTTCTAGCATATTATTTGTTGCTTCTCTGAAATTCCAAGTTGATTGGGCATTCTGTTTTTATCTGGCACCCTTAGCTCTGGCCACTGGGCAGACTGAGCCAGGAAAGTGTGACACCAGTGATGTAGACAGCTGTGTGGTTGAGAGCCACCTGGCAGAACGAAGCCCAGTGGTTCCGGGAGATAGACACAGAGGAACCCAGCCTGGAGTGCATCATTGAGTCCTTACTCCTGGTCCTCCCCTGATAGGAGCCAATGACTTTCCTTTTGCACACTTGTAGGCACACTTGTAGGGGGGCTTTGTTTTTGTTTTTAGAATTTGATTTAAATACTTTCATAGCCTCAAAATACAATGCCATCGGTGCCCTACTAGGAAAACCTAACCTTTACTGACTGCTGAGTATATATGCTGGACTGGATTAAGCACTCTGTCTGATTATCTCATTAAATTCTCGTTGTAACCCTGCATGGTATAAATGAAGAAATTATTGACCTAATAACTTCCTTTCTGTGAGTTGTTACACTGCTATTACTGTATACGTACGCATTGTGTCACTATGGTATGTGTACTGGATATTTACTATAGTAACATCTGAAACAGTAAGACCCTGAAAAACTAAATTTTCATCAGCAGGGGACTGACTGGTCAAATGTTGATACATCCCTAAAAAATATGTCACAATGCTATACAGGGTATTTGCTTATTCACAGATTTCCATCAGACAAGTTTGATATCCATATGTAATTAATTTGGCAGAGATCATTGAAACAAATACACTTTAATTGAGTATAAGTTTTACAAAACTATGGAAATCTTCCAAGTGATTCTACAGAAAAAGTTCTCATGTAGTTGTCTCATGGGGTCACACTGTCGTTGCCAGGCTCTTCCAGAAATGAATGTTGCTATCGCTGAACGGGCGAGCTTGGGGTGGGTCAGGGCACATCCATCACCACCCCCTGCACGGTGACCCCAGATGTGTGTTCTCGGCATCTACCGGCTTCCACTCTGGGCTGTGACTTTGCATCCGTGTGCACGGGACTGTCAGCCTGACAGGGAGGGGACGGTTTGGTGAAGATGAGCCCTCGGCATCCCCGGGGCCACATCTGCATTCCATTCTCCCTAAATGCTGACTATAAATACACATCTCTTCAGAGTCAAAGCTTCCACGGAGCTTGGCACCATGTTTGGAATTAACTGGCACTGTGACTTCTGTCTGCTCTCGCACACTGAAACTGATGCAAGCATTCTTCCCCCAAGAAGCAAAGCTGAATCAAATCAAAGTTTTCATAAAGTTTATAGAGGATGAACTTGGACCTTCAGAAATGTCAGAAAGATGCGAAGAGTGAGGCCTGCTGTTTATACACACACCATGGTACTGCATGGAGACACAAAGCAGATATTTCTGTCCAAGTAGCATTTGGGCTGTGGCTCTCTTCAGTCTCTCAGGGATGCCCTGAGCAGGTTCCCTCGAACCCTAACAAAGAGGACAGTGAACTGACACAGTACAGCAGTGAGTGGTCCTGGACACAGCCTTGCCTCCGATGGCTTTGCTCCAGGCCCCTGTTCCATCTCAGGTGTTTTCTGATTGTAGAGAGTCACCAATTCTGGGCTCGTCACCACCATCTCACCTGGCACACATACTGCTGTTGCCCTCAAAATGATGTTGAAATGCTGTTCATTGTTCACGTCCAGGAGATCTCTCGTCTCCAATTCGGCATTAGCATCGAACAGCTGCTATCTTCAGACACTTCAATTTGTTATAGACAGCGTTAAGGAGAAACCGGGACCAGCTCAGACAAGGTTCTCTCGGTATCTGTACTTTCTCCCCCAAATTGCAAACATCTGGGCCTGCTCTTTAATACCACGAGCCTCTTGGGCCATTCTGTTTTCATGTTTGAGAAACACCATGTCACTGTCTACTTTCCCTGCTGGAATCAAATGACAGTCTGATTCACTGGAGCCTGGGCTTTGGGGTAGCAGTGCCACGGGACGTGTGCCTTTCCTGTAAACTGTATTGTGTGGGCACTGCCCTAGGTCCCTGATGTGTGGGTGCCCAAAAGATGCAGTCGTAATTCAGCCACGGGATTTCTCAGCCTCAGCTGGAGCCTGGGAAGATCATCTCAGGGATGGAGTTGAAAGGGTGTGTCAGGAGGAATTATATTAGGATGAAGAGTCCATATTTATACTAAATCATCATGTGGTCTAGTATCCTAGTCAGGTCAGAAGTCAGGTGTCTCTGGGTCTCTGACCAACAGGCTTCTGTGGTTTGCGCTCAGAGCTCAGTGGCAGTGGACCACAGAGATGTCAATGAGGAGTCTGACATCAGAATGCAACAGTCTTGGGGTGCCTGGGTGGCTCAGTCGGTTGGGCATCCGACTTCGGCTCAGGTCATGATCTTGCGGTCTGTGATTTCGAGCCCCGCATCGGGCTCTGGGCTGACAGCTCAGAGCCTGGAGCCTGTTTCGGATTCTGTGTCTCCCTCTCTCTCTGACCCTCCCCTGCTCATGCTCTGTCTCTCTCTCTGTCTCAAAAATAAATAAATGTTAAAAAAAAAAAAAAAGAATGTAACAGTCTTTGCTTGTCTGTTCAGGCTGACTTGACTGACGTGAGCTACGCCCCTATTTTAGAAGGCAAGGGGTACCGTGTCTATTACTGCTAAAACGGACAGTGGAAGACCCTGTACAGGGTACCTTCACTTTTAGCTTCTTAATTTTAGTTTGTCAATAAACATGTACCCTAAGCTACCTGACAGCACTGTGCTAAGTGACCTAATAAAGTCAAGCATGTTTGATAAAGGCCTGCACTATAGCTGTCCCCCAGGATTCTGGACCCCCGGTCATTATGGATGCTAGATGTGAATGGTCAGCGAGGAACAGCGGACACGCACATGCTTCCTATACCTGCTCTGTTCACATGCATGCTCTTAGTCCACGGGATTTCATTTACAAGTCGCAAATTCAAAAGTAAAATTATTAAGAATTTCAAGACAGTGATGGCAAAGCATTAAACCAAGCAGGGGGCCCTGTGTGGCTGCCTAGGTCACATGCCCATGAAGCCAGCCCTGAATGGGATCGTGGCTTTGCACATGACCCTATAGACTCTGTCCACCCCTGAGGACTGTACTTTGTCAGGGATGTAGGGAGCTGAGCTCTCAGTGTTGGGAGGGGTTGTGTTGCACAGGGTTTCGGGTATGGGGCTTCACATTTTGAGGCTCCCTTTCCTCATACTTGCTCTGCTATCCTGGGCAAACATTTCACTTTTTGGGACTCCATTTGCTGATATGTACAACAGGAACCTGATAGTACCGTTTAGAGTCATTAGGGGGATCAGGCGAAATAATGCATGCAAAACACCTGGTGCCCAGCATACGGTTGTTATTGGGCCAATGTTGGCTGCCATTGGAGGACTTGGGTGAGGCAATTTCAAAGCCATGGCGGGGGTGCTGCAGTGACCTCCTCCACACCTAGTGGGTGTATAATTCAGGTCTGCTGAATGCCAGTGACTTTGATGGGCATCGTGGATTGGTGGCTGTTAGCCTTCCCCCTAAGTCCCCCTAGCCCGGACCCCCAGCTCTGTGGATGGGAGATGGTTTTGTCTCCTCATGTCCATTTGTCATATCAGTCCCCTGCTTTTAATTGGGAGGACTCAAGCATTCGTTATAATTATGTAGACAGGAAAAACGTGATTGCTGTATCACAGAGAGCACTATAGTATTGATTCAACTAAATCAAATGCTGGTGGAGGGAGAGGATTATTGCTCCAGGACCCTCCGCTGGCCTGGATGTTGTGACTGTTTCACGGAGATAAGCAGCCCTGCTGGGCCTGCTGGCACTCAGGCGCGGGAGGCTGTGGGGCTCTTGGTTATCTCCCCAGGCATAAAGCTGTACTAATTGCTTTGGAAGCGAGGCCTTTTCCCGGGCAGCAGCAGCATATGCTGCCTGAGCGCGTGGAGCAAAGATAAAGAGCCACCCTCCTCCTCCTTCACTGAAGTTTAATAATAAAGTGGAACTGTCACCATTTCCAATAAATTGTTTATTTTAATTTAGAAAAATAACGAAAACTGGCCACCTTCTGGCACGCCGTTGTGGCATGTCTTCCTGGCTCGGGCACTCTTGAACCTTCTGTTCTCCGTAGCTGGCTCTGGAAGGCGTTCGGATCTCGGTGTTGGTGAAATCAACCACATGTCTTTCTCCATGTAATCAAACCTGGCCCTCACAGGGAAAAAGAAGTCGTTTTCCAAGGCCCATTAGATGGTAGCGCTGCAAACCAGGAAGTTGGCATCGAAGGCATTTGGAGTATAAAGCTTTGTAGGATTTTTTTTTCCATGTATTTATTTTAGTGAATGTGAAATTGAGATAGTCTCACATTTTTCTGTCATCACTGTTCTTTCAGATGACTTTTTTCCTGTATTATCAGGGGGAGGTCAGCCCAATACCCCTTGCGTGAGAGGTGAGCTGAAGGGGGCGCCGGGGTGGCTCAGTGGGTTAAGTGTCTGACTTCGGCTCAGGTCATGATCTCATGGTTCATGAGTTCGAGCCCCACACTGGCCTCTCTTCTGTCAAGATAGAGACCACTTCAGAGCCTCTGTATCACACCCCCCCCCCTTCTCTGCCCCTCCCCCACTCACACACTCCCTCTCTCTCAAAAATAAGTAAACATTAAAAAGAAAAAAAAAGAGTGAGTCGAAGGCCCAGATAAAGGTGATGTCTTCCTCAGGTGTTCAGGGAGGGTGAGTGGCAGTGTAGGACTTGGAATTCAGGCCACCTGCTTCTGCCTGCCACTCGGAGGCACCAATGCGAGCTCACTCTTCCACCCACCATGGAGCAGCTTTTCTCATCCCCATTTCACAGGGAGCAAAACTGAGACCTGAGAGCCAAAGCTACTTGCCTCAGGGCCTTGTAGCTGGTAAATAGTACAACCAGAACTAGGACTCAGTCTCCTGAATTTCAGTTCAGTTTTTTTTTCTTCCGGAGTCCATGGGTTCTATATACCAATTGCTTATATACAGTGATTATAATGTGATTGCATTAAATATGACACATTTTGAATCTTAGAGCAACCACAGCTGAGGACAGAGAAAAGAAAATCTGAATTGATGAAGACGCTTCAGAGCAGTCGGCCAGGCCCCTTCCTTCCCTTCCAGACACTGCCCTTGGAGTGCACGTGGGTAGGATTCCTCCTTAGCAAATTCCTCCAGGTTTTGAGTAGTGAAAGCAGTGGCCATTAAATCCACGTGCACCAGGAGAGCTCTGTGAAGTGCCTGACTCTGTCTGGCAGGAGTACTCACAGGACATAGGTAAATCGTGTAGTGTAATGCCAGTGATTAAAAACGGGAGGCCGGGGACAGGAAATGAAGGGGATCATTGTAATCCAAGGGCAGGGCTTTGGAAGCATTGTCCCAGCCAGAGTCATTGTGATGGTTGTGGTCATTAAGGTCCTTTCCTTTCAGTTAAGCGGCCCAAATCCAGCTAGATCTGGTCAGGCAAAGAACCAAATTTATTGGCTCACTTACCTGAAAAAGCTAGGCGTGCCTGGTTCTAGGAACCCAAGCCACATGATTCTGCCTTGTTTCCTCCATTATGGGCTCTTTTCTCATTGGCTTTACCTTTATTCAGGTGAGCTCTTCCTCCCCAGAGGCTTGATGGCTGCTGGCAACCCAGCCTTCTTCCCAGTAGTCTCAGTGGAGAGAGTTTTCTTCCCCACATTTCAGTAGAGGCCCAGGGATTGGGTCATATGCCCATGCCTGATGGTGCCTCATGGAATTCAGGATGGAATTCACAAATTGGTCAGGCCTGATAAATGGGTTTACCCTTTGATCTGGAAAGGAGGAAGAGAGATGTTAACCTCACCCAAATGATACGAGGCACTAGTGGAGAAGGAAAATCGGAAGAAGGGGAATGGATGTTGAACAGGCAAAAACCACCCATATCCAGTGGGTATAAGCCTTAGTTTCCTCTGACTCACTCTTCATCAGTCGCTTGGTGAGGAGAAAGGACCAGTCTTGCCCAAATGTCTCCAGATGAGTGCTGTCCAGTAGAACTTTATGCAGTGATGGAAATGTTCTTTGATCATCACTATCCAATGCAGTAGCCACTAGCCACATGGGGCTGTTGAGCACTTGAAATGAGACTGGTGGGACTGAGCAATGGAGTTTTGTTTGTTTTTTTGTTTGTTTTTATGGGGGGGAGAGAGAGAGAGCAGGGGAGGGGCAGAAGGAGAGAAAGAATCTTAAGCAGGCTCCATGCTCAGTGAGGAGCCCCACCACAGGACTTGATCTTACAATGGTGAGATCATGACGTGAGCTAAAATCAAGAGTCAGACGCTTAACCGTCTGAGCCACCTAGGTACCCCAAGCAACTGAGTTTTTATTTTTAGGTAATTTGATTTAAATTTAATGTAGATGGCTACCTATAGCTCTTGACTGCCATAGTAGCTCTTAGTGGAGCCATATCACTGGAGATAGTTCCCTGGAAGGCAAGGCCTCAGTTTTGTGTAGAATGACAGGTGGGCCAAGGATTAAATGAAGATTGGAAGACCAGGATGATGAAGCAGATTTGGTCCAGGTATACAACAGGAGAAAACAGAGTCCAGACATGAGGGACATGAGAGGGAAAGACACAAGAGAGAGTCCTTCATCTGTGATGTCGTTTGGAAACCCTTAACCTGGGGAAATATTTTTTCCATGTAATACAAGGACCAGATTTGTACCAAAAAGAAAGAAAATCAGAATGGACCTTGTTATAAAGTTGGGTTGAGGGGAATTCCGTGACACGTTATTGCATTTTACTCCTAAGTGTCCGACAATAAAAGCAACCATTGTCTGAAGCAATCTTCCTGCACATGACATTCAGTTGCACATGGATTAAAGAAAAATTAAACGGGGTTGCTATGTTATTAAAAAATAACAACAATGCTGCGTAAACTTGTGTGGCCGAGCACAATGAAATGCAGTTGACAGAAATGACATCAGATGAATAGAATGAACTTGTGAAGGCAAGGTCTAGCCACAGCAATGTGAACCCAGGGCAGGTTAAAGCCCAGCCTCTCTACAAGCTGCGTGATGGGCATGTGTCATGATCTCTGCGTCCTGTAGGGTGTGTGGGGACCACCCTGAGGTGATGCCTGCTGAGCCTAAGTCGTTCCTGGTGGACATTAGTCGCCTATGAGTCAGGTTTCCATAGGCGGCCATTCTTGGAGAAGGCAGACTGATCTGTTTTGATCCCTTCCTGCTCACCTATAGCCAGGGACACCTGGGCTTCCTCAGATTCAGTTAACTGTCTGGATTTGTACAGTCAGTGCTTGTGAAGGACATGCCATGTGCTTGGCATCCTGCTGGGCGTTGGGCATCCAGCAGGAAGAACAGAGAAGCACAAGTCTTGGTTCCTGGCCCTGTGGTTTGTCTGGGTCCATGGCCCTCAGCATTCCTCTCCCCCAACACCCAAGCCACTTGATGGTTACCTGTAGACTCACCTGTAGTGCAGGTGTAGAGATTAAGAGCTCATGGCCAGTACCTGGCATATATACATATGTATATGTGTATATATATAAAAGTAGCAAATGTATAGCAGAGAGAAGGAGGCATTAGAATGGGTGAAGCAGACCTGGGTAGAACCTGAGCCAGGCAGCTAGGAGGTGTGTGAATTTGGGTACAGTGCTGACCCTCACTCTTCCCATCTGCAAAGTGGGTTGATGGAAACTTACAGGGTTGTTGTGAGGATGCAGTTACATGTTATTTGCTAAGGACCTATTATGAAGCAGGTTTCCATGACTCCATGCTCTGGTGAGCATGAGAGTATGATTGCTGTGAGGAAAGGATGGACCTGGGAAGGGGTCTTATGGGTTATGTGAATATATCTAGGGTGAGCAGCCAACTTCAAATCCAGCCTTGATTTGTGTTAGGTCTGGGTGCCATTAAAGCTGAACCACCGTGAGGATCCCACCAAAACTTCCCAGTCCAGTTTTCCAGCAAATCTGCAGCCACGCCCATGACCAGTGGCCCCTGATGCTTCCTGTGGGGGCCTAGGGAGAATAGCATCTTAGACCATCAGCATGTCCTAAGATCTGTCTCTATGATCTATTCTTATTCTGTGATCAGTTTTTGGGTTCTCGGGCAGACACATCATGAGCTGGTGTCACTATCTGAATGCTGATGGAATTCTTGGGGCATTGAAGGGTCCCAGGGCATGGAAGAGAAAGAAAGCCATTCCTCAGCCAGGAAATCACCAGCAAACATTTTCCGTGAGCACACCCTTCCTGCCCCTCTCCCTCCCGGGTGACTCTTCCATCCAGTTTCTTTAGCAGACGAGGGTGTGGATGCCTTTGGGGAGAGCCCAATTCATTTCGGTAGAACAGAAGTGGTTTTGGAATAGGCCAACTGGAAAATAATGCCAGGCAGCTATGGCACTGTGGACATGGGCTTTGGGTCAGCGGACATGCCACAAGCTCACGTGGCCCTGAGCACGTGCCTGGACCTGCTCTTGCCTCTTTGTTGAGAAGCAGAAACATAATGGGCTCCAGGCTTGCTTCCTTCTGCCCCCTTTCCTCTCCAGCTGATGCTGGGTTTCTGTCGATCCAACATAGCCAGATAGGCCTTAGGGATGTTTCTGAAGAGGCTTGGTCCCTTTTTGTGAATTCCTTGAATCTCTTCTGATTTCTAGCCTGTGTCTCTCTTGCCGTAATCACAATTCTTACCCCATGACCCAGTCTTTATCCTTGCTCTTTAAAGATGGTTTGAGCACCTTTTGTGTATCAGATATGTGGTCGTCATGGGAGATAGAGTAGGCCACAAGACATGCCTGGTCTCAGAACATCATTGTCTCGAGTGGGGGCAGAATCTAACTAGGCAGTTACATACCTGGAGTGCTAAGTGAAAGGTATATCTGAGCATGGGGTGCAGCATGGGGTCCTAAGGAAGCATTCTCTTTTTACATTTTTTTGATGTTTATTTATTTTTTGAGAAAGAGTACAAGCGGGGGAGGTACAGAGAGAGAGGGAGACACAGAATCTGAAGCAGGCTCCAGGCTCTGTGTTGTTAGCGCAGAGCCTGGTGTGGGGCTCAAACCCACGAGCCATGAGATCATGACCTGAGCCGAAGTCAGACGCTTAACCAACTGAGCCACCCAGCCCCCCCCCCACTAAGGAAGCATTATAAGTCACTGTCAGAGATGGGGGGTCTAGGAAATTTTCCAAGGCAGGAAGGCGATGAGGTCTCCAAAGTCGATGGGACCAGGTGTGGCAGGGGAGCCAGGAAATGGATGGAGAGTGGATTCCCAGTGAGGAGAGCATGTACACAGTCTCAGCAGTGATCAGAAGTGGAAAAATTGAGGGTAGAAGAGGATAAAGTAAGTTTTGAGAGATGAAACTGGAAAGAAAGAAGGAATTTTAGATAAATTAAGTACTTTTCACCAGAATTAAATGAATTCTCTCCCTAGAATGTGCTCACAGCTAAAAATGCATATGGCAGGTAAATTTTATATTGAATAAGTTCTTATGTTTTGAATTCTGAAGGGAAGAAGAACACACTATGGTCATTTGGGCCTGCGATGCACTGGTCCTGGTGTACACCCAAGGTTGGCATCACATAACCATATGGACGCTAATGAATTTTCTACTTTGTCGTTTCAGCACTTCAGGGAGCATCTGGACAAGCTGTTTGCCAAAGGAATTGGAATGCTGGATATAGCTCTGAATGAGGCCTTCAACATTCTCAGTGATGTAAGCTCCTCTTTGACTTGCCTTTCTTCTGTCCAGGAGAATAGATGGATTTTTTTTAAATTGTTCCATCGTGGACCAGCAAATAATGCTAACAGTAGTTAGCTCCTGCTGTCATTGAGTGGCATCCATAGGTATCAGATGGGAGGGTGAGGCTGGCTATTCGGGTCCTCTGGGGACCCAGGTCCAGCCAGTGAGGCTGAGCGGAGTGTAAAATGCCCTCTGATCAGGGCACTCACCCGCCATGCTTGTTGGCTCTGGGACCACCAACACTTAAGTACCTTCCAGTGCGGATTTTGCCTCAGAAACTTCCAGTTTCTTCATAGAGTAGACTCATCCCTCATTGTGTTTCATACTGAATCCCTGCTTGTGGTGATGGTTAGCAGAAGAAAAACTTTCTCTGTGCAGTATGCTTAGGGAGTGCCGTACCCATCCCTGACTTTCTTCCAGCCCCTTGGAGATTCCTAATACACAGTCACATAATCAAAGTTCCAGTAGGTACTACAGGAAAGAATGCCACTGAACCAACTGTTTCCCACACTTCTTGGAACAAGAATCAGTTTTCCAGGTAGCACCTGTTAACATTCCATGAAAAACTTTGGGGAGTGCTGGGCTGGGGGTTCTGCCCCTCCAATCCAATTGTGTTAAGCTAGAAGAACATGTGACTTTTGTGTTCTTATTACTCTGGGAGAGTAGTAGGAAAATAATGGCAATCTTTATCAATGCAGGTTCTGTATCATTTATGTAACTAGTATGTGTTGTGTATTTTTTAATATCAGACACTGGGAATGCACCAGAGAACAGACTACACAAAGGGTTTGCCTTAATGGACTAGTGTAAAGGTTGGGTAATTATGGCCCGTGAGCCAAATCCAGCCTGCATCTTCTTTTGGTAAATATTGTTTCATTGGAATGCATTCATGCTCACCTGACTACGTACCTTCTATGGCTATTTTTGCATTACAGTGGCAGAGTTGATTAGCCATAGAGACCATATGGTCTGTAAAACCTAAAATATTTACTGTGTGGACTTTGCAGAAGAAGTTTGCTGACCTCAGGTCTAATGGGAAAAGACAGATGAAGTGCCTATGGAGAGCCCCATTGTGCCAGCGTAGTAAGGACTTGCTGCTTTATACAGTGAGGTCAGGAAAGATCTCTCTGATTAGGTGACCTTGGTTGGAGTAGAGACCTTAAGGAAGTGAGGGAACAGTCACTTCAGAAGTTGCCAGCAAGAGGACAGAGTACAAAAGACCTGAGGCAGTGATGCTTGGCATAGTTACCATGAGAGACCAGTGTGAGGAGCAGAGCGGGGGAGAAAGAGAGTGCAAGGGAATGAGATCATGGAGGTAGCAGGGGCCAGACCCCATGGAGCCCTCCAGACTCTGGCGGGGGGAGGTGGACTTTTG
Source organism: Felis catus (assembly GCF_018350175.1). NCBI lineage: Eukaryota > Metazoa > Chordata > Mammalia > Carnivora > Felidae > Felis > Felis catus. Next base: position 23,010,217 of record NC_058369.1, read on the forward strand.
GCTCTTGCTCTGTGTGGGATGGAAAGTCACTGGAGTCTGAGCAGAGAATGACATGACCTGCTTGAGTTTTAGCAGTATTTCTCTGGCTGCTGTATTGAAAAACAAAGACAATAGCTGGGAGCCATTAAGTTATCTGGGTGATGCATAACTGGTGGCTTGGACCAGGGAGGTAGGTTAAGATGTTAAGAAGCAGAAAAAGAGCAATCACTCTAGGTGTTTCAAACAGCAGGGATTTACTTCAGGGAATTGGTTGCATAGGGGATGGAAAAGCTCAGAAACCAGAGAGTGAAACCATCCTCAGATGGGCAGCAGCAGGAAGCAGCTCCTCTCTAGGGTAGGGGGGAAAACAGGAGCAAGGGATGCCATTGGAGCCTCCTCCTAGTGGCCATCTAGATGGGAATGGGGCCACGGAGGGCTGCCTGGGAAAAGCTGGAGTCACAGGGGGAGGCCTGTCCTGTGGCAGCTGGTACCTTGGAAGAGGTGCAGCTGTTGCCGGAAAGCACCCAGGCCCCCAGATCAGAAGAAAGGGAGAGATGGCTTAGAAAAGCGTTAGCTTATCTTCTAGTGTTCTCCTTTGGATGAGCTTTGTCCAAACTCTTGGGGAGCTGGGAAAGAGTGGAATACAGGGAAAGTCACGGGGCGGAACTGAGGGCAAACAAGCCCTAAACGGAGCAGCAGTTACGTTAAGCTGTTGCAGGAGCTGGGAGACCAGCCAGGGGCCCAGAAGCCCCTCTGCACCTAGTCTTCAGGCTGCTCAGTGGGGCCCCGGGTGTGGGTTTGCACAGGATCACCCACCCAACATCACACGGCTCATCCTGGTGCTCAGTTGTGCCCAGCTCAAAAACTGGAATCTATCTCACTCAGCTACACTAGCCTTTCAAGCCCTAATTCTAGACTTTCTTTTACCAGTAATATCCACTGGCACACAGAAGGCCATTGAGATTTTGGTCCTGAGCTATGCTGGGACTGCAGAGGAGGGAGAGATAAGGAGGGAAGGTGCCACATAATCGCCCTCGGCTCTTCCCTCCCACCTGGCTGCACGAGACTGCTGACTGCAGATAATTCACATTTGTGTAAGGCTCAGTGTTTGGGACAGCACAGCCCTCTTCACAGCTTACTATTAATTTGCGAACGTAGCTGGTCAGAGCAGGGGGCCAAGCTACATCTTTAAATTCTGATTTGAACCCTGGATAGGCACCGTCTCAGGGCTTGGAGATGCCAAGCTCTGCATATTTGGCAGGCTCTTTCTAGAAAGTCATATTGAAAGGATTTGTCACAATTATAAAATTTGTTCTCTTTTTATCTCAAAAGCCTAGTGTCTAGAGCAGGGGGAGGCACTCCGAACTCGTGAATCCCTTGTTTGGAAATGTGTCCTGCCGTGAATTTCTGTTTTCTGGCTCTTTGGCAGAAGTGGTGAAGGAGCAAGAGTTAGGGAATGCTTGTCATGTGAAGTTTGTGGCCTCTGGAGTCAGGCAGGTTGGGCTGAGAAGCCTGACTTGGTCAGAGCTTGCTGTGAAGCCTTGAGAAAACTCTGCTTTGCCTCACCTTTATTATCCTCATCTGTAAAATGGGGGTAGGAATAGACCCATAACTTGTGAAGCCCAGTGCAAAATGAAAATACTCAGAAAAGGGGCATCTGGGTGGCTCAGTCAGTTAAGCATTGGACTTCGACTCAGGTCATGATCTCACAGTTCGTGGGTTCAAGGCCCGCGTCTGGCTCTGTGCTGACAGCTCAGAGCCTGGAGCCTGCTTCAGGTTCTGTGTGTATCTCTCTCTCTGCCCCTCCCCCACTCACTCTCTGTCTTTCTCTCAAAAATAAATAAACATTTTTAAGAAATTAAAAATACTCAGAAAAAATGAAAATGAAAATGTTCAGAAGCATTAAGAATCTTAAGAGAGTGACAGCAGAGGGTTGCCCCGAGTGCGGGCCCTGTGCACATGATATACCCATGAAGCTGGCCCTGGTGGACCAGGGTTGAGGATTCAGCACAATGAAGCAGTACCTGCCTCCCTTCCAGCAGGGCTGGGGTGGCTGGGAAGTGTCATGTCTATGACCATGGAGTCACTGGGCAGCCTCAACTCTTGCCAGGCTGCCTGTGGCTTCTAGAGGCAGCCGGAGCTCTTGATGCTTTGGTCTTACTTCCTGCCCACGTCCTTGGGAATGTCCACTTCCCTTTATCTTCCCTTCTTTCCTTTCTCTTGCCCTGGTAACTTCTCTCTCCCCACCCTGTCCACTTACCAGTTTTGTTCCCAAACACTTCCAAGCCAGTGTTTCCCACTGCATGCCCAGCCGATGCTGGCCTGCCAGGATACTCTACCCCAGGTGTTGTCGAGGTGGGGAGATGCCATCCTCCTGTCCCAGAGACCCACAACACACCTGTGCATATTCAAGGTCTTCAAAGTCCTCCAGGGAACAGACCTTTTAAAAATGTATTTATACCAGTTCTCAAACTTATTGACTCAAGAACTCTTTATATCATATCAGAACCTCAGGGTTAGAATCTTAGAGAAGTCACAGCTCACCAAGCACACCTTCAGGCATAATGTGTCTTATACTCCAGCAGGGTCTATTAACCTCCCAGCACCTCTCAGGTCCAGAAAAATCACCAACACACGGTGGATTTCTTTCCTTCATTCACATAAGTATTTGTGAACCAGGGAAATCTTCCGCACATCTCTGTTCTGCCTTCACCTGTAAAAACCCTCTGGGGTCTGGCCAGTTAGAAAACCTAATGGGTCCAGGGTAAATTCTGGATAGCAAGAAATGGAAGGACCAGAAATGTTACAAAATGTCCCTGATAAGAGATTGGTTGACGGTTGGCACCATATTTTGAGTGCACATTTATCTCAGAGAGAGAAACATTTCCATCCTGTCTCTAGCTGCTAGGCTTTTAAAGAGCCAAACATTTTGAAAAACACAGAGCTGGTTAATCTCCCATGAAAGTGAAGCTTTCCTTCTCTGTTTTCCACTTCATCAGTATGACCTTTAAGTGATGTAATTCTCTCCTGTGCATGATGCCTGCCCTTGCAAGCCAATAGGAACAAAGAGTTATTTCTCAGTTACACAGACACACATTCTGTGTGTGTTTGTCTTTGTGTCCGTTTCTCTCCCTCACACATGCACGCACGCGCGCGCACACACACACACACACACACACACACACACACACACACACACACTTGAAATTGTGATTGTGACCGGGGCTCAGAGTGGTTCAGGGGTTACTAGATGAAGTTAATTCTGTTTTGCAATTACCTGCATTTCAGTGTCAGTATTTGCTCGGGTGACTTATAAAGGCTTGCAGTTGTTGCACAAAGGACTTTGAAAGGAGCATTCAAATAAACTTCTAAGACTCTTCCAGCTATTGATCTCTGCTGCATTCATTAGTTTCTGTAAGAACACAGAGCCAGTTTGCTACAGTAGTTAGCATCTACCTTGTCATGTGACACCCGCAATTATCGTTTTTGGCGATGAATATGATCTTTGCAGTGATTACCTTTTAAAAATTTTTCTTAGCCAATTAAATAAAATTCGGTGACATTTCAAAGGCTGTTAATCACAACCAAATGCTCTAAATGTCAGGATGCATTGAAATTTTCGCTGCTAACTGATGAATCACTGAGCTAATTGTAGTTCCTCATCAGGCCCTTGTCATTGTTATTATTATGGAAAACACTTTCATCACTCCCGCTATTCAAAAAAAAAGTTCTAGACAAATATGCAGAGAAGAGATATTACTCATCAAAGCGTTTGAAGTTAATTGCATTCTTCAAAATTCTCCAACTGCAGATTGCTGCAGAGAATACCAGGGGCTCAGCCAGAGAGGAAAGTGATGTTTTTAAATAAACAGCTCAGGGCAGCCCTGTCTTCCAGTCTGCATCATTCAGATATCTTCATTTCCCACTCTTTTTTGCCTTTTGTTTGGGAGAGTTTTTTTCCAGGATGTTTTCGAATGAGTTGCATGAACAACAGGCCCAGGGTGAACTCCAGCCCTCTTTGAACTGAAGCATAGATCATCTTTATTCAGTGGTCTGCTGCCGGCTTTATTCAGTGATTTGAAGACAATGTTGAATGCAGGCTCCCCAAAACATTTCCAGAACAACTTGTTGATAGGGCAAGACTGCAGAGATGTTTCTTCTTACTGCAGTAAGGAAGAAAATGCACTATGACCATAGAATGTTAGTAATGTGCCAAAGTGGAAGGGACAAAGTCATGTACTGGAGACTATGAAGTCTGGTTGAATGTGGGTCTTTCAGAGTAGAGGGGAAGGAAGAGGCTTGGTTAAGACTGGGTGAGAATCCTAATATTCTAGTTTAGACTTGGTGGATGCAGCAGAGAGAAGATTTTGAGGTTCGTGTTTTCCCCAAGAGTCTTAGGGTACAAATTGTCCTGTGACAGTTTCTACTGAGGAGTTGATGGGCCTTTCAAGACGTTCCTGGAATAAGCAAATAAGTTATTTGCAATTTTTATCTTCCTGAGCAAGAGAGCTCTGGAATAGTTAGTTATATTGATAAAGACAGTAGAACCATAGCTATGTGTGATGGCTTTAGTTCCCAAGTATTAGTACCTACCTGAGAATTTCTATGATATTCTATCATGGGCCATGTATGCTCATTAATTCAAGGGCATTCGTCTGGTCTGAGTTGCAGGAGTGGCTGCCAGGGCCAGGACTAAAGTGAACCTAAGGCACAAAATTTGAGGAGCACTCATTCACTCTCAGAGTGGAGGACCTGATGATTGTCATGTGGCCCTAGAATTCTGGAAGGAATGGAGGGAGGAAGAAGCAGGTGAAGGAGATGAGTGCTTATGGAGCCTTGCCATGTATCTCCATCTCCTCAAGGACCTTCATCTCTTTACTGGGAGGCCATAGAGTACGCTGAATCTGGGAGTAGCTTCTGGAGCTGGAGTGCCTGGATTTATATCCTGGCCACTACAGAGGGTAGCTGTGTGACCTTGGGAAAGTTAACTCATCTCTCTGTGCCTCAATTTCCCTACCTGTAAAGTGGTGATAATGATAGTACCTACCTCAGAGGCTAGTCAAGATTAAGTAAGTTAATACTTGTTGCCTGCCATATAATGAACATTTAACCTGCGTTGTAACAACGCATGGTAGTCTCATTTTATAAATGAAGAAAAGGATACTCTGACATGAGCACTTACTGCAGGCACATGGCTTGTGGTGCTGGGATGGAATTAAGTGCTTTTCACTATACTATGGCAGTCCATGTATGTTTTAGGTGGCTTTGCTCTATCCCAATATGGCCCCAAGAAATTCTTTCTGTCCATCTTTCCTTCCTTCCTTCCTTTCTTCCTTCCTTCCTTCTCTTCCCTCCTTCCTTCCCTCCTTCCTCCCCTCCTTCCTCCCCTCCCATTTCCCTCGCTCCTTTCCTTCCTTTGATCCTTCCATCCATCCCTCTCCATCCATCCATCCTTCCCTCCATCCTTCTATCCATCCATCTATCCATCTCAAACCCTCCCTCCATCTCTCCATCCATCCATCCATCCATCCATCCCTTCCTCCCTCCATCCATCCATCTATCCATCTATCCATTCATTCATCCCTCCCTACATCCATTCTTCTATCCATCCATCATCCTTCTATCCATCCCTCCTTTCATTCATCTTTCTATCCATTTATTCATCCAGCTAGTTATAGTTTTCTCTAGTCACAACTTCAGTCTCCACATGAGAATTCTAAGTGCACAGAGACTAGACATTAAACATTCAACTTGAGTGTTTTATTAGCTCTCTGGCTCACCAGGAACCAGCAGCAAATCTAAGACCAGTCTCCATCCTTCCCCAGTGCCATGGTCAACAGATCAAACATGCCCACTCAGTGCCTTTGCACATGCTCTTTGCCCTCTTTGAGACGCCCCCCCCACAGGTACTCCCCCCTCCAGGTGCTACTCATACATCACCTTCTTGGTGAGGTCTTCCCTATTTTTTCTAAAGCTGCCCCCTCCCCATTTACTGTCCCCCCACTTAGCTTTCTTTTCTCTTTTTTTGTTTCTTAGCATTGCTGTTATCACACAACATACAACAAAATTTACTTTTTACTTTGTTTTTATATGTCTCCCCACATAGAATACAAACTACACAAGGGAGGGGATTTTTATATGTTTCAGCCCCAGCTTTGTGTGGGCACTAGTAAATAATTTAGAATTAATGAATACATTTCACCAACTATAATGGTGGGAGTTTTCACTACTGAAAATTGAAGACTTTTTGTATATTTTCATGCCTCGGCATTGTCATGGAATTATAGGGTATTTAACGGACATGGTGTTGCTTTGAATTGTAGCATTGATAGCAATCATGAAGGGAGTTCTTCAACCCTGATTCAAGGAAAGGACACTAAGCTCTGGTAACCAGTCTGGTCACCCTGTCTACCACTCACAAAGACTGGGAGCTTTTATAATGCCATGTAAAACTGAAAGTTGAAGAAATTTAGGGTCTTACACACCAGTGGGCATAATCTTGGAATTTCAGCCTGCTATACATAATATGTTAATAAACTAATATGTGACAAAATAAATATGTAATAAACTAACATGTAATGTTACCTGCTAACAAATACATATTTAAAGTTTTTTTAAGTTTATTTATTTATTTTTGAGAAAGTGAGAGAGAAAGTGTGAGCAGGGGAGGGGCAGAGAGAGAGGGAGATACAGAATCTGAAGCAGGCTCCAGGCTCCGAGCTGTAAGCACACAGCCTGACGTGGGGCTTGAACCCATAAACCGTGAGATCATGGCCTGAGCTGAAGTCGGATGCTCAACCAACTGAGCCACCCAGGCACCCCTAACAAATATGTATTTAAAACGAACCCTAACAAAAGGATGCCTAGGCTTCTAGTTTGAATTGGCCTGTTTCTGACTTTATGTGTCCAAAACCTCCTTGATTTTACTATATAGTGCAGTCTGTACCCATCAAGCCACACTCATTCAGGTTTTAAAAGAGATGTTGCCGGCCACGTATGCTCTGCCCATGTCAAGTGTTGCTAAAGAGTGACTGTGCCAGTGCCTTTGGGGCTTGTATCATGAGGCAGTATCTGTGCTTGAAGGTAAGAGAGGTTATGTGTCTTCGAACCTCACTTCCCACCCTGCGTGTGTTTTTCAGAAATCCTCTCTGCCGTCTGGATTTAGTTCCAGTTTGTCAAAGCAAATATGGTGAATGCGTGGGGAGAAGCTTATGGTGTAGGTTGTGTTTTGGTGAAGTAGAACGAGCTCTTGTTTTGAGAGGCTTCCCAAGCCCAAGCCCTCATGCCTCTGAAGTCTCACGGATGTACAGAACTCTGGTGTGTTTTTTAGTCTGAACTTCTTTCTTCCGCAGTTCAACCATACTGGGCAAGGCAGCGTCTGCAGCCAGGCCATCATGCTCATCACCGATGGGGCAGTGGACACCTATGACACTATCTTTGCGAAGTACAACTGGCCAGATCGGAAGGTGAGTTGGTGCCGATGCCATGCAGCGTGGTCCATGGAGAATCTGTGTTGTGCTGTAACCCTCAGGTTGTCCAGGGGTAGGTGCCCCATCTGGACTGAATCTCATAAAAACTACTGTTTCTCCGGCTTGTAGTTTTTGGTTGACCAAGCCAAATACTATAGCTTTCCTTGTTTTCAAAATGACACTTTTTTGGAGGAGAGAAGAAACCTGTAAAGACACATTCAGCGTGTTCAGTGAAAAGACTCACTGTGAAGCGTGCTTTGTCCATAGTGGGCAGCACCATTGTTTTCCGTGGACCCAGAGCTGCTTGGTGAGTCCTGCATCTATAGATGGTGAAGTTGGCCATGGCGGCCACCCAGTCCTCTCTTGTGTGTTTCTGTATTTCTCTAGCTCCTCGTTCACCACCCTCATTACCCTCATTACCGCCCAGAAGCTTCTCTCCATCTCCCAGGGCTGTTCCCCATCCTTGTCAAAGCTTGTACACTGTTCTAATTCCTTCTTTGCTTTCCAAGTTGACGTTTATTTATCTGCTGAACCCATATGTTAGGGTGTCCATGATGGATGTTAATGTTTTTGGTGTGTCTGAGTGCCAAAACCCAGAGATTCCTCAAGCTGTTAGCCAGTTTGAATTCCCTGGGGAGATCTTTTAAATTCTGGATACTTGTACTCTATCCCATGCCTACAGAATCAAGATTTCTAAGGATGTGGTGTGGTAATCCATGTTTTTAATAAGTTCCTCTAGTGGGCACCAATCAGCAGATTAGCACTTGGTGATCTCTATCTCACCTGAATGGTGGGATTTTCACAGGAAAAAGGCCAGTCAGAGAAGGTGCTATCCCAGGGGTATCACAGAGGCACTGTCCTGTCCCATGAGCCAGTGGCATTACTCTGACTGTCTCTATAAGTGCGTAAGACCATTCAGACCAAGTCTGTCCTACTTTACCTATTTTGTGTATTTAATTTCCTGGAACCGAACTAACCACACACACTTGGCAAAAAGAAAGAGAAGACAAATGACCGCTGTGTCTTCAGCTGTATCCAGAGAGTGTGTGCCATTGAGGGAGCGTGACATGTCAAGGTGTCATCCCATGTTCCCTTAGTCATTCTTGGTCCCCACATTGCTCTGATAACACTGACATCTCACCTCACTGAGTGTGCATCTGCATTTTAAAGATACATACGTTTTGAACAACATGGTCCCTAAATGGATGCCAACTGCTTCTCCTGGTGCTCAAACTTAGAAAGAGCCATCACTTCTGAAGCTGGAGGAAACGTTTGCTGTGCTGGGCTTTCTCAGGGGATGTGGGACTGTGATACGGCTTAAGGGACGCCCAGGGAGAGATGTGGCTGATTGCAGCTCCCGCAACAAGCACTACCTTAGAACCTAGCCCTCGTATAAGATGGCAGTTCAGTGTTGGACAAGGAGATTTTAGATGTAGGATTTCAGGTGAGGGTTTTCAGGGATAGGTGGAGGCCACAGGGTAATTCCTTGATAGATGTAGTCATGTGAAGGGAAGAACGTGCTGGATACATGTGCACCCCTGGAGCATACAGCACGATGCTGGGCATGTGGCCGGTACCTAATGCACAGTCCTAAGGTGTGGCTGAGTGACCGAGGGGCCCGGCGGGGTGGGAGGCCACAGTGCTAGTAAACATGGGTAGGGCCACAGACATTTTGCAGGCATGTGGAATGTTTGCTGGTGCCATGACGTTTCATAACATGTTGAAGGGTATTTTGACTTATTTGGGACCATCGTACATAAGAAAGTGAGAGGGTCTTTTCATAAGCAGCTTCATTAAGACCAAATGTGTTATCAGACAAGTCTCACATACTGAATTCTCTGAATCTGTCCCATTTGGTGATACTTGGTGGATAGCAGTTGCTCAATAATATTGGTATTTGAATATCCTTACTTGTAAGGAGAGGCATAGAATGAGGGCTTCAAAGTCACAGTTCTTCAGACAAAACACAAATGTCAACATATCTTGCCAAAGATACAATACTGACTTTCAATCAGGTGCTTTTTTGGATATATTGGAACCAGGATTCTGGAAGTTTCAACATTACATAAAGGAGCTTCATTGACTTATAAAGTATTATCAAGCAGAAGCAGATTTGACTTTTGTAACAAGAGAGTCTTCTTTTTATTTATTTTTTTTATTTTTATTTTTTTAATTTTTTTAATGTTTATTTTTGAGACAGAGAGAGACAGAGCATGAACCGGGGAGGGTCAGAGAGAGAGGGAGACACAGAATCTGAAACAGGCTCCAGGCTCCGAGCCATCAGCCCAGAGCCTGACGCGGGGCTCGAACTCATGGACCGCGAGATCATGACCTGAGCCGAAGTCGGACGCTTAACCGACTGAGCCACCCAGGCGCCCTGAGAGTCTTCTTTTTAAAAAAAATATTTTATTTATGCATTAGAGTGGACATATGAGCACATGTGAGTGGAGGAGGGGCAGAGAGAGAGAGAGGGAGAGAGAGACTCCCAAGCAGGCTCAGCACTGTTAGCGCAGAGCCTGACTCGGGGCTCAGTCTCACAAACCGTGAGATCATGACCTGAGCCCAAATCGAGAGTTAGATTCTTAACCAACTGACCCACTCAGGTACCTCCAAACAGTCTTTTTCTGTGATTAGAAGTTCATAGCAGGGTTCCATCCCTCCTGCTGCATTTTGGAGAGTTTTATGGTGTTCACATATATACACGTACACATTCTCTTCTTGATGATTTGTCTGTGAAGTTGAGCGCAGTAAGTTTGCATGGATCCCAGTGTGATTTAGCATTGTGTTAAAGTGAGGAGATGTGCAGTGTCTAAGCAGTCCTCTTTCTCTGTTATTCTGAACATTAGATATTTAGCAGAGGACTCTGTCATGCCATAGTGGGCAGTCTTCAAGATCGTAGATACAGGAAATGGGTTCAGGAGAGAGGAAAATGATCTTTTTTTTTTCAACATATGAAATTTATTGTCAGATTGGTTTCCGTACAACACCCAGTGCTCATCCCAAAAGGTGCCCTTCTCAATACCCATCACCCACCCTCCCCTCCCTCTCACCCCCCATCAACCCTGTTTGTTCTCAGTTTTTAAGAGTCTCTTATGCTTTGGCTCTCTCCCACTCTAACCTCTTTTTTTTCTTCCCCTCCCCCATGGTCTTCTGTTAAGTTTCTCAGGATCCACATAAAAGTGAAAACATATGGTATCTGTCTTTCTCTGTATGGCTTATTTCACTTAGCATAACACTCTCTAGCTCCATCCACGTTGCTACAAAGGGCCAGATTTCATTCTTTCTCATTGCCATGTAGTACTCCATTGTGTATATAAACCACAATTTCTTTATCCATTCATCAATTGAAGGACATTTAGGCTCTTTCCATAATTTGGCTATTGTTGAGAGTGCTGCTATAAACATTGGGGTACAAGTGCCCCTATGCATCAGCACTCCTGTATCCCCTGGGTAAATTCCTAGCAGTGCTATTGCTGGGTCATAGGGTAGGTCTATTTTTAATTTTTTGAGGAACCTCCACATTGTTTTCCAGAGTGGCTGCACTAGTTTGCATTCCCACCAACAGTGCAAGAGGGTTCCCGTTTCTCCACATCCTCTCCGGCATCTATAGTCTCCTGATTTGTTCATTTTGGCCACTCTGACTGGCATGAGGTGATATCTGAGTGTGGTTTTGATTTGTATTTCCCTGATGAGGAGCGACGTTGAGCATCTTTTCATGTGCCTGTTGGCCATATGGATGTCTTCTTTAGAAAAGTGTCTATTCATGGGGCGCCTGGGTGGCGCAGTCGGTTAAGCGTCCGACTTCAGCCAGGTCACGATCTCATGGTCCGTGAGTTCGAGCCCCATGTCAGGCTCTGGGCTGATGGCTCAGAGCCTGGAGCCTGTTTCTGATTCTGTGTCTCCCTCTCTCTCTGCCCCTCCCCTGTTCATGCTCTGTCTCTCTCTGTCCCAAAAATAAATAAATGTTGAAAAAAAATTAAAAAAAAAGTGTCTATTCATGTTTTCTGCCCATTTCTTCACTGGATTATTTGTTTTTCGGGTGTGGAGTTTGGTGAGCTCTTTATAGATTTTGGATACTAGCCCTTTGTCTGATATGTCATTTGCAAATATCTTTTCCCATTCCGTTGGTTGCCTTTTAGTTTTGTTGGTTGTTTCCCTTGCCGTGAAGAAGCTTTTTATCTTCATGAGGTCCCAGTAGTTCATTTTTGCTTTTAATTCCCTTGCCTTTGGGGATGTGTCAAGTAAGAAATTGCTACGACTGAGGTCAGAGAGGTTTTTTCCTGCTTTTTCCTCTAGGGTTTTGATGGTTTCCTGTCTCACATTCAGGTCCTTAATCCATTTTGAGTTTATTTTTGTGAGTGGTGTAAGAAAGTGGTCTAGTTTCAACCTTCTGCATGTTGCTGTCCAGTTCTCCCAGCACCATTTGTTAAAGAGACTGTCTTTTTTCCATTGGATGTTCTTTCCTGCTTTGTCAAAGATGAGTTGGCCATACGTTTGTGGGTCTAGTTCTGGGGTTTCTATTCTATTCCATTGGTCTCTGTGTCTGTTTTTGTGCCAATACCATGCTGTCGATGATTACAGCTTTGTAGTTGAGGATAAAGTCTGGGATTGTGATGCCTCCTGCTTTGGTCTTCTTCAAAATTACTTTGGCTATTCGGGGCCTTTTGTGGTTCCATATGAATTTTAGGATTGCTTGTTCTAGCTTCGAGAAGAATGCTGGTGCAATTTTGATTGGGATTGCATTGAATGTGTAGATAGCTTTGGGTAAGTATTGACATTTTGACAATATTTATTCTTCCAATACATGAGCACGGCATGTTTTTCCATTTCTTTATATCTTCTTCAATTTCCTTCATAAGCTTTCTATAGTTTTTAGCATACAAATCTTTTACATCTTTGGTTAGATTTATCCCTAGGTATTTTATGCTTCTTGGTGCAGTTGTGAATGGGATCAGTTTCTTTGTCTTTCTGTTGCTTCAATATTAGTGTGTAAGAATGCAACTGATTTCTGTACATTGATTTTGTATCCTGCAACTTTGCTGAATTCCTGTATCAGTTCTAGCAGACTTTTGGTGGAGTCTATCAGATTTTCCATGTATAATATCATGTCATCTGCAAAAAGTGAAAGCTTAACTTCATTTTTGCCAATTTTGATGCCTTTGATTTCCTTTTGTTGTCTGATTGTTGATGCTAGAACTTCCAACACTATGTTAAACAACAGCGGTGAGAGTGGACATCCCTGTCATGTTCCTGATCTCAGGGAAAAAGCTCTCAGTTTTTCCCCATTGAGGATGATGTTAGCTGTGGGCTTTTCATAAATGGCTTTTATGATGTTTAAGTATGTTCCTTCTATCCCAACTTTCTCGAGGGTTTCTATTAAGAAGCGTTGCTGAATTTTGTCAAATGCCTTTTCTGCATTGATTGACAGGATCATATGGTTCTTTTCTTTTATTAATGTGATGTATCACGTTGATTGATTTGCGAATGTTGAGCCAGCCCTGCATCCCAGGAATGAATCCCACTTGATCATGGTGAATAATTCTTTTTATATGCTGTTGAATTTGATTTGCTAGTATCTTATTGAGAATTTTTGCATCCATATTCATCAGGGATATTGGCCTGTAGTTCTCTTTTTTTACTGGGTCTCTCTCTGGTTTAGGAACCAAAGTAATTCTGGCTTGATAGAATGAGTCTGGAAGTTTTCCTTCCCTTTCTATTTTTTGGAATAGCTTGAGAAGGATAGGTATTATTTCTGCTTTAAATGTCCGGTAGAATTCCCCTGGGAAGCCATCTGGTCCTGGACTCTTATTTGTTGGGAGATTTTTGATAACCGATTCAATTTCTTCACTGGTTATGGGTCTGTTCAAGCTGTCTATTTCCTCCTGATTGAGTTTTGGGAGTGTGTGGGTGTTTAGGAATTTGTCCATTTCTTCCAGGTTGTCCAGTTTGTTGGCATATAATTTCTCATAGTATTCCCTGATAATTGCTTGTATCTCTGAGGGATTGGTGGTAATAATTCCATTTTCATTCATGATTTTATCTATTTGGGTCATCTCCCTTTTCTTTTTGAGAAGCCTGGCTAGAGGTTTATCAATTTTGTTTATTTTTTCAAAAAACCGACTCTTGATTTTGTTGATCTGCTCTACAGTTTTTTTAGATTCTGTATTGTTTATTTCTGCTCTGATCTTTATTATTTCTCTTCTTCTGCTGGGTTTAGGCTGTCTTTGCTGTTCGGCTTCTATTTCCTTTAGGTGTGCTGTTAGATTTTGTATTTGGGATTTTTCTTGTTTCTTGAGATAGGCCTGAATTGCAATGTATTTTCCTCTTAGGACTGCCTTCGCTGCATCCCAAAGCGTTTGGATTGTTGTATTTTCATTTTCGTTTGTTTCCATATATTTTTTAATTTCTTCTCTAATTGCCTGGTTGACCCATTCATTCTTTAGTAGGGTGTTCTTTAACCTCCATGCTTTTGGAGGTTTTCCAGACTTTTTCTTGTGGTTGATTTGAAGCTTCATAGCATTGTGGTCTGAAAGTATGCATGGTATGATCTCAATTCTTGTATACTTATGAAGGGCTGTTTTGTGACCCAATATGTGATCTATCTTGGAGAATGTTCCATGTGTACTCGAGAAGAAAGTATATTCTGTTGCTTTGGGATGCAGAGTTCTAAATATATCTGTCAAGTCCATCTGATCCAATGTATCATTCAGGGTCCTTGTTTCTTTATTGACCGTGTATCTAGATGATCTATCCATTTCTGTAAGTGGAGTGTTAAAGTCCCCTGCAATTACCACATTGTTATCAATAAGGTTGCTTATGTTTGTGAGTAATTGCTTTATATATTTGGGGGCTCCCGTATTCGGTGCATAGACATTTATAATTGTTAGCTCTTCCTGATGAATAGACCCTGTAATTATTATATAATGCCCTTCTTCATCTCTTGTTACAGCCTTTAATTTAAAGTCTAGTTTGTCTGATATAAGTATGGCTACTCCAGCTTTCTTTTGACTTCCAGTAGCATGATAAATAGGTCTCCATCCCCTCACTTTCAACCTGAAGGTGTCCTCAGGTCTAAAATGAGTCTCTTGTAGACAGCAAACAGATGGGTCTTATTTTTTTTATCCATTCTGATACCCAATGTCTTTTGCTTGGCACATTTAGTCCATTTACACTCAGTGTTATTATAGAAAGATACGGGTTTAGAGTCATTGTGATGTCCGTAGGTTTCATGCTTGTAGCGATGTCTCTGGTACTTTGTCTCACAGGATCCCCCTTGTAGGATCTCTTGTAGGGCTGGTTTAGTGGTGACGAATTCCTTCAGTTTTTGTTTGTTTGGGAAGACCTTTATCTCTCCTTCTATTCTAAATGACAGACTTGCTGGATAAAGGATTCTCGGCTGCATATTTTTTCTGTTCATCACATTGAAGATCTCCTGCCATTCCTTTCTGGCCTGCCAAGTTTCAGTAGAGAGATCGGTCACGAGTCTTATAGGCCTCCCTTTATATGTTAGAGCATGTTTATCTCTAGCTGCTTTCAGAATTTTCTCTTTATCCTTGTATTTTGCCAGTTTCACTATGATATGTCGTGCAGAAGATCGATTCAAGTTACGTCTGAAGGGAGTTCTCTGTGCCTGTTGGATTTCAGTGCCTTTTTCCTTCCCCAGATCAGGGAAGTTCTCAGCTATTATTTCTTCAAGTACACCTTCAGCACCTTTCCCTCTCTCTTCCTCCTCTGGAATACCAATTATGCGTATATTATTTCTCTTTAGTGCATCACTTATTTCTCTAATTTTCCCCTCATACTCCTGGATTTTTTTTATCTCTCTTTTTCTCAGCTTCCTCTTTTTCCATAATTTTATCTTCTAGTTCACCTATTCTCTCCTCTGCCTCTTCAATCTGAGCTGTGGTCATCTCCATTTTATTTTGCAGCTCATTAATAGCTCCTCCTGGCTGTTCCTTAGTCCCTTGATCTCTATAGCAATAGATTCTCTGCTATCCTTTATACTGTTTTCAAGCCCAGTGATTAATTTTATGACTATTATCCTAAATTCATTTTCTATTATATTGTTTAAATCATTTTTGATCAGTTTGTTAGCTGTCGTTATTTCCTGGAGGTTTTTTTGAGGGGAATTCTTCCATTTCATCATTTTGGATAGTCCCTGGAGTGGTGCAGAACTGCAGGGCACTTCCCCTGTGCTGTCTTGAATAACTTGCATTGGTGGGCGGGTCCGCAGTCAGACCTGATGTCTGCCCCTAGCCCACCGCTGGGGCCACAGTCAGACTGGTGTGTGCCTTCTCTTCACCTCTCCTAGGGGCAGGATTCACTGTGGGGTGGTGTGGCCCGTCTGGGCTACTTGCACACTGCCAGGCTTGTGGTGCTGGGGATCTGGCATATTAGCTGGGATGGATCGGCAAGGTCCACAGGGGCGGGAGGGGCAGGCTCAGCTCGCTTATCCTTAGGTGATCGGCTTCGGGAGGGGCCCCTCTTCCGTGGGCCTCTCGTCTGCACTTGGCTCCGGAGAATCCATTCTGCTAGTCTTCTGGTGGTTTTCTGGGTTATTTAGGCAGGTGTAGGTGGAGTCTAAGTGACCAGCTAGACGCGGTGAGCCCAGCATCCTCCTACGCCGCCATCTTCTGATCCAGTCTAGGGGAAAATGATCTTAAGGCTGGAAGGTGTTTCCCATAAGACAGTGGTTCTCAAACTTGAGCAAACATCAGAATTATCTGGACTTATTCCAATATGCATTGCTTACCTCCTTCCAGGAGTTTCTGATCCAGTAGGGCTGGCTGGGGCCTGGGAATGAGCATTCCTCACACATTGCCAGGTGACGTGGATGCTGCACACTTGGGGAGCAGCTACCATAGGAGACAGCCTGAGGAACAGTGTTTGCTTCTGCTGTGGGCTGGGATACTTTTGTTCTCTCTGCTTATTTTATGAGCACCTGCTCCTTTGGGCAAATCCAGTGCACAGGTATGTGTTTCTTGACTCATACTTTGTTTAAAAAATTGCCAACTCCTGATCATCATTTAAAAATCTGAAGGGGGCTCTGGGTGGCTCATTTGGCTAAGCATCCAACTTCAGCTCAGGTCATGATCTCACAGTTTATGAGTTCAAGTCCTGCGTTGGGCTCTGTGCTGAACAGCTCAGAGCCTGGAGTCTTTGGGGTTCTGTGTCTCCCTCTCTCTCTGTCCCTCCTCTGCTCATGCTCTGTCTCTCTCTCTCTCTCTCAAAAACAAGTAAATAAAAATAAAAATCAATCAATCAGTCAATCAGTGTGGAGAGAGTTGGGGCGGCTGGTTGGCTCATTTAAGCACCAGACTCTTGATTTCGGCTCAGGTCATGATCTCGCAGTTTGTGAGTTTGAGCCCCATGTCAATAGTGTGGAGCCTGCTTGGAGTTTTCTCTTCCTCTCTCTCTGCCCCTCCTCTACTCATTCTCTCTGTCTCTGTCTCTCTCTCTCTCTCAATAAATAAATAAACAAACAAACTTTAAAATGTTTACTCCTTTAGAGAGTATGTAAAATTTTAAAGTTTTAGTTTCTCTCATAAAGGGGTATACCTGGCACTTTGGATCCAACATTCTCATATAGCAAAAAAAAAAAAAATGGCTGGAGCTGAGAAATGGCTGCCCCCTCAGATGCGTGCTGCTTTTGACTATGACCTCTCCATTCTGTCATCTCCACTCAGCCCACTTCACTCCTGTGTGTTACATGCCCACAGGTGTGGAGTTCTGGATTAACAGGTAGTTGCTGTTTCCCAGCCTTGGTTTGTATTCCCCAGCTTCTGGGGCTTTGTTCTTTTGTCTTGGGTTTGCCCCGAGCTTTCCCTCTTCTCTTCTCCTCAGAGGTCATCTTGTCTTTGCTTGAGTCCTAAACTTCAGACTCCCTCAGGATTGTTGTTAGGGAAGCGTAGACTCATGTCCAGCATGATAATTACCTCTAGGCCTACCTTTCATCTTCATTGGTTTGGTGAGTCCTTGGGGACACATTCTGTATCTCCTAACAGTGCCACCACCATGTGCCATGTCCCAGCCCTGATGAGAAGTGTGACATAGAGACCCTAGGGTGGTCTCATGATTCCTGCCTCCAGGTGTTTACCCCCTGTATAATCTCCTCACCTTGAATATGAGTGAGCCTTGTGACTGCATTCGAACCAATAGAATATAAGGTGAGGGAATTTTGTAGATGTAATTAAGGTCTCAAGTCAGTTGGTTTGAGTTAATCAAAAAGGATATCCTGGGTAAGCCTTACTTAACAGAAAATCTTTAAAGAGTGACTGGATACTTCCTGAAGGCAGAGACTCTTCGTGGCAGTTTGATAAAGCAAGTAGCTTTTGGAGAAGCCCATTGGCAAGGAGCTGAGGACACCCTCTAGGACCTGAGAACATCTTCCAACCAACAGCCGGCAAAAAACCGTGCCTTCAGTCTTATGGCCACAAGGAAATAATTCCTGCTAACAGTTTGAATGAGCTTAGAGCCAGATTCTTCCCCAGGTGAGCCTCCAGATGAAAACACTGCCCAATCAGTACCTTAATTGAAGCCTTGTGAAACCATGAACGGAAGACCCAGATAAGCTGTGCTTAGCTGACCCAAAGAAACTGTGGGGTTGCAAATGTGGAGTTAAGCAACTAAGTTTGTGGTAATATGTTATGTAGCAATAGAGAATTAACAGAAGAGGTGAGGAGAAGGGGAAAAGGAAAGGAAATAATTTATCATAGCAATACTGTAAAATATCCCCAAACCTAATGGCTTAAAATAACAATTTATTATTTCTTGCAATTCTCTGGGTTAACCGGATGGTGATTCTGCTCTCCATGGTGTCAGGTAGAGTCACTGCTGAAGCTGCATGAAGCTGGGAGCTTGGCGGGGCTGTCTCGGTTCTTCTCCAGAAGGCTTCTCTCTCCATGTGGGGCTAGTCCTCCAGGGCCACACTGTGAGGCCACTCCCCTCAGTGCAGTAGCCTGGACTTGACTACAATATGGCAGTTGGGTTCCCAGAAGGGGAAAGCAGAAGGAAGTGGGGAGCAGTCTAGGAGGGCACTTGTGGGTGTCATTTTTTAAAAAAAATTTTAAACGTTTATTTATTACTGAGAGACAGAGAGACACAGAGTGTGAGCAGGGGAGGGGTAGAGAGAGGGGGAGACACAGAATCTGAAGTAGGTTCCAGGCTCTGTCAGCACAGAGCCCGACGTGGGGCTTGAACTCATAAACTGCGAGATCATGACCTGAGCCGAAGCTGGTTGCTTAACCAACTGAGCCACCCAGGCACCGTAATGGGTGTCATTTTTTAAAACTACTGCCTAACCAGGGCCTTGCTCAAGGCAACTGCTTAATAAAACATTTTAGAATGAGTTGGAAGAAGGAATGTGTTATTGGTGATTTAACTATGAGTCTGAAGACAGCATCATGATTGTCCATGCAATGTGTCCCTTGCCAGCATTTTATTTCTGAGAGCGGAAATGAGGAGCTATTTATTCATTTATTGAGTGCCATTTACTTTTGCCTAATATCCATTGGTTAGCAGCTTAACAGCAGCTCTTACATACTTGGAATAAAATATGAACTCTTCAACGTGGAAGGGACTCATTGCAGGACCTGCTCAAGAAATAAAGCTGCCTACATTTAAATTAGAAAAATGGTCATACTTGCCACCTATATAGTTCCAAGTGAACCAAAAACAAAAACAAAAAAAAGGTCATCGAATGATTTATCATTACCTTCCCTGATGCATAAGACAGAGTGAATGGGTAAGAAAATGGCAGGTAAGTGATTTAAAGAATCTAATCTTATCAGAAGACCTGTCGAGCCCTTTAAGAGTATAGTATGTTTGCCAACCCCTGATCTAAGGAAATTATTAAGTGTGTTGTTCAGTCATTGAGATGCCTCTGGAAATCCGTGCATTGGCTAGCCAACAGAAGATGGTCGTGGTGGCTTTCCCCTTCCTTTCCACTGCTTTTTTCCACTTGAATAACTGCACTAATCAATGGCAGAGGGGTGGAAACCTTGATTGCAAATACCGCTGTCTGTGCTGTGGGGTGTCTCCTCTGCTCGGAGCCATGCTTTCTACTTTTCTGTCCTGAACAGTTTCTGGTTTTCCCCTTTTATATCAGTGCTGCACCAGGGCTGGAGTATAGGACGCAATGATGGGCCCATTCAGAAGGGGGCTGAGCTGCAGGCACGCAGCCTGGGGCCGGACTCAGTGCCCAGCATGTGGGATCTCCATACATGTCAGACTTAACCTCCCCTTGAACCCTGTTTTGCTGGTGACAGGGGCACATGGCAGTGTCACAGCTTTCATGTCACTTGAGTAACAATGGCAACACCCTGGAGAGAATCACGTTCCCTCTTTGCTGAGACCCAGCAAGCCAGAGACTCCCAGAATCCAAATAAAATGGGATCCTTGGAATCCCTGTCAAAATCAACCTGCTTAGAGGCTAATCGCTCTATTTGCTTGGTGTTATACCCCCGGAAGGATGTTTGGCTGCAGCTGCCACATAACAGACCACGTTTCAACTCACTTCTTCTGTAGGTGAAGTGGTCGTGCACGGAACTCCTGGGGGTGCACGGAGGGCCAGTGACCCTTCTGTGCCTGTTAGACATCCCTGCACGACCTGTCCTTCACTTGGGTCTGTGATGAGAAGCGCAGGCAGCATTAGGATGCTCCATCTGCTTCCCTGGGCCTGAATCGCCCTCAATAAGAGCGTGCCCTCAGCTGGTTTCCTGTGCCGAAATGTGTAAACAAAGCTAATGAGAGCGAATTCTCACCGAATGCGAAGCATCAGACACCATTCTAAATGCTGTACATGTATTTAATTCACACAGAAACCCAAGAGGCGAGTACTGTTGTATCCCCTTTATACAAAGGAGGAAACTGAGGCTACCCAATGATTCAGGGTTCCATGACTAGCATTTGGTGGAATGTCAACCCAGCATCGAGCGCTGAGGCTGTACCCTGAACCAGGATGCAGACATTTTGAGGGGGAAAGCAAAACAAAGTAACCATAGGTCCCAGAAGTAGCTGTCCATACCACACACATTGTCACCCAGAAAATAAGTCCATTTCCTTGGCCTTCCCACCCCCAAGTATAGGGGGCGTGGTCTGCAGAATGTTAGAGATTTAGGGATCACAGAACCACCCATTGAGGTTACAGGCAGAGGAGAAGCGGATGGCAAATGTGTGGCCTCAGGACAAAGCTCTCTGGGTGAAACTAAATGATTTTCCTCTTTATAAAAAATTTCAAAGGTGAACGCTATTTCAGTTATGTGTGCTATGTGTTCTATTATCGGTTACGTCCAGAACAAAAGCGAGGACAGTGGCACTGAGGCCCTTAGAGAGACGACCAGGGCTCAGGGTCCGTGGAGAATCCTTGGTGGCCTGGTGGGGATGGCATGGAGGAGTGGGGCAAACGTGGCTCCTGGTTTGGGGTCCAAGGGAAGCTCTTGATCACAGAACAGTTTGGGGGTCTGGCTTTGGAACTCTTTTGGAAACACTGTTAGAAGTCACTGTCCTTTGATTTGGGGTCACAAAGATCCCCAAGAAGGAGATCTTTTGGGGGTTTTGCCCCAGGCCTCCCTCCCTTGGCATAATTTGGAAGCTGAAGCCTCAACCCAGCCATATCCTAGTGGCCTCGAGGAGATGCTGGAAGGCTTAGCTCTGTCTTAGTGGCTCTGAGGGGGTTTTGGAAAACTCCAGCACCCCTCTCTCCTCATCTTTCCACGGGGCATGTGCCACTCTGGGGAGCAGAGTTTCTGAGCTGAGTCAGGCCTTATCCTTTTAAGAACCCAGCCCTTAAATAGTCTCAAGCAACTTGGAAGGAATTTTTTGTTCTTTCTTTTTTTTCCCTAAACTACATTGTTTCCGTTTCTGACTTTCCAGTGATTTTACAAAGCTCTTTCTTTGTCTTCCTTTGAGCTGGTCAGGAGGAGAAGGGGTTTACCCAAAACATAGCAACTGGGGAAGGAGTTTGGGCCATCCTGCTGGTAGAGGAGGTCTCAAGGTGCTCCTCCTGTCCCCGCCCCACCTGCACTCCAGCTCTGTTCCTCATACCACAGAACCAGATTACTGTGGGAGCTTAAGGGTGGCAAGGGCAGTAAAGGGAAAGGAGTAGCCATGTGGTGGGGGTGGGGTGGAGATTCATTCATTCCACAGATGTGTACTGAGAGCCCCCCATGTCCCAGGCCATTGTACCAGAGCCCAGGAGCAAGGGGCTGACGTGACAGCTCCAGGCAGATCCTAGAGAGTAGATAACAGATCACAGATAACAAACAAGTAAAAAGACCAGTTGTTAGAATCCATGATGCATTTTCTGAAGGAGACAAACAATAGCCTGCAACAGAGAATGTGGTGACCAAGGGAGGTCTCCCTACAGAGAGCACCTGTGAGTAAAAGGAGCTGGGCAGGGAAGGGTGGAGGGAACAGTATTTCCAACGGCCCTGCAAAGGAAAAGCTGGGCGTGCATGAGGAACTGGATAAGGAGCAGGTGGCTGAAGCCTGGTGGGCATGGGGGCAGTGCCATGGGGGAGGCAGGCGGGACAGCAGCAGGTGTTAGCGCCTCCAGGCTTCGATGGGCACAGTACAGAGTTTTGATTGTGATCCAAGGGTAGTGGGGAGCCACGGAAGGCTCTTGAACAGGGACAGACGTGAGCTGTTTTCCAAAGTGCTGACTACCATATGGGGAACTGGTGCACGAGGTACGGACCTGGCTAGGTATACAGTTTTGGGATTGACTGCTCATCATAACTGATGTCATTGTGGGGGGGAGGCAGTAGGTAATAGGCAGGTAGTAGACTTTTTTTTTTAACTTCTTTCGAATGTTCCAAGATTCCCCTGTGTCCCTCAGCTGTTCTATTTCAAGGCTCAGTTGGGGGGGTTACATTTCTCTGTCTCCTCCCTTCCTCCTTCCATCTCTCGCTCCTTCCCTGTCTGAAGTCGCATTTTGGTCTGAAAGTTTTGGGTCAGTGTGTGTCATTGCTGTATTTTTTCAAGGGTGATAAATCCTAAAGCTGTCTTGGGAAAATAGCAGGAACATTCATTTCTCGTGGGCAGTCAACGGTATGACAGGAAAAGGCATTTTCAGTCTCTGCGGGAAGAGCTCACGCGGGCCCTCCTTGCCGCTGAACGAAGGGTTGAAATGGTTCGCTGTCTCCCGGTTTATTTTTAATTACTTCTGCTGGTATTAGACATCGTGTGACTCCAGCAAGAAGAACATGACGAGACAAGTTGGGAACGAGGCCCACTGATGCATGGCTGGTGCCAGCCATTGAAAAATCACTTCATGTCAGGGACTCAGACAGCCTCATGGGCACCGTCCCTGCAGCTACGAGTGCTGTTCCTTTTCCTGGGCTTGGCACTGGGGTCTTGGCCTCCACCCGGACACCGCTGTCTTCACGAGGCAGGTAGGGGACGGTGTGCATTCCTTCCTGTCCCTCCCCCCCGTCCCCACCCATCCCCACGCAAGGCCCAGAGTCAAATACTTTTCTGCTCATTTCATTCTTATCTCTGCCCTATGGGTGGATACTCCTAGTGCCACTCATATCTTATGTGTGAGGGAGCTCAGGCTCAGAGAGATTGAGTCACTTGCTCAGAGTGCACAGCTATGAACCCGGGAGTCTCTGATCCTGACTCATGTCAGACTATCTCCACACCTGTGTGTCCAAACGGAGGGGTTGGCAGTTGGAAGCACTTGCAAAAAAAAAAGTTTCCTGGTCCCACTCTCTGTAGGGCAGCCCTGGAATTGACATTTTGATAGGCAGCTCACAGACCACACTCGGTGAGTTAGGAGGGTCTTAGAACCCCTCTGTGGCTCAACGGGTGAAGACTGTCCAGACTGGAGCATAGTGAGAAATGCCACTCAACACGGTTGTGTTCCCAGTGGACCAGGCAGGGTCCAGTCAGGGACAGAAGCCTGCCAGTCATTTTAACAGAGGGAACTTCATGTTAAGAATTGTTGACCACAAAGGGCAAAAAGAGAAGTGTAGGATGTCGTGGAAGTAGCAATGTCAGGCAACAGATGCTATCCCACAGCTGGTGGTGGCAAGCAGGAGAGGGGAAGGGAAGAGGAGAGGTTTTTAGGTAAGACTTAGAAGTCGAGAGGAGAGGACCTGGGGGGCTCGCACAGAGACCCCTGGGAAGGGCACCCTGCTTGGAGGGGGGTAAGGGTTTTGAGGAGCGGGTGCTGGGGTCTCTGACGTGAATGGACCTGATTTAGTGAGTGTTAGGAAAACTGTAAACTAGCTTTGTTCACTGCTACTGGAATGAGCTGTCCCTGCCCAGGGCAAGGAGCCTTGCTGGAGCCATGGCGCTGGGAACCAGAAGCCAACAGGAACCAAACAGGAGGGAACGAGTCCCACATCCTTCCTGCGTCCTTACAGCCTCCCCCTGCTGGCCCTTCTGGCAGAGCCTGGCCAGAAACAGCTGGCAAAGCAGAAGCGTGGTTTGCGGAGCCCCAGCCCCAGCCCCAGCCCCAGCCTCACTAAGCCCGGCGGATTTGGTGCTGAGGCACACCCAGCAATAACTGGAAACTTGCTGAATGAGTTCAGTATTGTTTGCAGCCTAATGACACATCAAATTCTTATTTCCTGGGTGTCATTCCTCTTGCTCTGTTGAGTAGGGCTCTTGGGGAGTGGGCAAGCGTAGGGAAGCCGTGCTACCTGATGGAAAGAGGATGGCGTCTGGGTGCCGGCAGATCTGTCCCTCTCATCTGTATATCGGGGTTAATTATGCACACCTTGCCGTGTTGTTCAGAACGTAACGAGATGATGTGCCAGCAAGATCAGGGCTGGGCACAGAGTCGGCGGGGGACACGATGCTATATCCTCATCCCTGTTACCATGACTGACAACTACTCGTACGGTGAAAATCCTCTGCTGTAGTTAAAATGTAGTTGTACTGGGTGAATTCAAGACGGTGTAGCAATAGGTTTTCACATGTGGAAAATAGAAAGTACTTTTTCATCCCTGAATATGAATTAATCTTATGTAGTGTCTTGGTTGACTTATAAGAAGATTAAAGTATTCAGATGCATTAAAAAAAAGTTTTTAAGCCTTTCCTTTTACCTGTTTCATGAATAAACATATACACAGAAGTAAACTTCTGGCACGCAGCAAAATACACTGAGATTTATTTGGTCATTCACAATCATTAATGAACTAGTCTATGTTAATAGCTAATGTTCCTCAATTCAGATGAGCAGCCTGTCTGTATTGGCAAAACGTAAAAAGGAGATTTGAAAAGTAGTGTTGCTTTTGTATTAGTTCTCTCTTTTCTAGAGTGGTGGCTAAGGCTTTACTGTTTCTGAGTGGGGCGACTTTGGGCAAGTGACTGAATCTCATGCTTAGCATCCTCATCTAGGAAAGGGAAGGGGGTGGTGCAGAAATCACGCTGCCCGGGCAGGGTTGTCCAGCAGGCGGGAGGTGCTTGGCGAATGCCAGTGATGGAGAAGAGACTGGGGTCTGCAGGAGTCTGGGCCAGGCTCTGCAGGTGTGTCCTCGGAACAAACGTCCTCAGGCAGCCGGCCCTGCTGTGAGGGAGTAGGATCCGAACCTGGCACGGCAGGTTCTGGAATATGTGTGGAGTGGGTTTGGAAGTACTTAGTTCTCTTAAGCAGCCTTGTATCCGCTTCCCAACCTCATTGGCCAAAACACTCCCCCGTGGACTGTTTGGCGGGAAGCCTCACAACAACCTGCTTGTGGGAGTCCTTGGATTGTGAGCTGATCTGTCTGAGTCCACAGAGGGGTCCTCTGGCAGAGGCTCTGTGCCTCTGCTAGCGGGAGCTGCCCGGCGGCCGTCTGGGAGAGCCTTGCTCACACCGAGCCCATCTTGTATGTTCGCCATCTCACCAGTGTTGCCCACTTTCCTGGGTTTCCTTCCTAGGATGGGCTGGGGCGGGGGTGCTTTGCAGGACTGAGCGGAGGGCAGAGCAGCCCTCCCCCCACTATCTAGAAAGGTGCCCCGGTGTGCTGGGGGTCAGGAGCCTGCAGGTCTAGAAGACAACTGTGCTTTTGCAGCTCCTGTTGCTCTGATACCTGCACTTAAATTTTGATCAAATCACATTTCATCCCAAGCTTCAGATAGATTGGCTTCATAGAAGGCACTCCACCGCCTGTTCTCTACACAGCAGCCAGAACTTCGAAAACGGAGGCTGGTTTTGCCAAAAATCGGGGCAAAATTTACCCCCCAAACCTGACTGGCTCCCCAGGCTGCGCTGAGTTTCAGCTGATGTCCCAAGAGAGAGACCGGTGCCCATTCATCTCAGCCTCCTCCCGACTGCTGTCCCCTTATGCCCTCTGCACAATCCACTGCTCTCAGTGGCTCTGGGCATACGGTCACTTTAGGACATCAGCACTTGCTGCCCTCTCTGCCCGGGACACTTTGCCCTTTGATTTCCAGTTGGCTCCCTCCTCACTTTCTTCATGTCCTTGCCCAGACACCACCTTTTCAATGAGACCTACCCTGACTCTCTGATCTAATGTTATCCCCAGCCCTGACCACCAGTAATCTTGGTTGGTTATTGCTTTCCTTTTAATGGCAGCACTTTGGGTCCGTAGCGTACCACATAAATATCCCAAGGAGGCAAATTGTGCCTGGTGCCCCATCCATTAGAAACATGACTCTACGAGAACAGGGTGCTGTGTCTGTTTTGTCCCTCTGTGTGCCGCAAGTGGCCAGACCAGTGCCCAGCACACACGTGTGCTCAGGAAGCCTTCCCAGAAGGAGGGAGCCGGTGCTGGAGCAGCACTTGGCTGAGTGCTTTGCAAGTATCATCTCCTTTGATCCTGGCAGCACCTTTACGGTGTAGATGCTTATAGTATGTCCCTTTTATTGGTGACAAAACTGACTCAGAGCAGGTTAAGCAACTCTGCTCCAAAGCCCTACCTTTAGCCTGCTTGCCAGCAACCCCCTTCTGGTCTGAGGCCCTGGGGTGGACCGAGAGAGCACGGAAGCCACCTGAGGACTTCCAGCTGAGCTTCTCTGGGAAGGCAGAGGGTGCCCAGGGACCTGTTGAAAGGCTTCCAGGTAAGGGAATTTCCAGCACCTCAAACGTTTTGGTGGCACTAAATGCAGTGCTAATTGACAGTTGGTGTCATTATTTCTGCAATAAGTATCTTTCCAGTAGACACAAGATTGGCTCCTGTTTCCTTCCCCATCCCTGAAAGCTTAGTACTAGACATGGTGCTGGATGCGTAGTAGGAACTCCATAACCATTTGTGGAAGGGAGGGAAGAGCAAGAAGATTTAGGTCAAGATGAGGTTTCTGGGGGGCACCTGGGTGGCTCTGTTGGTTCAGCATCTGACTTCGGCTCAGGGCATGATCTCGCGGTTCCTGGGTTCGAGTCCCGTGTCAGGCTCTGTGCTGACAGTTTGGAGCCTGAAGCCTGCTTCAGATTCTTGTCTCCTCTGCCTCTGTTCCTCCCCCGCTCACACTCTGTCTTGTTCTTTCTCAAAATAAATAAAACAAAAGAAAAAAGACAAGGTTTCTGCATCCCCCTTGTGAATCCTCAACTGCTTTGAGTTTTAAATGCCATGTGCACAGAGGTCTGACTCAACCTTCAAACTCGATCCCAACAGCCCAACAGGAAGGGTCCCCAACTCCAGCCTGACTCTGAGCCCTGCACCCCTTGGTAGCTCATACTTGTTTTCATTTTGCTGGGTCTTTATCATAGAGAAGCCCTTTGCTTTTCAGCTAACTTTGTTGGTAGAGAAATCACCCTCATTCCTCATAAATGAAATTCCTTTTTCCAGTAGATTTTGGGAAATCCACTATCTTCCATAGGGTGATCTCTTCAATCAACTGGGGACAAAACTTGAGGCTCCCAATGCCATATGGTTTTGGCCATCGACCTGGTATCTCCCTGGCTACCCTTGGCTTAATCCTGTCCGTAAAAAAACACTAAGGGAGGAGATTTATAGGGCTTACTGAATATGTTCCATCACTGCGGCCTGCACCGTGGGCCCTGCTCTCAGCTCCGAGCCGCCCAAAGGGCCCTTCCCCTCCCTCTCCACATCATAGCAAAGTTGACTTTTGTCCATTGTTCACTGTTTCATAATCTCATCGTAGATTCTGTGCTATACCCTTCACTCCTCTGGGATTCCTACCTAGATTAAAACAGCTGATGGTGCTGACCGGTGGGGCCTCTTCGGGGGAGGCTGGTCTGAGCTGCATGCTAACTGCCTGGTGGGAAGACTGCTGCCTTGCACACTTTATTATAAAGCAAGAGGCCCATGTGGAGATCATGCTGGAATAACCAAATGAAGGTGAGGTGTAGAGGGAGGATTAGCCAACTAGCCATGCAGCCTCTGGGGCCACATCAGGCCCTGGAACAGATTTCCACAGGGCCCTCTGATTTGGAGAGGGTTAACCTACCTGGGGGCAAGAGTCTGGCACCTTTTGGGTCAGAAGCCTGAATTTTTGGCACTCCCTGATCCTTGGTTCCATGAATCTGATCCTTAGAATGCATAGAAACTTTAAGGCTTTTAATATTTGGATCATTTTAATTTTGCTCTCACCTGATTTGTGTCTGTGCCTCAGTGGGCCAGAGGCAAAAATGATGGTTTCAGAATTTTTAAGAAGCGTGTTCCAGTTCAGAGTCCAAACGAAAGGATCTCTGTGTGAGCCAAAGAGATACTTACTGAAATGTGTTTTCTCTCCGTAGAATAATTATCTCAACCCTCCTAAAAATATGGATCCTTTCTCTTCCTCTGGACTTTAGAAATTGCCTATTATGAGCTCTTCTCATTAAAAACAGTACAGTCCCCCTTTCAAAGACAATATCCAGTGAGAGTTGTCTAAAGCTAGGGATGGAGAGTGGGCCCCCCGACATCAGGGGAAAGGGGTGAAACCCTCCAAGCTTCTGATTTGTAAAATGGCCTTGCTAATAGGAGCTTCTTTCCAGTTTTCTTGCAAAAACCATGAGAAAGGGCACCTAGCAGGTGCTTCCGGTCCACAGATCCAGCGAGGGAAGTGGGACAAAACTCTTGATGAAAAGGAACAAAGTAAATGAGCCAGGAGCCTTGAAGAGACCTAGATGGAACTTGAGATATTGAGAATGCAAAAACACTTAGGAGGAGTCCTTTAGACCTTTCTGGAAGAATCCCTCTCTACTGTTGCTATGGCCAGTTTTCATTGACTGAATTCTACACTTTGCAGCTGTGACTGACCACCGGCTGTTAGGTTACCTCTATGACCTTGCCTAGCTAATTGAGAGCAGGTTGGGGGCGGGGGGAGCTCTCTGCAGGCCTCAGTGTCCATGAGCTCGAGACAGGTTGGCTTGCATTTAGGGACAGTGCAGGAGCCATGTTGTCCTTAGCTCCATCTGGGCCCGAGGGGCGAGTGTGAACTAAGGGTCCGCCCCTCACATCATCGGGCCTCATGGAGTTATCTGTGCGGTGACTTGGTCTTTAGGGCCCACAGACTTTGATCAACCTGTGGCAGAAGGATTGTGTGAAACCCTTCCTGGCTTTCTTTTTCTTTTTCTTTTCTTTCTTTTTTTTTTTTTTTAAACACAAATGGGATCTGGAATTGATCCCAGATAATACATCTGCCTCTTAATTTCACTTCAGAGGGGCAGGATAACAAGAAAGGCGATGAAGACAAGTAAATGCATTTATGATTTATGCCCCTGTGATAAATCAATGGATGATTTCTCCCCAAAATGTGGTCACTGCCCTGCTAACTCATACCAGCTGACACATCTGTGAGGTGCACAAGGGAATGGGGGCTGAGCCCTCTCCACACCATGTGCACGCCAGGCCTGGAACCCGCACCCCACGGGTGGGATTTGGACATATGAGCGAGCTGGCTATACACAGTTAGGAAGATGGCTGCTTCATCGCCACCTTTTTCTCCCCCTCTAGTCTGTATTTTCCTTCCTTGCGTCCTGCTGGTGCAGTTACATGCAGCCTGTTCTTGGTTCATCTCCAGCATTCCTGCGCTTGCCTTCATGTGTGGGGAGTTAGATTTTTCCATTCCCTAAAGGTGATTCGATCAGGCCAGTTCCCACCAGAGTCCCCAAAGCAAGCAGGGAGAGTGGAAAATCACATTAACTCTTTCATTAACTCCAGCTGTTTCGCGCCGAGTCTGAGATGGCAAAGGGATTTCTTCTGGAGGGCCGGCTCCTGGCCTGGGGAGGGGCTCACCAGAGTGCTCACTTGGGAAGGGGTGGAGGCTGGCGTCTGGCTGGGCGGAGACAGGGCTATGGCCAGGAAGCAGTGTCCCCGTGCACGAGAAGGCCAGCAGTGGCCCTGGTGCCACACGTCTGCCATCCCTCTCCTCGTGGTCTCTCCACATCCTGAAGGCCCAGCCGCCTTGCCTTTCTGAACCTGGGAAGTTAAATGTACATGTTCCAAAAAATTGTCATTAGAAATTTTCAAAAATCTCTTGAACCATTTCTTTGGCTGCTTGCTTACTTCCCCAACGTTGTTTTTTTTTTTTTTTTTTTTTTTTTTTTTTCCCCAAGCATCATCTGAAGTTAATTTATCCAGGAGTAACTTGGGCTTTGGGGGAAAAAAAAGTCACCTTCTTTTTATAAGTTACCTGTAAATGAAACTGCCTAGTTTTGCCTCTCATTTTCTTCTTGTTGAAAAATGTCTTAGTTACTCCGTTTTTGCCTTTTATTACACAAACTTGAGAAACGCTCAGGAATGCAGTTTAAAGGGATGCAACATTATTTCCTTCACCTTTATTTCCTGGAGGAAAAAAAAAAAAGTGCCAAAGCCATTTCCTGGGCCTAGACTGGGAGGCGAGACCCCCGGAGATGGGCAGAGGTGGAGTAGGAGGGTCCAGAGACTGGTCCTTTCTCCCCGAGGCCAGCGAGATGGCTGGCGTTCCTCATCACAGTGGACAGCTGGAGACGGAGACGCTGGCTATGGGGTAGGGCATCAGGCTTCAGTTGGACCCCTGAAGCTGGGGGCCGGATCGCCCTGCTCCATACAGGCTAAGTATAGAAAGGAAAAACGAGCCAGCTAGTAAGGGTTGTTCATTTGATGTCTCTGCTGATACTTCACATTACCATTTTCCCAGCCAGAAATAATATACCTGCAGCTGTGTTTCTGTAGGACAACGGGGACATCTAATAATATATCGGGCTGATCTAAGCTGCCTTTTCTCCAGCGATGACCCAAGGGGAAGATACATACTCTACCTTTATGTTATCCGATGGTACTAATCAGAAACCATTGCTGTGGAAACACCTTGCCCTGTTTGGTCCCCTTCTAATAGGAAATCATAAATTAAAACAGATTTTGATAGATTCTGCTTAATGCCAAAATGAAATCCTCACATATTTTGTTGGATATTACATAATTAGTTGACTTCTCAAAGGAGTTCTAATTATGCCTATGGAATCAGCTCACGATAATGAAATACATTCATCTCTCTGGCAAGCTGTCTGTTGCTTAGCACTGAGCTCCGAGTCAGTCCTCTGGGGTTCGCCTTCTAGCTCCGGGAGCAAAGCTTTATTTACAGCCACAGAAATGAAACACAAAGTTATTTTATTACGTACTTCTTTTTTATTCCTTCTAAGAACATCAGTTTTTCTTAGCTTTCTGTACTGTGTGAATGGCCATGTGTAAAGTAGCTGTACTAATCCCCAAACATAAAGATCTCCCCCACCACCCCCAAATGCATCACTAAGTCTCATAATACCAGAAAAACTGCCAGAGATAGGAAGAGAATAATGACAAGGCCAAAGGGAATGAGTTCTTTGACTCCGAATTGCATTATCTGTAACATAAGTATTTGGGAAAAGAGTTAAATAGATGGGTGGATGGGTGGGTGGTTAAGTGAGTGGATGGTGAGATGAGAGGGCAGATGTGTATTTGAACAGATGGATGAATATTTAATCAGGAAGGGATATAGATGGAACAGAGCTAATGCACGAAACTCTACCTTTGCATATATTATCCTGCACTTGACTGTCGGAGAAAATTATGAAGAAAAAGAGGGACTTTTTTTCTAATAATTTCTTATTTGTAAAAGGGAAGCTCAAAATTCTTTTAATTGCTCAATAGATAGCTTTGAAAGGTAACAGCAAAGATGCAGGGAAAGTTGACTCGGGAGGAAAATTAGAAGAAATGTCTCTGAGACAAACCAGGTAAGAGAAAGTATTATGTTCCAATAGCATAAAATATAAGATAAAAATGTATTCTCTATAAATAAGTCACTCGTAACCAAAATTAGAACAAAGCTCTGCTTAAATTTCACTGAAAAGTAGACTGTTCCAAATCACATTAGTGAATGAAACCCAAGCCAAGAAGGAGCCATTCAGAGTGACATTTATGGAGTGTTTCTGCCTCGATTTTTACATTTAATAATGAAGATGCCCTGTCCAACCCTATGTTGGCACAGGCATAGAGAAGATGCAGGGATGTCTACTGGTTTTCCTCTCCCAATTTAAGCAGTCATGAATCTCTTCTGATGGGCGCAGACACCAAAGGCGTTTTTGCTGTTTGTTATGAAGTCACCTCCTTTCCAGATGCCCCTTGAAATACATGTAGAAAGAAAAGCCCTGGAAAGATAGTAAACCAAGTTTTCCTAAGACAGAAGATGTCTTGTTTTATGACACGTGATGCAGGGAGACTGGGAACTACCTGTGAGGGCAGCCTAGGCTTGCATTATCCCCAGCACACTAGGAAATACTTTGCCCCATCAAACACCTTCCGTCTGGCCTAACACCCGGGGCGGAAGAATCCTTACAAGAATCCGCCCGTGTGGTTAGTGGTTGAACTGCAGTGGAGCACCTGTGAGCACTTCTTTGGCTGTAGGGTTGGATTCTCCTCCCATCAAAAAAGCCATTCGTGAACTGTGTTGACCAAAGGGTTTGTTATGCCGTGTCTTTAGCAGAAGCAGCTCAGTCCGGCTTAAATTCCCAAAGATCAAGTTCCCTTGTGTTACTCATCTCCGTTCTGGCAGGCACTGTGTAATTGCTGTGTGAACACTGTTTTAAAAACCCCTGAGCTGGGTCCGTTCATGAGACGCTCACATGATAGGACCTTTCCTTGAACTATTCTTTCCAATAGAATGTTGGAATCCCTGAACTTCACGTAATAGAGTGAAAGACATGAATTGGTCTTGAAGACTAAGTTATGACATCTGCAGGGCAGTTTTGCTTTGTGCTAATTGGATATACATTCAGTAAGCATGATCAATCATCATAACTAAGGCAGAGGCTGAAAGGAAGCAATAGTAGTAAAGTCAGATGGCATTTGTAGTAGATGCGTGTGCTTGTGATGATTACATGAACATGTTTCCATTTTATTTCTGTTCCTTCAGAGACAACAAGCTCACTTTCGCTCAAGCCAGGGTGTTGAACCCTGATAATGGACACACTGCTGGTGTACTTTCTGCTGAGTTACAAGAACAGAAACAGTCTAGCTTTCTTGAAAAATTGTGATAAATATTTGGACCATATATTAAGAGTCAAAATAGGCATTTTAATTTTGACTTTTGGAATCAATTGAGATGGCAAAAACAAGTAGATTTGGCATGAAGAAAGAATTTTTTATTCAAAAATGCAAAAGGCTATGATTTATTATAACTATCTTATTATGTGGTGTTTAAGGATAACTTCTAGTTTTTAATTTTTTTATTGTTTTGTTTTTAAGAGAGAGAGAGAGAGAGACAGAGTATGAGTGGGGGAGGGGCAGAGAAAGAGGGAGACACAGAAACCCAAGCAGGGTCCAGGCTCTGAGCTGTCAGCACAGAGCCCGACGTGGGACTCAAACCCACAAGCCGTGAGATCATGACCTGAGCCGAAGTCGGACGCTTAACTGACTGAGCCACACAGGCGCCCCAAGGATAACTCTGTTTTAAATTTTTTTTTTCAACATTTATTTATTTTTGGGACAGAGAGAGACAGAGCATGAACGGGGGAGGGGCAGAGAGAGAGGGAGACACAGAATCGGAAACAGGCTCCAGGCTCTGAGCCATCAGCCCAGAGCCCGACGCGGGGCTCGAACTCACGGATCGCGAGATCGTGACCTGGCTGAAGTCGGACGCTTAACCGACTGCGCCACCCAGGCGCCCCGATAACTCTGTTTTAAGAACAGATGTCAGTAGGCCTCCAAAAAGCAAATCTTCTGAGTGTGGGAGAGAATGCTTTACATATTAGCAATAAATTAGGTCTAACAAAAAAATAGTGGATCAATCAAACGTACGGTGCCTGGAATCCCTACTCTTTTTCCATGCTGAGTCAGTCATTAGTATGTGTCTGGGAGGCAGAAGACCCTAGCCTTTGTTCTTCCTTCTCATAATAATGGGAGTGTGAACAGCCTGGCAGAGGCCAGGAGGCCAGGATCTGCCAACGGGTGCTACTGCGACAACCGGCCCATCACTCTGGGGACGGAAAATGATGAAGTTAATGTGTGGGCAGGACACCGCCATTGTTCAGGGAGGCATCCTTGGCCTTTTGCTGTGTTCAATAACAGTGACAAAATCTCGGTCGCTGTTGACACAGGCTTATTCCTCAGGTGTAGAAATGCACTCTGAGCTTACTCTTGGCATTTGCTCTACAACAAAGGGAGCTCTTCATCTTTTAAATTAAAACCAAAATCATTCTCTTCCTTCCGGGGTTATGAAAGTAAATATCTTTGCCAAGCCTGCCCAGATTGCTCCAGTGGTGAGTGGTTTGTTACTCCATTCACTGGGTATAGGGAACAGGACCCTGGAAGAGGACCCATACGAATGACAGAGAACCACTCGACTGTGTGCTGGCAATCAATGTTCCTTAGAGACCACACTCCTCATGTGGCCTGTAAGGCCCTGCAGAGGTCTGGCATCTAGTCGGCCTCAGGCTTCACCTCAAACCCAGGCCTTTTCCTGTACCAGGGCACCACGTTCTCCCCCAGAGGGCATTTGCATTTGCTGCTCCGGTCCCCTTGCCATGCTCCTGTTTGTTGCTCAACAACACACACAACTTTCAAATGTCAACTCAGACCTGCCTCTCCTGTCTCCTGTGTCCCAGCCTGGGCCGTATTCTGTTGTCCCGCTTTCACATGGGAAGTATTCCCTTCCCTCTGAGCGTTAGTGTCTACTTCCATCCTCCCAGTGGTCTTGTCTCACCGGTTAGCTCCTTCATTAAACTGTATTGTCTCCACGGGAGTCAGGGCCACCCTCCTGGGCGTGCTACCGCATGGTTGCTCCGGGCTCCACATTCAGAAGGACCCTTTGCTTGTCTCGATGCTCTGCTGTTGCTCTCCTGAAATCCTTCATACTTTTTGAACAAGGGCCCCCACAGTTTCATTTTGCATGAGGCCCCGCAAATCGTGTCCCGGGTTGGGGCCATGTGTGTCTCTGTCAGATCTCCAGCACGTGGTGTCCGTTCAAGAAGCATTTTGAAAATGACTGTTTCGGTGACAAGGGTTGCCCTCGTTTCATCAGTGCACAAGGTATAAAATGCCTAATACCTAATTTCAAGTCAGGATGGTCTCTATTTTCCTGGCAGCTCACTACCTAATCTTACTCTTTTCGTAAAGTTTGGCAAATGCAACCAAAATTGAATTAAAGAGACATGTGTGTTATGATCTAAGAACAAAAATTGGTTGCAAACCCTAGGAAGTATAAAAATGGGCCGGTCTGTTGTTCATTTTTGTTCTAAATTTAGAACCGAAAGGGTGACGTTTAGAAAGCAAAAATGCTAATTGTCTTGCAAAGGGTGCCGTGATAAGCCGGGGCCAATACCACGTGGGAGACAGTATATCCTTGACATGATAGAGGAAGTTGAGACAGTGGCTGGGCTCCTCTGAAGCAGGTATAAACACGTTCCCCTGTGTCCATTCAGGACCACGGAAACGCTGAAATAACCAAATGTCCAGTGTGATCTTCCCATCATACAGTCGGGGAAACGTTGCTCTCTTGCCAGGTAAGCTTGGCCAAATGTCTGCTGAGGAGTCGTGGAGAAAATGCAAAGCCTTCACCATTTTCTGCAGAGTGCCCACACGTTCCCTGTCAGCTATCTGCCCTGGACACCTTTTCCTCTCCACCCCCCTTGCCCACCCCAAAGGTGACTCCCACAGACTGTGGGGTTGGCAGGATTTTCCAGGCTGTGCCAGCACACGCTGTTAATAAATTAGGTGCACAGAAGTGTGATGGCAAGGCGTTTCCTCCTGGAGTTCATAGGCCTTCCAGAACATTTATGTCTCATTACAGCCCGTACAGCAGTTTATGCCCTAATAAATCAGAGACGCTTTGCAGAGATGGACTGGACCGTAATGAATCTTTCTGTTGGCATTTTCCCTTTACAGGCACAAATAATGGAGCAAAACTGCCCCATCTGGCCACTCTGTAAGAGAGAACTCACAGTGGGAGCTGTTTTCTCGAGCATGACAAAGGTCACTGCCGGTAGCAGGAGTGGGGGGTGTGCAGTGAGGGCTGGGAGTGGAATGTAGCCATTTACAAGCCTTTATCACTGTGATTATAGGCATTAGCTGGACTGTCAGGGTCCTGTTCTCCCTTCCCGTGATGGGCCTCAGGTCTCCGCTGATTTTTCACGTTTAATTTCCAGACCTGGTTGCTGTCTTGCAAGCCACATGAGAGGACACACACCCTCAGCATGGCGTGCAGACCTATTCGCGTTGATTTACTTTGCATTATCTTAACAAGGTGTGCTCCCAGCTAACTGGAAATGGTTGCCAAGCAGAGAGAGGGGGGATCACCTTCCCCCTCCGCCTTCCCTCACCAGTGCAAAGAGATGTGCGTTGGGAGCCAAGTAAATATGGAAATTATTATTAATTACGTGGCGATGGATAGAAATGCGTTATTCTGGCTAGGAAACCAACTCGTCTCTGGTGGAGGTTTACCAGGTGTAAAATAATAATAATAATAATAATAATAATAATAATAATAAGGGTATGAATCATGTTAAAAACAGTGCCTAGAAATAAGTGAGGAATTTATTTTTGATGCTTATGTATTGTCACAATGGAACCCATCATCCATTTTGGAAGTAAACAAATATTGATCATTCCCTTTGTACCCAGTAACTGTGGTCTCATGTCCTTGGAGAAAAATTTGCATCTAGTTAAGTGAAAGAAGCTCTTCTGTTTTTCCTGCCTTTTCACCCTACCTGGTCTGTGCTCCTGCCCTTCGCGGGGCTGTAGAAGAGCTTTGGAGGTGCCTGGGCCGCTTGTTTGTGTTTATAGAGCGGCTTCTGGGGGCCCTCAGAGAGGGGAATGTATCCGCCTCACCGATTTCTATTCCATAAAGGCTTGCCTGGTGCCTCTGGGAAGGCAGAGGAGAAGCAAGCAAGGGAGTGCGCGATTTATCAAAAGTGACAAGGAGAACAGAGCTCCTCCATCAGCCTCGGCTACCCTCATATTTACATAACACCTTCCTTCCAGTGTTTTCCCCAGCAGATGGCCAGGTAAGGTTCATGGACTCTGCACGGAAATACAGCTGGTCCGGAGCAGGCACAGGGGATACTTTGAGCTCTCTCTGAGCAGAATTATGCAATGGTCCACACGGAGGGAGGGAGGAGACAAAGTCACTCTCTAGCTGAAGAAGCCCTGGAAATATAGACTCAAAGCCAAGTGCTGCTTGCAAATTGGGAGGTTGCCAAAGCCCAACCCCCAAGACTGGGGGAAAGAGTCAAATCCTGGAGGAGTTAGCAATTGCCCACAAGTGGGTCTGCCTGTCTGCCCTGCTGTAATGGGAAAGTTGGTAAGACTTGATGGGGTCACAGAGGGACATTAATATATAGACCGAGAGGATCACGCTGTGTCAAGGGGGAAAACAGTCTACCCTTCAAAGGGATTCTCCAGGTGAAATAAAAGCGTCCTCATCATCCTGCTTCATCAAGATTCCAGCACCCAGTGAGGCACCGGCTTTGGCCGGGGCTTTGCTCTGAGACTGAGTGTGTGTCAGGAGACCGCATGGGCTACAGGATGCTGAACACACACAGCTGCTTTGATTTAAGGTTTGCATTTGAAACTGGCTGAGCCGTAGCAGGTAATTAGCACCTTTGCTGTTGGAGCAGGCGGTACCAATACTAGTTGACTGCTTTGCAGTTCTTGGTAAGAGAGTCGAGGTGGGGTTTGGGGTGGGGGAGAGCTCCAGAATGAGCAGGGCATGCTGTGTGTCCCAGGGGATGAGGCCAAGCTGAGAAAGCAGCCAAAGGGTCTTGATTCAGTGCCCTACCCCTCAGTGCCATGTTCTAACCGCACTTAGGCCATTCCTTCCTCTGAGATCTGGGCAGACCCCAGAACTTGTT
Source organism: Felis catus (assembly GCF_018350175.1). Classification (NCBI taxonomy): domain Eukaryota; kingdom Metazoa; phylum Chordata; class Mammalia; order Carnivora; family Felidae; genus Felis; species Felis catus. The sequence goes on from NC_058369.1 coordinate 23,047,861, forward strand.
CATATGTCACATTTCTCTTCGCTAAAATCCGCTGTTGGAGACTCTGGCCTCATTTTAGGTACTTGTTTCCAGAATAAAAGTGAAAGGTAAAAAGTGTTTGTTGGGAATAGTTTGCTGACCCAGGCCCGAACATGGTGGTTGTTTAACTCAGTATCACACTTATGGCTTGGTCAGGACCGAGGATGTATCCTGGGGGTGACACGCTTGGCATAGCTACAATGCCAGCAAAGACACTTCCAAACTGGGTGACCTTGGGCAAGATGTATAAGGCATCTGTGCCTCGACTCTCCCGTGTGTGATTTGAGATTGTTGTGTTAACTCTCTCAAGGCTGTTGTGAGGGTTGAAACAGATAGGCATGTCAACCCATATCACGGTGGCTAGTGCAAAGTAAATACTCCATAAGGAAGAGCTGTGATGACAGTGACGGGAGAGTGACGCAGATGATGACATCATTACCCTGGGAACCCAGAGCCCAAAGACCTGGAAGCTAGTTTACGGATGAGCAATAGATTTATTTTCACGTGCCAGCTTCTACTGATGGGATGGCTGTGTTGAGCAAGATTCTGAGCCTGCATATGGGCTCAGTGAGAAATCAGTTAGGGATATTTGCCTTTAGAGGTAGAACCAGGGTGATGCCACACACAGTGAATTTGCTATCTCATTAACGCTTCGCTACTGCCCTGAATATGTAATCTGGGGTAGATCCACTTCTCTTGGAATCTGCTTGTCTTTTAACCCATACGTAGAATGGGGGTGGTTGGGCCAGATCAGGTTTCTTCAAAGTGTTCAGCTGAGTATCAGAAGATGTTGGGGGCAGGGGTAGGGAATGTTCTTTGGGTAGGTTTTGGAAATGTGATGTATAATTTATCAAGTTAAGGTGGGTCTTTTATTGCAGGACTTCTCAGAACCTTGATGTGCCAAAAATTCCAAGAGAAGACATTCTTTCCAACCTTACCTGATCATGAACACGTTTGTTTTCACAACAGTAGCAACTGGAGAGGCTTGTGTTGCACACCAGTGAAATGAGATAATCCCTGAGGTCCATTCTTTCTCTCCAAAGTCTGGAAAGCTGTTAAGTCTCAAAAACTCAGATAATTTAATGACTGCCTCTCCCCACCATGAGCTTTTCCTATCTTATCAAAAGTGCAGCTCTTTCTTAAAAGCCACATTTGAATGATGGTTCTCCACTGACTTAGAACACCTTTGAAAAATACCAAAGGTGATATTTAGTAAAACACTAATCTTTGACGTTTAGAAACACTTCATCCTGGATCTCAGCTTCAGTTGCAAAGTCATCCTGAAGGGTTGGCCCACTCTTTGCCTTCTTTCTCAATAGTTGACCTTCCTTTCTGGGCTGGTGTGCACTGAGGACCTGTGGGGTCAGAAACGCTGCACTCTCTCTCTCCACCTTAGACTCCTGTCACTTCGTCCGCCGGTCTAAGCTGCTGACAGGCAAAGGGAAGCCTCAGTCTGCCTTTTACACTTGTTCCGGTTAGTGTGTTTTCCATGGTGGGTGAGGAATAACAAGGAAACACCCTTATGGCACTGACAGTTTCTCACTTGTAATCAATAAATAGCTTCCTCTTGTATTGTCTCTGAAGGTTGTTGCAATCATTTTTTGGTATCAGTAATGCCGTACAGCAACTTTGGGTAATTGGTCTCTGTTAGCAAGCAAAATCCGAGAATGTGCTTGGAATGTAGATATGGTCCCCAGCGTTCCTTTCTTCTGCTGGGCGACACAGAGCATTACTTCCCCCCAAGCGGTCCCACCGAGCACAAGCCCCTTCCGCTCGTTCACTCATTCATTCCTGAGTGAGTGAGAGGGGGAGGGGAGTGTTGGAGATCAAGAGTGAGAAGGGGAAGGAGGATGGAGGTTGGGGGAAGGGACAGGTGCAATAGCTGTCTCAAGAGGCTTGGGCAGAGAAGGGACCAGGATAACACAGAAGGATGCCCTGCTATGGGAGGACCCACTTGGGATTTTTAATTATCAGTTTAAAGTCAACACAGTGATGTGTTCTTCTCCCAATGTATTTAGCTGCTTCAGTACAGGCCAGAGGAGGTGGAAAGTTGGATCTAATCAGGGGTGGGGTGCAAGCTAGATGGAAGGAGAGTTGATGGCATTGAGAGCACAAAGAGAATGAAACGTGCCTCAGAATCTGAGGTGCATAAGGAGGGAGGCGAGGATAAAAGGCAAATGACAGGCAATGATCTACTCCGGATCTACTACGTTGAGATCCTAGTGGAGGGAAGTGAGCTGGTGGTCTGATAATTGAGTACATAAAATTGAGATTTTGGAGGTAACACAGTATTGACAGTAATAAAGTGTCGACAGTGATAACAACCTTCCATCAGCCCGGACCATCCAGGTGCCCTCTTGTTGCTCCCGTGATCCCCTGATCACTTACGAATACCTCAGCAGTGGGCTCACTGCCTTTGTCCCCACCATCTACCTGTTGTCACTCTTAGTGACATTAACATCCACACAGATGGGTCATCAGACATCCTGGCTTCTGAATTTCTTAACACACCATCCCTTCCAAAGATGGTGGCCTCTACCCACTTCAACCACCTGCTTCATGGTTATGTCCTGGACTTTGGATCGTTTTTCCTTTCTTCCATAGAGCCCCTGTTGGTATTCTGCGGAGGTGGCCTTCTCTGGACCATGCTTCTGGAAGTGCTGGCTTTGAATCTCTTACTTTCCTAAGTTTCCACTGTCTCACCTTTGGCAACATGGACCACACGCAGGGTATAGGAATTATGAGTAAACACATGTAAAAGCCCTGACCCTAGGGGTCTGGGAGAATCCTAGGACAGCATGGCTTGGCTTATAGCCACTCCTCAGGAAATGAGAGTCCCCTTCCTCACTGCTCCCCAGCAGCTTCTGTGGTATCTTGATAGCAGAACTTAGATCACAGATTCTATCTGCTGAAGGAGTCATGCTCTTCACACATAACAGAGCTGATTGAGGGAATGGTAAATGGAGGTTTGGAATGGGTGCACTGGTTTCATCGGCAGCTTGTACCTGAGTCTCGCTAGGACCTTGATAGATGCTGACTCCGTCCTGGGCACTGTGGGGCTGCTCCGTCCCTCCTGCGATAGGGTATATGTCGTGGGGTGGTGAACGAGAGTGTACGCTGGGTCCTACATGCTGGGCCATTCGCAGGCTAGAAGGGTGCAGATAAATGAGCTAGGTGGACGGAATCTGGGGAAATGACCTTCTGCTTTATCTTGATATCTGGGTCATTAGGACTGTCCTTCCCACGGCTGGCAAGAATTCCCAGGAGCGGAGACCCAACCCACCTTCTCCAAGGAGTCCCCCTGACGCTCTGTTAGTTGGAGGAGGTCAGAGGGGTGCTGCCAGCCATGTGCCACAGTGAGGACCGAGTGGATTAATTAAAACTAAAAATAAACCTTGACTGGAATTGCTGTTGCAGGTGGAGGGAAGATAGATTAGCCAGACCTAAGAATTTTGAAGCCATCTCCCTTGCATTTAAATTTGACCCCTTAAAAGGACTGAGGAAGAGGAATTGTGTTTGGCACCAGGTAGGTAATGTGACGTCCACACCGTGTTAGTTCTGCTTCAGCACATTTAGGGAGCTCCTAGTTACAATATTTTTTTTTTCGTTTTAAACTCAAATGTGTGGTATTTGAGAATCAGAAAGGAGCTGATATATTTGGGCCCTTGAGCACAGCCCCCTCAGTTACAAAAATAGATGTCCCTGGGAGAAAACTTATCCAGTCTACTTTAGAAGCCTTGTGTTTTCTTCTTAGCACCCCACAATATATAACTTTACGTACCAAACTTTAAACTGTTGTAATATTGCTTAATCTTGAATGTAAAATAGTAAAAGTATTTGGTACCATGAGCCTTATAGCCAGTTTGTTAGAAGGCAAACTCACCTGGCTTATTTGATACAAAGAAGCCTAGTTTTGGTAGTTCTCCAGGAGGGTGAAAAATAAAAAGGGAAGGCGGACCTCAGCATATGCGCTATCTTTCAGGTTTTCCTTATTTTGTGGCCAAGAGCTGTAAATGGCAAGATTGATAGGATATTTGAACTCAGGAAAAAAAAATTAACTCTCATCACCTGAGCTAACAAATGATAATCTTTTAGTAAGAAGAATTGGCCTCACTGGCTTATTTCAAGACAAATAGATCTGAATTCACTTCACATACACATCAAGGTTTAACATACCTTCCGAAGCAAGGCATTGATTATGAACCATACAGAATGACTAGATGAAAATTCAATGAACAGTTTGAGACAACTTAGTGGTATTTAAAGAATCGCCTTTTGTAGCCAAAGTACTTTCTCTTTTACTACTCTGTCCCGGGGATCTGTTATAAACCATGTTTTAGGATTATGAAATACTATCATTTCCATCCCAGTTGATTCATTACTTGGGTGGGAAAAACGTCAAATCTCTGAACCAAAGAGAATGTTGGATTCATATCACGGTGGCCATAGGAGCAGAGTTTACTTGTTAAGCTAGAGGGATGCGGGGCGGGGGAAGGAACTTTGGTCTTAAGAAACAGATCTTCATCAGAGATAGGCCCACGATATTTAGAAGGGAAAGTTAGGTTATCTTTAGAATCTTGAGTGATGCATTTGTGACAAGACAGAGAAATGAAGCAAGAGGAGGGAAATTCGTAGAACAGAAATACACAGAATTCTGAAAAGATGCAAGGGGTAGATGGAGGTAGCTGTAGGTGAACCTTGTTTTTGAAGACTTCTGCATATAATGATCTGAATCTGAGGAATCTGAGACATGTGTGAGGGTCTTAGATCAGTGGGGATGGTGGGGTCTGAGAGAATCCTAGGACAGTAGTCCTGCCTTCCATTTTAGACAGGTCTTTGTAAGTTGGCTACATGTCTCCAAGAGTGACATGGTCTGGCCGTGGCAGGAGTTGAAGTCTTTCTGCTCTAAGATTCAGTGTCTGTAAGTTTTAAGTTTGCTGCCCATGCAGAATAAGGTGGCAAGAAGGGAGACTTCCAGTTGAGGAATTCAAGAGAGAGAGAGAGAGAATTTAGTAGGAAAGGAGGGACATATAGGAAATCCCAGAAACCAAATCACACATGAGGGAAAAGAGCAAAATAAAAAGTAAATGAACAAGCCCATTAACTGCATAAACATTTCTGTGTTCAGGAAACTGCTTCTTTCTTAAGTTTAAAAATGTAAATGATGGTGTTTCCTGCAGTTGGCAGAGAATTACAGGCAAAAACGCTGGCTTTAAGATCAGATGGGAAAAATAGGCAGTGGCAGCTCACATGAGGGGCTGTATTAGGATCTCAGGGAAACTGGTTCTTTGAAACACAAGTATGTAAAATCCATTGCATGGTGGTATAGGTAATGATCGAAGACCCTTACCTTTGGCTAGCCAAATACACAGAGTCCAGAAGATGGATAAAAAGGGCTCAAGACTTAGCTGTTGGCCATGCTCTGTAGAGAATATCTTCCTGCTCACACATGAACCAATCCCTCTCTCTCTGGGGTCTCTTTCCCCTAGAGTACCTTAAGTCCTTTTCCTGAGCTTGCCTAAGCCTCTTGGGCTCCACACTGGAAGGGAAGGGGCTCTGGGGCTCCAATCCTGAGGTTGTAGCAACTACAAATGAATCAGATTTCCAAGGCTCCCGCTCTCAGTGTATTCCTGGGTATTATTATATCCAAAGGCTCTCCACTCTTCTTAGGTCTTCTCAAAATACACTTTTAATACCCTGCCTTAGATAGTAGGCCAGGGAGAGAGGTTTAAGGAGTAGGAAGAAGTTCAGGGACTGTTGAGGCAGAGACCAAGAACTCCAAATCCAGACTTGGGAGCTTCTCTCTATGCATTAACCCCCTAGGGAGCTGGAACAGCCAGGGGTCCGAGCCTTGCTCAGGTGCCTTGTGGTTTCCCCACATGTGGTGTACCTCTGTGTGTTTGCTCAGTGGTGTTCCCTCTGCCTAGGCCGGCCCCTTATCGCTCTGTCAAATTCCTACTCATCCTTCAAGTCTCCACTCAGAAATGCCCTCGTTGTTGGCAATTGCTGATTTAAATGGATTCAGGAGTCCAGGCAGACCATTCCGTCAAAATGTGCTTCACAGTGGATTCACGGTCAACAAAATGAGACCCAGCCAGCATTAAGAGGGTGAATTAGAGTCAAAGGAAAGGCCATTTCTTATTTTGAAATAAAATGGCAAATCACAGCTAAATATTTCCTATAGTGAATAAAATTACCTTTTTGCCAATTGCCAATTCTTTTAATTAATTCAAATGTTGAAACTTCTGAAATGCAGAATCATTTTATTGCCTCTCTGACCCTGAACCAGTGTGATAGATCTTCTGTTGCTATCAATTTAAATTCTAAAACCTGTACTCTATGAACACTGATAGCAGTAGAAAGAGATACTTTAGTTCATCTTTCATGTAAAAAGAAAAGATAATTTTCTCATGCAAATCACTTTTGCAAGGGTGGGTGTAGGGCACGACTGAGAAGGCTGGGATTGTAAAATAGCCTCCAAATTCATTCAAGGCTAAAAGCATCGCTTACCAGGGGGAAAAAAAATCACCAGCTACGCCCCACGATCAAATGCGTAGTGTGTAGATACTTCTAAAGATATGCCCTCACATAATTGTGGAAAAGGAGAAGCTGATAATCTTACCCAAGCTCAACAACGTTTCCTTTTTATTTGAAGGTTTTGTTCTGTTGGCTGCACACATGTTTTTAATTTTTCTGGGTGTGTTTATATGTTTGCAAGTTTCTGAGGCCGTGCTGATGAATGGAGTTTTTATTGAATTTATATGTAGCTTTCAGATAGTAAAAATGTGCTCAAGCTTCTTCAGAATTTGAATCCATGTTGGCATGATTGCCACGTGTTATGTTGCTATTGTGTTGTGCTGCCTCCTTGTTGTGTCTCATTTGTACAAAGCAAAGCAAAGCAAAGACACCACACACACACATACACACACACACACACACACACACACACACCTGAAAACCCAAGTAATGTAATAATAACAAAGGTAAGTATTTCAGTATAAAGATGAGAAGAAAATGGAGAAGTGGAATTAAGTGTCTGGACCAAAATTTCCTCTGTTTTATATTGTTAGCACATGGAGAATGAAATCAATCAGGAGTAGAATTAAAGAATTTTAAGTTCAGAAGGCAAATGTTAATGCTCGTAGAATGTTCTTTAAATATATCTTTTTTCATAAACATGTCTGGAAACCTGAAAATGCAGATGTATCTTCTCACAAGGTCATCAATACTGATGCCAAAGCAGCAGGCGTGGGGAGCAGCCAGAGGTATCGGGCTGGGTCATGCACTGCTTGGGGAGACCACCTGGAGACTTACGACCCCAGGATGCACTGTCTGCCTCACTGCTGGGTCGGCCCTGATGACATCTCTGAGGCTGAGTTATTAATTTTAACTTCTGGGTTGATTAAATTGTATGACAACACAGTGCAGTGAAAATATGAAAAACGAAAATTGAATCCTGGTTATCTCGCAAAGGCAACTAGATAAAGGTCCCCATAAACAAACCCATATAGATCATATCCTCTTCATTTGCACTCTCTACGAAGTTTCTCGCTGACAGGAATAAAGAGGAAAGAGAGAACTGGACGTTCATTTCTGAGATGAAACACTCAGCATGGGATTTCTCCATGAGTTTCAGGGGGCCACCTGCCTTCACCAGCTTCATTCCTGGGAATTAATGCATGAGGTGGAAGACTTTGGGAGCCAGCTTCTCTGTGTGTAGCGGCCTGCTAGGTCCCAAAATAAAATCACAGAAACAGACGCACGGACAAAAACCTTCCGTGTGGTTATGGGCAACACTATGAAGTAGTTGCTCCAGGCATGGATTTGGAGTCCAGCGACCAGCATTCAAATCCAGACCTTGTTATTCACTAGCCCTGAGACCGTGGATCAACTTTCTGGGAGTTTCTTCAGCTGTAACATGGGGATAACCAATACTTATCTCAAAAATGGTAAAGATTAAATGTACACAACACACCTAGCATGGTACTTGGGGCATGGAAATCTCTCCCTCTGTGTTCACTGCCGTTCTCCCTCTTCCATTTTTTGACCGCCACCATCAACATGTATAGTTTCTTAGGCTACTGTCACAGAATACCACCGAATACCATGCTCTGAGACAACAAAAATGTATGCTCTCACAGTTCTGGAGGCTGAGAGTCTGCAATCAAAATGTCGGCAGGACTATGCTATCTCTGGAAGTTCTAGAGAAGAATCTGTTCCATGCCTCCCTACTAGCTTCTGGTGGTTGCCAGTCGTCTTTGGTGTTATTTGGCCTCCAATCTCCACCTCTGTCTTTACTGCATTGTCTTTCCTCAGTGCCCAAATTTCTGTCTTCTTACAAGGACACCAGTCATTGAATTAGGTGTATGACTTTATCTTAACTTGATTACAACTGCAAAGACCCTGTTTCCAGCAAAGGCCGCAACCACAGGTACCAGGGGTTAGGACTTTGACATACTTTTGGGGGATAGAATTCAGCCTGCAACAAACGCCATTTTTATTTTAGGCCTGAGGAAGCATTGACTCCATCCTAGGTCAGGCACATCCTCTAAAGTCACCTGCTTTGCCAACTGCTGTATCTTCTCTTCGCCCACAAGTGGACCTTGCTGACGGCATTGTTATTTGTTTAGCGATTTCTTCGTGGGACTTGTTGTGTCTTGTTTTCCCTTGATGCATTTTGTGGTTTGAGTATGTATTGTAGATGTTAGATAAAATGGCAGGAGATACTCTTACCTTCCTCATTTCCTGTGAGGCCCAGGAGACAGCATACAAAATTGAAAACCATTATTAAATGTTTGTCATGTTCAAAAAAAAAAATCTCGCAATTGAGAAGCTCTTAGCTGATCACAGAACGGTGAGAGCAGCCCAGTGGGTGCTGTCTGATAAGGGTGAGTATTGGCTGAACAGTATGAAACTCAGCCAGATAAGGGAAGGGTCTGCAAAGTCACCTCAGCCTTCAATCCCTTCTGTTTGCTTGATGCATGCATCCCACCTGCCTGGAGCATAGGAATCAGCAGAGACATCTGTTTACCTTCAAATATAGCAAGATTGGAAAGCCCTGACTTTGTTTAAATGTCACCTTATGATCTATCAACTCCTGCATGTGCATCTTGGAAGCTGGGCCAGATGTGGAAGATGACAGTGTTCCAGAGGACAGAGGCCTGTGAGGTGTATCTCAGAGGCCCGCTCAGCAGCAGAAAGTACAGAGGGACAGACGCCACGAGGCCGAGAGCTTATGTGCTGGCTCTGAAAAATGAGAAAGAACAAAAACAACTAAAGCAAACGAGCAAACAAAAACCCTGAGTTGTGTGAATGAATCAGGAGTCCTCAAAGTTTTTATGCAAAGTACCAGATAGTAAATGTTCTAGACAGTTTCTGTTGTAGCTACTTAACTCTACTACTATACATGAGAGCAGCCACAGACAATATATAAATAAATGGACATGGCAGTTTTCCAATAAAACTTTATTTGCAAAAACAGCTAGGGGGGGGGGGCAGATTTGGCTCATAGGCCATAGTTTGCCAAACCCTGGGATGAATCAGCCCATCTTATTATTTTCCTTCTGATTTCCAGAAATTATTTCCTAAATTCTATGTTGTAGAAGCTCATTTCCTTCCTTTTTTTAGAAGCTGTACACAGCAGTGGTTAAGAGCCAGATTCTAGAGAAACAACACCCGAGTTCAAATCCTGCAATTGCCATTCACTTACAGTGTAAGCTTTACCTATGTTTATTCTTCTGGGAAAATAATACATATAAAGTGCTTAGTATGGTAGCTGATTCATAATAACTCCTTAATAATTGTTGGTGTTTAGCTATTTACTACAAACAAGTGTAGAAAGACTTCTTGTTCATAAAGACCACCCCTAGATGAGTCATTTTGTGTTTTGTGAGGTTTTTTTTTTCTTCAGTTGCTTCCTCTATGTCATCAGGTCTTGGGTGCTTTTATGCTGTAATTATTAACTTGTACATTCTTGTAGTCTGTGGAAAGCTAGAGGGGAAGGAAGGCCCTCATGTCCCTCGATCCTACTCTGGGGCCTGCCCCAAATAGTGATCATCAAATGCTTGCTGAATTACCTGGCTATTACAGAAATGCTTTTTTATATGACGTTTTCAATTGTCCTGTTTTTCATACAGCACCACGGCGTTAATTCAAATCAGGAGATAGAGCAATCTCCCTATCTAGCTAGACCAGGGTTTGCAAATACAAATACAACCCATGGGCCAAATCTGGCCTGCCACTTTTACTTTATAAGTAGAGTTTTATTGGAACACAGCGATACTCATTCATTTACATATTGTCCTATGGCTGCTTTTTCACTGAGTGGCAGAGTTGAGCAGTTGCAACAGAGACCATATGGCTCACAAAGCCTAATATATTTACAGACGTTTGTTGACCCCGGGCTAACTCTTCATTAGTATCCTAACCCTTGTCATTAAACTGCAGGTGGTTCAGACCTAGTACTTCAGACTACACAGAGATACAAAGTTGTTTGCCTTTCTCAAGACTCATGGTCAAGTGTTAAAGTATTAAGATTGAATCTACAGGGGCTCCTGTGGCTGGGTTGGTTAAGCATCTGACTCTTGATCTTGGCTCAGGTCATGATCTCACCTTTCAGGAGTCTGAGCCTCACGTCAAGCTTTGAGCTAACAGAGCAGAGGCTGCTTGGGATTCTCTCTCTCTGCCTCTCCCCCACTAGCACTTTCTCTCTCTGTCTCTCTCTCTCTCTCTCTCTCAATAATTTTTAAAAAAGATTGAATCTACAAACTAACAGAAGAAAGTTTCAATTACCAGATTTAAGTTTATGTCTTCCCAATTTACATTGTGTTGGATTTCAGACATACTAAAATTTGTATAGTACATGGCTGCAGTTCCCAAGTTGTGTGCCAAGGCACCCCAGGGCGTGGCAGCAAAATCCTAAGAGGTCTGCAGGATATTTTAAATTTCCAAGGGAAGTGTGGTAAGCCTCAGCACTGATGTAGTGCGTGGACTAATAGCTTCAGTGGGTCATGCAACCTCCTCTCAGTAGTGTCACATGTTTGTGAGGATGGGTTTGGGCAGTTGCTGTGATTGAAAAAGCAAGTACCACGTGAAAATCAGTGCAGACCAGGAAACGAGAGTGTTTCTATCCAGCCTGATGGCTTCAAGGCTTGAGATGTGTGCCTGGTCCATCAGGTATAAATATCCTTGCTTAAGAATGATATAAAACATTCTTTTTCCAAATTCCCATTAAGTTGTTAGGACACAGCTACTTAATAAACAGGAAGGACTCTTAGATATTTTGGCCCGGAGTTGCTGGAAATCACGGAAGTTTCAACACTCTTACTGTGGCCTTTACAAATGCATATCTGAGTGTCGAGGAGAAACACTCAATATATTCTGATATTCAATTGGGACTTTTCTTTTTCTTGGGAAAACAGTGTCCAAGTTTTTTTTTAAAGGATATAAAAAGTGCTGGTGGAAGGGAAAACAGGAAATCGATCATCTCAAAACTCGCTGGTTAATATATCCGAAAGTGTAATATGTCCAAAAATATCTAAACCAAAAGGAATCACTTGGATTCAGCTTCTTCAATAAGTAATAATCTAATGCTTATTATATGTTGGAGACATGACGTTGAACAGAAAGGCTTGTGCTTGCAGGAGTCATTGTAGGAATCATTTTGACAAAGCAGTCTGGCTTTCTAAACATTGTGAGTCTCTTCCACACCCAGCTGAGTTTGATTTTCAAAGGGGATATTGGGTACAGTGCTTTTGAACACTGCTCCTCCAGAGAAATCACACTGGTGTTAGATATATGCAATCATGAGAAAAACTTTATTACTGAGAGTGATTCTTCTATATACAGACCCCCACAGGCACCCTTTGTCTCAACACCTTGCCCAACAGATTATTTTTTTTTTGACCCATGAGATACACTGTGAATCTTTTGTTTTGCACTGCCATTAACCAGAATGTTCTCCCTCAGTGACATGCATTGATTTCCCTCTTAATTTTATTTATCTTTTGTATTGTATAGGCAACTTATGTTTCATATTTTCTTGTTGTTTGTAAGAATCACACTGGCCTTTAACAAAAGAAGAAAAGGATTAACAGATAAATCTTTAATTAATGGCAAACATGGCTCTTTGTCCCCAAGAGCACGAAGCTCTCATTCCTTATTTCCCATTAACTGGACAGATATTCATTATAAATATCCTGCATCTTGCAAATTACCTGCTGATGTTAGCCCAAATAGAAGCCATTTGTATCCATAAAGAGCCCTTGATTTATTTTCTTCTTTCCTCCCTCTTCTCCATACTCAGTTTTTATTTGTTACCTGTTTTTCTTTCTCCTTTCCTTCCTCCCTTCTGTCTCCTTTCATCTGAATGTCGAGGAAGAACAGGGAGGAGGGAAGCAGGAGGGAGGAAGGAGAAAGGCAGGTCGCACAGCTGCTAAGAGCACCAATGTTGGATTGGTTGGGGTTTGCATTTATATCTATTTTCTCCCCCCTTGGCTGCTCACACTTTACTTCTCCGGACCTCAGTCTTCAGCCTGTGTCATGGTGACAGTAAAGTGGGCTCTGTGGATGGCTGTAAGGATTGAAGGAGGTGATATGCATAAAGCACTTGACCTACATTCTGATGTAGAGAACAGTCAGTCAGTCGGACAGTCAGAGCTGCTCTTATGAATTCTACTAATTCTAGTGATAGTTGCTAAATCTTGCAGTTTGTAGCCTTCCCTTGCTTCTTTAGCAGCAGCATTTGACACAGTTGGTCTGTCTCCTCCTTGGCCATTTTCTTTGCTTGGCTTCCAAGGAGCTCAAGTGTCTTGCTTTCCCCCCTCTCACCAGCCTCTCCGTCTCCATGTCCTTTCTGGTTCATCTCACTCCTCTGACCTTGAATGCCCCAGGTGCATGTTTGGTGTTGCTCCTTCCTCTATCCACACTTGGTCCTTGGGTGGTGATCTCATGTTCGGTTCCACGTACATGTTGACAGCTCCCAAATGTGTATCTCCAGGTTCTGCACCTCTTCTGATGTCCAGACCTATTCTTCCAACTGCTGACCCACCTCCACATCTGGATGTCTCCTGGGCATGGGAGATCTTTCCTGCCAGAAGCTTAGCTCCTCACCTGCCTCCCAGCCTGCTGCCCCCTCAGTCACTATCCTCATGTTAGATGGCAACCCTGTCCGTCTGGTTGCACAGACCAGAATCTTGGAGTCACCATTGATGCCTTTCTTTCTCTCCCACCTCTCATCCAGTCAGCCTGGTAATCCTGTTGGCTCTGCTTCAGTTAAACCCAGGCTCCAACACACACACACACACACACACACACACACACACACACACACCACCCCCACGACTGCCTCCCCAGTCCAGCCAGCTGGACTACAACAGCAGCCACCTAACCAGTCTCCTTGCCTCCTTGGCACCCCTTCCCCTGTAATCTGTTCTTAACACAGCAGCCAGAGTGATTCTTGAAAATGTATGTCAGCTCATGTTTCTTCTCCACTCAAATCCTCTGGTGGTTCCCATTCTCAAGGACAGGAAGCCAACTCCTTATAAATAATCCTATCTCTACTTGCCCTGCTCTACCTGCCCACCTGGTAGCTTTCTGACTTCTTCCATTTTCCTTTTCATTCCTGTGCCTCCAGCCCAGCTGGCCTTCTGTCTCTGCTGCCTCAGGACCTTTGCATTGGCTGTTCCCTCTGCCTGGGACACTTTTCCTCCAGATCTGTGCACAGCTGACTTTCTTACCTCCTTTAAGTCTTTGCCCAGACATTCCTGTCTCCATATAGCCTATTTAAAGTTATATCTCCCCACTGACTCTGCTTCAGTAACTCCTAATACTTTGTAATTTGCTGTAGGTTTTTTTTCTCCATAGCATCTCACATATTACCTTCTCACATACTAAACTTTTGATAAAATTTATTGTTTATTCCTCTCCAGTGGAATATTGGCTCACCTGGCTGGGAAGAAGGTCTTTGTAGCTTAGTCACTGATGATTCCAAGCGCTCCAAACAGGGCCCAACACATAATAAACATTCAATACATCCTTGTTGAATAAATCATCACCATCATCGCCACCATAACTTTTATCATTGCATTCATGTTACCCAGCTCATTTTTGGGCACACACTCCATGGAGTAGGTCACCTGGCCAGTGGTATTAGAATTGAATAGGCATTGTTTTATGGACAGGTAGTTAGACCAAGTATACTTTTCCCCAGGCAGCTTGTGATTGGAAAGCAGATTTAGACCTGATTGAGGAACAAATATGAATGATGAGAAATCATATGGAAAATTAGGAAAATGTGACTTCACCGATATAATTTGTTAGGGCACGAATAGATTTGGTGTTGATTTCTTTGTCTTCCTTTTGCATTTCTGTTGGGTCTAGAATAACAAGGGAAACCCTTAAGCTGGTTCTGGAGGGATGCAGTCTAGTCTCCTGGAGAAAGTTACCTTTTAGGGGTAATGCAGCAAAGCCCCACTTGATTGAGGAGCTGCTCTTCCTGTTCACCCGGCCACTGATTATATTTTATGGTGTGTGGCCCACGAATGGCGAGAAAGGAGAGTTTGTCGGTTAAGCTTTTTTCTATTGCGTTTGTTTGTTTAGTGTGTTTAAGGATGACTTTATAAATATTGTAGCCCTCGACCCTAATGGGCTGGGCTCTGTCACTTCTTGGAAAAGAGAGACCTCGGTCCCAACCATCCAGCGCCCTCTCCAGTCCTGTATGGCTGGCCCCTGAATGAAAGAAAATGAAGCTGCACCCTGACAGAGCTAATTGTACATGTCTTTGAAATATCCATTGCAGGCCACAGAAATAGCCTCCCTGGCAGCCAAAATGTGATCCCACCCTGGACTGACTCTCCTACCCCCTCCCCAGGGTATCCTGTCCAGATTTTGGTAGCAGCTGGTCACTTTGCTACCAGGTGACTCCCACTGGCTCCAGGACACCATATAAATAGCCTGATGTGTATAATCAGCAAAGGAACATATTGTGGGGAGTTCACTTGGTTAGCTTCTAGTCAAACGGGGCGGCAGCATTCAGTTCGGCGAGAAAGGGGCCGGGGGGCCGTGGGATTGAAGCCTGGCCATATTAGCTCGCCTGGCTGAGAAGAGGTTATCAGAATGCCAAGGGAAGGTGCTGAAAGTGTATTCCCAGCAGACAGCTTAGAAAGAAAAGTAATTATAGTAATCTCTAGCTCAAAGTCCTTAGTTTATTAACATGAAAATGAGCAAATGCTGAATTCCTTCAGACTTCAGCAGCGTGGCGAAGGGCCAGCTCTAGGGTCTATGGGGCTGCCGGTGCGGTGCCTTTGCCTGAAGGATGTAGTTTCAATTTGTTTACAATGTGCTTAGCAAGGTGTTCATGTTGGCAGTTTCTTGTCTTTTGTTGTTTTTTGGCTTCAAGATCTGCTTTTTAAAAAAAATTAATGTTTATTTACTTTTGAGAGAGAGAGAGAGAGAGAGAGAGCGAACAGGGTAGAGGCCAAGAGAGAGGGAGACACAGAATCTGAAGCAGGGTCCAGGCTCCAAGCTGTCAGCACAGAGCCCGACGTGGGGCTCAGACTCATGAACTCTGAGATCATGACCTGAGCCGAAGTCAGATGCTTAACCGACTGAGCCACCCAGGCACCCCAAGAGCTGCTTTTTAAATAAGAATGCAGTGGAGGCCTCCAGCAGTCTCTCTGTATCTTTTAATTTTGACTCTGTGAACATCCCACATGGTACCATGATGCCGTCCATCACAAACAGCTGATAGCTGGTTAAGTTAGTAGTATTAATTGCTATTGATACTGTTTACAGATTTGTTTTTCCCTCCCCCGCCCTCCATAAGAATCCCTTTTAGGCCAAAGCAGTGAGGACCATTTTTCAGGAGAATGCCAGCTCCCACATCCCTTTTCCCTCCCGCCCCTGCCCCCCCGCACTGCCGCACTGAACCCATGATGCGAGCAGGTGAGCTGGGTGCAGGTGTGGGTGCCCGGACTCACAGGCTCCCTGCCTTGTTTCTCCCCTGGTCAGTCAGGCAACCAGTCAGTGGTTAGAAGTAAGCTTCCGTCACCACACTGGAACCTCTCAGAATTTCTTAGAAAATACTAGGCCTCAGCTCTGTAAACACAGCCCATCAATTAAGCAGACCCCAGCCCAGTTACCCGCCTCAACTCACCAACAGCCAGGACAGGCTGCGGCCGAGTTACCACTTTCGATCATTCTGCAGGCAGATTTGTGGGTCTGTAGCAGCCTTTTTAGAAAGAGTTACTCTTATTTCACAGATGTCTCTGCCCGGCCAAACCGTTCAACTCTAATGTGGTTATCTATCATCCTCTGCTGAGGATTTACCCAGCAAGGGCCTGAAGAAAAAAGCCATTTAGGTTTTGTTCCCACAAATGAAATTGCTGGTTCTTTTTAATTAGGGCTTATAGGTTGGGGAGTTGGCTGCCAGATATCTGGATTTCATGGACCAATAAAATGTCAGAAGGGAAAAATATACAGGAGCATGGGGTTGGCCCATTTTTATTGTGCTTGGTCAGGATGTGAAGAAAAACAAAACAGAATGACCATTATCTGTTATCTGTCATCTCATAGAAGAATGCACATCTTAACACTCAAGTATAGGCAAGACGTTATCTCAGAGTGAAAGACAGTCCTCTGAATAGAACACATTTAACTTCATGGGAAACTGGACACTCTTGTTATTTCCCCCATTTCCCTGGGACTGGCGATGATGGGTTCTCAGAGACTGCTGCACCTGCCAGCATTTGATGACGACAGGACCCGTTAACCAAGGGAGTCAGTCGGTCCCCTACTCAGATCCTGTGACAAGACAGCTAGGGGATGCTTTGTAGTCCGCACACTCAAAATGCCAAAATTCACAGATTCAAGGAGCTACTTTGAGAAAGAATCCGAGATTCTGCTAGCCGAGTCCCTTCCCTTTGAGAGGATCGATTCTGCCCACCCTGTACTCGGCTGCTGTGTGCTGATTCCACTTCCTTCCTTTCTGGGTGTATACCTTTGCCATATTATTTTTGTTCTAAGAGATGGCAGAAAAATATTAAAGAAAAATAAACTTTTTCTAGTAATGTATCTCCTAGGGAACCCATGGCTAACATTCCTCTTGTAGTTTTCCTAGCCTTTTTCCTCTACATGTTTCCCCACAAAATGAGGATCCTACCATCTTTGCAATAATTTTGCATTTTGATCGCTCTTTCCTTTCTATTACATTGTTACCGCTTTGTCATATCATGCAGTAGTTTATAGGAGCATAATTTCAATGATAGAGTAGTATTCAAGTTCAGATTTTTCCTTTTTCTCTCTGCCTTTTTAAAAAGGATAATCTAGGGGCGCCTGGGTGGCTCAGTCGGTTGAGCGTCCGACTTCAGCTCGGGTCATGATCTCACAGTCTGTGGGTTCGAGCCCCGCGTCCGGCTCTGTGCTGACAGCTCAGAGCCTGGGGCCTGTTTCGGATTCTGTGTCTCCCTCTCTCTCTGACCCTCCCCCGTTCATGCTCTGTCTCTCTCTGTCTCAAAAATAAATAAAACGTTAAAAAAAATTTTTTTAAAGGATAATCTTGGTGCATATCACAAGCTGTTTTTAGGATATGTCAAAGTGCAGGACTGGATCCAAAGTTAAGAACATTTTACTTTTTTATTATTATTTTTAAATATGGGGGCGGGAGGGGCGGAGGGAGAGGAGAGACAGAATCCCAACCACACTCTGAACTCAGTGCAGAGCCCGATGTGGGGCTGAAACTCACGAACCGTGAGATTGTGACCTGAGCCAAAGTCGGATGTTTAACCAACTGGGCCACCCAGGTGCCCCACATTAAGAGCATATTAAAGCTGTAGCTACCTGCTTCCAGATGGCTCTCAAGGAAAGCCGACCAATGCACATGTCCGTCTGCACAC
The DNA here is from genome assembly GCF_018350175.1 of Felis catus. Classification (NCBI taxonomy): domain Eukaryota; kingdom Metazoa; phylum Chordata; class Mammalia; order Carnivora; family Felidae; genus Felis; species Felis catus. Next base: position 23,065,770 of record NC_058369.1, read on the forward strand.
TTACCGTGACATCTTCCCACCACCCACCAGCTGTGACTAAGATGAGACTTGAAAAAAACCTCAGCTATTGGATTTGTCTATTACCTTGATTATGATGATCGCATCACAGGTGTTTGTAAATGTCCAAACTCATCAAATATAGGCTTTTATCAAATATAGCGCTTTGAATATCAGCTATACGTCAGTAAAGCTGTTAAAAATAAAATACCTTAACCAATTGCAGAATAAGTGAGACTTCCACTTATTTTCTTTCCTTACTAATAAGATTTTGTATAGTCATTTGTGTTTTCTTCTCTGGATTTACCAGGGCCTTTGCTTCCTTCTGTTTTAAATCAAGGAATTCATCTTTTTCCTTACTGGTTTATAAGACGTCTTTTTATATAACGTTATTAACTTTAGTCCTCATCCGCACATACTTTTCTCACTTCTTTATTTGCCCTCTGATCTTCATGGTGGCTTTTGCCATGTCAACATTTAAAGCTTTCGTTAAGTTCCTTTATGGCTTCTTCTTTGGCTAATGTTCCTGAAAAGGACAACTTTGCCTTCCTGTTTCCTTTTATTTCTGCCTCTCTTTCTCTTGTCTCTCTTCACTTCTGTCCCTGCATGGCCCAAGGGGCTGGGGACAGAAGTGGGAGGCACGGCCAAGGTTGAGGAGTGGATGTGTTCCTGCTTGTTATTTTTCCCTCTGGTTTGACTCCTCTACCACTCCGGGATTTGCTTCTTCTCAAATCTCTGTGCTTCTGGCTTCTAGTAACTCCATCATTATACTCAGATAAAATCTTCTTAGTAGCTTCAATTACAGCTGCTGACAGCTGCAGCTTTATAAATAATTACCAGTGGTATCCCTGCTTTGAGCCCGTCCCTCCCCAAGTCAACAGACGGGGGGGGGGGGGGGGGCTACTGCCGCCTTCACATTTCATCCCGAGATGGTTGGTGAGAAGGTCCCCATTCCTGGAGAAGTGACTTTCTGCTTTTGGAGAAGAGGAGTCTGCTTTTGCTGTACTGACATTAAGGAACTCTTTTCAAATGCCTATGAGGCTCGATGCTATCTGCAAAGCATAGAAATGCATTTGTCTTCCTTCATCAGCGGATTTTATAACTCACATTGTTTGCTTTCCTTTGTCGTAGGTTGTTTCCTTGGGAGAGTGTTTTGTTTCTCTGCTAGGATTCATCCAACTGATGGCAGGACATGCACTAACCATCACCCCATCGTTGGGCAGACCTGGTCTTCCTAGTCCTGCACTTCACAGAGGATCCCAGTTCTCTGCCCATGACTAATCTCTCCAGATAACATTTTAAAGGATGCTAAAATGAGTGTGGTCTCTTAAATAAGTGGGCAATATTATGTTAAAAACCATCCTTTCTGACTTTGAGTGTCTCTCGGCCTGTGTGTCTGCAGAGTTCTGCTTGTGGGACCTGCTGATGAGAAGCAGTGTCCCTGAACCTGTGACTTGAGGGCTCCCAGCTTGGGAGGATCCTGGAGTCTCTTTTCAAAAGTCAGATTCCAGGGCCGCATCCCCTAAGTTTGTAACTCTGAGTCTGGGGTCAGTCCCAGGTTATCTGCATTTTAATGGGCGCCAGTGATGATAATTATCCACAAGGAAGTGTGAGACCCCCTGCTTTAGAGAAGCCCCTTCATCTGCATATAGAGCCCAGTGGCCACCCCCTCCCCAGGCTTCTACTGTGCAGTCAGCTAAGCCTGGAGAGGGTGGTTTTCTTCACTGTCATTTCACACGTAAGGTGCATGTGGGCAAGAACAGGACCACACGGCCCAGTCACCCTGCTGGCCCCTTCAGACTCAGGTCCTTGTCCCTGTGAAGCTTGCGTGTGATGTAACTGCCTTCCCAACAGAGTCCTCTCTGGAAGGCGGGCGGGCAGGCGATGAGGACTTGGGGAGGGTAGGAGTGCACTCTGGGAGGGCAGTTGGGCATCTTGGCGCTTCTCAGGACACGTGGCTCTTCTCATGCTTCCTTTCTGCATTTCACAAGTATGTGGAACCATAGATGGACATCAGGGGACCACTTCTTAGCATGGTGACTCAGCAATTAAGTTTCACTGGCCCGTGCAGCCCCTTTCTCACACCCTCCAACAGGACAGGGCTTAGGCCATGGACTTGGGGCAAGAGACAGCCTCATGGGAGAGAGAGACTCCAATTTGGAAGGGGGGGGTGGAGGTGCCTCCTGAGAGAGCCTGATCCCATGGCATCCTCCATGAATCCCCCCTGAGACTCAGAAGAGAAGTAGGAATCTCTGGGCTCCCAGGAGGTTCTTAGCAACCTCCCCCGAAATTTCCTCAAAGCAGGCCTGAGAACAGCTTGCAGTCCAGGGTGGGCTCTTGATGGCAGTAGCAGCTACTGTCTCCAGTTTCGGGGGACAAGTAAAGGTTCTGAGTTTGTGGACTCAAGTCTCTCTCCATCGATTGCATGGAAACACTGCTCAAGGTCCTGCACGTGTGTTACGCTTTCTCAGCCTCTTCTCTTTCCTGCTCCTCCCGTCCGGGCTGCAAGGTGCCCCCTCTCCTATGGCCTGGGAAGGAGTGGAGCAGTGCGCACACTTAACTTATTTTTCATGCATTCCAGAGAGAGGGAGTCAGAGCAAGAGTGCTGTAGGCAAGATACTTCTGGTCCTTTCGTAACTACCTTCTGTGAATTCAAATCACCCATTTTAACAAATGCCAAAGCCACTGCTGAGAAGGGAATGGGGGAGGAGACGAGGGAAGGGTATTTGCTAAATATCGTTAAGATGGAGAGCAGCTAATTCCTTTTTTCCTTAGCCACACTGAGTCTTGTTTGTTTGTTTGTTTGTTTGTTTTTTCCTTCCAGAGTCTCATTTCTCTGATGGGCACGGTGATCTGCATCGTTGGCCTGTTGTTCATTCTTATTTTCTAAATTACGCCCAATATGTTATCTTAGCAACACTTTCCACAAACAGAAAATCATGTTTATTGCCCCTTTTGAACTCTGCTGTCGCTGTTTCTGCTCCCTCCTTACCTTTGTTTAAAACGACCAACTGCAGACAATCCAAATAACAATGTTTTCAAGCTATTGTCAGATCATAGTGACAATTGATTCCTTGTGGTGCTTCCCAGGAGACTACCCGTGGATGTAGAATTAAATGCCAACAATAGCGGATTTGTAACCAAGGAGCAGTCTCAGGAATGCTGGTGGCAAATCGCGGCGGAGGGGGGTTGCAGGGGGGATAGGTTTGGACATCAGGAGCCAGGAGCCAGAGGAAAGGTTAACTTATTGACATCCAGGGATGATGTTATTTGTTTAGAAGATGAGTCACGATCCTGTTTTCCTTTGAACTCCTTTAGAAGAACCGGCTTCCAGACAATGGGAGATAGAATACAGCAGGCGTTGTCTGTTTTCATAAACTTTCAGCTTGCTCTGTTGCCCGTCCTGTGCTTAAAAGTTGATGTAGAAAAACATTAAGAAACATGTAATATTCCACTCTGCACGATCTGATATTCATTTTGATATGTTTTTGGCCGCTGTTGGTTTTGAAAATGCTGAACACAAATGCTTCACATTGGGGAGGGCAAGTAAAGGATTAAAACAGAGTCTCTGCCTCTTGCTCGCTGTTGTCTTTGAAGAGATGAAAACGTTCAAGTGAGCAGAATTCTGACAGAATGAAACACGATTAGAACGTTTGGGGAAGGAGATGTGATGTGACTGGGGAAAATGTTAACAGCATAGAGATAATAAATACATTTGCCTAAGACTTTCATCTCTTATGATGCATTTTGTAAAGTGATACACGGGCAGTGTTCTGCACATATTCTTATCCCGCCCTGAGGGTCCCCTCCCCCAAGTATAACCGTTTATGCAAGTGCAAAGAAGTATGGGGGACAGAGTGAGAGCTTGTACAGATCACTAACAACCATGTAAATGCAGGCAGCTCACCAGGGGTTTCAGACTGATAATGAAGATCATTGAAACCATAGGAAGCATTTGGGTAAGAGGAGTGTACTTACTGTTATTATTTAACAGTTACTGAATACTGACAGTGTGCTTCATTGGAAACAACAGAAGACCCTGAACTTGCCCAAAAGACTCAAGGTAAAAATTAAACAAAGGCACCAAGGAATGACAAAACCCAAGGGTGTAAAAAGGTAACTGGAACAACACATAAGTAGTTGGTGGTACCTCGTTTGCAATTGTTAAATTTTTGTTCCTTCCTTTTGACCCCACACCAGCCGATCTCTGATAGAGCCAGACAGCGATGGGGTGACGGGGAGAAGCTAGAAAACGACTTGTTTGCTCCCTTAGCTATTTGCTCCACATCCACATTGCCCAGAAGCCAGCATTTCCTTGTGGCCTCTTCTCCTCTCCCCTGTGACAGTATATGTACCACTTTTTACCTGGTCTTATATCTGCCTTACCTTCCCTACTAGGCTAGTAGCATTCTTTTTTTTTTTAATGTTTTATTTATTCCTGAGAGAGAGAGAGAGAGAGAGAGAGAGAGTGCACACGGACAGAGGAGGGGCAGAGAGAGAGAGGGAGACACAGAATCCGGAGCAGGCTCCAGGCTCTGAGCTGTCAACACAGAGCCCAACACAGGGCCCGAACTCATGGACCACAAGATCATGACCTGAGCTGAAGTCTGACGCTTAACTGACTGAGCCACCCAGGCACCCTGTAGCATTCTAAGTGGTACTCCATGTGTGGATGTGGTTCTTAGCAGCACTTCTTTTGAATGGAGACTTTATCAAGCTGGATATGAGCCCCTTTCATGCCATGTGCCTTTTGGGTGAGCTGTTTAACCAACCACTGGTGCTTTGGTTTATAGTCTACATAAAATGCAGATTACAATACTGACTTCATCCTGGGCTGCCAGTAGATTGAATGAGATGTATGCAAAGCACTCTAGCATGCGCTAAGTCATGTTAATTTGGCTATTTCTCTTGCCCACCACACACTCTCACCACACAGCAAGGGTGCTTTATAAAGACACTTGAAGCCCTCCTTGAATGAATGACCAAAAAGGTGCCAACTCAAAGTATCGTATCAACCATGATGTTAAATTGTGTGTTTATGAGGATGCTTGTGTATTTGTCACCTGTGCGTGGTGATGCAGGCACACTCTTTAATGGACAGAACCCTTTCCTAGTCTTTATGATCTCCCTGTAGCAGCTAACCACAGCCAGGGGCCACCCAGGCTCAGGGAAGCTCACAGATTTGCCCAGACTCACACAACTTGTAAGTGGGGGATTTAGTATTTGAACTCCCCCCTCAGCTGCCTAACCCCGTGTGATCCCCAGATGTTTGCTGAGCGAGTGTTAAGTAATCATTCTCATCCCAAAGTGACTGTTCCCACTGAAGCTTCTTTGTTTGTTGATTTGTGCTCTTTAGCCTGTTTTCCCTTACTCCCGGGCTGACTGTGCCCTCCAGTTTGGCGGCTGTGAGCCAGATAGGGCTACTTAAATTCACATTCAAGTTAATTAAAATTAAATAAAATTCAAAATTTAGTTCCTCGATCACACTGGCCACATTGCAAGTGTTCAACAGTTCCATTTCATTCGTGGCAATCACAGATATATAATATTTTCATCATTGCAGAAAGTTCTACTCCTGAGAATTGCCTCAAATAAATAACAGGCAAGATGCTGGGCTTTATTTATTTATTTTTTCTGATGCACAGGGTTTTATACCCTTAGTGTTTTATACTTTATGAGACACCGGCTAACCAGCTGGTAGAGAATGGCAAATAGTTATAAGAAGATTACATTTTGATTTAATGGTCTTTACACTATGTGTTGGGTTTTATGAAAAGTGCTTTCTGTGAGCTGTCTCATGTAATTGTTGTAGCAGCCCATTGAGGTAGGCGCTATCACCAGTCCCTTTGTACAGGGTTGGGAAGTCACTGGTCTGAAGTCTCAGAACTGGTCGGTGGAAGAACATGAAGCTGACCGCAGAGCTCTGGCCCTTAGCCACTGCATCGCCTCCTGCCAGTCACGGCAAATTCTCATAAGTACGAGCTGTCGATTTTAAAGACAGTGGCAGCAGGATTCTCTGTTCTGAATTTAAATGGAACTGGGCCATGGTGGGTGAAAGAAGTCGGAATCTTTTCATCATTCCTACGGACCTCTGATTCCTTAAAGAAACCAGCTTGGCAACTGAATTGAAAATTTTTTTTCTAGACCTTGAAAATCATCTCTACTCCTATATATTGTCTTCATTTCTACCAATGAAAACATGTGCAGCCCATCAAAATAGATCATCTGATATTCAAAAGTGGATCAGAGATAAAGGGGATTAGGAGGTACAAACTTCCAGTTACAAATAACTCACGAGGATGAAAAGGACAGCATAGGGAATATAGTCAATAGTATTGTAATAATGTTGTATGGTGATTACACTTACCACGTCGATCACTGAGCCAGGTACAGAATTGTCAAATCAAGATGTTGTACACCTGAAACTAATATAACAGTGTATGTTAATTCTACTTCAGTGGTAATTTTTTTCAAATCAAAAATCACAAAAGCAATGTAGCAATGTTAAAAGCTAAAAAAAAAAAAATTAAGCATTCAACGTATAGATGAACAGAGACAAATTGATTAAGAACATATTTTGAGAGTCAAACAGTCTTTAAATACTGTCTCCACCACTTTGCTAGCTCTGTAACCTTGGGCAAATTAACCTCTCTAGCCTTCATGTTCTTCATCTGTAAAATGGGATTAGCTATAACATAGACCCTATAGATCATTTTGAGTATTGAGTAAAATAATTCATGCCAATCACCCATAAAAATATTCAATAAATGTTAGCTACGGCTTAAAAAAAAGGGTCAGAAACAAATTATATGGGAAACTGATTATGTCATCAAGGTTTTGAAAACTAGTGATTTCTTTTAATGTTTATTTATTCTTGAGAGAGAGAGACAGAGTATGAGCAGGGAGGGACAGAGAGAGAGGGAGACACAGAATCGGAAGTAGACTGAAGCAGAATCTGAGCTGTTAGCTCAGAGCCCGACTTGGGGCTCAAACTCATAAATCGTGAGATCATGACCTGAGCTGAAGTTGGACGCTCAACCGACGGAGCCATCCGTGCGCCCCTGAAAACTAGCAATCGTAATGAAAATAAAATGAGCGCTACTGACTGCAAGAAGCCAAGAGCTGTTTGCAAGAAATTGTAAGAATTCTACTGGACTTCCTTGCCCATTCTCTCTCTACCCAGCATACCTAGCTCCTATTCAGAGGATGTGCTTGAAAGATGTGAATGGTGTGAAAGTTTATTCCCTGTACAAGGTCATTTAAAAGTTTTAGGTTGGACCAGGCACCATGAAGTTTGCCTTGTTCCAGGTAACCTACATAAGATTCATTTTAGCCATTTGGGACCAGAATTTACCTTGAAGAATCTTCCAGGACTAATTCTCTTCCAACAAAAAAAAAAATACAAGAGTAGTTTCCAGATTCTCAGATAGTATTAAATTTTCTTGAAGATAACTAGTGTTCCCACAGTTGGAATGGTGGTGGCCTGTTACTCAGATTTAAAAAAAGAAATTTGGACAAAACGACTCCTGGGCTGGGCATGTAGCAGAGATCTCATCAATACTTGTTATTCTTCTACCAAGTTTTGCTTAGAATTGCCCAGAATCCCTGCACAGTGTTCCCATCTCTGCAAGGGTACCCTTTTCCTGTCAATATTTCAGAAGAAGATGTCAACAAAAGGTGGTAGGCTTCACACAGTGTACATATCTCTGCCCTGAAGTTTCGTCAAGGGTGTCACTCATGTCCCAGGTTGGAAGACGTTCCAGTTGGTGGCTCAAAATAGAGCCCAAAGGGAAGTGATGGTTAGAGATAAAGAAACATGGGCTTTGGGGGTGTAGACAGAGTTATTAACAGAGAGCCATGTTTGCTTACAGCACTTTTAACTACTCCAGGAATCTTGAAGTGACTTAATTCGTTGTCCAAATCCCTACCTCAGCCCCCAGGTAATCACTGGAGTGATGAAAAATACTACATTCTCTCTTTCTTTTCCTAAGCTCAATTTAATCTTGATCTTTGAAAAGTAAATGGTTTTTCTTGTGCAAACAGCTTCATAGAAATGTCAAATCTGGCCTCCACAGTCTATGCTGAGGGGGGAGACCTGGTACAAAAGGCTCAGTGCTCAGGGCCTGGGCTTTGAAATGACTCCAGCTGTATTGCCAATGCAAATGCAGGAGGGGAAAAAATTACTGGAACAAATTGAAAGGTTATTCAGACTGGAATTTAGAATCTCAATAAAAAAGGCTTTTATAAGCCAAAGCCCTCGGAGTAACCGGATCATTTAAAAATACATCTTTTCTGCATTAAATGTAGTGTGACAGCCGCATTAGAAATGCTGCAGTCCAAGTACGTTCCTTAAACATTTTTAACTGACTTGTAAGGACAGCTAAAATCTTCTCTTGGAAGGGGTGGAGGTGGATGCTGGATCTCCTGTCTGTAAATCGTTTCCATGCCTTTATTTTTGCCTAATTTTTGATACCTGGCAAATGGATTTTCACCTTTCCCCCTGTTGCTTCCTGCAGGCTCAGTGATCTCCGTGGGCTCTGTGTCTTGATGAAAATTTGTTGAGCTAGTCTTTTCCCTTTTTGACTTAGTAGAAACAGTCTTTCTGATCACCCAGATGTTGGTGAAATAGCACATAGTTGTACTGGGGAGGAATTCTTTTAACAAGGGGTATTTAGGCCAAGAGACACAGACATAACTCACCTAATGCAAGGCAGTGACCCAAGTGAGGGACTCCCTTCTCATTGTTTAAGATCTGGAAATAAACGATCCAGATCTACTCATTGAAGTGCATGGCAGTCCTCTCCATCAACCCCACCCCAGCAACTTCTATTTCTTTGAACCAAGTGGAAGATAATTTCAAGGGAAAAGATCCCTGTTGAGTGAGTTGAAGTCAAAGCAACGGACATTCCCAGTGGGCTTCCGCTGCACTCCCCACCCATCTGGGCACAGGGCTACCGTGGACCCTCTGTGTGTTGCTGACACAGCTCCTGAACTGTCACCCTCACAGGTACTTCTTCCTATTTATTTCTAAAAATGGCTCAGTCACCAAAAGATTGTGCTCACTGTTTTTAGTTGGTGATGTATTTCAAATGTACTGAATGCTCACTGTCTGGAAGCAGCAAATATTCACATTTTACCATTTTTTATTTCAACCCTTTGGCCTTATTTTAAGTCCTTCCTTTTCTCCTTCTCCAGGGGTCAAGTCATTTCCTTTCCTGAGGGAGAGGTAGCTCTTAGTGCGGCCAAATTTTATCGTTTGTATCAGTGTCCTGGGAATTCTGCTACGAATGAGAGTTACAAGGTAGCTTCTCTGTATCCCCACTAGATTGCGTGTTCCCTGAGTACAATAACTTAGCCTTTTTCAACGGCTTGTTGTCCCTCAGCCCCTGGTGACATACTTAGCCCTGCAGTGAGTTCTCACAAGAGTTTTGTTGTCAGAGTGTGTGTGTGTGTGTGTGTGTGTGTGTGTGTGTGTGTGTTGAGGGAGTGGATGACTCTAGCTAAAATCAGTGAACTCAAGAGTTGCAGAGAACATGCTAACACTATCCCTTCTCACTGATGACCAGTATCTATAATGGGTGTTTTAGAGCAGTATTGTTATTTCATTCAACAGTCTGAGCCTCCCCTCAAAATGTTTCTATAACTAAAACCTTTGCATTAACCTTGTTGGGGTTATCTGATATAATTATAAAATAATAAGGTATCTTCCTGGTTAGAGGACTGTAAGTTGCTTCATATAAAGTGCTGCTCCTAACTTTATGAGTTTACAATTTGGTGTGAGGATTTGTGCCTGAAGACCACTGCTTCCGTTCATACCTGAAAATGGATGTCGTCCTGAACAATCACTTCAGTGATACTGAAGTTCCTCCTCAACGATGAACCACGGTCTCTTTTCTCATCAGGCAGCCCTCATGCAAGAATACGTTGATCTGCTCTGGTTTCTCTGCCTTTTTCAAGATCGCAACAGTAGCTCTTCCATATGTTTTAGGCATCTTCCCGTTCGCATACTGTACAGCCAGATAAACTGGATCCTCATTCCTACATTTGCGCCCTATTCCTTCACGTTCCAGCATTTCTTTGACAAGTAGCATGCCCATGAAGACCCAGCCATGCCTTATTTCCTTGTATCCAATAAAGCCAACTTTTGACACAGGGAGAGAGCATTCTCCATTTTTTCCCCAGTTGAAATGGAGTTTGGGTAAAGCCAAGCACTGGTCCTCTTCCTGAGACTGACAATTCAGTAGATGGTTGGCATAGGATGCCTCGCTCCCTAAAATGACATTTTCTTCTCAAAGTAGTGGCAGACCTCAACAGTGTTCATCATGGAGTAAGTGACACATGACGTTGCCATGTTTGACACACATACATACCAATACTTGCCTGGCATTACGCATCTACCTCTTTCCCTCCCGTTCAGGAACATGCCTTAGAATGTAAGTGGGTGCAGTGACATTATTAGTAGCATGATTGGAATCTGTATTTATTTAAAATATTATGTATTCTCAGACTTAGGTTCTTGGACTGTCATTAGTTACTAACCACCCATGACCCACAGCACGTTGCCATTGAGACCCAACTGCCCTTGAGCGGCGATGCCTCTGGAGACTGTACTTTTACCTGAAGCACTGTGTGACTGCCTGCCTTTAAAAATGATCTTGTAACTGATTGTCAGGGGCACTGTGAGAACTGAAGCTCTCCAGCTTTAGACCCTCATTCTCAAGGTGAAGAGCAGCGGGAGGCTTTGATAACTTTTACAGTGCACAGAGGGAAACGTTTTTCGCTGACTGTGCCAGAATCCCATGCTCTGTGGGCAACATAATGGATTTCATTCAGAACCCTGCACAGGCCAACTGTCATGATATGGTTGGGAAGCTTTCCATCAGCTACTGTGAGCTCCATCACTCTGTTCCCTACCTCCGTTTTTGGCTTCTCCATTCTTGGTCACATTTTACGAAGCAGCCAACCATCCAGATTGGGATTTCATGCTCTGCTGCACTGTTGCCTGAGTTATTTCTCTTACAAAGGCCTCCTTTACAAAGTCCTTAATCTGAGTAATGCATAGAAGGTGTATTAAGGGGTAACAAGTGAAAGAAGGCAAGAACCAGCAACTTCCTGAAAATTGTTGTCGTTAGAGCATTTCCATGAAGGCCCAACGATTCATTAGAGTGAGTCCAGACAAAAACCCTATCCCCCGAAACATATGTAGTGCATTCAGACCTAATTGGCCATGGTCCAGTCCAGTTCTAAGGGGGATATTCTTGGCATTTTGGAGGTCAGAGGAGAGATCTGATTTGAAGCTTGTCATGTGTGTTTCCCACATGTTATATTTAAGTTTGTTTGTTATATTCATTGGATGTGCCCCTTGCCTTTAAATTTCTGGACAAAGTTCATATACATTGGTCAATTCTGGCTTTTTATGCTATCAATCTAATGCCTCATTGCAAAAGATATCTACACCTTTGTACCAGCACATGAAAAGCCTTCATAGAGCAACCTAGAGTTTGAGTAGGAAAGAGACTCTAAGTTACGGTTTAAGATTGACATTGGTTGTGTTGGCTGGAAAAGAATCCTGACTCTGTCTTTCATCTGCAGAATTTTCTTTGCAGTCCCAGTACTAGGAATGGCTAATGTTTCCAAAGCTTAGGAAACCGTACTATGAAAAAGCCTGTGAGTGAGGGCAACTTTCCATAGGATTCTTGCTTACCTCTTGAATTTCCTTGGTCTGCTTATCTAAGAATTTCACTGTGTGGGGCAGATAGAATGAGGCGGGAAATTCTGAGGCATACCACTGCATGAGTTTTTGTTTGCTTGTTTGACTTCAGCAGGGAGGTGAGGTGAGAACAGTAAGTAGTATGTTCTGTTTGTCTATCCAAGGAAACAATTATCTGATGGAAAGGCACCTTCAAATCCTATTTTCACTACCTTTTTCTGATTAGAATCATATTCCGGCTATAATAATCAAAGCTTGAGTGTGTGACTTCAGGTCTACCTGTATCCACACAAAAGCTTTATTGTTTAAAGCTTTGAAGTACTACCCGTGTTGAGCAATGGATAAGGGTTAAGGCCTGAAAAGGTAATTACTTATATGAAGCCAAAAGTCAGGGATGTGCGAGACAATTTAAAGAGCCCAAGGGATCTTATATTGCTTGCCTTGATTTGATTGAAGGGCATGTGAAACCATCGAGTGAAACTTTTCTAAGTAATTAATTTCAATTCACTGATTACTATCTCTGAGCATGAGAAGTTGCTGGATAGTATCATCTCATATATACAAAGGGGTTATCTAATTTGATAGCAGGCTACCACTGTTCAGCCTGCAGATTCTAATAAAAAATAGAAATTTCGATTCAATGAGACAAGTTTTAAGGTTTAGATTATTAGCTATTTGGCCTACTCTGTAGAGCTACCGAAGACAAAGTGACAGAAAAACAACCCAAATAAATAAATACTTTTTCGAAAGGATGGAATTGAATAAGATCCTTTGATTAGAGGCCTTGGGATAACTGCCAAACTGGACTTTGAGTTGTTTATAATGGTACATGTTGACTGAGCAGAGATGTATGAAATCTGGGATCCTAGCACTGAATACCGTAGCCTTGGCCCAAGTATGCGGGAGGCAGAGGGCAGGGACTATTTGGAAAAGAGACAGATAGCCTACTCTTTTAAAGAAGAATGCTTTTAAATGCAAATGTGTAAGTTAAGCTGTAATTTAAGTGCCCACATCCCAAGAGACTCCACAATTTCCTCCAACACCTCAGTTCCTGGTGGAGGAGTGAGATCCTAACAAGCTTACCTTGGCTTTTAGTTACACATTGACTTCCCACCAGCCCAATTTGGTTTTGACTTAAATATTGGATCTTAAGTTTTCCTCTTTTTCTGCAACTTCATCAATTGAAGAAACATGGTTTTATTTTCCTAATAATTCTGTTATGATGAAATGAGACCAGTCTTCACTATTGTTTACATTTATTCATCAACCCTAAAGTCTCATTCCACCCTGTCCTCATTTTTAAACTCTAGTTGCAGACTGCTTAAACTTGTATCCTTAAAAAAAAAGTCCAATACTTAACACCTGGTAGAGGTGCTGTCTTCCATAAAGAATATATGCCTTTTGTTTTCACAAACAAAACCAGGTAGAGATGTGAGAGACAAAAATAATAGAATAGATTGATTCATTAGCTAAACATCCATTTATTCATGCATTGAACGAGTATTTGTTGAGCATCTATTGTGTACCAGACACTGAACTAGCATCTGGTCAATTATAACACAGATGAACAGTGGTTACTGAGGAGTCAGGAAATAAACAAGCGAACTCCAAGTGATATATTTCATAACAAATATGGTAAGCATGATAAAGGAAAAGCAAATCTCTTCATAAGAGATTTGTGTTAATCAAGTTAGGCTGGACTATGTTACAGTAACTATGCATAATATAATTAAATGGCTTCACAAAAACAAAGTTGTGGGTTTTGTTTTTTGTTCTTTTTTTTTTTTTTTTGTATCCCCATATGGTGAGATTGGTTAGTTCTTTTGGGAGGTATCTATCCAGCCTCCTTCCATCATTGGTACCACTGACTTCAACATGTGGTTTCCACCGTTGTGCTGAGAGAAAGAAAGATTGAAGCGTATTAAATAGGTATGGTTTGGGCCAGCTAGGAAATGGGTATATCATTTCTGCTTGTATTACATTGGCCAGAATCTAGCCTAATAGTGAGTGAGACTAGGAAACAGTCTCCCGGAGTGCCCAGAAGGAGGAAATGGGAATGGTGATCATCTTTATTCTAATGGAAGACTTCATTTAAACTAGAGGTTTCAGACGATCTCCATACATATGACTTTTCACCAGTAATTAGAATATTAAATATAGCCACATTAGCAGAACATACATTTTTCTCAAGTGCATGTGGAACATTATCCAGGATAGATCACATGGCAGGTCACAGAAAAAGTCTTAACAAATTTGAGAAGATGGAAATCATAAGTATCTTTTCCAACCACAATGGAATAAAAGTAGAAATCAATAGCTGAAGGACAAACTGGAAAATTCACAAATGTGTGGAAACTAAACACACTTTGAACAACCAGTGGAGCAAAAAAGAAATCAAAAAGGAAATTGGAAAATATCTTGAGACAAATGAAAATGAAAATACAGCATACCGAAACTTACGAGATGCAGCAAGAGCAGTACTAAGAGGGAATTTTATAGTGATAGATACTTATATTAGAAAAGAAGAAAGATCTCACCCTAAGTTAACACCTCAAGGAACTAGAAAAAAAGAACAAACTAAGCCCAAATTAGCAAAAGGGAAGAAATAATAAAGATTGAAGCAGAAATGAAGGAAACAGATAAAGGAAAAAAAATCAATGAGAGTAAGAGTTGATTTTTGGAAAAGATAAATGCAATTAAATTTTGGGTAGACTAAGGAAAAAGAGAGAAGACTTAAGATTGGAATGAAAGAGGAGACATGTGGTGTGATGTCACAAGGAGGAAAAGGGTCCTAAGACATTACTCTGAACAGTTATCCTCTATCAAAGTGGATAACCTAGAAGAAATGAATGAATTCTGAGAAACATACAACCTATCAAGACTGAATCATGACTAAAAAGTCTGAACACACCAATAACTGGTAAGGGGACTGAATCAATCATCCAAAATTTCCCAACAAAGAAACATCCAAGGTCTCATGGCTTCACTAGCCAATTCTGCCAAACATTTAAAGAAGAATTACTGTCAATTTTTCAGTAATAAGGAACAAAGAAAGGATGCACATTCTCGCCAGTTCTATTCAGCATAGTACTAGAAGTCCTAGCCAGAGCAATTAGGTGAGAAAAAGAAATAAAAGTCATTCAAATCAGAAAGGAAGAAGTAAAATTATCTGTGTGTAGATGACATGACCTCACATGTAGAAAACCCTAAAGACAAAAAAAAAAAAAAATCCTGTTAGAACTAATAAGTGAGGGATACCTGGGTAGCTCAGTTGGTTAAGCGACCAACTTCAGCTCAGGTCAAGATCTCGTGGTTTGTGAGTTCGAGCCCCGCATCGGGTTCTGTGCTGACAGCTCAGAGCCTGGAGTCTGCTGTGGAGTCTGTGTCTCCCTCTTTTTCTCTGCCCCTCCCCGCTTGCTCTCTGTTTCTCTCTCTCTCAAAAATAAATAAACAGTAAAAAAAATGGAATAAGTGAGTTCAACAAGGTTGCAGGATACAGAATCAATTTACAAAAATGAGTTGTGTTTTTATACATTGAAACAAGTTATATGAAAAGGAAATAAAGAAAAACAATCCCATTTATAATGGCATAGAAAAGAATAACGTACTTAGGAGTAAACTTAACTAAGGCGATGAAAGACTTGCATGCTGAAAACTGTAAAGATTGTTTCCTTCTCCCTCCTTTCCTTTCAGTTTAACACAATAAATATTAACCTTGTTGAACAAAACCTCTGTTCTAATGAAACAAATGATAGGAATGATTTTGATAGTAGGAGGAATGGCCTTGGGAAGAAGATAAAATGTAGTAAGAGTGTGGGCTCGCGACAGCCTGGTTCAGATTCTTACTCTGTTACTTACCAGTTGGGTTACCATAGGCAAGCCTCTAAAATGCTCAGTGGCTCAGTTTCTTCATCTGTAAAATCGAGATCATCATCATAATAAAACCTACCTGTATTTGTTTTATATTTCTGTGGTAACAGATGACCACATATGTAGTGGCCCAGACATCTCAAATTTCTGTAGGTCAGAAATCTGACATGGGTCTCAGTGGGCTAAATTCAAAGGGTCAGCAAGCTTGTATTCCTTTTTGGAGACCCTAAAAGATAATTTATTCTCTTGCCTTTTTCAATATCTAGAGGTTGTCCCCATTTCTTGACTCATGGCCTCCTTCCATCTGCAAAGCCGGAGTGGCCAGTTGAGTCTTCCTTTCCTCACATTATAGTACTGACTCTGATGCCTTCTTCCACTTTAAAGGACCATTGGGGTGGTATTGGTCCAGCAGGATAATTCATAATGATTTTACTATTTTAAGGTCATCAGATTAACAATCTCAATTCCGTATGCAACTTTAATTCCCCTTTGTCATGTAACATAACATCATCACAAAGTCTGGGGAATAGGATATAGATACCAAATTTGGGATGGGGGGAGGGGGCAACATTACTTTGCCTATCCCACTACCAGATAGGAATGTTGTAACAATTAAATGGTTCTTACAATATAATTATTATATGTAATGGCTCCTATATAATGATTTAAAGAGATGGCTCCTGTAATGGCTTTGAACAGTGCCAGTCACATAAGCACATGCTCAGTAAATGTCAGACATGACCCCATTATGTCGTACCATTTCATGAAGTTGTTTTGAAGAGGGGCAGGCTGCCAGCAGTTTGGTTTCCAGGAGGAATCCATGCTTCCTCCCTCACTGGTAGAAGTGATGATAAAAGTGTGTAGATAAGACAGCCAGTTCCTCCTCGAGACCTACACTTTGCTTTCCAAGGCCAAAGCTCAAGGCCTGAGATCCCTTTGGAATTGTGTGATTCTCCAAAGAAAACGTGTGGTTTGGACAAAGCCAATTTTATGAGTAGCAAGAATGAAACAAATTGGGTGAGATCCAAGCAGATAACATTATCCTCACAGAAAAATAGCCAATAGGAAGGTAAGGAGCCACCCACCCCAGGATGTTATTAAGTCCGTGTAGGAGCTGGAGTCCAAGGTGTACTTAAGACAATAGACTCTGGAATTGAAATCTCTTCTTGTCTCGCAAGCCTTAGTTTCCCCCACTTGTTTTATGTGAATAAAAATAATACCTACCTTAGCATGAGATGAGGGCTGGATGAGCTAATATAGCCAAAGTGCTTGGCACAGGGAAGGCCTGGCACTAAGTGCTAGATCAGGGATAGGTCTGGGATGTTTTGTATGTACTCAGAATCCTGTTGAAAATAATTAGAGTTGAAAGAGCCATTCTCCTGCTAGTCTGGGGCAAAGCTAGCAGGATTCTGAGCATTATTTCCAAAATCCTATTCTCATGTAGTTAAATCTCAGAGTGAATGTTTATTCCATTAAACATTCTTCCCCAGATTGCATCATATGTAATTATGAGATGAAAATGTTGTCTGGAGAATGAAAGTAGCCATTGTTCAAGTTTTATATAGGTGATGATAGTTTTTGAATCTTCTTTGTGGGAGGAGGAAGGATTTGTTGGTTGAGATGGATTATGACAATTGGGCCAGGGACAGAGAGCAGAAAGCCCCAATTTCTTGGTTGGAAAGAAATGTGTTGTAGGACCTGGACTCGGCAGGAGTAGTATCTTGGGCGGTTTTCATCCCACAACAAGGATAACTGAAGATAAAGACAAAGATGATGAAAGACAAGATGATATTTTAATGTCAACAGGCTAAGAAACAACAGTGCTGTTGTTTGCAGACAGCCTTTGTTCATCCGTGTGAGATTAGCCGTGGCATTAATTTATTCAGGATTATAGTTCAGAAGGAAAGTCAAAGCTGGAGTGCTTTCATTTAAGGAGCACATTATACTAACTCCAGGGTGGAGAGGCATTGGTGCCCTGCTCTGTGGCCAAAGATCCTTCTGAGTGATTTGTCTTTACAGGATGGCTTACCCAGAGCACAAACCTTAGAGGCCACCTTTGCCTGCCTCGTAGCCACTGTCAGGATTCCTTATAGCCTTGTCGTACCCCGAGATTCTTTCGATTTCAAATGGTAAGAGCAATGGCCATACTTGGAAAGTGGAAACTGGTCAGGTCAGTGAGTCTCACCTAGAGCTACTGTGGTTCAGCCCCACTTGTCCAGGTTCCAGATATGTCTACACTTTGGGTAAAAATATTGCAACCATAGATTCTTTCCTCACCAGGCCAGCTTCTTAGCTCTGGAACATTTATACTTATTGTCATGAGGATGATGGGAGCACGGTATTATCACCAATATTGTTAATATAAAACAAAGCAAAACAAAAACAACTTAATTTTGTTTTTATTATTTTATTATTTATTTATTTATTTATTTATTTATTTTTATTTTTTTAATATGAAATTTATTGTCAAATTGGTTTCCATACAATACCCAGTGCTCATCCCAACAGGTGCCCTCCTCAATGCCCATCACCCACTTTCCCCTCCCACCCACCCCCATCAACCCTCAGTTTATTCTCAGTATTTAAGAGTCTCTTATGGTTTGCCTCCTTCCCTCTCTATAACTTTTTTTTTCCCCTTCTGCTCCCCCCTGGTCTTCTGTTGAGTTTCTCAGGATCCACATATGAGTGAAAACATATGGTATCTGTCTTTCTCTGACTGACTTATTTCACTTAGCATAGTACCCTCCAGTTCCATCCATGTTGCTACAAATGGCAAAATTTCATTCTTTCTCATTGCCAAATAGTATTCCATTGTGTATATAAACCACAATTTCTTTATCCATTCATCAGTTGATGGGCATTTAGGCTGTTTCCATAATTTGACTATTGTTAGAAGTGCTGCTATAAACATTGGGGTACAAGTGCCCCTATGCATCAGCACTTCTGTATTCCCCGGGTAAATTCCTAGCAGTGCTATTGCTGGGTCATAGGGTAGATCTATTTTTAATTTTTTGAGGAATCTCCACACTGTTTTCCAGGGCGGCTGCACCAGTTTACATTCCCACCAGCAGTGCAAGAGGGTTTCCATTTCTCCACATCCTCGCCAGCATCTATAGTCTCCTGATTTGTTCATTTTGGCCACTCTGACTGGTGTGAGGTGATATCTGAGTGTGGTTTTGATTTGTACTTCCCTGATGAGGAGAGACGTTGAGCATCTTTTCACGTGCCTGTTGGCCATCTGGATGTCTTCTTTAGAGAAGTGTCTATTCACGTCTTCTGCCCGTTTCTTCACTGGGTTATTTGTTTTTCGGGTGTGGAGTTAAAAACAACTTAATTCTGAAAAAAAAATTAGACTCATAATGAGTGCAGAATAGCTCAGTGTGAACCCATGCACTCTTCCCCTAACTTCCTCTGGTAATAGAATCTTATATAAACAGAGTTGATTAACTTTTTAATGACTTTATATATTGAAAATTTCAAAAATACATGGGATAAGGTACAAAAAGCTTAAGTGTACAACTCTATGATTTTTTATATTTTTACCTAGTGACCACTCTCACATAAACATCACAGACATCAAGATAACCTTCCAGCGCCTCCCGAGCCTTTCTCATCACACACTCTTCCAATCATTATGTCCCCCAAACATCATTACTTTAATGGATTCTATCACCATGGATTAGTTTTACCTATTATTGATGTCTACTGCTGTATACCCTTTTGTATTTGGCTGATATATACTCTTCTGTATTTGACCTCTTTTGGTCAATATTTTGTCTGTGAGATTCATCCAGGTTGTTGTGGTTGCCAGTGGTTTGTTCTTATCATTGTCATATCGTACTCTGTGATATGGATATATCATCATTTATTTATCTCTTCTACTATAGACGGATATGTAGATTATTTCCAGTTTGGGCTCTTTCAAATTATGCTGCTATAAAAATTATTCCACATGTCTTTTATGGCACACTTAGGTGTACATTTATGTTGGGGATATATGTGACAGTAGAATTGCTGGATCATCAGGTATGCGTATGTTAGGCATTAGTAGATACTGCCAAAGAGTTTTCCAAAGTGACTACAACCATGCGAGTCCTAGCTCCTCTCTGCCAACACCTAATATCTTCAGTGTTTTTAATTTTAGCCATTCTGATGTGTGTGTGTGTGTGTGTGTGTGTGTGTGTGTGTGGGTGTGTGTGTGTGTGTGTGTATTAGTATCTAAGTGTCATTTAATTTTGCATTTCTGTGATGACGCCTATGTATCAGCTTTTCATATGTTCATTAGCTACTTGGAAGCCTTTGTGAAGCTTTTTTCTCATTTAAAAATTTACTATCTTTTTATTGATTTATGATAGTTTATATATTCTAGGTGTTGGCTATTTATTGGATATGCATAATGCAAATATCTTCTCCCACTCTGTGGCTTCTTCTGTCTCTCTTATAATGCTATATTTTGATAAATGAATTTTTTAATTTTGATAAAGTTCAATGCACCAGTCTTTTCTTTTGTAGATACTTTTGTGCATATACTTTTTGTGAGCAATTTAAGACCTATGTCCCTACTCCAATGGTAGATGATATTCCCCATATTATCTTTTAGAAGCTTTATTATTAAGCTTCATTATTAAACTTTGTTATTAAGATCCATCTGGAATTAATTAAGGTTTATTTTTCTCCACATGGATAGGATCCATTTCCATACAAATTTTGTAATCGGCCTATTAAGTTCCACAAAATATCCTGCTGGGACTTTGACTGAGATTGAGATGACTATGAAAATAAATTGAAGAACAGACACATCTTTAGAATAGTGAGTCTTCCAGTCTGTGAACTGGGTCCATCCCTTTATTTTCTTTCTGTAACATTTTGTAGTTTGTGTGTGTGTGTGTGTTGAAAGTCTTATGCTTCTTTTCCTTTTTTTAAAAAATTTATTACCAGGTATTTGATGGATTTTTCCATCAAATGGGGTAGCCTTTGATTTTGTGTGCTAATATATGAAGACACAATATTTTATGTTGACCTTTTGTCCCATGACTTTATTAAATTCATTTACTAACTATAATTGTTATCATCTATGTATCC